>NC_141757.1:25760831-26411902 GCF_982258835.1 Parasteatoda tepidariorum | reverse complement strand
TTATTTGAAAAATACAAAGTACCCTAACCAAGAAATCAGTATCATTGGAAAAAAAATCATTGAAAATTTCGACAAACCATTTAAAAATATCAATTTACCAAAACACATTTTTCGTTTGAGAATATCTCATTTCGTTAATTTTTTTAAGTCAATTACTTGGTTCATAGGTAAATAAAGTTTCTTATTATAGCAAATCGTATTAAATTTTTCTTTTGTTTTGGTAAATTATGAGGGAGAATTAAGAATAAAAAATAACTACTTTAAAGGATCGTTCAACTCTAAAATATTTTTAGATGTGATCCTTTTAGCACACAATTAGCACGCACTCTAGCTCTAATTTCTTTTCTCTGTGCTTAAAACTTTTAATAGCTTAAAGTTAATACTATTGCCCAACATTCCGGCTTATTGAAAGCCATATAACCCAACCATGCAAATCTAATGAATTTAAGAGAAAAAAATCTATAAAATTTCTTTTTTCCTTCCTTCTTTTGCAATAAATTATCAGTGTGGAAAATAATTTATAGCCACTTTAAGAAAAAGGCGCCTTTTGAAGATAGAACGAAAAAAGTTTCGAGAATTATGGAAAAACTTCAATTACGTGAAAAGCCTAATGAGTCATTCTGCTTCTTAGAACAAAAGGTTCAAAGAAGAAGAAAAATTAAAGCTCTAATTTGCTTTAGAACTATTCATCTGTAAAGAAGGCCTGCCTGCTTCACCAAAGGCAGTAAAAGTTTTCAATAATTTCTAGCACTTAATCATCCTAGAAATTAACTGCCTTACGTGCGAAACTAACCCCCTACTCGCACGTAGCGCCCTCTATGCTCGACTTTTGAAAAGAACAAAAGTCGTTTTCACTAGCATTTTACGGTCCACGTCTTTTCAATTTAAGGCGGGAATTTTACTATTTAATTCAAGCGTAATTTAGTTACGGTCGAGGATAAATTATAATTCGTCTCTTCGCTCACACTACCCAAAGCGGCTCGCACACACCAAGTCACCTTGTTCGTTCGTGGAAACTAAATATCGGTGGCTAATGTATTCAGACATTAGAGAACGAGGAAGCAGTAGATAAAATGAATATACAACGCTTAAAGTGTGTTGCCAAATTAAGGAATCTTAATGTGCTTTTGCAAACGATTTTGTAAAAGGAGTAAGTGGGAATTACGAATTTAGAACTGTGTGCTTTATATTGTACTCGAGTATTTTAAATATATTCATTTTTAAATGATCTTTGTTTGCGTCTGGCTTGATCTAGGAAAATTGCCGTTGAAGAGTTGTACTTAAAGGTAATTTTAAGAATAATTAGAATTATTCACGACGCCACGATATTTCTTGATTGGAAATTATTTTGATAAAATTATGGCTTCCCTAAAGTTTTCGTGATAGTTCTATCGGCTTGCTAGAACTTTCTTAGAAATATCCATAATTCTATCGTTTCTCATTATTTCTTAGGATAGAATGAAGAATGTTATAAAATTCAAATTTCAACAATTTTCAATCATTGTAGTATATAGTTATTTTCTAATTTTTTTATTAATCCTTTACAAGGAAAACAATTGGAGCCATTATCACGTTCAGATTTTTTCGAAACGTGTTCTACTGACGCTAATTTTATTTCCTAATTATTTTTTGTGGCAAATTTATGCCCAAATAAACAACAATTTCTAATCGTTTTGTATGAACCTCATTTGTTTGGTATACATTTGGCTTTTCTTAAAACGTAAATTGATTCGAAAATGTTATTTTTTAGCAAAAAAAATAAAGTAGTTAGAAATAGCCAGGGTACTTGTTTGAGATTTGATTTTACACCTTGTAAGTCTTTAATATTTCATTTGTTTAACAACTTGTTGCTTTGTGAGGTAAGTATTCGTTAAATTACACTATCTGCTAACTATCGTTTTAATGTTCGTCCATTAACTTATACTATTCACTAATTCAATCATTCTAACACTTACTTCCACTAACGCAATCGCTCTAACGATTACTGTCACTAACTCAATTGCTCTAACACCTACTGTCACTAACTCAATCGCTCTGACACTTACTATCATTAACCCTATCGCTTTCACAATCATTGTCGCTAGTTTAAATGCTCCATCTCCCATAGTCACAAACTCAATCGCTTTTACACTCATATATTCACTGTCATTTGCTCAATCGCTCTAACACTCACTGTCACTAACTCAATTTAACTTTAGGATGATACCTTTTTCAGAATTAAAACTTTGTCATCGTATATCATTTTTTTTAGTTAGAAAATTATACAAATCGATCAAAATTTCTGTTAAAAAAAATTAGATATACTACTAAAATTACATCGAATAATGCGGTTTTAAATGTAGTTACTTAGGTTGGCCACTCTTAATTGGTGGTGCACGTGTAAGTAAAGTAAATTTGTATCATAGTGAAACGTTTATAATATGAAAATAAATATGTCAAAATAATAAGTCACTATTTAAATTTCATTTATTAATGGAGAAAATCAGTAACTTCATAAATCTGACTTTATATATGACCTGATCACTCGCGAATTTGACGTTGGGGTTGACTGCGACTGCCAAATGCCACGAATTACTTCCAAATTATTCAAATTCGAGCGTATTAGATGCAAATCTTAAAACCACTTTGACTTATGAAAGAGCATATTAATCCCATTGCAGATTATACAATGGAGACTCATTTCTCTTCCATCATGGCTAGAAAACAGATCTTATGGGGTGCTGAAAATTCTGGCTAGTGAGGTGGAAGCGTATTGCTGGTGCGAATTCCTCTCTGACTCAGTCAATGGCTGCCCACTGTCCATTCATTCACAGTCACTGGAATTATGGATTGTTGAAGCCCCTCTCAATAAGCTTCAGCCTCATAAGCAATGAAATTCGGCGGAAAATTAAGTGCGGGGGTGTCCACTTTTGTGCCTCCCCTTCTCGAGGCACTCATCGTATTTAATCACTCATTTCAGAGTGATGGTCCTTTTCGTCCTCATTTATGTTCCTGGATTCAATTTCCCCGGATTTTGGAAAAGGGCGTTAGTTTCGGGAACAATTAGTGGACCTTTGTGAGGTTTCATAGTTATTCTCAAGGCTAAACTAGTTTTAAAGTCTCCTCAATGAATGAGGTCTGATTTTGAGTTAGACTGAATTTATAAACAAGTTTTGTTCTGCACAGATTCTAAGCGAGTATCGATGGTGGATTCCAAAATATGCACAAACAAGAGTGAAAAGGGAAATAGATAGTTGAGGTAAGATTTGAAAATACGTATTGGCAACGTGAAGCATATTGCTGTAAATCTTTTAATATTATGGATTTATTATAACTAAAATGTTTAGAAAGATGCTGAAAGAAAGTCTGAAGATGATTTTTATTAGTTTCACACTGTATTCACCCAAGTATAATTTCTGAATAAAACCATTAAAAAGTGTCCTCATCTTACAAGTTTCTTTAATATTGTTTTTTTGTAAGTAATTTTTAAGCAATTTTTTTTAAAGCAAACAAAAACTAGTTTTCTTACAGTTGTAAATAAGGTAATTTAAAAATTAGCTGAAGGTTTTTAAAACCATCTATTAATTACTTATATTTTTGCAAAGATTTTTAAGTAGATATTTTTTTCATGAAAATTTTGTTTAACCTGCAGGGATTTTACTGATTCGAAAGTTCTCTGAAACCTACATTTTTGCCTGCAGTCATCATAAAATCTCCTTTTAAACATTTTTTAGTAAAATTAGATTACATAATTTACCCAATTTTCTTCAGCATTTTCAAGTACATTTTCTATAGCATTTTTATAAATTTACACAAAGCTGTATAGAATAGTGTTTTCCAGTTTGCTTAAATGATATTATTCAATCTTGTATTTTAATTAAAATGAATTTCATTTTAAAAGCAAGGAATATAGTTCATACAAAAAGATACGCAATCAGATCAATTAAAATTAGGTAAAAATAATATAAACCTTAAAGAAACTACCGTAAAATAGTTTTCAATTGATAAAAAAAAATGTGAAAAGAAATAGTTAAGATTTGCATTTGGCGAAGACTTTCGAAAATTGGCGAGTACTTTTGATATTTGGCTAATTTACTGGATAATAATTTGAAATCCTTAGCACGGGCCTTGTAAATATATCTAATCAATACTTTACTGGTCGATTTTCGACATTTTTTTTTCAATGTCTAGGTATTATATAGAACTCTAGTGTTTCATACACTGGCGGTAGCGTAACTATTCTGTAACTATAACTAACAAAGTTAATTTATATCTCTGGATTTTTCTCACCGGCCGGGAAAATAAAAATTCCCTGAGGCATAAAAAGATTATTTTTTTCTTTCGGCATTGCTCTGAAAAATAATATATAGCATGTAAATTATTATTTAAGTATATTGAATGCGACTTTACGAAACGATTTGTTTCTAAAATGAAAAAAAAAAAAATCTTACAGACAAAAATTTTTTTTAGATGTTCTTTTGTAAAACAATAAAAGATTACAATGAGTTGCAATACACAAAAAGGTATTTTTTTTTCGTTTTTTTTTACAACAAAAGAAGGGGGTCAAGATATCGAGGAGCAATTTGTCCTCTCTGCTCCAAACTTCTCCTTTAGCTGCAGCTGTCTCGTTTCTCCAGTAAAAAAAAGGGCACATCAAAGACCCCTAACCGCTTCATAGGGTAGCCTTTTTGCGAAATGTCTTGGCTTAAATGTTCTTTGGAGTGTTGTAGTTGCTGAAGGGCATACATTCACTGGTTTCGAACTTTTGTCGAAGAAAGAAGGAAAAAAAGAACTTTTTAATTCTGTTCTTAAACTGTTTCTTTTTCTGCAAAAGAGAGCTCAATTAAAATTTTTGTAAGGACATATTGATTTTCAGAGCCTGGAGGGCGATGCTCCTTTTTTTTTCTTCTTTGAAACTTCATTTGAATCGTTGCGACTGCTTTTGCAAAGGTATCCAATTAGTCTCATATTATTGAGGATTGCTACAAACAGATGGGTATATGTATTTGGAACTGTAGAAAATTGCTCGCTAAAGAGCAGCTGCAAGTCGTTTCTGCGCATTATTTTGATTTTAGAAGTTTTTTTTTTCCTTCTTCCTTTTATGTTCTGAATTAATGTGCTTCGCTTATTTGTTCGTAAAGTAATTTCTTTTTTTACGAAAGATGAGTTTCAAAGTGTATTAGTTTAGTTTAAATAAAGTTGAAATAAATTATCATAACGCTTTGTTAATGTTCTTTTTTTTTTTTTAAAAAAAAAAAAAAAAAAGGTTGCAAAAATGGCGTAAAAGATAAAAACCGAATGACACAACTGACAAAATCTGTTTTTAGTTGCGTAAATTTACGCAACTTTGCGCAAAAAAGAGGATTGCTTTTGAAAGAAATATTGAAATATATCTTGACATTGTTAATAGCATCTTGACATATTTTCACATTGAAAAAGCGTTATTTCATAAACATAATATAAATCAAATTAGTTTTTTAATCGAAATAGCGAATTAATTTTCAGCTTGAATTTCTAATATAATGTCTATTATAAGTATTCTTAATTTCATTTCATACTGTTGCAGCGATGATTTAGTGTAGAAATCGTGCAATAATAAAACTAGTTTAAATAACAATCATATTTTATAAGCAAACAACAAAACAAACAATTAAGGTCTGAGTATAAATTGTTATTCTATCCTAACCTTCCATTCCAATCCTTTGCCACATAAGATATGCATTTTTATAATTGCTATGAGCGCCCTCTGTTTGTCATGCAGAAATTCTCAACAAATCGACATACACCATTAACATCCTTATAAGATTAAGGTAACTGTAAAAATGCTTGTATTCATTTAAAAATATAAACTTTGCATATTTAAATTTCAAAAAAGGCGAGTCTTTTATTCAATTTCTGAAAACAAATCAAATAATAATAATAAAGCCAGACACTTTCTTTTAAATGAAAAATAATAACACCCAGACACTTAGTATAGATGTTTAATTGGAAATTTTTTAGTTGTTCTAAAAAAAAAAAAAAAAAAAAAAAAAACATAGAACGACTACAGGTGAATGTACCTTAGCCACCGGGTATTTTACCAATCCTTCTTCATTATGATAACCACAAAGAAAAATTTAATTCTAATCCTCTCAGGGGTCCTTCTCGATCTGAAGTGAAGACACACGCATGTCTGTTATTCGTCTCTTCAATAACACTAAGTGAAGGTTAAGTGTAGAGAAGAAGAAAAGAACTTTCTCGAAGATTAAAAGTACTTTATCGTTCGAATGGAGAGGGTGGTTCGGCAGAAAAAAAACGCAACAAATAATTGACTCTACTTTATTGAGGCAGAACACGAAACAGGCCATGCTTTTTCTATCAACTCACTTTCGCTCCATACTTTTACACATTTTTGCTTTCAATTAAATATTCATTTAGAACATTGTTCGGAACGCTCGAGGAAATATGCCTTACTAACTTTATTCTGTGGGTTTTTACGAGCGATAGTCAGTTTTATTGCTGGAGTAATATTCCCTTTTATATCCATAACTATGACTTTGTTAAACATATGCTGTAAATGTAAGCTACAGATTTATTCTATTATCTACATATTACACGTTTTGCTATGCTATTTATTTATTTTTATTAACAGAATTTGACCGCGATTTTTTTTAAAGATTCTTTGTTCATTTTAGAAAATTTTAAAACTAAAACAATTACAATGTTTTAAAAAAAAAATTGAACCTTCATAATTAAGAGGCCCTTCCATCTCCCGACGAGACTCATATCGCTCATTTGGTGAAACAATGACGTAACTGAAATATCAAGTTACGTCATTGTTTCACCAAATGAGCGATGTATAGAACACTCTATTCCCGCTAAAATATAGAAATAGATGTTAAAAAAATAATAAAAAACAAAATAAATAAAAAAATTAATCCGAATTTATCCTTTTTTTTGCCATTGGTAGCTGTTTTTCAAAGGAAAAATAATATTTTTATATATCGCTCATTTGGAGAAACAATGACGTAACTTGATTTTGCAGTTACGTCATTGTTTCACCCAATGAGCGATATGTGGAAAGGGTAAAGACGGGGAGGGAAAATTATAAATATGCTTTTAATCCTTTTTATTTAATTTTCACAAATAAACTGATGTTGGACATTTACTCTATTCTGCAGTATCCTTCGATACATGTTAAAATACAAGGCAATTTGTAACTCAATCACAGTTTGAGATACAAAGCGTGCGGTATTATAGATTCACTATTAATTCTGCAATATACAGCTTCAGATAGGTAGTTAAAATAGTTTACAGTTGTATGATTTCAGTTGAATGATTACCCAAACACGTTCTTTTTAAATAAATTTCTTCATAGTAAATTGAATTTTGGTAACAAAACAAATTTAATTTTAATAAATCGGTAAAACGCTCTTTCTACGAAGGATAAAAGCGATATAATATCAAAATATAAAGAATATCTTTTGATGCACGAGTTTCAAACTTTGTTCTAATGAAGGAATGGGGGCGACCTCTAGTGGATAACAACACATCCTGCAAAGGTGTCTGCAGGACCCAGTAATGATCTTCCCATGACTCATGATGGAAATTGGATGCCACTTGCCTACCAAAGTCTCATTTCACACGTGATCACCTGCGAGATTGCGCATGCTCAGATTTTCCCTTTTTCTTTTCATTCCAACGGCAAATGTGATGAGAAAGTTTCATGCATGATTTGCTGATAAAAGGGTTGCCAAGACGACAACTTTCATGCCATGCAAGAGTGTCGCATTAACTTTTACCACAGCCAAAGACGTATTACCCCTTAATAACACTAACAACTTAAAATCTTTCGTTTTTTTCCCTTCTTCATCTTGATAACCACACGTGGAACAGGTAATTACTATCTGTTTTCCGTAACAAGTAGTAGAAAGGTGTTCCGTATCTTTGTTGAAAATCGAAAGTTTGAGAAAGTGGAACACGTGTTTTAAATTGGTCTAAAATAAATGATGCAGTTTATCCTGGCATAATTAGGGGTGTGGAATCTGTGTAACATGATATTTGGCAGAGACAATAGTAGTGGAAGTTCTCGAGGAACCAATAATTAACTTGACATATTTATGAATCTTTAAATCAGATCTATGTAAAGTAAATTGCTTATTACTTTGTGAAAGTTGTTGGAAAGTCATTTGCATTTGTATAAACATTATGGTAATCGCAAACGATTAATATAGTCATGCGAGTAGTTTTGTGGAATGCAATGTAATAAAATCGTTTTTTTTTCTTGTCTACTTATTACGTTTGATTAATCATATCGTGTTTTTCGTTTTAAAAGATTCGATTTGGTTCTGTATGTTTTGTAATTACTTTACATAAAATACAGAAGGTAAAAACAATATATTTGAATAACTATATGTTTGAAATACATGCAAGCTATAATCATTCCGCAATGCGGAATGATTAAAACTTGTTAATGTTGGTTCTCGCTCTCTAAACCACTAATAAAAAACTCGATTTTAATAGTTAGCAGCATTCCTCCTAACTAATAAACATAACCTACTAACAAGTACTAATATACACTTTCCTTTCATTTGTTTCCTTTCAAGTTTGATTACTGCTTCAATTGCTCTAAATTAAGCAATTCACCTTAGCTACTCTAATCAACTTCCAAACAGGCTCTTTGTAAAAAGCTAAAATACTTCTAATTTATTCTATTGCATTCAAATTAAATTTTTCCAAAGGAATTTTTTCAGAAAATGATTTCGAATCTACATCTACTATAAATCAAATTAGACATTTTCGGACAGTAAAGCTATATTTGCAATTTTTGGAAATAGGAAATTTTTAGGTAATTATAATTGTAGAATAGAAAATCTAAAATTCTATTTAAAATTTCAACTAAAGTTAACTCAGGTTTTAAATTGCTGCAATAGTAGCAGTAGTAATTTTAAGCAGTTCTGAAATTTCAAATACAGCCGATCTAATTGTTCTCAAACAATTAACAATCACTAGATTAAAGAACATCAAGTTTCAAAACAAATGAAAATGGCTATTCTAGACTACACCAAATACTGGTAATTAATCTGTGATGTGGCTGCATCACATTTGCGCCGAATCGTTTTCTTATTTTAACTGCTTTAACTCAGTTTTTTTTTTATTTATCGTTCGTAAGCAAAATTTAGTTCAGTTATTTTAATTTTAGTTCTCTTAACCGCGATGGCATTTCTACCTTAAAATTGATTTATTTATTTGTATTAGTGCGATTTTTTATTTAACTGTAACTGTTAAGGGATTATGAATACCCCGCATTGCACTCTTAGCGTCACTTGATGAATATGCTTTTACTTGTGAAGGCGATTTATCTACATCAAATTTTTTTTGCAAACGATAAATACAAAATTGAGTTAAAGCAGTTAAGATAAAAAAAAAATAAAAATGATTCGACGCAAGTGCGATGCAACCACATCACATAATCACGCCACTTTAAATTGGAAGTCGTTAATTGGGTATACTATAGCCTACGTCACAGATCGTGTTATTCCTACTAAATTTAACTAGTAAACAGCATTTTCTGCGAACCTGATTTTTAGCAACAAGTAAAAGCATCAAACGAAGTGTCTTGTTATAAGTCGCTACTCGCCAGGTTGGAATTGTATTAGTCTAGTTCCTTTGGAAATAATTTATATTGTTGTTTTACCGAAGTTTATGAATTTAGTAAGCATATTTAAAACTCAGTTTATTAATTAAACTAAAAGGTAAATGTTATTCCTAGTAAGTGGAAGTAGTTGTGCTTTTTTCATATTATACCCAATTCGCTTCAAAAATGAAATTTTTATTAAGGTAATCATTCATTTTAATAAATAACTAATTTGGTATATTTTTCTTTAAAATTGTGGCTCAAAATGTGATTCCTGCAGTAATTCGTAGACCTTGTAAATAAGAAATCTTCTAATTTGTTCCAAATCATTCCTTGAACCCGTCGTCTTATTCACGATGTCAAGGTAGTTCGAAAAAGAAAAATTAGATAAAGAAAAAAAATTGTAAAAAAAAGTATCGAACAACAAACATAAGTACTTACTTTTCACTTTACTTTTTTCAGACAAATATCACTCTTTCATCGCTATGTTACATTTCCCTTCAAAACTTGGAAACAAACTTTAAAATCAAAATTGAATCAAAATATTTTTAAACAATGTGTTTGTTGTTTTCGAAAACTTTCTCGAAACTAAATTATCAGTCAACAATTTCCCTTCCTTTCACAAGAACTTCAGCAATTCGCAAAGATAAGATGTCCAAGTGAATTTATTACCCGCCCAATGACACTTCCGCCATTTTTGTTCATCATAACTCCAGTTTCTTTCCAGAGTTCGGGAGAAAAAGACACAAACTTTTGGGAATCTCTTTCTCAATTCAGTTAAGCGACCAGGGAATCGAATTTTCGGGAAAGCTTGAGTTAGGTCTAGATTGGCCGGCTTGAACAAGAGCTTTTTTCTTCTCTCCGACTTAAAAGGTCTGATATTGAATTTGCTAAATAAAAAAAAAAGTTTCCTTACAGCTGCATGAAGCAAAATTACTTCTAAATAGAAATAACTTTTAGTTGAAATTTTTTTTAATTCCAAATGATACTTTTCAAAGGTTTGAATACGTGTACGGAAACGTAATGAATTTCGAAAATCCAATATTTGTTCAGAGGCAGCTGTGTTTTTGAAGAGGGATTATAAATAATTTTGTTCTATTCATCGGCCCATTTTCTTTTAACCTAAATCAGTAATTTAATTGAAAAAGTTCGAATTGAAGTATTTCAAAATTTAGTTTAGATTCTTAAATAGATCACAAATCTTTATATTCAGCATTTATAAAAGTATGAAACTATTTCCAAAATTGATTACGCCCAAAAAATAGTATCTTGTATTTATTTATTATTTTTTCGGAATTTAATACCTTTCATCGGCGCATATGATTAGGTCGCCAATGAAAAAATAGTAAATTCAAAAATAAAATTGCAGAATTTACTTGCGCCGTTGAAATGATTAATTTATTTACTTATTTTTTTGACAAGCAAATTGTGTAATTTTTTGCAGAAAAATTTCTGATTAAATAATTTTGTTCAGCTAAATACATAAAAAGCGAAATTATTATTAACAGGTCAAAGTGCTTGATTATTTTTTTTTTCCAATGCCCACTCTGATTGACGTTTGTCATTCAGGTATCAGCTGGGCAGATTTATCGGCTACTCTTTCAGGGGCATCATATTAGGTGGGCCAATGTTGCTCCCACTGTAAAGACAGATAGTGCAACGAATGAAAGAACATCCATGCCTTGTCCGGGATTCAAACATAGGACCCTTCTAATGTGTGGTCAGCTCCCTAACCATTACACAGTCCTGTCGGCATCTGAATTCCCCATATTTTAAGGATAAACAACCCTAATCAGTTCATTCAAAGAAATTACGTTTTTGGGTCTGATTTTTTAACTTAATTATTAATTAGAATTTAAAAATTAACACAATTTGAGGCCTTCGAACTGCAAAGATTCGAAGCAAGCGAAAATCCGATCATTACGCGGTGAAAATAATTCTGTTAAAATAATTGTATATGTATGGTAGTAACAGTTTTGGTTGAAAAAAAAAAAAACCACAACAACAAAATTCTGCTAATAAAATTTGGTAATTTTTTGTTCGTATGGTAAAGGTTTACAAGTTTTACCTGAATTTCTGGTTTTCAAAATTGTAGTTCTTATTACCACCATTTTTAATAAAAATACAAAACTGAAAAATAGACATACAGAATAATTTTTTTAATACGCTATTTAAGGTATCATGATAGCTAATAAAACCACATTTTATTGTTAAATTTACCAAAAGTCATTACCAGAGTAGTTCGGTAACAATTACTTTGCTTTTTGAATTAAAACAATAAATAATAATTAAACACTATTTTTTTAAGGAATTATCTCTGGGTAAACAAATTATATAATTGTGTTCAAAAATATTTTTAATTCGCTTATGAAGAATCACGTGATGAGGCGAAATATGCAAAAAGTAAAATTTACATTAAGGGGTCCTAACTTTTGTTCGCTTTCTTGACCAAACTATTCTTGACCAAACCATCTTTCCCAGATTGCCACTACCCCCTTTTTATTTTTGGGGGTTAGAAATCATAATCCGTTCGAAAAGGTATGTTTATATATAGAAAGTACGCTTTGCATCTGATTTCTTAACTTAGAATATCGTCTGTGCTAACTAATTAGCATATTTACGACCACTCCCTCTAACATTTAAGATTAAGTTCTAGTGTGTGAAAATCCCTTATTTAGATCAAAAGTTGCTTAGGTTGTTTTGTTTATATTTTTGTGCACTGTACACAGCAGAAAACATTCTGAAATTACTTGTGAATTTTAAAACATAATTTCTGTAATATCAACGATGTTTACAACCGAAAATAAAATCTCTATCTATCGATTCCAATAAATATAAGTTTATTTCTGCGATGTTGGCAATTTCGGGAAACAATCCACCAACGAAGAACGTAAAAATGACGACAGAATAAAGATCGGAATCGTTTTGTGGAAAAATTTACTCTTCACAATTTAATAATTCATAAAATTATCTTCAGATCGCGGGTAATTGCCATTTCTTTTTTATTGTTTTATTTTACACGCTTAAGTGACTTGCAGACTTAGCGAGACGTTTCAATTTGTTTTATAAGAATATATTCCACTGAAAAATCACGCCTGCAAAAGTTTTCAATAGAATTGAAAATCAACAATGAATTTATATGCAAAAGCCCCATTTTCCAGACATGGTTAAATTGATTTCTAGGCCTGACATTCTCGAATAAGTCTTATACTAATTGGAATTGCAAAATTAATTTACGATATTTTACCTTTAATAAATTCCTTCTCTCCTTTAATATTTGACTATGACGCATCAATGCGCGCGATATAAAAGATGTTATTGTTAGGTAAAATTTATGAGTATTAAAATGCATTACGGTTTAATGCGTATTAAAATATTTTTTATTTACTGTATTGTATGAGTTTATATTTTAACTGGATAATTCATCTTTGTTGAAATAGATAAGCAAATACAAAATGAAGTTATATTTAAACTACATAATTCATCTTTATTGAAATAGATAAGTAAAGAGAACGAATCATTTTAGCAAAAACAGTTTAAATTTTTAAGTCCTTTTCATTTTTTGAAGTAGGATGTCAGTTATTTGGATATTTCTTTAACACATTAGTGTCTACCTCAATCTCTGGATGATTCTAAAAATCTAAGAATTCTTAATGATGATATTCTTTTCTATGATCGTCGTAACAAAATTTTAACGAAAATTATTTTTATTTTAAAAATCACTCTCTGATTTAGCGTTGAACCATAATAGCAATGGAACCATAATATGGAAATGTGGTAAAATTTGGAAATTTTATCATGATACCTTAGAGAAATTTGTTATTTTTTTTACCAAATGTGTAGTTATAAGAGCTATAATTTTACCACTTCTATATATCTTACCGCTTTAGTTTTTTGGGATTATTTATTTAACATTAATAGTATTAATATTAATAATAGTAGTAATAACAATACAATTGATAAAATTTATAATAAATGTAAAGGTAATAATAGTTGTAAGAAATAAAAGACTAAAGGGATGTTTTTTTTAAATTTCTTAAAAAGAATGATAATAAATACTTTCCCCATTAAAAGAGTAAGAGGTTTCTACAAAGACTTCGAGTTCTTTCGAGTTTTCACTAAAGCTGATTTTGTTTTTCGTTTTTAATAACCTGGCAGGAAAATATGCACGTTTCTGTAGAGAACAATTATTTTTAAGCTAATAATCAACTTATATATCCATTACAAATTTCTTCAATGTAATATTATACCAGCTTTACAGTGATCATAAAATAAAAACAATTCCCAAGCTTTCAGCTATATTGTTATTTTAAATAATAGCATTATTGATTACAAATGGGAGACCAATCAAATTAAAGCGTGTCATATTTTACCGCAGACGTCAGTCTAAATCGTCTATCTCATCCTCGATTCTGTTTTCGGGAAATTTCCCACAAAAAAATATCCTCAATTAAATAATGTTGCTTACTTGCCTTCCCTCTTTAGAAGTCCTCATTAATTTCAGCTGATACAAGTATTCTAGGCACGCACGGGGAATAAAGCGACCCCTTGATGAATGGTGTAAGCCCCATCAATAACTAACTCTTATTTTTCAGTTAATTTTAAAAGGCTGCTGCTGCCTTCTCTTATCTTTCAACTGACTCACTCTTTTCCTCAAAAACCACATAATAATTACATGCGCGAAAGCTATTCTCATTAATATTTTTACCTTCGAGAAGATTCTGATTTATGTTCCATAGGGCCTTGGTGGATGATAAGTTGACGACCGTTCTATGACAAAATGTCGTTTTTCAATGTTTAAAATATATGCAAAGGTAATCATTTTTAAATGAGATTTTTCTATTTATTCAAATGCCACCGAAAACAAAAGGATTGAATGCTGTGCTCTGAAGCATTTTAGACCAGAATTTTATCATTTAATGATATTTTTGCCTCTATTTGCTTCAATTTTTAAACTACACGGTAAAAAATGCTGGATCAAATTACGATATAAAGTTCCGGTACTTTGGGGGCATCATCAGTAAAATTCATTTTACCATAAAATCCCTTTTTACTGTAAAACATTATACCGTAATTTTTACAATAATATTTATTTGACTAGAGTTTTTTTTGATTTTACTGTAATTGTTACTGTAAAAATTATGGGATATCAGAATTTTTATTCCGTAATATGTTCCGGTAAAAATAATTTTATAGTTGAAGAAATCGGCCCCCTTAGTGTTGGTGCTTTTTATCGTAATTTAATCCGAAATTTTGCAGTGCATATATGCCATCTTGTATGAATTTTAAAATGGATAAATATATTAAGAATTAAAAATATTATTAAACAATGTATTTAAAGAAACCGATTTTTTTGGCCTAAAGGAAACTTGTTAAAATTAACGGAGAATTCAGTTTTTTTTAATACTTTTATGAGCTCAAACAGTTCAGTAGTAGATTAATTTTTGAAATATTAAGAAAAGAAATAGATCATAACTGTTTTTTAATTCCAAAAGACTTGCTTTTTTCATTTTGTACTTTTCACCCATTTTGGTATTCCTCTTAGAAAACACTGTCTTGGGATGGACAAAATGTTACCCAATGACTCTGGGTCACTTTGACTAACTCCCATAATCGTTACAAAAATAACATATTTGCTAAAAAGCGTTTTGTTGAAAGAGTCTGAAAAACAACAATTAGTTGTCAGTAAAGCCAAAGCAGATGTTCTTATAAGACGGTAAATTTTATTTCTTTTAAGTATATGTACTATAGTTTTCCCCATTTATGTTTTTAATGCCGTTTAACAGCAAGTATAATTGTAATTGAACGATTTAGTCATTCTAAATTGCACATAACTATCTCGCTAAATTGCGCATAACTATATCGTAAATGTATTTGGCACCAGCATGTTAAAGTAAATCTTTTCACGTTTTATAGCTTTCCTAAAAAATTGTAAGTTAGATGGTTTTTGTATCACTTTTACGTAGTACCTCTTTCCTTCATTTACGTTTGTTCTATGTGGCACAGTTAGTACAGAACTATTTCGGTTTTTTCGCGACCATGTGGATGATTAATCTTCAATGACATAACAGCAAAATACATCATTAACAACGAAATACACGCAGAAAATTATTGTGCAGTACAGAATTTCAATTCAATACTAAAGGTAAATATAACGTTACACCTAATCAATATTATTCCATTTTTGAATTCCCAGAAAGAGGAATTCGAAAGAGTTCTTCTCCAGTTATGCCTATTCGAATAAATTTTTAGTTCCAAAAAAATTAGCCATATTTTTTCTCATTTGAACTGTCGGGAATGGTTCATCTACCATGAAAAATCAAATCATCATCAACAACAACAAAATATATCGTGAATGAAATTCATTTATGGAAAATTTTAACACTGGGCAGACTCTAAATTGAATTCTGAGGGTAAATATAACGTTAAATCTTAACAAAATCATTCTATTTCTGAATTCCCGGAATGCCACGAATAGTTCTTCTTCATTTATACCTGTTCTTAATAAAATTCCAAATAATAATAATAATGTGCGAAGATCTTTTTTTCTTTTTTGTGACGATAAGGAAGATTTATCCACAAGGACGATAAAATACATTATCACAAAAAACAAAATACAATGTGGATGAGTTTCACAGTTTCATCTACGGAAGCATATTACAGTGGCCAGACTTTTAATGAAATCCTAAATTGAATCAAACGTTACACCTTATCAAAATTATTCTATTTCCAAATTCCCGGAGAGTCACAAATAGTTTTTTTTCCATTTATACCTGCTCGTAATCAATATTTAATTCCAAAAAAAACTGTGCGATTTTTTTGCCACCATGCGGATGATACATTCGCAATGACAACAAAATATAATATCATGAACAGCAAAATATAATGTGGATGAGTTTCATCTACGGAAAATTATAACACTTGGACGGACTTTTAATTGAATCCTAAAGGCGAATGAAACGTTACATCTTATCAAAGTTATTCCAAATTCCGGGAGAGCCACGAATAGTTCTTATACCTGCTCTTAATCAATCTTTAATTCCATGGTTCGATTGTTGACGGATTACACGATATTGACGATGTTTCACCTTGCTATTTTAATCAACCGTGTACCTGGATGACGGAAAGGGACAGTGGTCAATCACTCCTACATCCAATCTCTTTTCGATGATTTGCCTAACGAAGGTATTTTCCAATTCTGAGGTCAATACGACCACGGGAGTCAAATTGGATACTATGGCATGGCAGCCAATTAACGCCAAGTTAATTTTACGAATACAACCTCAGGCACTTTCGTGCCTCTCTGCCTTACTGCATTACTAATTTAGTTCATGAATATCAACTCTGTGCCCTCAGGACAGATCTCGAATTAGTAGGCTTCCGCTCTCACACGTTTAATAAAGCCAACGCCAGATAGGAAAACACGCCAAAATGTATCTTCCTGTATCCAGCCTAAAGTATCTCACCATTCTCCACAAACATATGTTGCATAAACAAATGCACAAACTAGATTTTGTCGCCAAAATTTCTAGCTTGCATTGGAATAGGAAATTCATTTATTGTTTGATAGAAGTACATTGAAAATAAATTATGAAACACGCGAAATAATTAATATTTTATTCTATTATCTTTATTAAATCGCAATTGTTTCGTGCATATTTCTGTGTAAAATAAATGGAGAATATACTGTTCAATCAAGCGTAGTGATGACTTTGGTCTTAAATTAGTAATGACTGTTGTTCAAATATTACTTACAATTAAGGATGGTTTTAAAAAGTTAGGAGAACTTTATATATGCTTCAATTTACATTCGATATGATTGCAAAGATGTGCCATATTGCCATGATTCGATTACGACCGCTATACCTAAAAATATTTTTCGTCCTCAATCAGTTCTGTGTTATATAGAACTTATTGCTTACAATATTGAATATTGCTTACAATTGAGAATGGTTTTAAATAGTTAAGAGAACTTTAGGTATGCTTCAATTTACATTCGATATGATTGCAAGGATGTACCATATTGCCATGATTGGATTACGACTGCTATACCTAAAAATATTTTTCGTCCTCAATCAGTTCTGTGTTATATAGAACTTATTGCTTACAATATTGAATATTGGTTACAATTGAGAATGGCTTTAAAAAGCTAAGAGAACTTCAGGTATGCTTCAATTTACATTCGATATGATTGCAAAGATGTGCCATATTGCCATGATTCGATTACGACTGCTATACCTAAGAATATTTTTCGTCCTCAATCAGTTCTGTATTATATAGAACTTGTAACTAAGATAAAAATTGCTCCACGTAGTTTAATTTTATTTGCTTAAAACAGTGGTTATTGAAATCAGTGATTTAAATTGCAATTTTTAATCACATGACGTGCTTTAATAAGATTTGGGCTAGGAGAATAAATAATGAGTTTTCTTATGAAGCTATAAAGCATTGTTTAAAAAAGTGTTTATACCATAATATTTTCTAGTGAACGAAATGTAAACAAACGAAGACAGTGAAATTTATTTTAATAAATGAGAATTAACGAATTAATTTATTTACTGATATATATGATATTTTAAAAACTGTTATCAGATCATCTTACAATTTTAGTTTAAAAATGAATTAAAGACACAAATTCCTTGCATTTCAAGAATTGATTTTTTTTTATTTAAAAATGATTACTTACAATTAATTGCACTGTTTGAAAATAAAAATCTTAAGTATAATTATAAACATTGAAACAAAGAACTCTTTCATAAAATGACTTCAAAGCTTATTTTCAAAATAAACGAATCAAATTTGGATATAATGACAATTTGAGCTTTGGGACCAAGTTTAGAAACTTAATTTTATAAAAGGTTTTTATACTTGTAAACAAATATTATTATTCCACGTTGAAATTAAATAAGTAAATTGCATTCTTATATGCAAATTTTTATTAAGTTTCTATGCTTGATAAAAAATAAAAAAATGGAATTTTAAATTTAAATTCTGTATTGCCTTTTCTTATTTTAAACGGTGTCATTGTTCTTTGTGGATAGCTATTTTGTATTAGAAAATGATTCTTATTCCCTTTAGTTTCAGATTTCAGCAGGCTAGTCATGAATCAAATAGACTGAATGGCATTGTTAAAAACGCTTAAATTCCATGATAAAATTTAAAGTTAAAAAAGTAAATTGTATTTTTTATATTAATTTTCTGTGCTTAATTAAAAATTGGAATTTTAAATTGAAATTCTGTAATGCCGTTTTTTAAAAGGTGTCATTGTTCTTTGTAGATAGCTATTTTCTATTAGAAAATGATTCTTATTCCCTTCAGATTCAGATCTCAGCAGATTAGTCATGAATTAAATAGACTAAATGGCATTGTTGAAAACGCTTAAATTCCGTGTTAAAATTTAAAGTTAAAAAAGTAAATTTTATTTTTTTATTCAATTTTTATATTAATTTTCTATGCTTGGAAAAGAATTAAAAATTTTAATTTAAATTCTGTAATGCTTTTTTTTAACGGTGGCATTGTTCTTTGTAGATAAGCTATTTTCTATTAGAAAATGATTCAGATTCAGATCTCAGCAGGTTAGTCATGAATCAAATAGACTGAATGGCATTGTTAAACAAAAGTGGTCCGCTAGACCTCCAGAGGCCATGCAAAATTGCCTACACCATCCAAGGGACTTTTCGATTACCGTTTTTAACGTTTTGTTGATACCCCTGCGTGCCCCTTTGCCCCATATCTAATGATATGACTTTATCTTATGTCACTGGAATATAAAATGGAATAGAACTGGGGTGGGTCTCTCCCTTATCACAGATACCATCCGGAAGAGGAGCTAGATGGGGTGGACGAGAGTTTCGTGACGGATCTGTGATCACGTTAGAAGTCGTCACGCGCGACCAACCATGCGGTCTACTCGGCGGCCGTTAGAAACGGTTTTCACTTTGATTTAGGGGCCCTTTCGTGTTTCATCGCTTTGTTCTCGAACCCATGCCGATCCCTCTTCAACCCTTCGATGATTCCACATGAGAGATCGGGATTTACTGGCGTGCCATCTTCGGTTTTAGAATGTTGCGTTCGTTCGAAATTCGTTTCTCTTCATAATGCTGACCAATGGTCACGAGCGAAATTTGAAGAGATCTTGTGTAAAATTGAATACACTTTGGTAAATTGCTATATTGTAGAATTAATTGAAGAGCTTGCTTAAAGAACCAGTCCAGCGACATGTTCGTGAATTTCAGAAGTTCTGTTTTAGAATGTATAGGAACATCATGCTGTTTACAACTGTTTTTTTTATTTTTTATGTTTTTTATTTTATTTATTTATTTAATTTTTAACGAAGAATAGCTGTTCTGCATTTACATACTCTAATTAAATATAAAATGATTACAACCCTCGATATTTAAATATTTCAATTAAACAAAATTAAAGAATTTTGATACATGAAAATATAATTTCAATGAAAATATTTTATTATAAAAACTAATTGAATTAAAAAGAATGCCTTACATTAAAAATTGTCATTGATTCCTATTATGATCACCCAATTATTAAATTATTGACCTATTGCTGAAAGATATATCTGATTAATAATTAGCTTATCACAACACTGGATTAACGACTCTGATATAAAATGTGTCGAATTTCAAGCTTCAAGTAATTAGTTTTTTGTTCTTCTCAAAACTTGACGAGTCCAGTTGTGAAAGTAATAGATATCTAAATTTGTAATGTTAATAACTCATTTGTATGATCTTCTAAGTCAGATATTTTCAGCACAAGGCTTTCGATTCACAAGTTTCGTACAAGTACACGTTAAATTTTGTCCATTTGAGACTATGTCGTGTGATATATGTCTCTACCAAAGAGAGCAAAGATATCACTGCTTAAGGAATTTTGTTTCATGAAAATGTAATCTCTATAAATATATTTCGATATTTTGTTAAAATTAAATGGATTAGTGCGAAAATCGCACATTAAAAAGTGTCATTAAATCTTATCATAATCACCCAATTATAAAATTATTGACCAATCGCCAAAAGATTATGCCTGATTAATAATTAGCCTATCACGACACAAGAATAACGACTTTGATATTAAATGTGTCGAATTTCAAGCTTCTAGCAATTACACAGTTTTTTTTCTTTCCTCAAAACTTGATGAGCCTGGTTGTGAAAGTAATTGAAATCAATCAGTCAGCATTCACCGTCGGTGTTTTTTTTGCTTTCCTTACAGAACAATCTCTCTAAGTAATAAAACGTAAAATATTGCTCCCAGCTATAAATTAGATTGAGGCATTTTATTACCGGAAACAGCTTTTATGAACGGACGAAGAAGACCTGAAGACCCGTGGAATAAAAAAAAATAGAAGAGAAATCAGAATTCGTAAATCAATTTCTGTACGTGATCTGTGCTCCGCCATTTTGTTGCGTAAAGAGTCGATAATAATTGTGTTTATGATGGAACCTAACGTGTTCTGCATTCTAATTATTTTCCTTTTTTTTTCTTTTTAGGTAAGTGTCATGCTTTTACGCCTTTTGTTTTTGTTAACTTCCCACGGAGTACAAAGTAAGTAATTTTGAGAGCCACTATAAACTTTAGAATTAATTGCTGTAATCGGAGAAGATGTTGAATGTTGTTTTTATGGGAAATAAAAACAGTTTTTACATGTTATTTAATTCGTTCTGGTATTTATCTTTGAAAAATAGATAAATAAAAAAATTATTAGAGCTTTTTAAATAGCTGTAAATCGTTTGAGCCGATTTAAAGTATCATAAAAGGTATGGAAATTATAAAATAAATTTGAGTTTTTGAAGTCATTAGCATTTTTTAAACATAATAGATCAAATCGCACCCAAATGTCACGAGCATTTAACTCAGACTATTGAAAAAAAAAGGATATTTTTCAAACTATAATTAAATTTTTGATGAAAATCCGTAAAAAAAATGCATATTCAGCATTTGTGTAATGCAAGGAAAAAAATAAATTTGTAATATTTATAAACTCCCTTAATAAAAGATTTTATGTAAGCAATATTTTCTACTTATATATGTTAAAATTAACATTCGAATGTAGAAACATTTATTTCAAGGAGAAAAAAATAACATTTTAGCCCAAATGTATTGAAACGTTATATTTTATTGAAACAGAAAATTTTAAAACTCACAAAAAAAACTAGGTTATGTACAATAAAGATGTTTGATTGGAAATCTATAATATTTTAGCATATATCATTTCACATTTTTTAGATAAATTATTTTAAATTTATAAATCTTTTAACACAATTGCTATCTATTATTTGAAGTACTTTCCATACAAAATATCATTCTATTAAGTTAAAATTGTTTTTAAAACAGTTTAATTTTCCGATAAATCAATATATAACATGTTTAGTACAAAAGTGTTAAAATAGAAATGTATATTTTATAAATAATGTTATTGTATTTTAGCGATGAAAAAATCCCATTATGTTCACAACATAATTTGGTTTTACAAAGATGTTTAAAACAACAAAAAATATTGATATCTAATTAAAGTAGTTGACATTAAATAAAATATCATTCTACTTAATTGAAACAACATTTCTATTCATATATGTTTATAACAGCTTAATATATTTATATCTTTTAAGATAAGTTATATTAAAATAAACATATTATCGTTTTATTTAAAAGAATCGACAATTCTATGATAAAATGTTTAAAACTTTAAAATATGTATAGGCATCTTTTTAAAATAGCATATATTAATAAAAATTAAATGTTCTATTTAAATAAAGCTAAATTTTTTCCGAAAAACCTTTGAAATGACCAAATATATAGATATATATTTAAAACAGTTTATATAAATAAAATAGCATTCTATTTAAATGAAGCTAAATATTTTCACCGTTTTTTTTGTGGCCATTATATGTTAAAAATTTGCGAAACAAAAACGATGAAAACAGCAGGCATTAATTATTTTTAATTTCTTCCAGTTTTCTAATTGTTTCTGCATTTTAAATTGTAACGTATTCTTTCTTTATACATAAGTGCTAAAAGCATAAAAATATAGCTATTTCATGTAACAAATAGTTTATATTTAAATATATTTCCTTGTATGTAAACGAATCTTTAATTTCTATTTTGTTTCCTTCATAATTTGTTTGATACAAAAATGTTTAAAGCAACGAAATATATTAATATCAATTTCAGATAGTTTGTATTAAAATAAATAAATTAAGTTAAATTGTAAAAGTCAGTTCTTTTATATTACATGTTTACAATTTTGCCAAACGAGAATTAGGAAAACAGCAGGTGTTAATTATGTTTAGTTTCATTCAAGTCTCTTAATCAATACAGCGTGTTAAATTAGGACTTATTCTTCAAAAGTCCGAAGAATAATTTCAAAAAGAACAAACAAAACTGAACAAATTTAAATGTTCGATAGAAATTCCATCCGTTTTGAATATTATATTACGGCTCGTTAGTTAGTAGTTTCTTTTTTATTTTGTTTATTGGATAGCGGGAATTGGCTTTTGATGAAATGAGGAAAGGATTTAAAGAAATAAAATAAATTGAAAATGGCGAAGTAATTTTGAACATTGTTTGAGACTGGGATTATTTCTTATGATTAATTAAAGGGAATTTTCGAACTGAAAACGGGAAAAACGAAAAAGCTGCTTGATTAAAAAGCGTTTAAATTTTAAATTAATTTCGAGTAAGTTTTCATCATCGAGTGGGAAGGATAATTAAAATGCTTTGTTATCTTAAAATTTTGGATGTTACATGAAGTTAGCGTAATTAAGTATTGTATATTAAATTATAATAATAGTAATTATGTGATATAGCTTTGATAACTAAGACTAATTTCTAAAGTTAAAAAAAAATAATTATTAGTTTTTTTTTATAAAATGTAAGATAAATTAAGTATTAGATTATAGTAATAATAATTATGCGATGTAGCTTTTATTAGTACATTATAAACTAGCTTACTTTTCAAAATGAAAAAAAAAATATACAATTTTCTCTTCTGTAAAAGGTAAAAGAAATAAATTATATTAAAAATAATAATAATAAAAACAATTAATTTTCTTTTTGAAAAACTCCAAAACAAATGCATTAAAATATAGTAATAATAATTATGTGTTATAGCTTTAATTGTTATTACGTTATAAACTAGCCCGCTTTTCAAAATTATAAAAAAAAATCTTTTTATAAAATGTAAAATAAATGATATATTAAATTATACATATAATAATTAATTGGCATAGCCTTTATTATCCCATTATAAATTAGACCGCTTTTTGTGATGAAAAAAAACATAACTAATTTTTTTAATAAAATTTAAAGTAAATGAATTGTAGCCAAAGTTTAAAGACATTAAAATATATTTTAGTAGTTATTAGCAATATTTGGTTACAAGAAATCAATATCATTTCTCCAAGAATAAATAGCTTAATATATTTATACAATTAATATTAATTATATTATTAATTATAGTTAAAAATTAAATTTCATAATTAATCATGTGCAAGATGTTCTTAAATCGCTACTCTTTGAAAATATTTTTAGAATCGTTGTATGGAATATAATTTTAAAAAATTTACTCTTTGCCAGAACAAATATAATAATTTAATATACAATAATAATAATAATAATTAGAAATAGAACCTCATTCAGAGTCAAACGAAATTACTTCAATTGAATAAGCAGGAATTAAAAAAATCGTAAACTCGTTTGATTGTCGTATGAAACTTGAAAATTGTTTCTAATAAAACCCCATTTCAAATTCTTTTGCTTCGTTTGATGTTTATGATTTATGGAAATGTTATTTAATTAAATGTGCATGTTCGTTACTGTGCTCATACATTCGCGTATAAACACACCTAAAACATGTTGGAAAATCAAACGGATTTATCAACTACTTATTCGTTAGTTTTCGATCCGGTTTTTTTCTCTCTGATTCATCCTTCAGAGGGATTCTAAAAATATGTATTAAGGGCGGTGGATACGGTATACTCTATGTAATTCACGTTGTACATACCCAGAATTATTAAAAAACTTGAAATATTTTATCTCAAAATTTGGTATCTGTAGTGTCCGTGCTTTGTTATATATTAGCTTACTGTTGGTGATTACAGATTGTAAGAATATGACTTTTAATGTCCATATTCCATGTCAATTAGTCTATGTCCACTATTCCATAACCTTGTACTACTGAACCAATACCTTGTACTCGGAAAACACTCATACTCAGTATTTTATATTATTATTGTAAAAAAAATATATTTTTTCTTACTTCAAAAATTTTAATATTAAGCCATTACTATATTATTTTTATAAAAAAACAGCATCTAATGTTGGTTTTAGTATTTACCTAGTTTCAGTCTTTTAAGTTGACTGCATGTTTTATTTTTATAATTTAATGGCATAAAAACTTTCAAAGATAACTGTTACTCTCTGCGATAGTGAAAAAAAGGAAAATCAAAAGTTTTTTTTTTAATTATTTGAATTTTTTTTCTATCAAAAAAAAAAAAGTTACATTTTTTTTTCTGAAGTTCTATGAATGCATCCAAGCATCAATACATCATTATGACACCAAATGTGGAAAAGCCAAAAATCAAATTTCAAGAGCCACTCACACACACTTCCCCCCCCCGAAATCGAGCTTATCCTTATCCCTCTGGGGGCAGAATCTTATCTTCTTTTATCTCCCACACTTAAGAGTCAGAATGGGGCGCATGCGCCCTGCACTTACCACCTCCCCAGTGCTGTAATTGAAACGGGTGTCCATGGGGCGTATAATGTGATTATGACATGCGAACTCTACTGCTCTTGATTAATCACCAAAGATCCTTAGCTCACCTAACGCAATTAGGAGATGGTCCCCATTCGTTAATTGATAGGGACCACTGGTTGTCCCAAAAGCCCCCAGTGTCGCCCTCTCGCGTCTCGTTAACAGGGGCGCTCCTCAAACACCATTTCTCCTTTTTTTTTGCTCATCAACCCCTGTACCATCAATGTGTAGATGTAGAATGCAGTGCATAGTTGCACATGTATGCACAGTTGGGATTTGTATAAATAAGCAACAGCGGTTAGATAATTTGATTAAGCCATTAGGGTTGAAGAAAAGGGGGGTACAAACATTGAGAAGAGCACCGATGATGAATGTTCCATACATCCCCCTCACTTGCACCCCCTTCAGAACGTTCGAAATTTCGAAGGATATCGAAAAAGTCATTACTGCTATGGGGATAACGAGTATTGTGAAGGCAGATACAGGACCAGTTCGAAAAGAAATTCAAACAGTAAAACCCACTTAAATTCTGGAGTAGGTATTTCTATCTTGCTAGTTTTAATGACTGTTTTGGTTAGGGGGTTCTTTACTGGGCGAGTTGCTGGTGAACTAGTTAATACGTGGTTTATAAATGTAGCTGTACTTCGAATTTAAACTATGTACATTTTTTAAAAATATTTTTGTTGTTATGTATTTAGATCGTTTAAGTAAGACATGCATTCCGTAGAAATAATTGTAATTAACGCAACTAGATAATTTAGTTTCATTTTATAAAAGTTTGCCTGTAAGTATTGTTACAGTAAAAAAAAAAAAAAGAACTCAAATTGATCGCAAAATTTATCTAAAATAATTGCATGCAGTAAATAAAAGTAGTTAAATAATAGCGATAAATAATAGGGATAATTTAACTTCAGTTTATCCCTTTGACGCAGATGGGACACCGATGTTTCGTTTATATTGCCATTTATATTTTTTCGGGCGCTCTAAATACGAACAAAAGTATATTTTGGTATTTTTTAATAATAAAAAACATATAGTTACTAAAACTGTATAGTTATAGTAACTACATATAGCTACTAAACAGTACAGTAGCATATAGTTACTAAACAGTTCAATAACATATAGTTACTAAAACAGTACAGTTATAGTAACTACATATAGCTACTAAACAGTACAGTAACATATCGTTACTAAACAGTTCAGTAACATATAGTTACTAAAACAGTACAGTTATCATATAGCTGCTAAACAGTACAGTAGCATATACAGTCAAACCCCGCTATAGTGAACACGGTTTATAGTGAACTCCCGGATATAGTGAACGAAATGTTAGGTCCCGTGCCTTGCTATACACGTATAATGTTATTTTTTGTGGATATAGTGAACCAAAAAAGTGAGGAAGTAGGATATAATGAACTTTTTCTGTCTTCAACTGATGTTTTTCTTCATTTTTTTATAATAATTTTGAAATTTTTACTTTAAAATAAATACATATACCGATTTTTAAAACCATCTATAGAGGGGAATTTAGCGATAAGCTTCTTTTATCTCACTTTCCTATCCCTAAACAAACCAAGCAGATAGTGCACCTGTAAGGTGTCAGTGGGATCAATATGAATTTTCTGTCAGGATTGCTCATCAGCTAAAGATTACTAATTTTTTTTCTTCACATTTTTCGCTACTAAATAATATTTTTCAGTCATTTATTTAAATAATGTGTAATAAAAGGGAGAACGGATATAGTGAACTCCCGGTTATAGTGAACCAAAATTTCGGTCCCTTGAAGGTTCACTATAGCGGGGTTTGACTGTAGTTGCTAAAACAGTACAGTTATAGTAACTACATAAAGCTACTAAATAGTACAGTAACATATAGTTACTAAACAGTTCAATAGCATATAGTTACTAAAACAGTACAATAACATATAGTTACTAAAACAGTACAGTTATAGTAACTACATATAGCTACTAAACTGTACAGTAACATATAGTTACTAAACAGTTCAATAACATATAGTTACTAAAACAGTACAGTTATAGTAACTACATATAGCTAATAAACTGTTTAGTAACATGTAGTTACTAAACAGTTCAATAACATATAGTTACTAAAACAGTACAGTTATTGTAACTACATATAGCTACTAAACAGTACAGTAACATATAATTACAAAACAGTTCAGTAACATATAGTTACGAAATAAGATATAGTGTTTCTTATAGTAACTGAAAAAAATATGTTTGATTATGATTACATTTGTATTAAAATGTAAAATCCAAGAAAAGTAGTTGGACAATAAATATATCTCATTCATATTCAAAAATTTAGCAATAATTGATTTTGGTATTTTTAAATTATTAAAAGCAATCGCATAGTTACTAAAAATTACTGTTAAATTCACAGAATTATATTTGTTTTTAAATATTAAGTCCGCATAAAAGTAGTTTGAATTTTTTTTTCCATTCATATTCAAAAATTCATTCATTCGTTTTCAGTCATATTTTTTTTTGTTCATATTCATTACTGTTACGATTTGATTATTTCAATAAAATAGATCGATTTTAATATTTTTCAATTATATTTTATTAGTACAAAATGTAACAGAATAAAAGTGATTTTTTCCATCTTTATTTTATTAGTATTTTTGTAACAAAAATGTAACAGAAACGAAATGTACAACAGAACAAAAATTTAATGTAACATTTTCTTCAAAATAACAGAAAAAAATATTTTTTTTTCATCTTTATTTTATTAGTATTTTTGTAACAAAAATGTAACAGAAATAAAATTTACAACAGAACAAAAATGTAATGTAACATTTTCTACAAAATGTAACAGAAAAAAAAGATTGATAACTCACTAATGAATTTTGTTTAAAAAATATTCTACTGAATTATTATATTTTATGTTAAATAAATACTTAAAAAAATATTTAACATGAAATTTGCTTCGATATTGGTTTTATTTATATAAAAAAAATGCTTTTATCAAAACTAAGGCGAAATATTAACGTGTATAGAATTTAAATTTGCTTTTGTCTAAGGTTTCTGATGAAAAAGATCATAAAGGGCAAAGGTTGTTCATTCACACAGTAAATATTTTCAACAAAAGCAACATATTGTACCAAATAAAATCTATTAATCTTTGACGTGGAAGTTTTAATAATACAATGCGTATTTAAATATATCAACTTGTTTTATTGTATTCTGTTGCATTATTTGAAATCTGAAGTGTATTAGTGATGAAAGAAAATACTGTTCAAAACTAGATCACACAGAAATAGGACAATTTTGTTTGGCGGCATGGAAGAAAAAGTCATTTTTTGACCCAAAACCCGCTTCACTTAATTCAACGAATAATTTTAAATAAAAGTAGCCATTCAGCTTTCAATTCAAAATGTTGACCTCAAAAAAAGTTCTCTTCGAAAAATAAAATGGTATAATAATTCATTATTACTTTACACGGAAGCCTTCTATACAGGAATTTTTTTTTTCAATTTTTAAAAACGCTTGTTGACTTTTACTGCCGGCTTATTTGACATGATTATGACAGCTGCAAATGAAAATAAATGAAATTGGCGACACTTTTGGCCTCCTGACCGGTTATTTTTTTAAATCCGTTTGGCCTCATTTTTCTTTTGAAGAGCCTTCGGGCCACAAACACGAGAATCTTCGTATCAAATGTCTCATTTGTCAAATCTCTGGCTATTGTAGATTTGCTTTGTAAACAATTTAGCTTTTGTGAATACATTGTGCTGTCACAGTGTTAATAGATTTTTTTTCTATTCAATGTAGAAAGCTTTTAAGTTAGAGGCAAAAACAATATGGATAAAAAATTAATTAAACATTTTTTTCGTAGTGGGTCAAGCTTATTATACTTGTACCAGTCTTATAATAAAGTCACAGTTTTATTCCAATTGGAATTGGTATTGTTTAGAATTTATTAATGTAAAGTAATAAATGCTAACTCCGTGAATAGCGAAGAAATCTGTAGTAATTGCTGTAATTAATAAAACATATTTCTTTAATAAAACTAAGTTAATAAAAACGTATATTCGCTGATTTATTCAACTTAAAGGCTGCTACGTTAACAAATGTGTAGTTTGGTTTCTTATATAATTTTTATTGTACATAAATTAATAATAATTTATGTGCGATAAAGACTAAGTTTAAGATAATTGATAAAAAATAGTCATGCAAATGTATTTATCTTATATGATAGAAAGATAGATGAAAAATTGTCATACAGATGCGTCTTATTAATTGCTATAATTAATAAAACTAAGTTAATAAAAATGTATATTCACTGATTTATTCAACTTAATGGCTGCTAAGTTATCAAATGTGTAGTTTGGTTTCTTATATAATTTTTATTGTACATAAATTAACAATAATTTATGAGCGATGAAGACTAAGTTTAAGATAATTGTTAAAAAATAATTATGCAAATGTTTTTATCTTATATTATTGAAAGATAGATGAAAAATTATCATACAGATGCGTCCATCAATTAAAATTGGCTGCACTATTTCAAATGTTATTGATTATTTGTTGAAAGTAAATTCAAATTCTATTGTTATAAATTTAAGAGTTTTGTCTCGTAAAATTCTTTTCTGTTTTACAAATAATGTAAAATTATGTAAACGAATATTATTACTTATTTTATTTTAGAGCTAAAATTCATAAAAGTAGTATAAACATAGATATTTTAAAATCATATTTTTAAAGAAAAAAAAATACGGTATATTTTTTTAGCTAAAATGTTATAATATGAAGATTTTATCTTTATTATTCATCATAATGGTTAAATATTTAACAAATACAATTTTAAAAATGTATGAACTTAACAATGTTTTAATGTATCTAGTGAATAATATATGAGAAGATAATGAAATCCTTTAAAGAGAAACAAAACAAATTTATCTAAATAAGACTTGTATCATATATTCAACAAAATACAACATATATACAACAAAAATATACAATTTTAAAAGAAAGTGCTGCGTTAGCTATTCGAATGCTGTTTAACTAATTTTTAAAGTTGCCTAACCTTAACAAAATAGAGTTAAAAAAAAAAATTGTTTTGTTTTTGCACTCTAAATTTTAAGATATGAAGAACAAAGTACTGAATCTTAACATGGCACAATTTTTAAGATATTATAATTTTGAGCTGAATAAATTGTTTGAAGCAAAATGTATATTAAATACTGAATCTCAAAGTTTTCCCAACTTAAAGACATTCAAATTTAAAACCAAACAAATCGCTCTAGGCAAGATTTGCATTTTATATACCGAATCTTAAAACCGCGCAATCTATCAAATGCTTTCGAAGTAAGCCTCACTTTATATGCTTAGAATTTTCCTAAACTTGAATCTAAATCTGTTCAACAGCAAAATTCCTTAACGCTTATTTCAATTCGTCCAGGACTGCGATAGATTTCTCAAACAACATTTTAAATTCCCTAAAACGCAGATTTTCCTAAATAATAATTCAATTCTTCTTACCCAAAGTTTTGCCGGTGTTACCTTTAGTAGAATCAGATACAAAGGTTTCCTAACCTTCCGTCTTTATTCAATGAAATAAAGATTTTTGAAGTGACACATTCAATCAAAATCAGATTTCTAAAACGACATTTTAATGCTTTTAGATTTATGTTTCCTGAATAATTCATTATCACGTGGCATGCCTCTGAAACAAATACTAACCATCAAATACAAGTAACTGACACCATGAATATTAAATTACTTCAAATATTTATTCCTTTGTGACTGAGAAAGAATTATAGTATTAAATTAACGTGAAACAATTAATAATCTTCTTTACATGAATATTCAATCCAATATTTTTAAATGATAAGATAAACTCTTGTTTTCTTGATATTTTTGAACGTTATTAACCGTTGAGATATAGAGTTAGAAATAGGGTTGTGGACAGACGATATCGAAGAAGACTTGCTTGAGTTTAAATTTGAACTGTTAACAGTTATTATGTCCATACACGAAGAAAAAATATTGAGCTAAAATTAACGCACTCTATAGTAATGACATTTCTGGTAAAAAAAATCCTACCCTGGTAATATAACCAAAATATATGATATTTATAAACCATTCGTTTAGTAATTTTTCCGTTCTTATGGAAACGGTTTACATGAAATTCTGAATTTCCAGATTATAGTTCTTATAACCAAGCATTTAGTAAAATATACAAAGCTGAGAAGTAAATTTCACCGAATTAATGGTTTTATATATCATGCTGTAAGAAAAAAATAATAAAATTATCACATTTAATTATCACATTGTAATAGTTATGGAAAATAACTATGCGAGCAAAAATATTACTCAAATAATTATCATGATAATAATTTGAATTAAAACTCATCACAAACTTAATTTAACACTTTTGGATACTTTTGAACACATGATTGATTTATTGATTTGATTGAATTATTAAAGTAATAAATAAATTGTTGATAAGCTATGATTGGATAGATAAATTCTAAAAACTTTTTTTCTCACTGAGGTAAAAATTCAGTTAAATAGATATGCGAATTAATCTAATGTATCTTTATTAATAGTTTTTAGTTTGTAAATATTCTCTAAATAATCTTATTGTAATAGCATTTTTATATGTGTACGAGTGTCAAATTATTTTATTTTTATTTATTTTTTATTTTAATTTTATATTTGTTTATTTTTTATTTTATTTTAGTTTAATTTAATCTTATTTAAATTTTATTTTCTTAGAAAAACATAAACTACAGAAAACTTCTAATTACCGTACTGTGTACAATAAAAAGAAAAAAAAATGTTTGCCCAATTTCCATATTTTGAATAAAAATATTTTATAAAATTTTTTTTCTTCAATTCTTAAAGGTTTAAACAAGCATAAATTGGAGACGAGTTCCCAAAAAATTCCGGAATCATAGTTGAATATTGTAATTACTGACTCCATGGATTTGATTAGAAAGTACTCAAATCATTCAACCTAAAGTTAACATTATAAGCTTCTACTCTTATCATGTTAAAAACTTTAATCTGTTTAAATATCTGAATCTTAACCTCTTAAGCCTTTATAACTCGACTTTTTAAGAAGATAAGATATCTTGTGCTACGTATACTGAATAAAAAAAAAATAATAAAAAATTAACATTCATAAAGTCGTGCGCAATTCTCAGGAATAAATAATTACTATTTACAATTAAAACCTGTCTCGTTAAAAAAGAAAGTTTTTTTTTTATCGGAATTTAACAACTATTTATTATACGGCATTTTTCCAATTTGAAGCATGAATGTTCAGCATCGCTCTTCTTAAAGAATGACCTGAATAGTTGTAATAAATTATTCACGCCCCGCCAACTTATCATCAGTTTCCTAACAAGTTTTGCCAGTCTTTGTAGCAATATTTCAAACTTCAATGACTTTCTTTTCTAAGAATTTATTCTTTTGCAAATTTCCGCACGATATAAAGTTAATTTCAAAATAAATTATTTTAAAAACCACCTTTTTTTTTATAGACGATTTAGCTAACAAGGGACTATACATTTGTTAAAAGAGAAAGAAAATAATTATTTTAATAATCAAATCACTCTTGAAAATCACTCTTGAAATTTTTAGTATCTAAGATTCTAATTTCTTAATTGTCATATGATTTTTTACTTACTTTTAATATTTACTTAGAATATTTTAGATAATAATAGAATATTAGAATAATAATAGAATATAGAATATTAGAATAATAATAGAATATAGAATATTAGAAAAATAGAATATTTTATTGCTAAATAATTACTTAAATAATAAAATTCTCTTCAGAAAACAGGATTAAAATATCCTTATATTTATTCAGGATGATTATGTTAATCCAAATTCAAGTCAAGCATACAAATATGCTTATAATTGACATAATGAGAATAATTTATCAAAACATACTTCATATAACGCATCATCATATAACTGCAAGTCCATCATGCAAATATGTCTATAATAATCATATAACGCAAGTTCATCATGCAAATATGTCTATAATAATCATATAACGCAAGTCCATCATGCAAATATGTCTATAATAATCATATAACGCAAGTCAATCATGCAAATATGTCTATAATTATCATATAACGCAAGTCCATCATGCAAATATGTCTGTAATTATCATAATACAAATTTGTCTATAATTCTCATAATGCAAGTCAATCATGTAAATATGCATTTAATTAATAAAATACGATCATGCATTTTTTAATTTATCAAAATGCCTCAATCATGTAAATATGCATATACTTATCCAAATACAAAGCGATTAAGCTATTATGATTATCAAAAGTAAGTAATATTTATCAAACGCATTGAAAATGCAAATATTTATCAATTTAAAACAAATGTATAGTGTGTACATATTGTTTTGTGAATAAAATCAAAATATGCATATATATTATATTATTTTACATATTTTCTGCACAAAAGAGTTATCTGCTTGATTTATTTTTAAAAAAACATTAAATTTCTACTCAGTTTAAAATTTAATAACTAACTATTTTTTTTATTAAATTTAAATTTTAGTTTCAAAATGAAATATTTAAATAACCAAAATAATTAACGCCTTTGTACCGTCTTTTGACGTAATTTTCAGAATTGTTAAAATGGAAATAAAGAATCTTTAATGAACTTTACATTGATTCTTTGTGTAGAGTAGGGTAAGAAAACAAATTTATTTTAAGCGAAATTTTTAATAAAAATTTGAAAAACCATCGCATTTAATATGATGCACTTTAATTTGAATTTAAAGTAATTTTCGAACAGACTTTTAATAAAAATAGTATTTTTTATTTTAATAACTTCATTGCAATTTTTACCTGATATCACTCTCAGATCGTAATATGTTTTTATAATCAATTTGTTTTCTTATTTCCTAATGAAAAAATAAGCATTTATAAAAGAAAAAAAAACAATATTTGAAAACGGTTTCATTAATGAAAATTTATTTTTGTTATCATTTTCTTATCATTAATTTTACGTTTTTCTTTCTATAAAAAGTACAAGATACGAAATTCTATTCTTTTGCGAATGCGTAATTTTACAACATTAGACTTATAACTACAATAGCAATAAAAATCTGATATCAGCATATTTCTTTTAAAAGAAAAAAAAATATGAATACAATGTTTAGCTACGGACTTTACGAACGCATCTAAATCTTTCCTAAATCCATCCTAACGATCAGCTGCCACTATAACTTATTAATCCGTCTCGCCATCTTTCTTTCATGGTAACAAAGTTACTGAATCTCGTTCATAATTGTTCAATGACCCATGGTAAACACAATGGAACACTCTTTCTTTCCATAGAAAAATAGAACAAATCACACGCGTGCACCCATGGTTGTTTTCTTTCATCACTCTCCCTCGTTCGAAAAAAAAAAGAGCTATGAGGGAAGAACTGACAGAAGATCCAATGAAACTTTCCCTTGATCAACGGGCATATTATTTTCTTCGTTGCAAGCATTAGTTTTGTTGAGTGAAAACATATTTTACAGGGATTGCAATCACGTGGTTTTTCCCATGGAAGCGGTGACTTCATGTGGGTTCTGCTGCTGAAATGTATAGCCTGTGCAAGAAAAGTTTTTAAGTATTTTTCAAATCGGATTATACAATGATTAAATTGCTACTTTTGGTTCTCGTTGTAGATTGCGCTGAAAATGGCGCTTGGAGTTAATTTTTAGAATTATCGTTTAGATTAATGTGTCAGACGCCGGAATATTTTTGGACTTATATCAGTCGCTATGCTTGTCTATTTCATGATTTCAAATCGAATTATTAAAAGCTCTAATTATCTAATCTAATTAGGTTCTCGATGTAAATTTTGCTGAAAATGTTGGTGCTTTCAGTAAATTTTTAGAATAGTCTGTTAGATTAATGTGTCGTCAAGTTTTGGAACTCATCTGTTGCTACGTTTGTCAATTTCATTATTTCAAATCGAATCATTAAAGGCACTAATAATATTTTTCGTTCTCGATGTACATTTTGCTGAAAATGGTGCTTTCAGTAAATTTTTCGAATGGCCTGTTAGATCAATGTGTCACCGAGTTTTGGGACTCATCTGTTGCTACGTTTGTCAATTTCATTATTTCAAATCGAATCATTAAAGGCACTAATTAATATTTTTGGTTCTCGATGTAAATTTTGCTGAAAATGGTACTTTGAGTAAAGTTTTAGAATAGTCTGTTAGATTAATGCAGACGTTGCAGACTATCACAGAATCTGCAGATTAATTTTGCAGAATCTGCAGACTTGTCTTATATGAAGAGATGTTGTTTCAAAATTATCATCCGCAAGTTCATCTTTTTTTTACTTCTGACTTTTTTGTTATTCATAAAAATTTGAACATGCTTTTGAATGCATTCTTAAAATATTGTTGCCAAAGCATATTCTACCATGTATATAGGGGCGACAATGTTTACAGCCTTCTTTGATTTTCGCGAGCCATACCCTGATTCTCACTCTTGATTTTGGAACTTCTTGAAGCAAGATCCAATACAGTCCAATATATTGCTGGTTCAAAACTAAAACGACACTTCTGCACTCACTTCTCATGTTATTTGAATGAGAAGTGAGTGCAGAAGTGTCGTTTTAGTTTTGAACCAGCGATATATAGTACACTTGCAAACTGAATTAAATTAAAATCTGATTGGCGATGAAAAATTTTGAAATTTGTTACTACTGAGATTGCATTCTCTATATTCCATTAATTGATACCTACCGTAAAAAAGTCCATATTCTAGAACATTTATTTAGATAGAACATACTTTTTATTCCTATTATCTTTATCGTTTGATCCAATCTATTTAACCCTTAACTCTATCAACCGAGTGTTCTTCTTTTAATCATTCCTCAACACTGCGTCATAGCTATCCAGCAGATATTCCACCAGCCCTGATAGCGCAGCTGTTCCATGCTCGGGGAGGAACTCAACCCCTTTTTCTTTGGCAGTGCCTTTTATGAGTTTTGCGCCCCTTGGGTGGCTCATAACTAAAAGTGTAGGATACGCCCCAATTCAATGTCAGCCCCGAAAGCCCATGAGACCCTTTGTACCCCCTAATGGGCGGAATTAGTCATTAAATAAATGGCCTTTTATGCTCCATGAGATCTTCCTTCGCTATGACGGACTTTGTCCATGCTCGTTCCATCATTTTAGTTTTTCACTGGTGCTTCTATGGGATGAAAAGGGTTTTGTCACGATTTGGCATGTTACTTGGCGAGTGATTCAATGTTATTTTACACGTAATTAACTATCCTAATGAGGCGCAAATATATTACAATGTGTTAAACTTTTATTTATTATTAAAAAAATTTCATTAATTTTCTTTTTACGCGTAATTAAACAAACGTTAAGGAAAATCCATTTTATGACGTCACTTTAGTTTAATGCATATATAAATGACGAAACAGATATTTTCATAGCTCTGGATTTCACATTAGCAGTGCAGTCGGTGTGAACCTGGAGTCCAACTCACTGTTGGAATTCGAACCTGTGTCGTTTCATTATGGGGGCGAGCACTCTATTCCCTGAGTCATTCTCATTCCGGTAGCTTTATCTTTTGACGCAGAATTTTTTTAAAACATATATTTCATACTTTTTTTTCATTGTTTTGTAATAGTTTAGGTCAAAATACGTGAAAAATATTATATGTAGCATTTTATTAATTTAATGTTATGAAATACAGCATGAAACATCAGTGCCTTGCGTTAAAAGCAAAATCTTCCAAACAATATTTTTTTTCCAAATTGGCACTTATTTAGATCTAAGAGGAAAAGTTATTCATTATTGAAATTTCTTTAATTTACAAAATCAATTATTGATACATTTTTAAATTTAAATGAAAAAAAAATTCAAACTACTTTTTTTTGGTTTTATATTTTAGCCCAAAAATAATTTCCATAATCTAACAGATTTTTTTTAGTAACTAATAGACTGATGTTTATCATAAAAAAATGCCAAAATTTATTCTTGTTTGTAATTAGAGAGTCAGAAAAATGTATTAAAAGGACTCCGGTTTACCATCTTCGTCAAAGGAGTAAGTTGTAAATCAACGAGTTAATACTTGTTTAAACTACATTATTTCCTTGTTTAATATATCTATATCTGTGTTTACATTTGAAACAAGCTAAAAAGGTACAATGTCAGAACTAGCTGAAAACTAGCAAATCATTTTGTAGTTTCTTATAATAATGAGATTTTTAAGTAAATCGTGATGAATTGCGATGACGACAATTATTTTGATTTTCAATACAGTTTGCTAGGGTACTTGCTATCCATATAGAAAGTACCTTAGCAAAGAAGGCTTTACCATATACATTGAATTGTTGAAAAAAAATCAAATATTTATTATAGATCTTATCAGGAAATTGGGAAAAAACTATTATATTATTCAGTTTCCTCTGCTTTATCTGAAAATATCTTAAGAGTACAGATATCGAGTACAGATCTTTTCTTCCCCACTGAGTATTCAAAAGCTTCTTTAGTACCATTAAATCCTCTGAAATCAGCCCGATGAGCTTAGCAGTGAAAGTAAAACCGCAGACCCATAGAGGGATTTCTGTAACGCTTAATCGCACCCTCTGGGCGTTTTTCCCTTCTCTAGAACGCTTTCTTTCAGGACAACTCAACTCAACCCTTTTGGTGTGAGCTGTCACTGTTCCTCTGGGGTGTAGATAACATTTAATCCGATAGGCATGGTTGTGTCATTAGATTTTCTAAGCTTTGCGCTCACATCGACCAGAGAAAAAAAATTTGAGTTCCATCAGAAAAAAACGATCGCCTGGAGGCTATGAGTGGCTGTCGACGTGTTTTGCATTCGTTATGTTGAGGATTTTTTTCCTTGTAAGTTATAATATGATGGAAAAATAATTAATTGGATTAATGAAATTAACGACAGAGCGTGAAAAACTATTCGTCTTCGGACAGATTTGATATTTTCATCTTTCGAAACTATTTTTCTTATTCTGAGTTTTTTTTGCTTTTCTTTTTTTGCTTGTGGTATTAATCTTATGTAAGTGAGAAAATCTTTTGATATATTCATTGATGTCGTTGAAAGTAATTAAATGAAACCATAATAATAAGTAATATCCAATTTGTTCCTGTCTTATTAGTTTTTATTTTATTAGTTTTTTTTAATTGAAATGTTTTATAAGCAACTTACTTAATCAGCTTTCAGGAATTAAAAAGTTTTCGAACAGGAAGGAGGAATTATGATCTCAAAACAATGTATTCTACTGTTAAAGTTTCTTCAATCTTAACACTCAGGTGGGACAGTGGTGTCCCTTTAATGTTTTTTTTCTCTCACGCTATAATTACAAGCAAAACAGTCTAATAGTTACTGAAAAACAGTCTAATAGCTACTAAAAAACAGTCCTACTAAAAAACAAAATCTATTTGTACAAAAATATAAAATCCGAAAAAATTATCTCGAAATTTTTTTTTCTTCCCCATTTATATTTAAAAATTTATCCATAATAGATTTTAGTAAATTAAGGACAGTCGTAAAATAAAAAAAAGAAAGTCGTAAATTAAAGAAATTCGTAAACTAAGTTCGGTGATGAATAACTGTTTCTTTTAGATCTAAATAACTGCAAATAAGTGGAAATCGGAAAACTTATTTTTGGGAGTCTTTGGAAGATTTTACCTTTCACGTAAAAAAAAGAACACCAGTATTTCATACTGTATTTCATAACCGCAAATTAAAATGTTAAATATAATATATTTTGCATTTAAATTTATGGTTTTTGCATTTTAATTAATGCTAAACATATTATTAAAAATACTAAATATGATATTTTTCACTTATTATGCCCTAAATTAATACAAAATAATGAGAGAGAAAAGTATGAAAAATACGTTTAGTAAAAAATTTTGCGTCAAAGGATTCATTTAATAGCACATACGCAGACAATTGCTATTCCGTTTAATTCCCCTAATTCTCCATTTATCATATATAAAATTAATTTAGTTGCTTAAGATATCTATAGTATTTATGCCGTATTTTTTTCTCTCTTGCATCCATATTTTTGATCTGGATAGTTTATATGAAAAAGGAAAAAAATATGCAAACTGCATTAGGTACTTAAACCTATAGTTTATTTTAATTTTCTTTGTAAACGTACTCTATCGTGTTGAAAAATCTAGACTGTTAGTCAAAATTGCACGTTGATTAACCATTACTGAGTTTAGGTGTGGTTTTGTACACTTTGTTATGATGTTGTGCAAACGTTTGTTTAATTTAAATGTGCAGAAACACATATTTAGAAGAGGTCAAGTGTTTTAATCTATTGTTCAAATTTACATCCATGACATTATTTACTCCGATATTGCAAAAGGGACATCGCCAACATCGTAAAGAAATATTAACATTGAGCTGTATTCGTCGATGTAGATAAAGCAAGTTTCGAGTTTTATTCTTACTTTAAAGACTAAAATATTGCTAATAGCGTCAACATATCTTTGCAGAATTCTAAATACAAAGAGAAATATCTAAAGTTCAGTTTCATTCAAAGATTTGCATGAGTATACACTGAATGAGAAAGTGACTAAATATTCCCAGTTGCATTAACATGTTTCTATAGAATCTTAAATAAAAACAACAACAAAAAAATGTCTGATATTGTGTGAAAAATGTCCACTTTTAGACTCTTGCATATGTCTATAAATCAACAAAAAGTGACTACATAATGCTTAGTTATGCAGGAGTATACACTAAATGAAAAATTGACTAAATATTCCCAGTTGCATTAACATGTTTCGATAGAATCTTTAAATAAAAACAACAAAAAAATGTCTGATATTGTACGAAAAATGTCCACTTTTAAACGATTGCATATCTCAATAAATCAAAAAAAAAGTGACTACATAATGCTTAGTTACATCAACATGTATCCATAGACTCCTGAAAAAAGAAATAATATCTTATTATCAGTTCCATTTTAAAGGCTTGCATGAATAGTTACTAAAACTGCAAAAATTAACTACGATATTCCTAGTTTCATCAACAGTTGCATCAAGATTCAAAAAAACTTAAGCGACAATCTCTCTCCAAAATGCTTGCTGGAGTAGTGGAGGAAATGTTCAAAAAGTAACTTAAATATGTCTAGTAGTATTTATTCATAACCTTTTATAAAAACGCAAAACCACAATATTCTATTCTGAAGGTCAATCTTATTCCAAAGGTTTGCTTGAACAGTCACCACTCTGCGGCTGAAATATTGAATACATATTCTTTCTGAAGCCACAATATTTTGTTCTGAAGATAAATCTCACTCCAAAAGATTGCTCAAGGAGTCACCATCCTGCGGTTAAAATAAATGCACATTTTACTATATATTCATAAAATGTGTACCACAGAACTGATAATCGGAATATATGTATCCATAGGGGTCACCCACATGCCAATCTCTTTTTTATGTAAGTACCAGCGCTCTCACACGTCTTTCTGAATCACTATATTATTACCACCCATCAGTTTGAAACTCTATTGCGCAAGAAAAAAAAACCCACCGAACGTTCTAAATTTTTTGTTCTTTTTTTCATTATTTTGACAATATGATGATCCAGGGAGGATCTGCAGTCTTTCCTCCCTTCTATTTTGTGGTTAGTATGAAGTGTAAGATGGGATACGATGAACGGCCCAATCCGTGTGTGAAATCGAAATGGGGGCGATGTAAAACACATTTGTTCCATTCCAATTCACATTCTTATCGATCCACCCTCTTTTGCATAGAATGAAAGAAGAAATAAAAAAAATTCTTTCTTTCATTTTATTAACGTTATCTCCCTTGCCCTTTCTGAAGCTGCCGCTCATGGAGGCAGAGTTAAAAGGGAAGATAAAGAAGTATTGCCGAAAGCTTGACACTAGAAATCTTCTTTGGGGTCTTCTTGTTCCATTTGAACCAGCTTTTGTTCCCTTTTTAAAGTATTGTAACAGTTCGTTTTAACGTATGCTGTGGATGATGGGGAATTTAGTAAAAGGATGCTTGTTTCCGGTTGTCTCGTTTTAATCAGGATTCAACCTAGCTGTAAAGACAAAAGATCACACATCAAGAAATTTGGAATTGTTGTAGGAAGAATTTAGCGGAAGGGATAAAGTTAGAGAAATAATCGAATCTTAAGTTGAGAGATATAGAAGTTTGCGCTGTTCAACCTCGTATTACGCTGATTTAGGTAAAAATTTCTCAAATTGAAGTAAAGTTTGAAGATTTTTCCAAGATTTTTTGCGGGATTTTGATTGAAAACAGCAATTGAATATGGATTTAAATCATCGTATTACACTGATTTAGGTAAAAATTCTTCAAATTGAAGTAAAGTTTGAAGATCTTCCAAGATTTTTTGTGGGATTTTGATTGAAAACAGCAATTGAATATGGATTTAAATTGACATGATAGCGGATTGTAATGTTGATATTTTATTTTCCTGAATATATTTCAAGTGTTTTCTCAATTAAGTAAAACAAAATATAACTTTGAAAAAAGAAGATGTTTGAATTTTGTTGCTATCGTACCAAATCATAATCATCCATAAGTAATGTTTTTTTTTAACATTATGTTTGACTTTTGCCTCCCTTTTGAGAAGCAAAGTGTATCACACTTTACCTTACACTCTATTTTGTCACAAGTGACGTCAGGATGTAAAGTATAGCGTCACGTGTCATGTCGTATTGCCACATATCACGTCATATTGCATAAACATATAGTAGCAAAACTCCAATTACACATCTAACAACAATTGTTAGATGCGTACTTATTTTAATGAAAAATATGAAAACTCCAAACTGTCATGATTTTAAAAACTAGTCCCTGCCCCTCCAAGAGTAGTATCATTTTTGGAAGGTCCCATAGTTCCGTAGCATATAACAAATAATAATTAACTAACTTTATCAATCAAATACTATAAAAAAAGAAGGTATTTTTGCAGTTTTTTCTTTTTTTCTTTCTGTTCACTTCTCCATATTTTTAGTAAGAGGAAAAAAAAGCATACCTCAAACATACACGTAACTTTCCTAGATCTTTAGTAAATCAAAATCGAAATCATTAATTTAGTATCAGATTTTCATTGAATTTCAACCAGAAATCTAAATTGCAGTTCCCGTGTCAGAACTCATAGTGCAATGAAGGCATGGCCGAATGGACTGTGCAGTTGACCGCGCTTGACGTCCATTCGGAAAACGTCCTCCAAACTCTATTGAATTATCCCAATGCCTGGATGGCTTCAACAAAGCGTATTATTAAGCAAGTTGGGGGCGCGAACATGATTGTTGCATTAAAAGGGGCTTGCCCATCGCAGTTCTGCAGAGTGCTCAGCCCCAGCACACACAAAGCCACTGGAAATCAAACAGAATAGGGCGTTAGGAGCGCAAGCCGTTAAAGACTGATTCGCGTTATTGTCTCAGCTACTATTAGATAGCTTAGTACTGTTATTAGTACTTTCCAAAGGGAGGCTTTTGGCGTCTTTGAGGGAGCAGGAGCGCAGATGAGCGTCTTAATGATGTGGTTGCCGGCGAAGGTTGCGGCGATTGACAAATTATTATTACTTCTCGTGTAAGACACGGAAAGCCATAAAGCTAACTTAGTATGTTGGTCAATTTAAACACTACCTAGATAACTTTTCCTGATGATCTCGTAAAAAGTATATCTAAAAGACATTAAAAACAAAACAGCGATCATGAGATTTATTTGAAAGGGGAAAAAAAGTCTCTTTATATTGTTTAGTTGACTGAGTTTTTAACTCAAACTTATAATCCCTTTTATAGCCGTCTGCCAATAAATTATGACGAATGACCAAGTTAGAGATTACATGACAAATGCTGTAAATATCAAACAAAAGATCATAACTATTTATGTTTGATATATTTTTACGAGTTGCATCCTATGTGTTTGAAACATGTGTTCTTTGCTTTGTAGGAAAATCTTAAAAACGTTTAAAAAGTTGAGTTCACGGTAATGTGTTTTTCTGAAAAAAAAGCTGTTACCTATTGAAAGAAAAGAGATTTTACTTTCTACGTATTAAGATATGAAAAATTATTAGAACTCAGTTATAAATATTTTGAAACATTTTTTTTTTGTTTCATCGAACTCTGTTCTACTGAAAGTAGTTAACCAATTTTTATGGTAGTAAATATTTTTAATAAAAGGAAACAAGAAATCATCTAAAATATTAATTAGTTATTTAATAAATAATGTAAGTTCGACTTTGAAAAAAAATCAAACATATAGCTGCTTTACCGCACTAGTGAATAATGGTTAGAAGACAAGACTAGTAATTAAAAGTAGTAATTAAGACTAGTAATTTAAGTTTTAAAATAATCAATCGAAAATGTATTGTATGCAAATGTTTATTTTTTATTTTTCTGCACTATTACAACATTATTATGTTGTGAAACTTTTTCTACTTACATTCTAACTGAATTACAACAGATTCGGTAAATTTACTGATAAATATATGTGATTATATATACAATAATTATTTTCTAAATTTCCATATACGATTTAATTAAACTCATTTTACTTTATTACTTTCAATTTATGCTGGACAGATAATTTTGTTTAGTTTAACATTTGAAAAAAAAATCACTTCAAGAAATTATCTTATTCAAAGCACAAACACATCTTTAATGTTAACAAAAGAAAATACCTCCTGTAAGAGCTATGAAAAAATTAATAAAATAGTTCTCAAATTAAACTTTGATAAAAAATTAAAGACAAAGGATTAATTTGATCATTTTATCTATCAGTCAGTATCCTTATTATGTTATTTTCGCAGACGAAACTAAAGCTCTATTTTTTTTTAATTCCACGATGCCACTAATTCTCCTTTAAAAGAATGTCTGATAAAGCGAACTAATTAATAATTTATCGTCTGCTTCTCTGAGAGGCGAGCATTATTTTGAAATTAGAGCCAACTCAGCATTTTATTTCAAAGTAGCGAAATTCCCCTGCATTTAATTAAGACTAGACTATCTTTCCAATTTACTGTGGAAGTTAAAAGCCCAAATATGCTTTTAATTTATTTAATGAATTCCCCAAAAAATTACTGTTCTAATTTTTTTTGTTAGTGTGGTACTCGTAATTGAATTAAAGAAGCGAGAAAGTAGGATTTTTTTTGTTTAACAACTTTTATGTTTTAAGATGAGTTTTACTGGATTTTGGAATGTATTGAGAAAAGTACAACTAAAAAGTTGTGTTCCGATATTGTATTAGAGAAGTATTAATTTTATTTGTTGAAAATCTAAGTTTTTTAACAGCAAGTATTGAAGTAAAAGCATAATTTAGAATTATGTTAATTAAACAAAAATTAAAGCAAATAATTGTATCGTAATGTTCAAGTAAAGAATATATTAATTGTATTCATTTAAAATTCCAGTTTTTATTATTTTTTTATAAAAAGAAGTTGAAGTAAATATGTAATTTAGAGTTATAACAAAACTATTAACTTGACAAAAATTATTTTTTTTTTAAATTAACGAAGAACTTAATAATTAAGTTGATATTGTTGATAGATAATAATATATTTAATGCAAATCCATGTTTCTGCATAACAAGTTAATAAGGTAAATGCATATGTAAGCATTTTGTATATTGTATTATGTATCATGTTAATGAAACAAAAATTGAAAACAAATAATTGTACCGTGAGATTGAAGTAAAATTATATCATTTTAAAATATTGAAGTAAATGCATAATTTAAAGTTATGATTTTTGTTTCACTCGAGAAAATTAAATTTCTTTTTTTTTCAATTAATCAAAAACTGAAAGTAAATAATTAAGTCGTTAATATTTTTTATATATAAAAATGTATTCATTGCAAATACAAGATTTTAAATAACAAGTTATTGAATTAAATGAAGAGTTAATGGTTTTCTACATTGTATTACATTACGTTAATTTGTACATTGTATAATTATGTTAATTAAACAAAAATTGAAAGCAAATAATTGTTTTGTAATTCTAAAATAAAAGAATCATACAAAATTCAAATTCTTCTATAACTAGGATTGAACAAGAATTTACAAGTATTGTAAAGATATAATTTAGAGGTTTTAAGTTACATGTAACTTATTTAGTTACGTGTAATCTAATGTGACTAAATTTTCCTTTCTTAATTTAACAAAAAGTATATGCAAAAATCATCATGCTAATATAATTTATTAATTTTATTCATATAATTTATTAATTTTATTCATATAATTTATTAATTTTATTCATATAATTTATTAATTTTATACATATCAAATTTTATTCATTATTATCTAATTTTATTCATGCCAATTAAAAAAGTATTGAAGTATTTTTCTTCATTTAGAATTATGTTAATTATATGATAATTAAAGCAAATTGAGTCGCAATCTTGAAATAAAGAATGTAATTACAGTATTTGAATTATTAGTAATACTTCCAATAATATATTCGTATACCAAGTCAATACATATTTAGTAGTTATGTTGCTAAAGAAAAAAGGTTATAATTAAATCATTATGTTGAAATAAATGACAAATACTAGTGCATTTATTTGAAATAAATAACAACTGCATTTATACTGCCCAAGATACTCGACTCCAGTTAATGTAAGAGTCACGAAACTGAAAGCAATTAATTGAGTTGTAAATTAAAAATTATTAAAATGAAACATGTTTTATTATTTTTATTGAAAATTCGAGTTGTTCAATGACAAGCATTTAAGGAATGCATAATTTGAAATAATGAAACTGATAATTAAATCATGAAGGATGTTGTAAAGAAGGATGAATGTTTTGATTTTTATCACTGAAACTTCAATCGTTAATTGCTCAACCTTGGGTTAAGTAAATGTAGTTTCATAAAAATTAAAGTTTAGTGTGTCTATTTTTAAGGAAAATATCTGTATTTTGGGCTGTGTCTGAAATTTTTAGTGTTTCATTTTAAGGCAAGTTTTGGATATTTGAATAAAAATAACATGTTTAATGGATTTTTTTTTATAGTTCAGTAAAATAAAATGTTCTTTTTGATTTTAAAAAAAGAATCAAAACTTTCGGACATATATTATTTTCGTTGCAACTTGTTTTTTTTAAATCTAATAAAATATGATCATTTTTATACTTAAAAAAATTTCAGGTATTTCAATTAAATGACATTTTTAACGATTTTAAGATAAATTTCTCTATTAAATTTTTTAAATACGATACACAAAGCAAGATATGTACATATAAAGTTTATATCATGTTAAAATAAAATACGCTACTCACTCAATTGTTTTCAAAATATCTTGATAATATTTTTTAAAAAAGGTTTTGAGGAAAACTAATTGGATATTTTTTAAATGTATTTCTTTGAATGTGTTTTGATGTCACATCACTCTGAAGAAATTAGAGATGGAAATTTTACGAATCAATTTTTTGAAATTTGAAATTACACTAGGTTTAGTGAATCACTTTTTGGAAAGAGTGCCACTTTTTGGAAAACAATTGCCACTACCAATATATATGATCTTTTTCGAGCAGAAATAATTTATACAGGGAGAAAAAATTCTGATAAAGTTACCGTACTGTATGGTAATGACAAATCGGATAAGAAAAACTATAATTCTTATTAATAAAACCTAAATATATGGTATTTAAACCTAAACCATTCATCTGGTAATTTTACCGTTCATATGGTGACCGTTTACCGGAAATTCTGATTCTCAAAAGTATAATTCTTATGACCAGGCATTTAGTAAAAATAAAAAACTGAAATGTAAATTTGACCGAATGAATGATTTGTATGCCATGCTCTAAGGTATCATGATAAAATTACCAAATTTTACCACACATTATAAAACCACGTATCACTTTAACATTACCAGAGCAGTTCCGTTGAAAATTACCAAGCTTTTTGGCGTTCGCGCAGATTCAGAAACATGGTAAAATTTACCATATTCTGGTAGTTATGACCGTACATTTCTTCCCTGTGTAGCACATTCCCGCTTAATATTAATTATATAATTATTTATTTCAAAAATAGCTATAATTGTTAAAAATAATAAAATGAAAAATGTAGACGTGTTTGTTCAAAAACATTTTTATTTTTATGGTTATTTAATAATGAAAGCTCCATTTCTATAACGTAAATAAAAATTAAAACTGTTTTAATTGCTTGGAGTTCAAATACCGAAAGTATTTACATTTAACATTTTAAATCTTTAAGTATACTTAAGAGACTACAATTTTTTTTTATCATTTTGATAAACATTTCTTGTAAACGAATCTTGAAACATAAGGAGTTCAAGTAAACATTGGTTTAACTTAAGTACTTTAAATATTATTTTAAATAGAGGTCTAGACGATTTAAAAGCTTTATCAGACAAAAAGTAATTTCAATCTAACTTTTAATGGTATATATCTTATCTTTGGATAATTTGTGCGAAAAACATTTCTTGTATTGAAGTAGAAATACTTATAATTCCGCAAAATTCAGACTTCATATCTAATTTGATTAATTTTTATGTATTTTTGTAATAAAGGGGCATTTCTTTGAGAAAAGAAATATATTGATATAATAGGGAATTTTGAATTCGCGAAATGTTTTTGTCTATTAATATTTAAGTTTAAAGAAAAATTATTTCCATTTCCCGTTGTTTTTGAGCCTGGTAAGTCTTGAAAATGAGCGCCTATTTTTGAGTGTTTGAAACATGTCGTGGACTTTTTTTTTCTTCCAATTTGTATATTTTTGAAGCGAATGCAGTTTTTGATTAAGTAATACAAAATACATATTAATAGTTTATAGGTACAAAATCCGGAATAGAAACTGTATGCATTATCTAAATATTTTGCTTTCACAAAGTAAATTTAAAAAAAAAAAAAAAACGATGGCTGTAAAATAATACTGACGGGGGAAAATGAAAACAAAGCAAATATCCTTGAGATTTCTCAGTGTCGTGAAATCTATGTTTAACTGGGAAAAAAAAAAAAAAAAAAAAACACGATGACGTTTCCTAGGAGCATGACTGGCCATGATCTCAGTAAAGTGTAAAAACAATTAAGCTTTGTTTATAGATAATATTTTTAGGAAATCTATAGTTATTACTAAGGATAGTATAGTATAGTGTGTAACAGTAAATGCACATAGATTTGAATTATTTAAGTCTTAAGCATTTTTAATTTACGTTCAATCGTTATAAAGTAAACTTCTTAATTCACTGGTAGCCGAATTTCTAAAGGGATGGCTCATTTTTTAAATGCGTGTTTAAAAATCCAAGTTATAGTAATGTAGCAAAAATAGTTCAGAAAACTCACGTGTGCACTGTACATAATTCAGACATGAGAATATTGGTTCATATCACGATACAACCAGCTACAGTTCTGACATAAAATATAGCCTGTGAATAAAAATATCCATGCCCACGACTTGCTTCATATTATTTGGTCATCGGGCTGTATTAATGTTTTTTTTTCCTAGCTTATTACAGAATAATTTCTCTGAAAAATTCTTCCGCAATGGAAGTTGCCATCGTTACAATTAAGCTTATTTAACTTCTGAGTTGGGCTTCATTCTAAATATATAAGATATTTCCCGATTTTTGTTCTCAATTTTCCATCAATATGAAGATATATTAAACAAACACGATTTTGGATATTTTTTTTAGCCTGTTAAAGAATGAATATATATTAACCATTCGTAGATGTGCTGTTAACTTTAAAGTAATCTTAATAATTCCTTTTGGTTCGAAGTTCTGATGCGTGCTGAATCACCATACATCTTATTTGTATTCAGTACATATAATTTTAGATCACACTTGTTGATTCCAATGTTCTTTGTAACGACAACTGAGTTATCGGCTTGCGTAAGCCCCATAACTCAAATGATTGGAGGACATTTTTATCAAATATCATTGCCTCTTTCAATAAAATCACTCTCGATTTCAAGGCCAAACACCCGATCAACAACCAAACGATAATGAATCATTCTTTTGATTTGTGAAAATGGCAACGCATCGAACCATGAGCGCAGAGGTGTATCATTGCAAAAGAACGAGGACATCAACCTTTTTTTATAATACGCAAGATACCACCAGTTCTGAGTTGTCATTGAAGGACACGTGGGTCGCTGTTGCTTTTAAGTGACACCTGTTGCGTTTACGTTAATCTTACTTTCAACATCATCCACACATTTGGCAGTTTTCCAAGGACACCCTCTATCCCAGGTGTTCAGCCTTTTTTTTGTCTAGAGAGATCTGCATATTAGGGTGCGACGCTGTTGTTTAATATGCAAAAACAGTTTGTCGTGACAAACCCAATGAGGAAGATTTTCATAGATGGGTTCATAGGGTGCGAATAAGGAAGTGTCACCAAGCGTCACATGTTTTGTTTAGTTTTTATTTTACGAACATCACTTTTTTTTCTAAGTTTGAATGGCATTAAAAATTACCAAAAACAAATAACAGCGCCCACGGGTGCCTTTCCACGAAATAAGCGTTTTATAATCTTTCTTTTTTTGGAATTATGCTAACATCTGAAAAACTGGAGACGCCAACAACAGCATTCTGGAGTCTGGAATGTCTCTGCGGACAGGTCTGCGGAGTCGAACGTCGAATTTGAACAAAACCGGTCGAATAGTTCTTGAGAAATCGAATTTTAAAAATATGACCATATTTCCCAGATTGCGGCTACCCCCTATATCCGTCAAAAAAAAAAAAGAGTATGTTTATTCAAAGAAAGTGCGTTTTTATGTCTGATTCTGTGACTTCAAATATCCTCTGCACTAGCTTATTTGCGGTCACTTTTTCGAATCATTAAGATTGAGTTCTAGAAGGTGAAGATCGAATCATCAGATCGAAAGTTATTCAGGATTGTCCGTTTGTTCTTTTGCGCTCTGTGCAACTACATTTGATAAATATATAATAATAATATGCAACCATATTTCTTTCAAGTGATGTTATACATTATTTTATCGTTTGTGTCAATTTTTTATGACAACGAATTAAACATACATTTTTGCTTAGTAATAATAAAATGTTTTAAAAGAAAACTAAAAAAAAAACATTTTTATTTGGTACGTTTCACAAAAGTATTCAATTAAAAGAGCGATCCAAGTTTTTCAAATGTAACTGGCACTTTTTCCTGTAATTCATTTCGATATGCTTCAACTGAATGTGCCATGTTTCAATTAAATTTGAGACATTTTTCTCAAATGACGCAATAATACGCAATAAGATATTTTCTGAAATTGCGCAATATAATTCATTAAGGTTTCAGGTTTAACTTTCTCCAGTTTTTTTTTTAACAGTTCAATTAATATGCTTCAAGAACTAAGCTTTATAATTACTTGAAAACGCAAAATAACTTTTTTTTTGTTTCTCAAATACTTTTCCTCACTCATTAAACTTTTTTGACTCTTAATTAAGTTAGAAATTCTTCTTAAGATATTTTTCTTTCCATTGGAGAAGGAGAATTAAACTTTATTTTTATCTAAAATTTTTCGTCTGCTTGATTCAAAATTATGCTCCAAATTACAATTTAAAAATACAAACATGATCATCTAATGTAATGAAGGAATGTTTAAGGTTGACTTCTTAATCGCTTAAGAACAGTGGAATAGCTCAAGAACAGCTATGCTGTGTACTCACTCAATAAATACATTTTTCTTTTATTAAGCAGTGTTATTTACATTTAAATTTTTTTATTTACATTTTAAAAATCGTTTTAAGAATCTATGGTACGCTGTAAAAAAAAAAAAGAAATCCGGATCAAATTTCGGAAAGTACAGGAAGTACCGGAATTCAGGATGTTGCCACTATTTACCGTAAATTTTTTTTTACCAGTACATGTTACGTAACAAAAAAATCATAATTTTTACAGTAATTAACGTAAAACAACTGAATCACTTTCAAGGTGCGTAGCGTTTTTAAAAAGTGCTTAGCGGTGTTTATTTTCGATTTTCGTTTTTTTGAAAGCCCTTAAAGGTGCTTTTTCCATTGGGTGTTTTTAAAAAGTGCTTCATTTTCCCTTTTTCAAAATGAGATTTTTCTTTTACTATGTTGATTTTCGCTTCGAATTATGCAAAAAGACGCAGTTCACATTGTTCTATTCAACGTTTTCATAATTAATTCAACCCCAGTCTATTTCGGCGTATTGTCAGTCCGTAGCGTATAAAAACACCATTCGTTTTACAGGATTCAAAATTTCATGATTTTTGACAATTGTCAAAAACAATGCCAAAATGTTTTTTTTTTTTTTGACATGACGGTTAAAACAAGATAAAACCGTCAAGTGTCAAAAACTATCCAACCCTGCCTAATTATGATATTTTTTTAAAGTGCTTAAAAATATTTTTTGAGTGCTTGAAAAGTGCTGAAAAGGTGCTTATTTTTTGTTGAATGCTTTGGCTACGCACCCTGACTTTGATTAAATAAATATTAATCTGAAAATTACGATTTAATATTTTACGGTGAAAATGGATTTTATGTTAAAACGGATTTTATGAAGATACTCCCGAAGTACTTTACACTGGGTTGGGTTAACAAAAACGAGGCTAAGGAGCTGAACATTGATAGTATTAAACTCAGAATTGGAAATATAAAATGAAACTGTTATACTGTTATAAAAAATTTATTCGACCTATGCATATACAACCAAAAGAAGCCTAAGAGTAAAATGAGTAGACATTAATTTACTTTTTAAATTTCTACTAATACTATAAAGTTATTTATGTATGTAAAACTATAAACTATACTTGTAATGCCTCGTGTTTCTTAAAAACGTTTTAAATTCTGTGATAGTTTGTCTTTGAAAATGCTATGAATAATTCAACAAACATATAAAGATTTATGTTAAAAGTAACATTCAAATAAATCTTTTAAAGGATTATAAATTGAGGACTTCAAATAAGAGAAACTTAAAAGGCATTTTTTAAACTTTTGTACACTGTCATTATTTAAATATATTTAAATAACAAAAACTGTGAAATAGTTTATTATATATTTAATATAATTAACTGTATTTAATATAATTAAATGAAAAAAAAAACTCTTTCAGTTCGCATACTCTTTCCTATAAGACATAAAAAATTGCGATATTTGAGGAAAGGTAAAATTTTTTTTGTTGTTATCACTAGCACTAGTTAAATAAAATTATGAGCTTTATTATTTTTTAAAAAAAAAATAAATATTTCACTTTTCAAAAACAAATTATTTACTCGAATAAGAATTTAAATCTAATTAAAAGAATACACATGAATAAAAACTGTTTTTTCTTCAAAACAGCGAATCATTTTTTGGTTTTTCAAATTTTTTTTAAATATTTTAACGAATTGTTTAACAATTCCAACAATTTGATTGGCTTATTCATTTCTTCTTAATTTTTTAAATAGTTTATTAATTACTTGTTTATTCATTGCAAATTTTATAATTATGTCTACTACCTTTATTTTTATTTTGAATTTTTTACATTTTTATCGTTATTTATACCGTTGACAATAGAGAAGGGTGTTACGTATGAATATTTAGTGAAATATATATATTTTGAAATGACCTAACTAGGGCCCGCGCTAAGGAATTCAAATTATTAGCCACTAAATTAGCCAAATTTAAAAAAAAAAAAAACAATTTTCGAAATTCTTCGCCAAATGCAGATCTTAGCAATTTTTTTATGATTAATTTTTTCTCCTTAGAAAACTATTTTACGGTAGTTTGTTTCAGGCTTATATTATTTGTACCTAATTCTAATTGGATATGCGGCGCATTTACCGAAAATTACTGTAATCGGATAAAAATACTGATTTGTTTCGAAAAATTTCATTTTGACTTAATTTTGAGAATCGAGTTAAATACTTTCGCCAAAACACACGAACTCGCCAATACTTTCGCCAAAACACAATTTTATACGCCAAATTTACGATTTTTAGCGAATGCTTAGCGAGGGCCCTGCATAATAAATATAATTTTAAAATTATTCTCAGAATATATTGTGAATAATATATACGATACGATAAATATTGAAGACGATAATGTCACGAGTATAATCGATAAAATGATCATTATCGAAAATACATAGTTGCGTAACATAGTTTTTTTAAATTTTATTTATTTATGTTTAACACAAATGGTTTCTTTAAGCACTGCATACTAAATAAAAATATAATTTTCATTAATGGGAATTGTTTTTAAAAGCTTATCACTCAAAAAAAAATTATCTTCAACGCTCCTTATCGTGCAGTTTGCAATACAATGTGAGTCTTTGTAATTCATATTAAAATTGAATGTTTTGCATACAAATGAATCGATCGATAATTATGCGTTCAATAGTTACCAGACTTTGTAGTTATTAGTCCGGGTGTTATGATCAGCTTTATGTTACGATCAGCTTTATGTTGTGATCAGCTTTATGCTAGGATCAGTGTTATGATCCCTCTATCAGCTTTAAACCGAATAAATATAAACGGTAAAATTTACCACATTATATATTTTTGTTTTAATAATTATTTTTTGACTAATGTGTTCATATGTATTTGTACTTAACGAAGTTCGCAAAAATACATATCACGTTGAAATGTGTAATAAGTAAAAATCCTTGTTTGCTGTTGTAAATTTCAATTTTTTATCCCAATCAACTTTATAAAGCATATAAAACCCATTGCAGAAAAATAAAAGTATTAATTTTGATAAATATCGCCAAATTAAAGGAAATAAGCTAAATAAAATAAGAATAAAAAAACTTATCGTGGGAATTCTTTTTTTAAAAAAAAAGAACTCATCATCACTCAAAAAGGAATCACCAACGCTTTATCCCCCTATCAGCTTACAATCCCGTGTGACTCAACCTAACTCAAAATACGATCGAAGGTTTTGCATACAAATGAAGAAATCGAGTTATGATAGAACAAAGTGGCTAAAGGGGTGGAGATCGGGGATGGTAGATAATGTGTTTGGGAGGGAGACCATGCTGCCCCACACCATACTACAACCTCCGAAAAATCATCCATTTCCTTTACGCAAAGCGATCATTACAACAAAAGGCGAAATTCCCCGGGAAATCAGGGAAAAGCATGACTGATGAGTGCCTGAAAATCCCTCTCATTATTCCCTATTTTCAGGACAAAACGCTAATCGACGGTGAAACTGATATTTCTGACCCCTCCCAACACGTTCTCATTTGTTAAAAACAGAAGTTCGGGAGGAAAAAAAAATATAGGGAGACTTAAAAACCATACATTTGGAGATTGGAAAAGAACGATTTTTTGTTCTATATTTTGACAGTGGGGCAGTAGTAATATATGGGGTAAAAAAGAACGGGAAAAAAATGGAATAAAAGTTTTAGAGTTTCGCCAACTACTTGGGATATGAAGCATCTGGGGTAAAGTGGCAGATGCATTAGAACATTCATCATGACCCTCCGACCACCCCCAGACAGAGAAAATCAACCCATCCATTCCCTCCCAATTTCCTGTTTTACCTATTAATATATACCTTTATTACCTTTTTCCCTCTGGTAAAAATAAGATATCATATTTGGAACAGGTAGTTTTATGGATTCCGCTTAGAGTAAATCATTTCCAATATATTTCCGTTAATTTTTGTGATACATCGGGTTCAGCGATGAAAGGTCTTATCAGATTAATTTTTATTCGTATTGAATTTAGTTGATTTATTGTGAAGAAATGGTTGTGATTTATTTAATTTTTTTTTTAATTTGGTAATAAATGTGCGCAAAATTTGTAAAAAAATTCTTGTCAGGCATTGATTTATTTGGCACAGATAAATATTCTTTTAAGGATAGGAATTGAAAAGAGTCGCATACTTACAGCTAATTAGTTTAAAACATTTTTCGTGTGCTCCAAAAAAAAAGACAATGCCCATTCTCAAGATTCGCCTGGCGTGAATGAGGAAAACAAAGATGCTTTGAAACAGAAAACATTAAGTTGCCAACAAAGGGTTGATAAAAGTTGTTTGTTGACAACGTGACGTTTCTGTTTCAAATCACTTTCGTTTTCTATTTTCACATCAGTCTTGAGAATGGGTGCCTAATTTTGAGCGCTCGAAACATGTCGACTTTTATTACCAGCGTTACATTTTTTGAAGCAAATTTTATATCCTCAAATAACTCTTATACTAATCAATCAAACAGAACACTTTATAGTTAGACATTTTGTTGTATCTTTTATAGTTTGTTTCCAGCGTGACGTCGAAACCTGAATAAGTTTCCCGCATTTTTTACCCTCCCTCAACCTGGTTTACGAATCCACATTTTTTTTAATAGTTTATCCTCTTTATTGCTTTTATCACTCTGAATTTCTCGGTCGAATTTCGGAAGCGTCCTGTATATCAAAGTTCTTAAATAAAGATTTTATTTTTTGGCTAAAAAAATTTGTTTGGAAAAAACAAAATCGGCAAAAATTTGTTTGGAAAAACAAATCATAACTTTCCCAACTATTAAATTCTTTAAATCGACTAGAATATACAGCATATGAAGCTTTATGATCATCTATTGATATGTTATCTTTAAAATTTACAACAATAACTAATTAGTTTAATTTGAAAAACAAACACTCCATCGAACTTTAATTATTATTTATGCTTGCCCGTTTAGTTTCCGTTTGTGAAGGATTACGTTCATTGCTCGTTATCTTGAATTCAGCGCTTTCATTGCAAATATTTGTAGTTGCTCTCTCATTCAGTATGAGTAATGACCACTCATCAAGCGAAGGCATTCTCATAATTTAACTCTTCTCCAATCTCTGAAGCATAGTGTTCCACTGGAATATTGTTTGTAGAATATGCTTTTGTAGAATATTATGGCGTATCTATTTACGAAAAAATGTATCAAGCTCCCGTTATGTCGTATTTTTCTTGGGGTATATGGTTTTTTGGAGGAATATCGCTATTCATTGTGTTTCTTATTTGAAAGAAACAAAATTATAGTGGAATTTAAGAATAATGGTTATTGATGAATTTCTCGTTTCTATCAAAAATCACCTTGGATGTTAATCGTTATCTGTGTTTGATGTTAGAGATCAGAGTTTTCAATACACTCAGCTGCACCGTAAATGGATGCGCTATAGTGGAATTAAAAAAGGAAATATAGTGGTTGAAGTGGGATGGTGATAGATGTGCTGTCGTTATTAAAGATTTGATTTGCATCGCCATGTCTCTACAGAGCTATAGTGGAATTAAAGGAGAAAATATCGTGATTGATTTCCCGCGTTCATGAAGATTTGCTGTGGGATGGTCATAGTTATTTTATATCAGTTGTCGTTATTGAAGATTTAATTTGATTTATACCGCGGTGCATCTACAGCGCTATAGTGGAATTAAAGAAGAAAAAATATTGGTTGATTTCTCGCGTTCATGAAGATAAACCGTGGGATGGTTATAGTTATCTTATATCAGTTGTCGTTATTGATGATTTAATTTGATTTACACCGCGATGCATCTACAGCGCTATAGTGGAATTAAAGAAGAAAAAATAGTGGTTGATTTCTCGCATTCATGAAAATTTGCTGTGGGATGGTCATAGTTATTTTATATCAGTTGTCGTTATTGATGATTTAATTTGATTTACACCGCGATGTATCGACAGCACTATAGTGGAATTAAAGATGAAGAAATAGCGGTTGATTTCTCGCGTTCAGGAAAATTTGTTGTGAGGTGATGATCGTTACCTTATATCTATTATCGCTATTGAAGCTTTATTATCCGCGGTGATGCCCTTAAGTGCTACAGTGGAATTAAAATAGAACGGACAGTGAAATATTTCTCGCGTCCATCGAGATTTGTTGTGGGATGGAGATAGTTCTCTGATATCTGTTGTCGTAGTTGAATATTTGATTTGATTTACACCGCGATGCCTCTACAGCGCTATAGTGGAATTAAAGAAGAAAATGTAGTGGTTGATTTCTCGCGTTTAGGAAAATTCATTGTGAGATGATGATCGTTACCTTATATCGATTGTCGCTATTGAAGATTTATTATCCGCGGTGATGGCCCTTAAGTGCTACAGTGGAATTAAAATAGAACGGACAGTGAAATATTTCTCGCGTCCATCGAGATTTGTTGTGGGATGGAGATAGTTCTCTGATATCTGTTGTCGTAATTGAATATTTGATTTGATTTACACCGCGATGCCTCTACAGCGCTATAGTGGAATTAAAGAAGAAAATGTAGTGGTTGATTTCTCGCGTCTAGGAAGATTCGCTGTGGGTTGGTTATCGTTTACTCTTATATCCGTTGTTTCTATTAATTTCTTAAATTTCTTAGTTTCTTAATTTCTCTCGCGCAGTGTAAAGCACAATAATGGAATTAAAATAAAACGCATAGTGAAATATTTCTCGTGACCATCCAGATTTTCTACGAAACGGTGTAACTAGATATCAGTAAATGGAACAAAAGTAGTTAGGCAAATACGAATTGATCGGTCAGTAATCGGAGAAAAGAATAGCTTAAAATTCACGTGAATCGTTGGAATTGGATTTTGAAAACACGAATGCTCTATATTACGACAGAACGTGACAAAAAATCTGTGATGAAGATTCGTATTAAAGAGTTTAAAATCCAGTTTCTTATTTCCCATTTCTGCAAGTCTTATAAAATGGACTTATGATATTTGTTACAGATCAAATTTAAGTTCCTAAAGCTTAATAAAACAAATTTTTACATGATTTTTCCAGGTTCATAAAACTAGCAGATAGTAAGTTAGATTGTAGTCTTTTGTTTTAACATAAGGAATTTAACAAAATATTTTTTCTTTTTGGCAGAAAGTGTTGAAAACGTGCATATTATAATACGTTCATAAATAACTCTGCCTTTTAGTCAAGGCTGATCAAGTTAATTTCCAATTTATTAATTAAAGCTTGAATGCACAATTGTAAGAAATTAATACGAAGAACCCGAATGGGAAATGCGTTGAAAAAGTAACTCGATTGATTATATAGTAACAAGTCTGCTATTCAACAGTACAGCAAAACAAAATAATGCATGATTCTTTTTTATTTGTAAAACTAATAAATTATTATTAATTAATTAAAAATTAATTAAAAAGTGAAACAAACTAATTACTATTTTTATGATTATTTTTATAAAAGATATTGAACTAAGTAAAAAAAATATTTTCGTTGATAAAAATATTCTTCTTAAACACGTTCGTAAATAACTCCTACCTCAAAGACACGCTGAAATGTCCCACATTACTCTAGTTAATTTTCAACAGGCTATTTAAAGTTTTAATTTACACCTTAAATGAGAAAATAACGGGGAAGGGGAGGAAGGGGTCAGCGAAATTCCAGTGCAGACGAAATTAAAATCTCCCGTGTCACTTTTGCGTAAATATTACTGACAACTTTCCATAAATATAAACCTTAATCTTGAAGTTTTCACAATCGCCATGAAATATGCGAGTAATTCTAGAAAACTACCCTATTATACCCATAATACCCCGTCTGAAAAATCGACGATAGTGACGTCATCCCTATCGATTTCTCAATCTAACGGCTAATTAACCCTTGAAGCCTTTTACAACTCATTAAGAGCTTTTATTCCTTCTTCCCCCCCTTTTATTCACTCCCCCCTTATTTAAAAGTAAGCGAATAGCAAACGCAAGGAAAACGCGTTTTACCTCAACAAACCCCCCACCTCCCATCATTTAAGTGAGAATTGTTTACCGATATTCTAGCAAAGATGTTACAACGACGCGAATAATGATTATTCAGGGAAAAGGGGGTTGAAGAAGTTTTCTCCCCCCCCCCTCAATTCTTTATTCTATGATGAGATAAATTAAGCATAGAAGGGAAAAGCCGAATTTGTTCTGAAAGCGATACTCGCCAAAGAGTAGCTGCGTAAATATTTTTTTATATTTTTTTACTTTTTTAATTTAAAACGTATTTAGTTGAAAGTAATTTTGTTTTGCAAATTGTAAATATTGTTATTCTGTTAAAAACTAGGACATTAGATTTGCTAGAAAACTACACTTGTTTTAAACTTACGTATTATTAGATTAAATATAGATTTGAATTTTGTAATAGAACAAGATTTGAAGTGCTCATTACAATCATTTTATGATACCTGACATTCAATAAAGTGCCTTGTCTTTGTATAAAAAGCCTAAAAGTAATAGTATGAAACGAGTTCATACATTTCCTAGAATTTCTATAGAATAACTAATGACAAACCAAAGTTTGTTTCTTCCAATGCATATAACTATTACGTTCTTCGCCAAGGAAAATATCGGATTCTGGCTCATTTAACGTTACCCGGTGGGAACCTATCAATTTAATTCAAAGAGGCGGGAAGCCTATGCCACGAGCGGGATTCTAACCTGCGACCATGGGCTTCGCAGTCAAGCACTCTAACCTCCCGGCCCAACCAGCAGAGTTAGAAACAAATCACATTTCACGCATTTCTTAGGCTTTCTATCGATTAATTAATGAAAAACCTACAGGCATTCACTACAATGACTTGGTAATGAGTATATAGTTCGAATATTTTTTAATTCGCCTAAAAAGCATTTGTCATTCCAAAGAATGATTTGGCATTCTATACAATGAATAGGGCAGTATATGATAATGGACATTGCTCAGATTTACTAGGCATGATATAGAATATCGACATTTCATGCTTTGGTAATGTAGTTTCGAAAATAATAAAAATAGTTTCGGTTACTCTTCATTGCCTTCTATACAGTTTTTAACGAAAATTTCTGCAGTGCAAAATTTTATCTACACATCTTTTATAAGTTCAAAGCATGAAATGGATTAAAAAAAAATATAAAAATAATAAAGCAATGTAATTTTTAATTTTAAAATATTCGAGATTCCAGAATTCTTGAGCGTCTATCATCTGGATGCGTGTCATTTAACAATTCCTTTCATAAAATAAAATACTTATTTTCGTTTTTAATCTTCATTATTCTTATTAGAAATCTGCTTTTGCTCTTTGAAGTACTTACTTTCGATCTTCGTTATTCTCAGTAGATATTTGCTTTTGCTTGAAGTACTTATTTTCGATCTTCATTATTCTTAGTAGAAATATGCCTTTTGCTTAAAGTACAAATTTTTGATATTCATTATTCTTAGTGGGAACCTACTTTTGAGCTTACTTTAAACTTTAAAAGACTTCAAAATTGTTCCACCTTAATAAGATGTTAAATCGTGCCATGTTTATATGCAGATAGAATTGAATCAAGTTGAAAAATACAATCAACTTTAGTATCACATTATAGAGTGTAACGAATCCGTACAGAATAAAGGTTTTATCCGCATAAACTTTTTTTAACTGTGTGGTGTGAATAAAATGAAAATTTAGAATTCTTGCAATTCATTTTCGAAACTTTTTTTTAAAGAATTTAAGAACATATAGTGAACAATACTTCTTTTTTTCCCACTCTTTTGTCTCCTTGAAATTTCCTTAAAGGCGGTGGTATTCTTTTAAACGAGTCTTAAGTGAGCGTATCCTCATAAAACGAGGAAAGAATGTCGGAAATGTTTTTAAGACCGCGTCGTAGCGGAACTCATTCGACATTGAGTTTATTATTTTGGCCCTGGATTTCACTTTTCAACAACTTTTTTTCTTCTCTTGTAACTTCACATTTATTGAGTAAACATTCAAGCCCTTTGGTGTTTGTAGTACATCCCTTTGCTCTTTTTATACTTTAAGGCTTTCAACCTTTTTTGCATTGCTATAACATTTTAACATTTTTGTATTCTCTCAACCGGTTATTGGTTAGAGACCTTTTGCAATCGGATTATAAGTCAGAAGTTTTCGTGGTTTACATCATATTGTAAGGAAAGCGCATATTACAAGAACTCAATTTATTTTTTTACTTTTAAGAATAGCGAGTTAGATCTACTTCCTGATCAATGAGTTCCTTAGTCTTTTGAGTTGGGTTCAAAACCACTATGGCTACTAAGAAGCACATAAAAAGGCACGTATCCACTGTATGTGTTGGCTTTTAACAACGGCCCTGCACAGAGGGGAAAAAAAGTATTCTCAATACTTCCGGATAAAATTTACCGTGCTTCTGGCTCAATGGGAAAAAAGCTGTTTATTTTTACCGATGAGCTTTAGTAATGGTATTTTCAAAATTAACACTAAAATATGGTTTTATAATATGCGATAAAATATGGTTAATGTGGTAAAATTTGGTAATTTTATTATGATTCTTTAAAGTTTGGCATAAAAACTATTTATTCGGTTAAATTTACTTTTCAGTTTTGTATTTTTTTTTCCAAATGTGTTCTAATAAGAACTGTAATTTTGAAAACCAGAATTTCCGGTAAATCGTTAACGTAAAAATTACCAAATAAAGTGGTTGAAACACTTTATTATTGAAACATTATGGATTTATTAACCATTTTTTTTTATATTAAAAATGTTGTTATTTTACATTGCGGCAATTTTACCAGAATATTTTTCTCCGTGTGTTGATTTATAACTTTTGCTTATTTAATCAGCTACTGAATTCTATGTTCAAGCTTTACAAACATTTTGTAATTAATCTTACAATCTTAATAGAATCTTTACAGTTTATTGTTAGAACTTAAAAGCTTAACGTCTCAAATAACTTTGCATTTAAGTTCCTCTTAGGTATCAAATTTTTTTAATTGAATGCAAATAAAATGGAAAATTTCATTAAACTCCTACGAGTTGAGTATTTAAGTATTTTTGTTACCCAAGCTGCACTGCGTAAACTCACTTTTTTATGCATCTTCTAAAACATGAAACTCAACTTGATGGTGAACGATTATAATACCAGAAACTAAATTGAAAATGCAACTACGTGTTTTGAATAGCGAAGTCCTTTCTACAAAGAAATCGCAAAATTTGAGACGCCGCCTCTTACTTGTAATTAAATGAGAACGCCAACTCCCACAACGGTTGAACATCAGCTCTAAGGATGAACCACAACTAAATAATCAGAATAAACTCAGAAAGTTAAATTACGTGTATTCATTTAATAAATATTTCCTTTAACCTCATACCATTACGATGTTTTAAGAAAATTACTTTTGCCGTTCCCTTAACATATTATTTTGAAATACATAGTAAACAAAATGAAAACACCTTTTTGAGATTTAATGAAACTGCTGGAAAAATAGTCACCAAGGTTAAAATATCTTATGACATTGATTAGGACATTTTATCTCTTTGCAAAAGTAAATATATAAATAAAATAACAGTAAGTAAATAGATAAACTGTAACGTATACTGTAAAAAAATTTAGGTCAAATTACGGTAAGAAATACCGGTACTTTTTATCGGATTATATGTTACGAAACAAAACAAAAAAAACTGATATACAGTAAATTTTACTGTATTTTTTTTAATTAGAGTGATTCAGTGATTTAAAGGAAATTATTACTGTAAAAATTACGGTATAATATTTTTCGGTAAAAATGGTAAAAGTTTCGGTAAAAGTGCCAATACTTCATACCGTAATTTGATCTGGAATGTCTTACAGTGTACCTATTCCTGATACATTGTAAAGTTTTTAATGTTTATAAAACTATTTTACGTTAACAGTTTTATGGTTTTTACTTTTGCAAAGCAACTATTCTTAGGTTTGAATTCTATGTATAGCGCTATGTCCATCTCAAAAATTATTTTTTAAGTTCGTTTATTTATTTTTTAATATTATAAGGAAGAAGAAGAACTTTGTGAAGAATATAAAATAGCCTTATCTTTTTTATGATACTAATTTAATTTATAGTTTAGTAAATTTTAGTCCATTTTCTGGGGGTTTATAATTGGGACTTATCAGCACTCTTTATATTATGCTGTAAAGTGTAAAATTGAAATACTAATTGTCAAGTAAATAAGATAGAATTTTTACAGATATTGACAGTTATGGATTTATGTAGCATTGAAAACCATAACAAGTATTAACTATTCTTCAGGGTTTTATCGCTTTTTTCTAAATGTGGTAGTAAATTTTTTCTCGAGGTGATCCAGAATTATTTCATTCAGTTTTTCTAGAAATTTTCTGTCAAAACTCAAAGAAAAAAAAAACATGTAATGTACTAAACGAGAAAAAAAAAAGAAACCCTATCTATTTATACTAGAACTGGTCATTTGTTTGCATTTTAGGTTCGGTTCAAATACTGCTGTCTCCAAATCAGAGTTAATACATCTTTTACTCTTTTTCAATTTTCGTTTACGATAAGGTCATTATGACACTCTTTCTACAAATTATTTTCATGAAATGATCTACGACGTTGTCATTAATCAAAGTAACAAACGCTTTATCAAAGCTAAGATGTTGAAATCTCATCATAGTTGTTAAATAAGTGGCAGTACAGAAAAAGAAACTGGCATCCTTAGTCGAAGTCATTAGATGACAACGAATAGTTTAATAACGTCCAAAATCAACGGCCATTACTTCAAAGAAAAGTTTTCTAAGATAAGAGCATGAAATTAAGGTCTCAATAGATTAGAGATGACTTAGTAATTAATCACTAATGAGGAGTAATTGACCTGCGATCCAAAAGATCGTCATTTTTCAAGTTCGATCATCCCGTTATCTCTCGTTTAAATGGGATTTGACGTTGAATGGTTATTAATTGATCGAGAAAATGATTGCTTTATAGTTCTCAAAAGACACTGAATTTGATGTGATTTGGTGTATTGTGATGATATTCTCCGGTTAGTTGTCGTAAACTTCAGTTAATTCAAGTAATTGTGTGAGAGTTAACATATTAAGAACACTTGGGAAATACATCGTAAAAGCAATTTATTTGTTCTTGTTTGTTAGAAATTCCGAAGTTATGCGTAAATTTGTTAGAACACAAGTTAATCAATTCATTTATACTTATTTCATAGATTTCTGTTTTAATAATATGCATGCATATTTTGTTTAACACTAAATTCATTTATTAGTTTTTGTTCGTCTGGTAGATTTTCTGTTAATGTGATTCACGTTTATATTTTCCGCAATACATAATTCATAAATTAATTTTCAGTTATTTGTTAGATTATCTGTTAATATAATGCGTTTATGGATTTTATATTACATCAAATTCATTAATTAACTTCGTTTGTTAGATTATCCCTTAATTCTTGAATTCGACAACTGATGTTTCTGTTACATCTATTTGTAAATTAACTTTCAATAGTTTGTTAGATTTTATTTTTCTAATAGCTAGATAAAGTTCTTTCAAAAAAATATCAATAATTTATAATTTATATGATTCAAAAAAGTTCTTTAAAACACTGAAAATCACTTAATCTACAAATGGAATAATTAAAAAAAAGTGAGGCTGTGTTTTAACAAAAACAAATATCTATATCTTACCTTACAACAAGAACTATAAAAATTTGGTGATAAAAATGGTGAACAGGACAGAAAATAAACCACATGGTTTAAAACTTAACTAGTCAATTATGGTGTTAATTATTATAAATTAAATCTAATGGAGTTTTTCGAAATAAACATTGTTGTTGTAGTTCATTTACGTCGCACTAGAGCTGCACAATGGGCTATTGGCGACGGTCTGGGAAACATCCCTGAGGATGATCCGAAGACATGCCATCACAATTTTGATCCTCTGCAGAGGGGATGGCACCCCCGTTTCGGTAGCCCAACGACCTGCACGCGCACGAAATAAACATTAAATTACTGAAAATCAGCTTAAATAGTGTGATAAATATATGTCGCATGATGACCACTTGGATCAGTCTGCGTAGGGATTGAGGGTGCGCGGTATCCGTCCTCGTTAAACTGTTCTACCGCGAAGTGCTCGACTTCGCGCTCTGATTGTCAGGCTACCAAAGCAGGGAAGCCATCCTCTCTGCAGAGGATCAAAATTGCGATGTTATGTCTTCGAATCAGCATCTAGGACAGTGTTTCCCAAAGTGTGGTACGCGTACCCCCAGAGGTAAGGGAACAGTTTAGCGGGGGTGCGCGTTCTTATGCGAAATATCTTGCAACAAACGAAAATTTCAAAACATTTCATTTAAAAACAAAGCTAACCATGAAAATTAGCGATTACGTATTTTTCTATTGGCTATTTTTTGCAGAGTTAACAGTTAATAATTAGTGGTGTCAACAGCCAGTTGTGATTTTTAACTTATGTGCAATTTTTTTTATAGTAAAAAAAACTTTCATTTTTTCATTAGTGGTACACAGCGCTTCGAAAAATTTAGAAAGGGTACACAAAAGTCATAAGTTTGGGAAACAATTATCTAAGATGTTTCACAGACCGTCGCCAATAGCCCATTGTGCAGCTCTAGTGAGAAATAAAGTACCTACCTACCACATGTCATATGAGGAAAAATTACTCTATATTTGCCATAGGACAATTGTCTCCATTGATATCTTCATTTTTTATAGTTTCCCCTGGAAAAAAAGTCCTAACTTGGTGCTGAATATAATATTAACGACCTAAAAAAGGGAAACAATTTTTGTGACACGTCCCCATGATATATATATAAATATATTCTTTCACCCTTTCACAACTTTTCGGATTAAGGATCTAAAGAAAAATATTTACCTCTTCTTCTATAGCAAAGATTTCATGAAGCTGGACTCTTTGTGTACGTTTCATTTCTTCTTTTTTTTTTTTCACCCACGACTATTGACTGTTAGGATTTTGGTGTATTTTATCGCCATTCTTTCCCTTCTTCCTGTATGAAGTCATTAGTGGTCACTGGGCAGCAAAACGGAAAAATCAATTTTCTCTCTTTTTTTTTTTTGGCTCAATTTTTTTCTTCTTCATTCTTCTTCCTTTAATTGTGGCTCTTTTAACGATCTTGAACTGTTTGTTGTTGGAATTAAGAAGGCAAATTCGTTAGTGTCTTCTCTCTTACTTTTTTATTTTTTTTATTCTTTTCTAGAAGATCGTGACTGCAGCTATAGTTTCCGTTAACAATTGGTTTTTTGGCGATTTTTGTCTTGGCAGTGAAATAAAGCGCCGCGGGAATGCTGAAATCTTGCGAAAAAATTCGCGTTGAATTATCGATGGAACGCTTATCTTTGTCGATGTTTCGCTTTAATGGTATAAATAAGTTATTTTGTTTGAAGAAGTAATTGAAATTTCATTTATTCGGATTGAATAATTAATTTAATAATTCTTTTTATGAAATGGGATTTTAGTATTTATTAAGTCTCGCTTTAGTTTTTTTGGTTATGTTACCTTTCTATTAATCAGAATTTATTTATTTATAAATGTAATTTTGAATTATATTTATTTTTATATTAAAGAGAAGAGATGAAAGAAAATATTTTTTTTTTACTTTTTAAACAAAAATTATTTTTTATGAGACAAAGAGATGATGATACTTCATTTTGTTATTACTGCAAGACTTATTCAGATGTTAATCTAGGGCTTAATTTTTTTATAATAGTTAAATATGATTAAAATACCTTATTTCTTTATATAGGTTATACTAGGAAATTAAGAAAATTATTAACGTATTTCGGTGTACTTGTAAGACAAAGCAATAAAAAAAAATTCTTAATTAATTTAAATATTTTAAAAATGGAGTTTTTGTTTTTCATTTACCAAACTAGGAATTGTATAAAAGAATTTCTAGTTTGACTTTTATAACAGTAGGTAACGAGAAGTTTTCAAATTATAATCTATATTTAAAAGGATGAGTAATAAAGTCTTAATTTCCTTATATTGGCAAGACAACTGTATGAAAAAAAGGCATCATTACTATATTTTTGTGAAGTTATTACTAATAACGATAATATATCTTTTTTAAATCAATTTTTTATTGATTAAATGGATGCGCATTACATTTTGAAAGTTTTCTATGCTATAAATTGAACCAAGACTCAGGGAATAGAGCTCCCCCCCCCCAATGAAGTGACCCCGGGTCGAATCTTAGCTGTGGCTAATTGTTACGCATTCTGCTCACGGCTCGCACCGACCACAATACTGATGTAAAATATCTTCAGCGTCATGGGTTAGAATCCCCTTGTCGTTGAACTAACCGTGGGAGGTTTTCGTTGTTTTCCTTTCCATATAACGCAAATTCGGTTTGGTTTCATCAAAAAGTGCATCACAAAGGCTAATTCGTCCCAATGCTTCAACTAAGAGTTCCTTTGTCTTCTGGGTTAGGTTCAGAATTCGAAGACTGCGGAGGTGAACACTGATAGCTGTTGATGCAGAATTGTGTTGGTTGTTTGACGCCGCTTGTAAAATAAAATAAAATCACGTGATATTATTTTGTACGAACCTTGAAAAAAATTTGCTTTTTTTGTTTAGTTGAAATTTCGATTAAAGTACAAAAAAAAATATCATTTAAAGTTTACAGAAACTAAATAACAGTATTATATTTCATTTAATCCATGTAGTAGCAAGTCATATTTTACACAGACGTCAACAATTCTGTGTTTTGCCGATTTAATGAGAATGCTTCGGAATTAACTTACAGCGCTAAATTATGCCAGAAATGAGCGCAACCGAGATATCTTTTAATGCTAGAAACAGAGAGAGAAAGCCTACAGCTTTCCTGCGTTGGACATTATCTGGATGTTGTAAGTCGAATGAACTTTCCTCGAAAAGCTTTAAGTTTTAGGTTTATGATGAATCGCCTCAGGGTTGTTGCAATGACAAGCGTTTGATAATTTCAGCTTTAAATAACTTAGAGAGTAGAGTAATATAATATTTTGTATCCAACTCTCTAAAGTTTTCTCACTTCTTATCGCAAAACAAAGTTTGTTAAAACTTTGTAATTAAATGAGTTTTAACATTCCTTCATGTATATTCGAAATATGTGCTACAGAATATTTTAATTGAGTTACTGACAATTTTGATTATTAGAAATTAGAGTATGAATTCAATTTTTGACATTAAATAGGTTTTAATATTCTTTTATGTATATCAAAATATGTTTCATGAAGATTTTACTTGGGTTAATAACAATTTTGATTATTAGAAATTTGAGTGTAAATTTAATTTTTGACATTCAATTAGTTTTAATATTCTTTTATGTATATCAAAATATGTTTTAAGAAGATTTTACTTGGGTTAATAACAATTTTGATTATTAGAAATTTGAGTATAAATTCAATTTTTGACATTAAATAGGTTTTAATATTCTTTTATGTACATCAAAATATGTTTTAAGAGGATTTTACTTGGGTTACTAACAATTTTATTATTAGAAATTTGAGTAAGGATTTATTTTTTGACGTTAATTCAGTTTTAATATTATTTCATGTCTATAAAAATATGTCTTAAATTTTTTTTACTTGAGTTACTAACAATTTTGATTATTAGAAATTTCAGTGTGCATTTGTTTTTTGACATTAAGTCAGTTCTAATATTCTTCCAGTATATCGAAATATGACCTAAGGAGATTTTACTTGAGTAAAATCTACGCTTAAATAAATCAAATCTTGATAAAACGGTTCATATTTAAAGTAATATGATGGAATAACTTTAAAGATGCATAACTTTTAGTTTTAAGCCGTTAATTTAGAATAAAATTAAAGTCAAAAAAGCTATTAACATGAAAGAATACTAAGAAAGCATAGAAGTTAAATTTGGATTTAACTTAGGAAAAAAAAGATAATTTATGCGTTAACATTATCTCCATTTTAGAAACAATACTTAATTATTTTTATTTCAGTCTTCAATATATTTAAAAAAAATTACATTTTTTTAAATAACTTAAAATTATTAAGTAAAATTATTAAGCACTGTAAAAATTATGGATCAAACTGCTATGAAAAGTAAGGGTGCCCTGAGTGCAGCATCCGTAATATCTATTTTCACCGTGAAATTTTATATCATAATTTTTACAGTAATGTCAATTTAATTACAGTGATACAGTGTTTTTGCAGCAAATATTATTGTAAGACTTGCGATATTTCAAATATTTTGTTCCGTAAAACTGTACTGGCACCCTGAGTGACGGTAGCTTTTTACCATTTTTTTTTACAATGTGCTCATGTATTGTATAAATAAAGAATACATATGACTCAACTAAGTGCATCTTGTATAGGTCAAAAACATTGAAGCGACTTATTTAAATGTATTATCTTTTTCTATATTTTTTTTATTTTTTATTTTTGTAATTTTTTTATCAATTTATTGCTGTAGCATTACATAAATGTATGATGTGAACTAAACTTGCAATGTATCCTATAAAATCTATTTTTATATATATATTATCTTAAAAAATCTGTTCTATCTTATTTTTCTTGTTTAAAGTAAATCTTAACATTTCTGTGAGCTAAAACTGTATTATTTTTCTTTTTTAGGTAAGTTTGACTGTTTATGTCTAAGAAGTTTGTGGTTTGTTATTTTTAACAGCTTGAGACTTACGTAAGTTTGATTCTTTAACTATGAAACCCATTATTAAACCAAGAAAATAAGTAGTTTTATTTTAGTTAGAGATAAATCCTAATAGTTTCTCAAAAGAAAAACCTAATTTTTATTGCTATATTGTTAGATATTAAATAATCGTTTCAAATTCGTTTTTAACATCGTTTCAAACTGCATTTAAAAACTCAATTGCTTTCCAATTCCTACACTTAAAAGAATCATTAAAAGGCAATGATATTAATGTATTTACTTAAAAATGTACGCAATTCTTATAAATAAATATATCGGTTTATAAAAAAATACCCATTCAACTCGAAACAGTAAATAATTTTTTATAACCGCAACATAATGTTGATATTTTGCTAGTTAACATTTTCTTAAATAACATTTTTACAGCAGAGTATGCCACTATGTTGTTTAATTGTCAACCTAACTTCGAATTAATGTTTCGAAGAGTACCATGTTGTTTACAAGAGCTTCAAAAATATACATTTTATAAAGTAATCTATACATTTAATAACGGCCTTCTCAAATTCGTAAATAACACTATATGAATTAGCTACTTTCTAACATAAGAGATGCTTTTTTTTAGATAGTTCCAAAAATTCAAACTTCTAATAAAATAAAGACTCTATCAGATTCTAATGAAAGCTGAAAATCAAAACATTGACATTCGAATAAAAAAAAATTCTGAGTGAGAACCATTACGGGAAATATGACCAAAAAGGAATTATGTTCTCCCATCACAAAACAGAACCGCAGGACAAAGGACATCACTGTCAATATTTATGTTTTCCATGTCTTAGAACATTCCATCGAACATAGTACTCACACATCTCTAGGAACAATATCTCCACCCTATTCATTTTATTTCTTTATCGCCCGAAAACAAAAGTAGCATTTATTGTGATAAACAGTCGCCAAGACGGGTTCCTGTCTCGAAACCTCATTTAGTGTCCAGAAGGAGGTGGCAACCCCATTAGTCCGGCAGTCAGTTCCATTGCCGGACTCGCACAAATCACCTGTCCCCTGCATAACGACTTCACTTACGACAGCCTTCCCCTTCACCTTAGCCTAACGCCATAGTTGCTTCATCTACTAATGGCTACTGGATAGACATTCGAAGTGGAAGTTGAGATAAAAATAAAGAGAAAGGAAGAGAAGAAAAAAATGGCGAAATGGTCACCAGGAATTTTCTCTCCAGATGGACTGTCGATGCATGCCTTTGCAGAAGGAAAATACATCCAGCCATCCGTTGAACCTCTCCTAGGGATTATTTTCTTTCTTGAGAGAACTACTAGTGAGCACCTAGAGATGGCTAAGTAGCTGTCGTTCCAAAAATATGGAATTTCTTAGTACCTATCTCTAAAAATACATCGCCGGGAGTGGGAAGATTACTTTTGACTGACCACTGGCATATTTTATTCATCTTTAAATTCACCTGCATGGAAAAAGGTTGTTATTACCTCGTGCTAACGTTGTTTTTATGCCGAAGTCTGTTACTTTTTCTGAGATATTAAATATAACTATTTGATGTTGGTTTTCTATTTTGTTTGATGATATCCTCATTAAAATAAGATTTAAAAGAGTATTTTGGAGGTTTTTTATGATAATGTAATTAGTTTTCTTCAGTTTCGAAGGTAGAGGTGAATTATGGAATTTAAAAAGAGAATTAAGAATTGAATTAAGACGTTACAGAGGGGAACAAGAACTGAAATAGATAACTTGGAATGAGAATTAAGTGTCGAATTAACCTATATATATATATATATATATATATATATATATATATATATATATATATATATATATATATATATATATATATATATATATATATATATATATATATATATATGGGCAATTCCATTTGTGACGGAATGACATTTTGACTTGCAAAATAATAATTAATTGAAGTTTCTATGCATCTAATTTCAAATAAACATTATTTTTTCTCATGCATATCATTATTAATGGTATAATGTAATTCATAAACTAAAAAAAAAGGATTTTGTATTTTTTTTAATTTTAATTTTATGAACTTTTTACTTGTGTGACGGAATGACATTTTGGCAACCAAGCTTTTGGCATGCCGCTTAGAACTGGTAGTTTCTGTGAATTTTGCAACTATTATTTTTCTGAACTATTTTTTACTTTTAGTACAATATGTAAGCAATGTAAAATGTGAATTTGGAAAATTAACCTCAGGTTGGCCAGCAGTTATTAACATCTATTTGTTGTGACGGAATGACCGTGACGGAATGACAAAAAGTTTAGTGGAAGAAAGTCTTCATTTAAAAAATGTTTTATTAATATGTAAATGATAAACAGAATGTAACAGATAAACAGAATTATTATTTACGTAAGAATCAGTTAAAATTTCAACAATTTGAAAATTAGGTTGTCTCTGAAGAGGTTTTATATCTAACTTGCCAATGTCACATCTTATCTTCGTTCTCAGGAAATTTATGCATAAATCAATTTTTGTCCCATCTTCTTTTAAATACTTTAACATCTAAATTGTCTTTGTTTATCAAAGTAATTTGAGCCGCATATAAATGTGCCTTCTTTTTTTCCGCAGTATAGGACAATGATTAAAGAGCCGACCGCATACTCCTCAATCATGTTTTCCATTTCCTCTTTAAAACAGTGGCTTTTCAAATTATACACTTGGTTTTGGTTAAAATTAGAAAGCATTCCAATTTCGATGATTCACTTCTCAACTACATGAGCATCTAGTGCATGTCTCTTGTCCCTGGCAATGCTGTTGTAGCAAGCGTCTAGCTGAAGTCATTCTCTTTTGCCCTCTCTTAAATAGAATAGCTGGACAAAAACAAAACTTCAACGATTTGTTGCTTCGACTTTATGAAATCATAAAATTCTTTTACATATTATGCGCAGTTTTAAAGCAGCCAACATCTTGTTTGGCCTTTTAGAACAACATCACAATTACATGGTATTTATAGGTGCATGTGTTGTGAGGTATTAATGAAATACACTTAACAAAAATGAGAATAAGAACAAAAATGAGATAAGACACACTTTACATCAATATACTCGTATGCTTCTTTATGAAAAGCCTCTTTTAAGGCCATAAGCATTTATTGCATCTGCACTCTTCGTTACTCTGTCAGAGTTTGTATTATGACTGAATCCTTCATACTTGGGGGCTTGTAACTAACATCATCTTGACAGTAAAATTTTTTTAACCAAATTAAACAGCTCATCAACATTACTTTTCTCACTTAAATTAGTTTCTTTTGAGTTTGATGTTAAATACTTCTCACATAAAGACTGAATTAATTTTTTTTACCTCAATTGGTGATTTTGGAAGTGAGTGTACAATTTTTTTATGGCTTTACCAAGACTCTACCAGAATTTGTATAGGGAGTTTAAATTATTTGTATGTGAAGAGATTGGTAGAATTTGATTTTTTCTTTGTTTACACAATCTCTACACAACAGCGTTTGCACTTCTGAGTTTTTTAAGTTTTAAGTCCAGCTTTTGTCGCGGAAGCTTCCTTATCTGCCTTTCTTTCTCTGTTTTTTTTTTTCTTCATCATATCATGGGGATGTTGGTCCTTTTCAACATTCTATCTGTCTTTCAACAGCTGTTTAAGCCATTAGGTTAATTGAAAAAAAAATAATTCCCTAGTTTTTGACTAAGCTTCTCAAGGACTCATTTTTTCATTCCATCGCCAAAGATGTGTCATTCCGTCACGCTAATTATTGGAAGTTAATAATCAAATGCATAGAATTTTATAATTTCTCATTGATTCTTATGCCATATCTGCTTTATATTCCAAAATATACACATTTTCATTTCGAAACGCAATTGCTATTTAAAAAAATATACTAAAACATGTGACGGAATGACACAAAAAAAGTTACTTTTATTTAATATATTAAACTTAAAATGACTTAAAGGCTATGTTTTAAATGTTTAAATTTTGTACTATATGCATATTTTTATCAAAATATTGCAAAAGAAAGATACATTTCTTTTATTTTATAAGTATTTTTCAAGAAAACAATTTGAGCACAAATGTGAAGAATTCACTTGTCAGCCATGTGATTACTTTAGAATGCTGCCAGATTCAAAAAACCTAAAAATTTTCAAAAATTAAACAGTAATATGCAGACTTCGGCTATTTTAGAACATATTTTTAAAATTAAAATATGCAATTCATAAAAAAAAAATTTCACTTAAAAGTTGACACTTTCGTGGAATTGCCCTATATATATATATATATATATATATATATATATATATATATATATATATATATATATATATATATATATATATATATATATATATATAGAAAGAGAAAGAGAGAGTTAAGTTTTGAATTAAAAAACTTGCAGAATTAAGAGTTGAATTAAAAAACTTGGAGACAACTAAAGGACTAGGAATTAGAAAATATTAAGATATTCAAGAGGTGAATTACAGATCTTAGAAAGAGGACTAAGAATTTTATTAAATAACTTGAAGCGAGAAAATGTAGTATTGAATGAAAAAAAAACATGAAGAACTTAGAGTTTAGAGAGATACGAACAGAATTAAAAAACTTAGAGAGAAAGGAATTTTGAATAAAGAACTATAAGATATATAATTCTTTAATTCAAATTTTAAAGAGAGAGACGTAAGAGTTGCAGTGCTCGGTGTTAGTTTTAAGAGCTGAATTAAAAAACTTCGATTATTAAAAGTTGAATTGGAGAGTTCCGAGTAATAAGAACTAAATTAAAAAAAACTTAGAGAATTTAGATGTGAATTCAGTATTCTTAGAGAAAGAATATGTTAAGTGATATTTTAATGAGTGTAATAAAATAAGCTTTAAAAGAATATTTATATCTATTTGAGACGTCTGTTTTAATATTAATGACAAAAACATTAAAACCGCTTCTCATAAAGATTGAAAAGAATGAATTAGGTTAATTATTACAAGAATAAAACTTAATTTACACTGATTGATACTCGATTATCACGAAACTTTCTTTGTTTTTGACGAAACCGTTTCTTTGTTTTCGTTTTGACGAAACCGGCTCCGAGCAAAAAATTTCGTCAAAGTGACGAAATAACTATCGTCCCTTCTTCAAGGAAACGAATTTTATCAAAATTTAAAAAATATTTCACCGTTCTATTTTTTTCAAAAAAAGAAAAAAAGCTAGTGCGTAATGCATTTAACTATTTTAATAATCACTTTACAGTTGGCGCCATATAGACGGCACGACACAACAAGAACAGATAGATAAATTTCACCCATTCCCGAAGAGGGATTCGAACTGTGGATCTTCTTTCTACAAGATCAGCTTCTTGACCACGAGTAGCGAGATTCGTCAGTTTATGATCTAGTCTTTATTCTAGTTTCGTCATTCTAGCTAACCGTTTCCCACAATACACTACGAAGAGTCTTCGAATTGAGGAAACATTTTCGTCATTCATTTGAGAATTTACGTTTCGACCTAAATCACGTGATTTCGGGACGAAGTGATTCTCAAAATTAACTAAATACTGCTCAAGGACTGCTGAATCGTCAAAAATGAGAGTTATATTTCTGAGAGTGTGCAGCCGATTGTACCATGAAATAAAAATCATGGAACCAATTGTACCATGAAATAAAAATCAAACTGCACATAGTAAATTCTACTTCAAAAATTTTAAAATTATAAAGTTATTAAGTATAATTAAAGAGAAACTATCATTATGTTTAGTTAAATGAAGAAAATGCAAATAATTTTCATTTACCAAGTTATTTGAATATTGAGTACAGTTTGAATTTATAATTCCATTTCATGAAAGATTTATCCCGTTTTGCAGTTTAATATCAACTTAATCACATCATTCAAGTTAAATTTATATTGAGATAATATTTACTGGATGTTTCAAATTCAAACAGAAGTTAGTTTTACCGAAATATTAAACTTAATAACTTAAAATGGAATAAATGGTTAAGGATTATTGTAAATGTACTTTGTGATAAATTTAACCGAATTGATTTAAATAAAATATTTGTCAAATCATTCTATTTTAAGTTTTAAATTTCTATATTATTTGACAACGTTTTAAATTATAAGGTCATTTAAAAATTAAATTTGTTACTTTCGTTTTCAATAGTTAAAACTTCAACAGTTTTTCTATGCGTTCGTAATGTAGTGTGCTAAGATGTAATTAAATAAAAGCACTTAACAGTCAATAACGAAAAAATTCTTGGAATTTATTAAATTGGTACCTCATTAACTTAGCTTTTTTTTTTCTTCATTGAGTAAATCAGGTGCTCTCTAAAAACTATGACGTTGTCTTTCTAAGTAAAGCTTTAATTTAATTTCCCGAAATCACGTAAGAGCATTTATCTACATAAAAAGCACTTTCACAAAAAAATATGAATTTGTGTTTTCTAATCGTTGTTAACGAGATTATTCTCTTTCTTAAGTATGAAAAAGGTAAATCTTGTTATTTTTAAATTGCGTTTTTACTTATTTTTTTTCGTGTTGCCCCCTTTTAAGAGAAAAATTGTTTTGTCGCTGAACAAAAAATTTTACTTAAAGGTGAAATAAATTTAAAATTACTTAAGATGTCGTGCCCCAATTAATTAATTAGTTAGACAGAATAGGATAATTATTTTGTTGACATTTATTTCAACTTCAATTAAAGTTGATCATTGACTTTTATTGAAATTGAAAAATTGTCTTGATTGATACTATAACGAGGGCAATTTTCGCTTTCAACATAGCTATTCGTTTTCTTTTTTTTTATTAATATATTCACCAACTTCTGAACCATAATATCTTTATTATTTCCTTTTTATTAATTCGTTTTTCTTTTTACTAAAATTTCATTCAAGTTAGTATTTAGAGAAAACAAATCTGGTAAAACTACTGTACTTTATAATAGTGACATTTCTGTTAAACAAACCCCCCCCATTAATTCTGGTTAATAAAACGGTATTTAAACCTTTCATTTGTAAATTTTTCTATTCATATGGTAACAGTTAACCAAACATTCTGATTTTTAAAATTATAGTTCTTATTACCACATATTTAGTAAAAAATACAAAATTGAAAAGTAAATTTGACCGAATAAATTAATTTCACATCAATCTCTAAGGTATCATGATAAAATTACCAAATTTTACCATATTTATCACACATTATAAAACCATATTTAACCAAAATCATTACCAAAGAGCTCCGGTAAAAATTTCCAAGCTTTTTGGTGTTTTTAATGATCCAGAAACACGATAAACTTTACCATATTACATTAGTTTTGACCATACTTTTTTCTCAGTGAACGATGTAAACAAACTTATGAAGGATTGATTAGTCCGATAAAATGTGTTGAATTAAAGCTTTATTTAAATTAGTACAGTGTAGCAAATTAAAAAGGATTAATTTGCGAGGAAAAATGTTTTAATTTGGCATTATATTGAATTTATTGCAAATTTACCCAATACCTTATTTCAATGCACGCTTTGATAAAGCGATTTTTCTAAATTTATGGCATTTAGTCATAATTGTGCTAATATTTGTATCCTTTATCCCTAATATTTGCATAATTTTGTTCAATCTATGGCTGCACAATAACACGCATGCTGAACTACACGCTTTCATGCTTTAATCATAAATTTATTTTTCTAAAATTGTACGTTGGTTGTTTTTATATAAGTTAAACTTAATGTTAAATTCAACTTCAATTCAAGTCAGTATCGCGTAATAAAATTTATGAAGGTTTAAATTGTTAGGTCGTAATTTGTTTGAAAATAAACGCCATGTTTGCACGATATTATGCTTTCACGTATTCTAAGATTTCTGAATGTATAATAAAATTTTAATAGTGTATTTTTTTTCCATTTTTGAACGAAATTTATGTTCAAATATCAGTTTGATTTCCAATTTCAAACATTTCATGAAATCGTATGTCACATATACTATTTTCAATTTACAAGAATTAAAGTCAAATAGCTCCTTGCAAAAATCATCTTTTTATAACCAATATGATTTGTCGATTACTCTGAGAGGTATGAGAATTGCAATAGTTTGTTTTTTCTAGCTAAGCAAAAAACGTTCTTTATAGGAATACCGTTGATTTCATATATTTAACTATCAGATATGGGGTATATCAGGTATATTGACTGTGCGAGGGATTCGGTTTCTAACATGCGAAACGTGGTTTCTGAATCAAATTTTGCTATGAATTTATCAGTGAGATAAAGATTTAATTTAAAGTGTGTTTTTGTGATTTGTTTCAAATTAGAGAAAATGGCGTCCTAAATTTTCTTTTTGTGACCAGTGCTAACCCTTTGTTTCCAACTGTTTTCTCTTAAATTTGACATTAATGAATCCACCAAAAGGAAGAAAAAGTGAATAGAATTTCTCACAAAAAAAATCTATTAAATCCTAACTTGCAAATGTATTACTCTAGGTAGATCATAGGATCAAGAAGGCGGTGAAGAATTTTATGGAGGCTCTAGCAAGATTATGGGCATTTGAGTTGTATTAAGAGTATTTTAAAGAGTAGTTAAACTATAAAAGAAATTGTCATTGGATACAACTAATATTCATAATTTTTTAGTTTTGTATCGAAGAACTATTTATGTTTCTAACTCAGCATATAATATTTGTTATTAACCCCTTGACGATCGGTTAATTTCCATGAAAACGATCATAAAAGTGCCTGTTTTTTTTATCCCTGTATCCCTGATTAGTGCTGACATCTAGTCTAAAATAAACTAACTATCTACAATTACCTTAAAAATATCCTGGTAACCATCTGGTGTGTAAAATGAGAAATAAAATGTTTTCCGGTCAAAAGAAATTAATTAGTTTTATTCTTATTGGCGCTTTACTACTGAACACTTCAGCCCGAAATATCACGAGAGCGAGAAATAGAGGGCGAAATCTCACCACGACATTTTTACGGGAGTGAGAAGGACGGGGTTAAAGCAGTGATGTTACAAAAAAGCGATTTCTAATAATAATAATAAAATCTCTAATAACTATTTAACGTATAAAATTTTTCAATAATATATGTATATATACAAGCAAAAGTCAAGAGTGCATGCAATAATAACAATCACTGCATTACGTCCATAGTAATGCGCATATTTATCATACATTTTTATTGCGCATGTAAAAGATTTGCAGCATGTATAATTATGTATTTATTATTTAAAAATTTTCATTATACTTTAAATACGATAACTTTCTTAAGATAATTAATATGAATACATAAATAAAAATAAATTGCAAATAATTTTGAAACGTATGCACACAGCTTTTTTTTAAAGGAGTATAAATTAATTATGATTAAATATTTGCGTACTGTTTTATGTATGAGTGCGAAAGAATCTGATTTTGCTTGAAGCAAAATAAGGCATCGATCTAAGTATAAAATTAAAAAAAAAACTGTAGCACTCGCTAAAATTATAAAAACAAAAAATGAAATAAAAAGAAGGAAAAAAATCTCTAAAGAAAAAAAAAAGGGGGAGGGCGGAAAAATATTTTTCAAGAAAATTCTTTTGGTAAGATCCTCGTTTTGCGGTTGGTTGGAATAAAGAAGACACTTGCATTGACATCTTAAGAAGAAGAAAAAAAAAATTGATATATCGTAATTACTGTAAAAGTTCGTTAACTGAAGCATTCTTTGAAGAATGATGAAAAAATTGTGCAAAAAATAAGAAGATTGTTCAAAGTTTGTTTCCTTTAATTAACGATTCTTATCATTATTTTTAATGGCGAGATAGAAGAATTATTTTGCTGAAGTATTAAAACTTCTCAAACGATATCATTCTCATCGAGATGTTTATTTCGTCGCTAAAATTTCATTTCTGCAGGCGATATTTCCACGTTTTTTTTTTCTTTTGAATTTAACTTATAAATTGTGTTTAGTTGTAATAAATTTTGAAGAACGATTTTAAAATGCATGAAATTTAAATCTTTACAATTCTTTTACATTAAAATCGAATGAACTAAAATATAATATATTAGTTTGATTTAATTATAATTTATGGACTTCAGTTTTTAGTATTTTATCAAGTATTATTTTTTTTTAAATTTTAATTCGCGTATCCAATGCCTCATACATGTTTTGTTTTTAACTTAATGAAAACGATCTACAATTTTAGACAAAATTAGGTGAACTTTAAAGCTCAGTATACTGCTTGTAGAACTAGTTTTTTAAAATAGTTTTTGATGTTAAATAAAAGACGTTAAGGAATGGAACTATGATAAAATGTTTTAAAACAAGAATTTTGTTCAAAAACCAGAATATTGTTTTTCTTTATTAAATGATTCTTATCTTTATCTTTAATGACGAAAAGCTATTTAAATGATAGCATTCTAATTGGTATCATCATTTCATTGCTGAAATTTCATTTCTGTAGGCCACATTTTCATTTTGCAATTGTTCCCTTCTAAATTTAATTTATTAATGTTTATACATTTATCTCATATCTTTAATTACGATTTTAAAACATTAATACTTAAATATTCACTATACTACAAGTGAATAATTTTAGCATTATGGTAGTTTATATTGAATATTTAATTATTTTTAATCAACATATAACTCATATTCTGAGCTATTTAAATGTATTCCCGAACAACTAGTTATTTCCAATAATAATAGTACTGAAATATTCATCTTTAATGAAATTGAATCTTTTGACATATTTATTCATTCACTACTTAACTTCTATTTCAAATTAACTTCAACTTAAAGTCTTAACAAGTAAGAGATATGCTCCCAGCGTTTGTATGACTTTTAACCTAATAAAAAGAATAGAATGCCAAATATTTACTGCCGTAAAATTAAAACATAATAACGCTTTTTATATGAATATGTTTCTAGAAATCGAAAGCATTGTACAAGTTCTATTATTTTCAGAAACTATACAATTAAAAATTTAAATTATTTCTTGAATATATTCAAGCATGCAATGGCTTAAAGTTTCGCAGTTCTTAATTTATAACAAAATTTTGTGAAATTGCTCATAAAATTTTCAAATCATTGTTTATTTGTTGATAGATACCAAAGAATTATTTGTTATTAATACGGTTACTGTTAAAATGATTCTGTGAATGAATGAATATATATATATATATACTTTACCTTTGCTTATAACACATTTAAATTTATATTGTAAGGACAATCAAGTTAGCACACAGTCAAAATAAAATAAAAATATTACTTTGAACAAACTAATTTTATGAACCAAATAAACTTTAAAATAAAAAATTTTCGTTGACTTACTGTTATTTTTAATTTTGAAATAGTTTTTAAACTTAAAATATTGTAAGTTTGAAACAGCGATGGGAATAAAAAGATATTTGACTTGAAATTTTCAATCTTCTAAACTGTTTGTTTCAGACTTTATGACAATTAAATAATTCCAACTTATGTAAGATCCACACTGTAAAAATTTTCGGATCAAATTATGGAATAATATTCCGGCAGTTTGCGTGCATCATTCGTAAAATCCATTGTACTACCATATCCATTTTTACCGTAAAATATTAAACAGTAATTTTAACTGTAATATTTATCTAATTTGAGTGATTCAGTGATTGTACGGTAATTATTACAGAAAAACTTGCGGTATATCAATTGATTTTACAGTAAAAAATATCGGTCCTCAAGGTGCGAGTACTATTTACCATAATTTGATCAGGAAGATTTTACAGTGAATTTAATTAGAAAATTATGCTTGTAAGTGATGGTGAAATAGCCAGTGGCGCTAATACCAATGGGTTGATCGCAACAAACTTGTCAACTAGATAAATGCGAGTGTAATTAATAGCAAACCTGATTCCCTATTTTACTAAAAAAGTTGGAGAAATATATAATACTAATACCTAAAAATGTATATTATGTGAACTTGAACTGGAATTTATTATACGGAGGAAGATGAATTATTTCGAACAAAATAATATTCAAATTTTTTTCCTCTAACATGAATACTATTTAAATTCTGCTGGATATATTTCTCTGTATTAAAACTCCTCAAATTTTAATTATCGAATTGCTTTAAATTTTTTCCATGAAATATTTTTCTTAAACCAACTGTTTGTAATTTAAAAAATTAAATTTCATTATCAAATTAATAATTTAATGGATCTGCAGCTTATGTGTCGTTAGTTTGATGCCCACATTTTGCTGGATGCCTGCGCCACTTAGCTTTGCACGCCACTGAAAAAAACTTATTTTTCAGAAAATTATTTCTTCTGAAATAATTTTTTATTATCGATTTGTAAAATTTTTCCTGTCAACCTTTCAAGCAAGCAGATATGTAAAGGTAATAGCTATTCATAAATAAGTCAACGGTTTTATTTATTTACGTAGTTATTTTGTTGTTGTTGTTACTTTACGTCGCACTAGAGCTGCACAATGGGCTATTGGCGACGGTCTGGGAAACATCCCGGAGGATGATCCGAAGACATGCCATCACAATTTTGATCCTCTGCGGAAGGGATGGCACCCCCGCTTCGGTAACCCGACGACCTGCGCGCGAAGTCGAGCACTTTACGGTAGCACAGTTTAACGAGGACCAATACCGCACACCCTCGGTCCCTACGCAGACTGATCCAAGTGGTCACCCACCCGCACACTGACCGTAGCCAGTGATGCTTGACTTCGGTGATCTGCTGGGAACCGTGTCTTAACGATCAGTCCACTGCGGGACTAGTTATTTTCAAAGAATCGTAATTTGTAAGCATAATATTAAAGAATATAAATGGTAAGCATATTAGGTATTTAAAAAAAAATGTTTTTAGGACAAATCTGAGACGGAAATTTTAAATACTACATCTAAATATTTACAAATATTTATTTTTAATTGCTTTTAAAAAAAAATTACCGTAAATTCCGATATAACATACTTTCCTACAATCAAATGTTTTAAAATGTATTCAATGACATAAATCATCAAGAAATAAACTATAAAGTTTTTTTTTAAATTATTTTTTTTTTGGAAAATCATTCCAGCGAACAAAAGCTTTTCACTTTTTTTTTTCTTTCAGAAAAAAGTGTTTTTGTTGACTGAAGGATTTCACTCTTTTTCCCTATTCTTTGACTTTTTCCCCTAAAAATCTTTGAAACAATAGTTTTTTTCCCCTTTAACTCCCATGACGCCATTTTCAGGCTCTTTTGTTCGAAGCGTGCGCGGCGACAAGTGCAGGGGCGATAAATCTAAATGGGCAACCGCCCCAACAAAGGCGCAGGGGCTATTTCCCCGCTTATTTAAGTCTTACACGGTATATCTATTCTCTATTTCTTTGCTTTTTCGAATTTTTTTAGAGTGTATATGGAGGCCGAACGAAATGGCCAAAGGAAAGCGTATTTATGGCCGATTTATAGGGCGAATAATAAAGAAATGACTGTATGGGACCCGCTGGATTGTTTCGATGTGTATATATATTTTTTTTAACTCTGCCCTTTTTATTTATTTTCTTTATATCTTGGCGGCAGATGTAGTGGGGGTATGGGGGTGGTGGTATACGTAACATGTGGTGCCGCACTATGTATCGTGAGGTATGGTATAGGACAGGAACTGTTTATCAGAAAGATTTCCGATATTGGTTTCCGTGTGTCAAGCTGCGATTGTTCCTGGGTCGGAGAGGAATGATTTTATTGCGTTACATAAAATCATAAAAGAACTTAAATGATAATAAAGATTTGAAATGACGTGATTCATTGTATTGTGTCGGCCACAATCACTGATTTCGAAACACTATTCGTTTGTCATGTTTTGTGATTGCGGGAGTCAGTAATAGACAGCAATTAAAAGAACGATTTCGAACTTAAATTTGGTTGGAAAAAAACCGCCCTTAAATTTAATGCAACGTTGATAATAGCGTTTGAAGGTGTCTAATGATTCGAAAGTTATAAGCTCATTAGTGCGAAAGTTACAGTAATAGTATGAGCAAGTGTTTAGGGTGTGAAAATTGTTAGCATATTTGTATGAAGGTAATAGAATTGTAAGTGTCTGGTGGTTTGAAGGTTATGAGCTCATTTGTATGGAAGTAATAGAAATGAGAACGGAAATGTCTGATGATTTGAAGGTTAGGTGCTCATTCGTATGGAAGTAATAGAAATGAGAACGGAAATGTCTGATGATTTGAAGGTTAGGTGCTCTTCGTATGGAAGTAATAGAAATGAGAACGGAAATGTCTAATAATTTGAAGGTTAGGTGCTCATTTGTATGGAAGTAATAGAACAGTGTTTGTAAGCATCTGGTGAATTGAAGGTTATTAACTAATTTTACGCAATTAATAAAATTATCTCCGTAACTGTCTCGTGATTTGAAGGTTACTAGCTCATTTGTTTGAAAGCAATAAAATTGTTTTCGTAAGTGTATGGGGGTTTTGAAGTTTTTTTTCTACATCTATATGTAATTAATAGAAGAGTATTTGTAAGTGTTTGAAAGATATAAGCACATTTGTAGATAAAACAGAATCAACTTAAAACAAAAAGAATAAACTTAAAAAATGCTTCCGAGTTGGTTATTTATAGTTGAATAAACTAAATTATAGATTTTGTCATATCACAGTTTAGATTCCTCAATTATCGTTAACTTTTGAATTAAATTTGAACATTTTTAAACAATATTATTTCTTTTATTACACTTTCAATTATCTTATTCATAATTACAAACTAATATGCTAATAAGATTTAGTACAGTTCTTTGTTATCAAGTTTCTAATGTTAGCTTTAATTATCGGTTTTTTTTTTCTCTCCATCGAATATGATTTCATTAGGTTATGATAGAACTGTAAACACATTTTTAAGTTTATTTAGTATTTTTTTTTATAATTAAAAATTGTAGAGTATTAGATAGTTTTTGTGTTTTCTTTTTTGAAACTTTAAAAAGAAATAGTTTAAATTAAAATACCACATGTATTTTATTTTATAATTTTATAATCGTCGTTGAACAGCCGACCCAATCTTATGGGTTTAAGACTTCTAATGTTCAACTTCGTACCCTTGTAATTTTGAACCCAATCCAGAAGACAAGGGAACTCCTGGATCGAGTATTGGGATAAATTTGCCTTCGTGGAGGACTTTTTCATGGAGCTAATCCGCATTTGCGTTACATGGAGAGGAAGACCAGGAGGACCTCCCACGGTTAGCCTGACGGCAAGATGACTCTAAACCATGATCCGTCTACTACTGAGGATAATTCACGTCAGTACTGTAGTCGGTGCAAGCTGGATGCAGAATTCGTATCGACTGGGATTCGAACCCGGGACTGGGATTATATCCCCTGAGCCATCGCGGCTCAAAAAAAAAAAAAAAAAAAGAAAGAAAGAAAGAAAGAAAGAAAAAACAATACCCCATATAGAAAACATTTATGTTACACTAAATTATATATAGATATATTTTTTTGTAAATTTTAGGTCATGTATTGGATGTATTTTTGTAGGCAGGTGGCTGGTTTCGTTTTAACTTTGCCCGAAATACATTTAGTATTAATAATTACTGGAAGGAAAAAAAAACTTTTCTTTATACAGTAGCAGTACAGTTTTTATCCCGGAGATTTTCCATCCATATTCTTTTCGAATATCCAACCTATAATCAAATAATAAACTGTAACCACTTCAGGTTCTAAGTGTGAATTTGCATAAAAATAACCACCCGCAGTTTATGTAAAAAACAGAATAAAATACAACAATTCAGGTCACAGCCTCTGTGTCCTCAGCCACACGTCTATTATTTTCTTACAACAAAGACTGGCAACAACGCACAAAAAGATACAGAGGAGAAGAAAAAAAAAATCTTTTTGCATCGCCTGTTCTAAAAGAAATATATTATGTGACTCTCGCTCGTGCGGGGGTAGGGCACTTTTGTAGAGAAACATTCGCCAAGTTCGTCTCTCCCTTTTGGGGTTGGACAGGAAATCGTATGCAAAACAGAGCCGAGCTGGCCTGATTGCGCCAACAAAAGGAACCTGATTGACCGAAGATCTGTAGTCCAGATATCTAAAATTGATTCCTTTCTCTCTTTTTAGTTTCGTTTTGTTGTTGGCAACTTTTTTTCTGTTCACTTTGAAAGTCATTGCTTAATCAGTTTCGTTTTCTATAGTAGAGATATCAGCCATCTGGCGCTGGTGTTGGCGATAAAGATTACGCAATATTTCATTTAATAGCTCTGTTGGCTTTGTTTCGTGTTAGTTATCGAACACTTTTGTTTCGTAAGAATAATCTTATTTTTGTAATATGTAATTATATTTAATGAGTTGTTGTTTTTTTTCAACCGTGATTTATACAATAAGTGAAATATCATTTCGAGTTCGAAGTATTTCACTACAAGTTTACGTCAATCGGCACTTCTTTATTTACTTATTTATTTAGCAGCTTTATTCTATTCAATTCTACGATGATTTAAATAACTATAATCTGCAGATATTTATTTCTAGAGACAGTTTATAAAAGACGTCTTTTGAAGTTCAGAAGATAAAAAAATTATAATCAAGTGACAGGAATGCTTCAAACTTTTTTATATCCACACTTTTTAAAGTCTTATTTTGAATTGGAATCGTTAGCACCACCTTTGCCAGTTTAACAAAGTCAGGATGTTACCACAATCCTTTAGCATATACGAAGATTGAACACATAAAACTTCATCACTTGTCTATATTTTAATGGAAACTTAAGATTAGCGCGATATCGCACTCTTATGAACCATTTAGCACGCTGCAGTTCATAGACACTGCGCAATTTCAGTATCCATCACCATATTTTAATGGAAACTTGAGATTAGAGCGATATCGCACTCTTATGAACCATTTAGCACGCTCCAGTTCATAGATACTGCGCAATTTCTGTATCCATCACCATATTTTAATGGAAACTTAAGATTAGAGGGCCATTACACTCTTATGAACCATTTCGCACGCTCCAGTACATAGATGCTGCGCAATTTCTGTATCCATCACCATATTTTAATGGAAACTTAAGATTAGAGGGCCATCGCACTCTTGTGAACCATTTCGCACGCTCCAGTACATAGATACTGCTCAATTTCTGTATCCATCACCATATTTTAATGGAAACTTAAGATTAGAGGGCCATCGCACTCTTATGAACCATTTCGCACGCTCCAGTACATAGATGCTGCCTAAATTTCTGTATCCATCACCATATTTTAATGGAAACTTAAGATTAGAGCTATATCGCACTCTTATGAACCATTTAGCACGCTCCAATACATCGATACTGCGCAATTTCTGTATCCATCACCATATTTTAATGGAAACTTAAGATTAGAGGGCCATCGCACTCTTATGAACCATTTCGCACGCTCCAGTACATAGATACTGCGCAATTTCTGTATCCATCACCATATTTTAATGGAAACTTAAGATTAGAGCGATATCGCACTCTTATGAACCATTTAGCACGCTCCAGTACGTAGATACTGCGCAATTTCTGTATCCATCACTTATCCATATTTTAAGGAAACTTAAGATTAGAGCGATATCGCACTCTTATGAACCATTTCGCACGCTCCAGTACGTAGATACTGCGCAATCTCTGTAGAGCAGTGAGGTTATTTTGATAACTATGCTACCCAGATCCTACGTACGAAAGCGTACGGGAATGTTACGTGAGAGTGCGAAGTGTCTAATATTTTCCTTTGGCTACGCTAATTTGTTTAGTATAAATAACGAAATTTTTTAAAAAAAAGCGTATATCAATTTCGTAAGCTACGAATCAAGCCAATACTAGTGACTAACGCATATATAAATTTAGATAGTTAAAGATTTCCTTCAATATTTTTTCATTATTCATTAATGCTTCTATACACGCTTTGTAATCGCACCAAAAAGTGAGAATTTTTGCTTATGAGAAACAAGAAGCCGTGGATATTAAAAAAAAAAAAACTAGAATCAGTCATTGGCTGGCTCAATACATTTTTTTGACACATACATTGTTTTTTAAAATTCCTTTTTTTTCTACCAAAAACTAAGTGTTTTTTGCGCGCGAATGAAGTTTTTTATATTATTTTTTTTCTCCGTTATTTATGGTACAGTTGTATAAATTATCGTCCATATCCAATTCCGTAATTGTCGTATGGTATAAAATATCGTCTGCTCAAGTTAATTGACCTATTTAAGGTTCTCTCCTCCATAAATTACGTTTGCATTTTAGTTCGTTAAAATACAATTACAAAATCTATTAAAAGTGTTGTTTAATTTTTTTTTGTTTAACAATTGAGTTCTCAAAAATAAATTATCATAAATTCCACATATTTAAATTGTGTTTATATGTTTGTTTAGTTACAAAGAATAAAAAAAAAAAATACAAAATAAACTACAAAAACTGGTAACATCAGTCGTCTCAATAGCCAAGTCTCTTTGAAGAATCACAAAATAATTCTCACGAGAACCTACATTATAAACCTTCCAGAAATCGAAAATTCCGAGAATCCCTAATAAGGAGGGATCGAACATTCGAATCGATCACTAAAGGATGGTACGAACCTGCCTGTTGGAATTGTGAGGGGGATTCAAGAAAAAGAACTCGGTTCTTAGTTGGGATTGCTGGAAGGTTGAAATAGAAGTCCCCGAACGAAAACGCCTACCTTTTTTGGATTCGATTAACCCCCGATTGCATTCAGTACGTTCCAAAAGTAGTTTCGGGCGGGTGTGGTACGTGCATACATTTGTTGATTGAGTGAGTAGGTAAAAAGAGATGATGGTGATGTGGAATGGGATTTTTCTAGAATAAAATTGGAATTTCGAACAAGTGAAGATGTACTGGGAAATAACTTGGAGAAATCTTTACCTTGATCCCATGGAATAAATTCGATTGATTTTGATGTTTGATTATTTGTTTTTAGACTAGACGGTGACAAGTTAATTTCATTTGCTTGACAAATATCGCTTACAATAAGTGAATTTGCACTCTCAGTTTGTTTTTAGTGTTAGAAATATTTATTCTTAAAGTTTATAGAATTATTTTATGTCAATAATCACTGTCTTCGTTTATTTTAGCGTGAGGATTGTTTGTTTATTTTATTTATAGAGGCAGTTTGGCTGTTTTTATTGGTTAGTTAGGTGAACCCAATCATCAAAATGGATCGAATCGAACAAATTAGTTCACTTTCTCAATTCTGATTTTTTAAAACAGTTAGATCATTTGTTTAATGTTATTTAATTCAAAATAATTAAATACCATTCATTTGTGGTATTTATGAATCAAAATTACAAACTACACTTAGAGAAAAAAGTATGACCAAAATTACTAGATAGGGGCAAAACTTACTGCGTTTTTGGCTCTATGGGAAGATTAAAAAAATCGATATTTTTTGACGAAGCGCTTTGTTAGTGATTTTGGTAAAATTAACAATAAAATATGGTTTCATAATACGTGACAAAATTTGGTAATTTTATCATGATACATGAGAGCCTGGCACAAAAACCGTTTATTTGGTTAAATTAACTTTTCAGTTTTGTATTAATAAGTGGTAATAAGAGTTATAGTTTTGAAAACCAGAATTTCTGGTAAACCATATGGATGGTAAAATTACCAAATGAATGGTTTAGGTTTAAATATTTTATATTTTAGTTTTATTGACTAGAATTATGTTTTTTTCCCCAAAATGTCATTACAATATGGCAATTTTACTTGATTTTTTTCTCCGTTTAACTTACATTAAAACTTTTTTTATTAGCTTATGAATCTAAACATATTATTTGATTGGAAAAATCAAAATTTTGTTAAGAATAAATAAATAATTCAGTAAAAAAAAATGTGTAAAATGAAATAAAATTGAACAAATGCAAAAAAAAAGAAAAGAAAAGAAAAGAAAGAAAAAAAAGGGTTTCTTGACTTCATGATAGTTCAATAAAATACAGACATTTATCCCGAATGCTTTTAGGAAAAAAACGAGCTATTCTTAAGTTCTACGAAATTTATTAATATTATTTTGTGTACTATTGATTTTAAATCAAAATAATTTTAAATTATAACTATTAGACTTGATTTTTATTTCAAACCAATAACAATAAAAACAGCGATTTTAATAAGGTTTAGAATCAACTGAATATTGAAATAAACTAATAATTTCTAATCAAGATTAAAACAAAGATTGCAATCAACGTACTGTAATCAATATTGCAATTCATTCCTAGGGATTCCAATAAAGATTGAAATTAAATGATTTAAATGAAGCTTAGAATCAACTCTAATAACTCTAATCAATATTGTAATCACCATTAGAATCACAAATTACAAACAGATTCAAATTAATTTAGAAACGTTATAGAATTATCGAATAGTTACTAAGCCTAGTTTTTATTAAATGGTTTAAAATGTATTGTTTGCATTATTTCCATTTTTATGCACTTCTAATAACTAACGAATAATTTGAAATTATTATACAATAACATCTATACCTCTAGAAACATAAGCCTCATTCTAAGCAGTATTTCAATAGTTTTGTTAGATTATACTTTAGTTTCAGTATACCAGTAAACTGCTACCATTAAAACTACGCTTTTCTTTAATGACTTTCACTAATATTCCAGCGGTAAAATTCAAGAAATCTCAGTCTTCTACCACACAGAACTTCGCTCAAAGAACGAAATTCATCTTGTCTCGTCTGCGTTTTTAATTTGAAATTGTAATGACTCACATTAAAATGGCAGCTATTTAGCAGTTGTTGCATCATTAGCGATAAACACTCCTTGTTCTTAGAACGTTTTGGTAGGCAAAAGCTGTGTTTACTAATGCCTCTAACAATTCCATCGCAATAAAACGGGCCGTACTTTTAAGGGTTGATTTAATTTAATATTACTTATATACAAAACAATGCTAGCATTAGAAGCGGGCAAGGTCTAGCATGCTAATCGGCAACTTAAGTTCTCCTCAGATGTTTTGGTAATCTGTTTCCCTGCTATTTTAGGGAAACTGGCGAATCGCAACATTTTTAAGAATCGTAACTGCTCAAGTGAAAGTGAGATTTTTCATTTTAAGTGCCTTTTAGAATTTCATTTTCGGTGACATTTCGTAAGTTTATGAATGATTCAGATGGTAGAAAATTTTTCATTTTTATTTCACTGATTTTTTTTTCCATCGGTAATATTAAGTTCATGTTTTTCAAATTGAATTTCGATGGGATTCTTATTTATAATGTCACATTTTTCAAATCAAATATTAACCTTCAGACAAATATTTTATTATTTTTTTAAAGAATTATTATTAGGAAAGTGATGAGACTAAAAAATTCACAATAAAAATAGATAAAAATTTGAAGAAAAAGTTCATTATTGGAATAATGTAAACGAAATTCTTTTAAAAATTTAATGACACACTGTAAAAAAATGGATACTCAAATTTTACGAAACTTTCTTCGTTTTTGAAGAAACCCTTTCCTGGTTCACTTTCCGAGGGAACATTTCGTCGAAGTGACGAACTAATAATAGTCAATTCTCTGAGGAAATGAGTTTTGTCAAAAGAAGATAAACATTTCGTCATTCTAATTTTGATCGTCTATTCTTCATTCTAATCTAGTTTCGTCATTCTAGTTAACAATTATTGATAATGCAAGACGATGAGGTTCCGAGTTGAATTAACGATTAACAGTTCTGTCATGTCTTTGAGAGTTCGCGTTTTGTCACAAATCACGTGATTTCGTGACGAAATGATTCTCAAAATTAACGAAATACACCTCCAAGATTGCTGAATCGTCAAAAGTGAGCGTGTTATTTCTGAGAGTGCGTATAATTGTACAGACAAATATTTAGAATTGTTAATATTATCGTAATCATTTTATTATTCATTATTAAAATGTTATAATAAAGTTACTAAATTTTGGTTGATGTTTCAGCTTATTTTTAGCGATAGTAATATATAATTTTCGATATCAAAGTGTACTTTACTAAGCCCCGTTTGCTAGTTTTGGTAACAATTTAAGTAACTGCGGTTGGCTGTAGTAATAGTTAAAACAAAAACATCTCTTATAGAAGTTGAATTTAGCTTATGAAGGCTCTAAAATTAAAGAATTTTAATTACTAAGAAACTTTAAGAAACAACCATTTTGAATTTAACAATGGACGAAAGCATTAATTTTTAACAGATGTAATATATTAGCGGTTTCTTAGCGTTATTTTAAAATTATCAGAATTTTCGCAGGTTGAAGTCAGCTAATAGTCGAATGTATTCGGCTGCCAATTTTTGCCCCTGAACTGCAGGTACATGCTCCATAAAATGTTGCAAACTGTAGAAATAAATATCAAGGAAATATATCTTATTGGACTGTGCTATATCTATGGTTTTATATGGTATATTTACTATATTCGTTACTAGTCGATTTTATAAAACAGAAAAACCGATAAAGTAAGTATATATGTTACCGGCAAAATATGAAACGCAGGCATTCTATAAAATGCCTAGGCATTGTATATAATGTCGGATGTTTTTAGGCAAGGTATGAAATATGAGAAGTATTAGATACTTTCCCTAGGCATTGTATATAATACCTAGGCATTGTATATAATACCTAGGCATTCTATAGAATGACAAATGTTATTTAGGCAAAGTATGAAAAAAGCGTCCTGATGAGGTTATTATGTAAATGATGTGCATTTCTCAAAAATAAAAATGTTATTTCAAAAAAAATAATGAGAGTGCTATTAAAAAAAATTTATTCAAAATGCGTAAAGTAAAATTAAAGCTATACAAAACATAATTTATGCCTTTCTTATTAAGGGAAACAACATTTTTGTATGAAAAATTCGCATTTAAGTCACAATTATTTTCAGTTTAGAAACAAATATTGCACAAAATATCCATTTCATCACCTTTACTAGCATGGCCACAGAAGATTTTATACTTTGTCGGTTTCTCATTTGGCATTCTATAGAATGCCTAGGAAATGTGTGAAATATAAATCATTTCATACATTGCCGGCTAGTTTTAGGCATTATATACAATGCCTAGGCATTCTATAGAATGCCGAATTTCAAACTTTGCCGGTAACATATATACTTCGTTAATATTGATGCGCATGCAATGTTATTGGTTTAAAACTAAATGAAGACAATTTTAAATCGAAACCAATATATTGCTTTTCATTGTATTTCTTGATTACCAGCATATTTTCCTTCATTATTTCGTATTCAGTATCACCATATTTTTTGTCACCGTAGAATTTTTTTGAAAAAAATAACAACTAATAAATGACTTTATGTCAAAAATTTTAATAGCTTCCCAAAAGACAAAGTAAAGTCCCCCGTATTTGGAAACATATTACTCGAATTCTCTTCTGCAGTGTCATCCTTCTATGACGGGACAAAGACAGTTGCCAGCAAGGCCTAAATCCCCTTTTGCTGACAGGAAAGTCCTTGTTAAAAAGCTTCACCCTTTTCTCTGGTAGGAATCGAAAACTGGCGAAGTGAAGCCTTTGCTGATCCTATTACGGGGTGCAAGAACCGGTGAGATGTCAGCAAGTGTCAGCACACCACATGTGAAAAAAAAGGGGGTTAGAAATCTTCTTAGTGGGGATTCTTTTTTTTATATACTTTTCCCCTTCACTGTTTTTATATTACACCAGATCCTGAGGAATCCAGCAAGTTGCACCATGGGATTGATCACCATGGATGAGACGTGGAATCAATGAAGCTAGAAATTGGCGAGATCCAACTGCTGTCTCATCTTTCTGAATGGGCTGTTTTCTTTTATTTTTTGACCCAGTTGCATTTTTTCAAACCATTTTTCCATGGTTTCGTGTTTTGTGGTGAATTAGAGGAAATCCTTTGCAAACCAGCGCTTACTTTTCAGTTGCTTTAATTCAGCCGTCTTACTGAAACATGGATTTTTTTTTCTTAATCTCTTTATGTACATTTTGCTTTACTGGAATAATTTTTTTAATTGTGACAATCCTTTACGTGTATTGAGTTAGTTAGAAAGCTTTTATTACCGTAGATAAACAGCCGACTAAAATTTTGGTTTTACGACTACTGATGTTCAACTCCGTAGCCTTGTAATTTTGAACCCAATCTAGAAGACAAGGGAACTCCTGGACTAAGCATTGGGAGGGCTTTTTTGATGAACTAATCTGACATTCTCGAAAATAAAGTAATTGGTTTGTTTAACTATTTTAACATTTACAGTTGACATTCTATTATCAAATGTGTATATATATAGTTGGATGTGCTTTCAGCTTTTCCCTAAATCATCATACCGATTACTATTGCTCGATCACACGGAAAGGCGTCTGTCTAATCGAGCAATATTCCCGAAATAGCCTGATATTCCTAGCCGTATTCTGATATTCCTGAAACAAAAGTAATCAGTTTGTATAACTTTTCCAACACTTGCAAAGACGTATAATCAAGTTATATTTCCGAAATAGTCTGATGTTCCGAGTGGTAATCTGATATTCTCGAAACTAAAATTATCGGTTTGTATGACTATTTCAACATTTACAGTAGACATTTTATTATCAAATGCCTCGATGTATAATTGGATGTGCTTTCAGCTTTTCTCTAAATCATCATACCGATTACTATTGCTCGATCACTCGTAAAGGCGTATAATCGAGCAAAATTTTCGATATAGTCTGATATTCCGAGTGGTAATCTGATATTCTCGAAGCTAAAGTATTTGGTTTGTATAACTATTTTAATATTTACTGTTGACATACTATTATCAAATGTATCTATACATAATTGGATGCACTTTCAAGTTTTAATTATTTGTCATACCAATTACTATTTCTCGATCACACTTAAAGCCGTATAATCGAGCAAAACTTTCGATATAGTCTAATATTCCGAGTGGTAATCTGATATTCTCGAAGCTAAAGTATTTGGTTTATATAACTATTTCAACATTTACAGTAGACATTTTATTACAAAATGTGTCTATAATTGGATGCACTTTCAAGTTTTAACTATTTATCATACCAATTACTATTGCTCGATCACACTTAAAGCCGTATAATCGAGCAAAACTTTCGAAATAGTCTGATATTTCGGATGGTAATCTGATATTCTCGAAGCTGAAGTATTTGGTTTATATAACTATTTCAACATTTACAGTAGACATTTTATTATCAAATATGTCTATGTATAATTGGATGCACTTTCAAGTTTTAACTATTTATCATACCAATTACTATTTCTCGATCACACTTAAAGCCGTATAATCGAGCAAAACTTTCGAAATAGTCTGATATTCCGGATGGTAATCTGATATTCTCGAAGCTAAAGTATTTGGTTTATATAACTATTTCAACATTTACAGTAGACATTCTATTATCAAATGTATCTATACATAATTGGATGCACTTTCTGTTTTTAAAGCGCATCCAATTATACCAATTACTATTGCTCGATCACCACCAGGGACTGATTTACAGGAGGGCATTCGGGGCACGTGCCCGGGGCCCCCAACATTTGAGGGGCCCCCTTTCCCTATAAATGATTTTTTACATTACATGGCCAATACAAAACCTTGTGTAAAAGATCCCTTTGAAAGAATGTTTAGAACAGGGACAACTATCAAATTTCATGAATGGGGTAGTTGCATTATTCCATTATATCATTACTATTTACTCCGCACTCGCACTAGAGCAAAATAATTTGCTATTGACATTATTTATTACAGTATTATAACAACTTTTAATGCTCTAGTGCAAGGCCATTCTTTTTACAAGACTAAGCTATAAGCTTCTGTTAGTAATTTCTCTGAAGCTTGTTGCATTAGTTAATCTTAGTTGTTTATGGTATCTTAAAAATTTTCGAATGTTGATGATTACTTTTATCAGACTTCAATTACTTTTATCAGATTTCGGTACAAATATCTTGTTTCCTTCATAATTTTTAACATTCTAGCCAAAACCTCTAGATATATTTATTAAATTTTTGTATTTTTTTTAACTATTTCACTAAATTAAATTCTGAATATCTGGGGGACGTACTTCTAAATAAGGTTTCATGTTACATGCAATTTTTATGGTCTGAAAAATACTTTTTCAATATTAAGTTTAAGACCTTGCATGTTAACTAAAATTTATTGGCTCTTTAACTGGGGCCCCCAAATTCATCTGTGCCCGGGGCCCCCAAATCTGTAAGTCGGTCCCTGATCACCACTTAAAGCCGTATAATGGAGCAATATTCCAAAATAGCCTGATATTCCGAGCCGTACATTCCTGAAACAAAAGTAATAAGTTTGTATAACTTTTCCAACACTTACAACAGACACCTCATTGTTAGATGTGTCTCTGTATAATTGGATGCGCTTTTCCGTTTCCAACTAAATCATCATACCAATTTACCATTGCTCGATTATACGGAAGTGCGATTTTTCCCTTCTTTTCCCCCAGTGTAAAACATTCACCGCGCTATTACACTTTCGTTCTTCCTTGTTATAGTATTGTCACGCACTGTAATTTTCCCTTTTTTTTCCATCTATTTTTTTCACTCGTGTGTGTAATGGTTTTTCGTGACTACCCATTTTTAGAACGTCTCCGTTCCGAGTTGAGGACAAATCGTGGGAGTAGGTGGGGTGAGATGACCCAGAGTATATTTAGGGATGCAGTGATTGGCGACTGCCGTGTGAAGAGCATCAGCACGCAATTCTGAAATTGTGCTACTACCCTCAACCGTATAAATATTCTGTACTTTACGAACGCGCATATTATGTTAAGCTCCGGTGTTTTGATCAAAGATTTTTTATGATGAAATACCTATTTTTCACTATTTTATTGTTCGCTATTCTTTTTCGATTTCCTTTTAATTTGATGCTTCCGGAAAGATTTATAATAATCAGTGGTGTAATAGCGTTTTTTTATTTTTTTATTTATGTTTAGTACAATTGTATAAAGCTTTTTGGTGCACTTTATTTAAGGTCTCGCTGCACTTTATGAATGTTAAACAATTTTTTCGAATTTAGTTATGATTTGTTCGTTCTTTAATTATCCCACTTTGTATTGTTGGTTCCAATTATTTTACCTTTTCTGAAACATTACCTCTGCTTGCTGCTCAATGTCATTTCATTGCTGGAAACACCGCATTTATTTTATAAGTCATAATCATTTTTCAAATTTGAAGAAGAACTATTTTAAACGAATCCAACAATGCTGAAAGTTTAAATAAATTAGTCATCACTTTGTAAGAATTCAATAGTGGTTAGCAATAAAATGAAAGTCAGCATTGCTCTGATGGTTATTCCATTTTTTCCATAAATTTTATTAAATTAAAATAAAACTCAACAGTTATTAGCAGTAAAATAGAAATCAGCTATCGATTGTTCTGATATTATCGATATTCCTGATAACTGCTAAATCGATTTTAGCAGTCAGGGGTCTGTTTAGAAGAAATTTGGGTCCATTAACGGACCCTTCACAAAATATCTTTTCACAAAAACGGACCCTTCACAAAATATTTTAACTTAAAAACGGACCCTTCACAAAATGATTTTTCATTTAATCGGACCCTTCCCAAATTTGTTTATCTTCATTATTGTTTTGTTAATTGAATAAACCCTTCCCAGGGCAGAAAACAAGAAAGATGGATGTAAACGAATTAAGTTTTGTCTTCGGCAGACTCTTCTTCCATTATTCGTCCGAAATTAATATTCTGCTTTCAGCAGTGTAGGCTAAATACCAAATATTTGTATGTTGCATCTCTAATTTAAAAGCAGCAATTGCTGTTTATTTTTGAAAATAAATTTTTTTTATTATAATTTTACAGTGCTGAGCATAATCTTATATCTATTTACAATTTAAAAACTCCTTGAAAAAGTTTTTTGCAATAACCGGACCCTATTTGCACAAATTCATAAAAGCAGGACCCTGGTTGAAAGAATGTGAGTAATTTTTTCACAATTTCACGAAAACCGGACCCTTTTACAAAATGTCTGGACAGATCCCTGGCAGTTATCAGGAATAGAAATGAAATCATCGTGACCAGGAATAAATTCGAAATCAACAATGATCAGCAAATAAAGCAAAACCAGTAAATATCATCAATAAAATTGATGCCAGCAGTGACCAAAATTCCATTCTCTTAACATCGAATTTTTTAAGCTGCAATGCATAAAAAACATTATTTGTCCAATCAGTATTTTAGATCAAATGATATTTACACATAAAATCCAACTTTAAATCAATAAATATTTTCAAATAAATATTTAATGATACAAATATCCATAAAAACGAACCATTTCTAAATTAGCCAAGCTATTCCTGATAAGTTCGATTCGAAACATCAAAAATACATTTATCTTTGACTTTTATGCTTTCTACGGTATTTATTTATAAAGTTCGTTACAACTATTGAATGCTTTAATCACAAATGCCAATGTAAACGATTTTTCTAAGATTTATCGATAATCGTTAAAAGGCAGAAATCAAAGATATAGTCGATAGCTCTGCAGGAAACAAAGCTAATTGCTCTGCAATCGATTTAGAGCACATCTGGAACTACACTTTTCGATTTCGATTAAACACAATACAGATTCATCGATGAAAATCCGTTATGAAAGAGATATTCATTGCATAAATGTTAATACGTTCGTAATTTTTTGATTCTTTGATAGACTTCTTAATTTTTTGAATCTGTCAGTAAATTTTTGAATCTGCGTTCAACGTTAATTGTTTCAGTAAAACGAGTTAGACTTTAAAATTCTTATACAGTTTTTCTTTTTTTTTGTATCGTTTATTTATTTATTTATTTTTTTGTAAGTATTTGATGAATCAAAAAAATCATATGAATTAAACATATCATGTAATTAAACATATCATGTAATTAAACATATCTTATAATTTAAACATATCACGTAAGTTTGCATCGTATAAAGTTTTACTAATACTCTGGTTCAACGCTCTCAAAATTTTAACAAATTACACTTTTAGCATTATTATCCTGTACGAAAGAGAAAAAAAAATTACAAACCATATAAATATTAATATCATATAAACATATAATGATTGTTTTTCTTGCCACAAAAAATAAATTACAAATCATACTCGCTGCAATAAGCTATTTTAAAATAAACATTTTTGTTTTTGTTTAAAAAAAAAGAATTTATTTTATTGTTTCTAAAATATTCCCTTACTTCGATGTTATTTAGCATAAGCCTGCGCATTCAAGTTTAGGATGATTGTAAGCAATGGATTGACAAAACCAATAACAGATCTCTCATAATGGATTTTTGAATGGATTTTGGGATGGACATGGATTTTGACAACATAATGGATTTTGACAAAAATTAAACTACCCTGCATCTGAATATGATAGAGATTTGTGGAACTCAAACTATTCCAAGTTTCGTTTCCCTTTTTTTTTTCTTCCACTGATACCAAGAAAACAGTTACGGTTACAACTTCATTGGCATTCACTACTCCTCGTCCCCAGTCAATTATTTCATCAGTAGGAATGATTGTGTGTGCGTGTGTGGGCACTTATCGAATTGAGGAAGAACATTGCTCTGAAGTAAGAGCAAACGAACTGCAGAAATGTAAGCTGTCCCCTGGGCAATCCCGCGATTCATTTTCTTCCACCCCCTTCCTACTTTTTCCTCTGATGAGAAGGTTGGTTACCGAATTTAGAGATCCTCCCTACAGAGGTAATCCCTGGTACAATTTTGTACGCAACGGTGAATGCCACGGCGAATTGGGGATAATTTTCAGATTATAAGAAAGGAAATCGAGTTAACTTCGTCGAATTGTCTTTCTTTGCCGGGAAACAGAAGGATGCTAACAGAAAATGTCGAATTACTGGAAAGGTTTAAATAAGGGCCCGTTTTAAGTTCTGTATTTATTTAGGATGCTAACTTTTGAACAGAATTCAGATGGAATTGTGTTGTTTCATGAGCCAAAAATCATGAAATGGAGATGAATATTTTTATGTTTATCGTTTTGATATTTTTGAGGTTTTATGAGGTTCTTTGTCGGGAAACAGAAGGATGCTAACAGAAAATGTCGAATTACTAGAAAGGTTTAAATAAGGGCCCGTTTTAAGTTCTGTATTTATTTAGGATGGTAACTTTTGAACAGAATTCAGATGGATTTGTGTTCCTTCAATGAGCCGAAAATCATGAAATGGAGATATGAAGATGAATATTTTTATGTTAATCGTTTTGATATTTTGGAGGTTTTATGAGGTTCTTTGTCGGGAAATAGAAAGATGCTAACAGAAAATGTCGAATTACTAGAAAGGTTTAAATAAGGGCCCGTTTTAAGTTCTGTATTTATTTAGGATGCTAACTTTTGAACAGAATTTAGATAGAATTGTGTTGCTTCAAGAGCCAAAAACAATGAAATGGAGATATGAAGATGAATATTTTTATGTTTGTCGTTTTGATATTTTTGAGGTTTTATGAAAGTTCTTTGTCGGGAAACAGAAGGATGCTAACAAAAAAATGTCGAATTACTGGAAAGGTTTAAATAAGGGCCCGTTTTAAGTTCTGTATTTACTTAGGATGCTAACTTTTGAACAGAATTTAGATAGAATTGTGTTGCTTCATGAGCCAAAAGTCATGAAATAGAGGTATGAAGATGAATATTTTTATGTTTATCGTTTTGATATTTTTGAGGTTCTATAAGGTTCTTTGTCGGGAAACAGAAGGATGATAACAAAAAATGTCGAATTACTGGAAAGGTTTAAATAAGGGCCTGTTTTAAGTTCTGTATTTATTTAGGATGCTAACTTTTGAACAGAATTTAGATAGAATTGTGTTGCTTCATGAGCCAAAAACCATGAAATGGATAATGGCGAATAATCTACGATGATGTAGCCAACAACAACGATAACAAAAAAATAGAATTGCAAAAAAAAATTAATTTCAACGTAATTTGTAGTCCATACATCAGCTTCGTCATAGAAATTTAAAACATAGCTTATAATCGCACAGCATTTGCCTAAAATTTAATATTTTTCTAAAATTTTATTCGAAATACTTAAATCGTCGCAACATCGAAGAAAATTTAGTAAAATTGTATGTTCAGTGTAGCCTGTTAAAGAAAAAAAATACTAAATTAATCTTAATTTATACTTATAAATATAATATAATTAAAAATAAAATTAACTAACTGCAAAAACCAATCTATAGATTAAAAGTAAATATGAAAATATTAAATATTCACAATAATATAACTTACATATTTAATATTATTGCATGTAAAATCAACATAAATTTATTCAAAATAAAAAAAAAGATCAAATATTCTTACTATTCAGATTTCATACAAAAATTTACGCAAGCATTATTAAATTCCGTTTGGCGCTATGGACAAATTATAGACGTGTGTTATTTTCGCGAAAAGAGCCTTCGAGGCGATGGCGAACAACCCCTACGTCGCCTAATTTCGGCATTATGAGAATAAAAGCAACTCTTAGGTTGTGGCGGTTCGGTTTAAGTAATGCTTCATAATGGCAGACGTCATTACAATGCTTTTGTGTGCATGTATGCACTTAATGTGCACGCTAACACCCCTGTTCTTATTTATCTCCACCCCTCCACCCTTCAAAGACGAGAAACAAAGAACTTTTTTTCCACCCACAGAAACATCCCATCATTCCCTGAAGCATCTAAGTGTGGATGATTATGCATCATAAAAAAATTAGTAAAAAGGGAAAATGGGATATGATCAAGGGAAAAATACACTGTGAAAAAGGGGGAAAAAATAAAAGGTTAGAGCAGTTAAGTAATCTAGTGAACGCATTTATTGTCATTATTAAAGATACCGGAGAAATTGCACTCAGGAAAGAAAGAAAGAAAAAAAACGAGAGCGTTGAAAAAATTTCGAAAAGAAAAATTATCCAGTAGCAATGGGGATTTCCCCAACTACTCCTACTCCTCGATGTGGTAAAATATTTTGAACATTTTGTTTAAAGACTTAAGTGCGTTTATGTGTTTTCCAAGTTTTCTTTATTTGGCAAATAAGCGATATTTTTTTTCTTCTCCTATCACGTGACGGTTTGAAGTGCAAACTGTTAAATTATTTACGCAGTCAGTGTAATGACACTTTTCCAGTCTTGAAGAGGAGCGTTCGTAAAATGAAGGCTTTTTCACCTTAAATGTGAGAAATTGCTCTTTACCACTTTCAACGAAATAATCGCGGTATTTATCTTATTAAATTGTTGTGGTGAATCTGTCTTTTTAGACTTCTTTTTGTTTAGGGACGGTAGGTAATCATTTATGTTTTGTAAAGCTAATTTTTATTTTTAAAGCTAAAGTTTTTTAAGATAAATTGTGAAAAGATTTTGAAACAGTTTACCGGGCACGTGTTTGAATTTTCAATGAATATTAATGACTAATATAATCGTGATAGTCAACATGATAGTCAATAAATGCGTAGGAATTTATATGTCATTTAAATAGTTAAAGATGTTATTTAAGTAGTTATTTATTTAAGATACTTTAGTTGAGACAATTAAATAAGTCTTTGATACAAATTGAAATTTAGGAATAGTTCAAACGCTTTACAATGAAGCGACCCAGGTTCGAAAACCGGCGAGGTAACTGGTTGATTCGAACAGTGTTCTTGGCTCACACTGAGCAAAGAGCTGACAAAAAATATTTCAAGTATAGGCTTGAACTACTTGCTGTCGAGCTGACCGTGAATGATTTCAAGGTTTTCTTTTCTGCGTAACTCATATACGGGTTAATTTCATTCAAAACATTCACCAACAAAGGTGAATTTGTTTCTGTGAGTTTCCTTGTCAAAATAACAAAGTAACGAAGTTGGCCGGGATAGCCTGGCTGGTAGGTCACTGGACCATATCCAAGAGTTCGTGGGTTCGAACCCCGCCGGCCGTAGACTCCTCGTGTGGTAAATGATGACTGATGCACGTTAAATCTGTCGAGTCGTAAAGTCCTCCATGTTCCCATAACAAATTAATACCTCTGGGGTTGCTGATTCAGGAGTTTCCTTGTCTTCTGGATTGGTTCAAAATTACAAGGCTATGGAGTTGAACATTAGTAGTCTTAATCCCAAAACTGGGTCGACTGTTCAAAGACAGATATTAAAGTAAGGAAGTTGAACATTGACCTCGTCGCAAATTTGGTATGGATCACTTGTTGAACACCTGTGTATGAAAAAAAAATTATCCAAGTTTTTAACTTCAAAAATAATTTTGAAAAGGAAATGTTATGGGAAAAGATACCATTCAGTACTAAAAAATTTATCGTTTTGTAAAAAATGATTATCCAAAATAATTGTTGATGGCAAATTAAAAAATCTTTACGAAAAAAAAACACCATTGATCAAAGAATTAATTCAGAAACGACTCTTTGAAATTTTATAAATTAACTTATTACCTTTGAGAAAACTATGATGTACCTATCCTATTCCAAAGAAAACGGGACATAAAATTTTAATCGCCTGTAAAAGTGGCACATTACGCCATTTCTTTGCGTGTATTTTACTATGTATACACCTCCTGAACTCTTAAAAATTCCGGGCATTATTAAAGATACATCTTAAGCAGCAATAAAAGAACTGTACCGCCCTTTAATTTCGTTAAATCTTGAAGAGGAGAGAAAATAATATAGTCATAACAGTCATAATCACCATCAAGAAGAAGGTTGTAAAAGTTTTCGTGCTTTTAAAATTACTGGTAGTAGCATAGACACGAAGAATATATTTATCGCCAAAATATTGTCGATAAGGGAAGGAATTTTATAACTTTATTTTTCACCTTTCCCCGCCTATAATGTTTGTAATAGAAATATAATTAAGTTACATCTTAGTGTTTTTGTTAAAATTTCTTTAACGTTTAGATGGGATTATAAAAACAGTGATAGAGATTATAACAATGCTGTTTCTTCTTGGTCTTTTTTTATTAATTTTTGGTGTTTATTAATTTGTTTTAAACTGAAAATTGCTAGAAATTGATAATAAATTGTCGGAGAGAGAATTTTCGGAGATTGTTATGTATAGAAAATCTTATTTAAACTATATTGACAATTTACGTTTTGTAGCTTTTGGTATCAGACAATATTTTGATTTACAATATTTGCTGTGATGATATACTATGTTCCTAAAAATATTCTGTAAAATTTACCATATTATTTTAAGACACCGTAACAAAATCGACATGCGTCATGTGATTGTTGACATTTGAGATTGAGAAAAAATTGAGACTTCACGATGAAGAGACTTATTTTAATTCTACAGCTTAGATTATTTTTACCACATCATTAAATTTTAAAGTTCACATTAGATGAAGGTACTAAACGATGGCATTTGGTAACAAACAGATGACGAGTAAGCTTCGAAATTTTTTAAAATTTTATAACTGCCCTTTAACAACCGGCCGAATTTTCAGTTTGTGACTACCAATGTTCAACTCCGTATCCTTGTAATTCTGAGCCCAATCCAGAAGACAAGGGAACTCCTGGATCAAGTATTAGGAGGAATTTTCCTTCGTGGAGGACTTTTTGATGGAACTAGAGCACATTTGCGTTACATGGAGAGGACACAGGCCACAGTTAGCCTGTTCGCAAAGGGACTCTAACCCATGATCTGGCTATCACTGAGGATATTTTACGTCAGCACTGTAATTGATGTGAGCTAGGTGTGGAATTCGAACCAACCAGCCATTGCCGGGATTCGAACCCGGTTCACCTCATTGGGAGGCGAGTGCTCTATTTTCTGCCCCACCACGACTTAACCTTCGAAAACGTGACTTTTGGGATCAAATTTTAATGCCAAGAGTGTGAACGTTTTGGTACGAACAGTTTAAATGAGTGCTAAAAAATATAGACTTCGCCAAATGGAAGTTTAAGGACAAGGAATGTAATAAATATCTTTATATTTCATATTCGACTTCCCACCTATCGCAAGAATTCCTCTTAACTGAAAGTCTGAAGTTGTTTACTATATGTAAAACTGTGTGTTTACAGTATGCATAACCTAAACCAATGTGAAATGATTAACTTAGACTCAGAAGTATATTTTTTATCCGTAACCATAGTAGCTGCCAGCACGCGAGTTCGGTCTGTCGAAGGGTTAGTAAGAGCCAGACAGTATTGTTTACATGAAAAATTTATAGCTGATTTGCACAAATCTTTCAATTCCTTATAGCCCTTCAATTATGAGTTTAAAATCAATGCAATTCTTTCTTTTTCTGACTGTAAACGTGTCATATAATTTAAATGTCAAGGAATACATAAAAAAAATAAGCTATAATTTAAATTCTTAAGTTATTTTATATGAAGAGCATAACTTTGATTTCAGCACAAATGAAATAAGAAAAAGGAGAAGGAAATGTTTTCAATTCCCTAGCAAGTACTTTTTATAATGGAAAATAAAATTTTCCCCTTTTGTTCCTGAGAGTTAGCGTGCTACGTCAATCATCTTACTGAGTGTGAGAAGTATTTTTCGAATGTTTTTCAGCAAAAAGGGGGTGGCGAAAGTGGTTTCTTGGTCACGCTGTCGATTCCCACCGAACCCATCAATAATCCACGCCCAAGATTTTTCACCCAAGAAAGTAAAATAGAACTAAAAAAAAAAATGAATCGTTCGAAAACTCTTCAAATCTATTACTCTAAAAAAATAAAAGCAGTGGGTGATTTTCCCACTTCTTTTAAGGTGGGAAGAGTCGATAATATACCGTATGCCTGCCAAAGCATGTAAGAAAAAATTGGGCTGACTTCAAAACTAGTAGCCTTAACAGATTAAAGAAGATTTTTCTCTCTTTTTTTTACTTTTCCAAGATATGCAATATATGTTTTTAAAGTTGGTGTTAGATCAAATAAATATTATTAACGCTTCAACTCGGTTATTTTCTTTGATGTATGTAAGTATACAATAAAAGTTGTGGTGCAACGTTTGACAGGCTTTTATCATCTAGTTGTCGTTTTTTATAAATCAAGGTTGCCATTTTTCTTTTTTTCTGAAGTGTCTACTCTATAATTATCGAATGAAAGGTTGTAATTTAAAGGAATTGTTTCTAAATAGGACAGAAAAAATGTCATTTAAAGTAATTAGATTGTATAAAATCAATACATTATTCTTCGAATTTGCAGATTTTATAAGCTACAGCTTGTGGCGAATTTTTTTCTTTCTCTTCGAACGGCTTCCACTAAGATGTAAACAATGTCAAAACTTTTGTTTTTCTGCTCTTATTTAAGTGAGTAAAGTACTCTTATTTAACATTTAAGTTCAGTTAATCGAAATAATTTATATATTTTTGTTAATATATTTATGGTTTGTATTTTTAAATTATAATTAAACTTTTTTATGATACCAAAACTTGTACGCTGTTTTCATTTGCGAACTTTTTATAATTGGCGTTGAACAGCTGATCCAATTCTGAGTTAGCGACTATCAATATTTAACTCCTTAACCTTGTAATTTTGAACTCAGCCCAGAAGACAAGGGAACTCCCGAATCAAGCATTAGAACAAACTAGCCTCCGTGGAGGACTTTTTCGAAACACATTTACATTAAATGGAAAGGAAATCCTAACATGGTTCACCTAACGGTAAAGAGATTTTAACCCTGGATCAGTCTACCACTAAGGATATTTTACGTCGGCAATGTGGTCAGTGCGAGCCGGAAGCAGAATTCGTATCAACAAGCCACTGCTGGTATTCGAACTTGGGAAACCTCATTCGTAGGTAAAACTCCGGCACTTGCAACTAATTACATGGTCACGTGGCTGCTCGTGGCATGTTAACGTTACAACTTTAAGACTTAGATTTATAATCACGTTGAATCAATTTTCGGATCAGAATTAATTGGATACGTCATGCGAAAGAGGAAAAAAAAACTTCTCCATAGTGTATGGAAATATATTTAACCCAAGTTTGCCTCTCTCAGCCACTGTGGTTTTTCTTGCTTTGTTTTTCATCTTCTTTTCTCTCTTGGCTCCTGTGTTTTTGAAAGTTTTGTTTCTCACCTTTATTTTTCCATTTTTTTAGTGGCAACTTTACTTTCTATATTTCTCATCACTCTTGTTTCTTCTGATTCGCTTCTGACAAGTCATGAAAATGGGCGCCCATTTTTGAGCGCTTGGAACATTTCTTCCTATTTGCCTATTTTTGAAGCAAATGAAGTTTTTAATCGAGTAATATTTGTTTTCGTTTTCCACGCAATCTAAAGTGCTCTTATTTTAAATCATTGCAATCTGTACTTTTCTAAGTTTTTCTGACTTTTGAATAATTTTCAATTCGTACCTACTAAAACGGGAAATTGCTTGGCCCTTCGCAAACAAATGTATCACCATTTTTCAATTCCTCCTCATCCATCGAAACTTTTCATCTCAGAAGATGCTGCCAAAGCCGCGTGTAATTGACTTTTTACGTCGCCAAAGATAAATGATGATCTTTCACGGAGACCCATCACTAGTAAACAACGTTCTATTCGTGTTTGATCACGCATTGCCGGAGATTTATTAGCCAATGATATATTATTTCCATTTTTTTTCTCTCTACTACTCACATAAGAGCGCATGCGCATAACTTATGATCAGCCATGAAAAATATCATAGAATTTTTCTTTCAGATTTATCCTCACCTCCGCAAAAAGTTAAGGAAAAATATTCCTCGGGGCTAAGGCAGGGGGTAATGATGGATAAAGGGGTAGGGATGAAAAATGATGAAGATCACTTTTGCCATTGACGCGTCATTTCATATGTCTGAAAATATCTAAAATCTCACTAGTATATCGTTCTATTTCTTTTTCGCCTTTTGCTTTGTTTTAAATACTATTCCACAATATTATTTCCGTAGTTAAAATAAGAGTATTTTATACTCGTCTGTAGTTCTTCGTAAACTAGAGCTTGGCGATATATTGTAAAATATCTATATTTATTAAACATATAATGATAACTAAAAAAAAACTATTCCAGCGGTAGATTGTAAATATCATGTTTTACGATAACAATCAACAACGATAAATGTCAACAATGATTATAACGTGATCACCACTAGCAACGATGAATGAATATCCAGAGTATTACCGATAACGATTATATAACCAGTGTTAACAAGATAATATCGAGATAATTGTTAACCTTAAAAATCGAAATACGGTAATGTCGCAAGTACTACCGATAACGACAATTATCCTATATAATAATACACTAAATGTTGATAAATTAATTTTAGCAATAATAACCATTGTAAAATACGATAAATATCGATTTACGATGACACTCAACAAAGATTATATCGTGATCACCACTAACAACGATAAATATCGGGAGTATTACCGATAACGATAATATAACCAGTGTTGACAAGATAATATCGAGATAATAATCAACCTGAAATATCGAATACGGTAATGTCACAAGTATTACTGATAACGACAATTATCCTATGCAATAATATACTAAATGTTGATAAAATAATTTGGCTCAAAGTAGTAATAAACAATGTAAAATACGATAAAAATCGATTACGAATAATTTGGCTCAAAGTAGTAATAAACAATGTAAAATACGATAAAAATCAATTTACAATAACAATCAGCAATGATTATAACGTGATCACCACTAGCAAGGATAAATATCGAGAGCATTACTGATAACGAAAATATAACCAGTGTTGACAAGATAATATCGAGATAATTATCAACCTTAAATATCGAAATATGGTAATGTTACAAGTATTACCGATAACGACAATTATCCTATACAATAATAAACTAAATGCTGATAAAATAGTGTTGGCTCAAAGTAGTAATAAACAATATACGTTGTTGATTGTTATCGTAATCGATACGAATCGATTTACGATAACAATCAACAACGATTAATGTCAACATTGATTATAATATGATCACCACTAGCAACGATAAATGTCGAGAGTATTACCGGTAACGATAATATAACGAGTGTTGACAAATTTCATTTAAGAATACTGACAAATGTAAAAAGTAAACTAGAAAGCTAAGAAAAATTTCGAAGTATTTCATGCCGTATTGTTTCTTGACAATACATTACCGTTGATGATATCGAGATAATTATCAACCGTAAATATCAAATACGGTAATGTCACAAGTATTACCGATAACGACAATTATCTTTACAATAATATACTAAATGTTGATAAATTAATTTTGGCAAACCAAAGTAATAGCCAATGTAAAAAGTTAGAAAAAAAAATTGGAAAAATTCGAAAAGTTGATTTATTTAAATGGGACAAATATCCTGATATGTTACGCAACATCAATATTTCCTCACGACATATTGCGATATATCACGATGTATTGATATAGGATATATCTCACGATATATTGATATATATCACGATATATCACAACATGATATATTGCGATATTAAAATCGTATTTTTACGGAGGAATTTGGTAGTTTTAATTGTGAAAATAAAGAATTATATTTATTTATTTTTATTTTTTTAAATATTCTTCATTTATTTTTATTTATATAATAGCCGCCTAAGGCGGCCAGCTGTCCGCCACGCTGAAGGTTTTCACAAATAAAGTTTTTTAAAACATAGCAGGAAATCTGAAGATTAGTGGACAATTAAAGTGTTCCTGTCCAGCAATTTTGTCTTCATATCCAGTTCTGCTGCAGATGTGTTATAGCTCTTGAGGATGTTTGAAATTATATAGCTACAACGCTTAAGAAAAAAAAAACTAAAATGCTAAATACATGAAAAGAACACGAAAACGAATAAATTTTTTATGGTATCAATTTCTATTTCTATATAATTTTTTATGGTATCAAATTCCATTTCTATATCTGTTACGTCAAGCACTCAGGTATTATAATTTGATCTAGTTGTGCTTGTATAATTTTGATCTAGTTGCGCTTTCTACGTCATTTTGTTAACATCGTTTGGTTTGTTATTTAACATCATTTGGTTTGTTATTTCTAAGTTAACTTTCAAAAAATTGGCTGGCATCAGCATTTTTATTCTTTAAGTTGTTTATATTTTCTTTTGGAATTCGTTCCTTTTTAGCGAAATGTTTTTCAACCTAATCGAATTCTTTGCCGACTGTTCTCTGTATATATAAAGAAAATAAAGTAAATATTTTTAAAGTGTTGTGAAAAGAATTTTTAGTTGTACAAAGTACTACAATATCGCTATAAAAATTATCGTCTTCGCTTAAGAAAAAAAAAAAAAATAGAGCGTGAAAAGAAGAAGAAAAACTTATTATAACAATTATGAACAGCGACAAATATATCAAAGCGAAGCGTTCTATTTACGTATCGAATATGTTGCCACATTTTTAATACAAAAGTTAAACTTTTCTCCACTTTAATAAATGTAAACTAATGCGAACTTTACAATTAAATTATTAATTCCTTCGTATATTATTGGTTTAAGTTGTCGAAAATTAATATTTAAATTGTGAGGTTCGCATTAGCATACATTTATAAGAGTGGGGAAAAGTATATGCATTTTTTAATAGTTTTTTGAATATGGCTCTTTGAAGACGAAAAAGCAGACGAAAAGCATAGACTTACAAAATGACTGATAACTAAATAACTAATCAAAATTTTTGAAAAAGAAAAAAAATACTTCTTCATAATGTCAAAACACAATTATGGGCCGAGTTTCGTGCCCGGGCGAGGCTTCTGGGGCGATATATTGTGATTACAGACACACACACACACACACAGCCACGTTTATTATTATGTATAGATTTATCGTGATATTTTTATAACTCCTTCTTCTCCTCTTACTTTTTGCTCATTTGATTTGTATTCTTTTTCCAAATACCATTTTTTGTTAGCTTTTTCGTTCTGACTGATAGAGGTACCTAAAAATTCAATTTTGATTGTGTTGCAATAATTTTTACTGTAATTTTCGTTCTTTTTAGATTTACACTTTTACTGATTCCTTGAGCTTAAAGGTCAAATTAATGCCATTGAAGTATTCTTTTTGAGAGATATATGGAGTCCTATTCTTTTCTAGTTGCTTAAACAAGGGAAGAACGATTGCTGCTGATAAGTTTAAAGTTTTTAAAATATTTCAGATTTCTGAGATTTTATATTAAATTTTTATTTGCCATTCCCACTACACTATCAAAAAACTGGTTCTGCGTTGAACCACAATACGGCATAAATTTACTGCAATTAGATGTTTATTTGAACCATTATACCATGCCAGTAGAACCATGGTATCATGCCATCAAGTTTATGAATTACGATTCTCAACTTCGCAACATATTAAGGCTGCAGGAAACCTGAACGGTGTTAGGGTTAAACTCAGTCCGAAATTCTAACAGTACATGAAAGTGATTCTGAATTGATTTTCAGCAAAGTATTCTATGAAATTTTGATGAGATCGGCGTTTAGAACACTACTTTCATATGTATAACAAATTTATTACTTTTTTCGAAAATTGAAACATTGTATCTGATATTACATCTAAAATTCCTCACTATAATACTACAGGCTTTCAATAGAACAATCAAAAACATTTTCGCAGCAGAAATTTATTCGAATTTTTCCTCCTCAATTCATACTTCCAGAGCAATTTCCAGCTAAAGGAATAACTCGATTGAAATCGTTTCTACGCGCAAAATATGAAATATCTCCTCTTTCCTTGTCTTTTACTTATTCTTAAGGATTAGATTTGAAATTCTTTCATTATCTTGCCAATAACACTGTTGGCGCTTGGATTTGGCGAAGTGTTAAAAGCAGTTAGAGCTCCCAAGGCACTATTTTCAATCTTAAGATATTATTACTTTTCCTTTTTCCTTACCTGCCTACCATCATGAGCTGTTTCCTTGAAAGAATTATTTGAGGATATTCCACATTTTTGGGTCCTCGATATGAATTTTTATGGAGCGATAAATATAATTGGGGTAATCTTTTTCTTTCCCATTTCCAGTTGAGGTATATACCATATTGAATGAATCTTGTTGAGCAAAATCGATTTTCCATTGCTTCTGCCTGAGCAATTCCTTAACAAATTGTTCAGGTACTTCGTTTCTCTTTTTAGTTATTTTCTGTTAATTTGCGATAATGTAGTGGGTTCAGTAATTAATTATAAAATTTATTATTCTTAAAATTTATTGTTTATTTTGAAGTTAATTTAATTTGTGATATTCCTGCACAAATTTCTTTATTTTTTTAAAATTTTGTTTAGTTAAACAAAAAGTGAATTTTACGTATTGAAACTTATAGTTTAATAATAACAATTGCTATGAATATCAATCATAACCAAGGGTCTGTTTAGAAGAAATTTGGGTCCGTTAACGGACCCTTCACAAAATATCTTTTCATAAAAACGGACCCTTCACAAAATATTTTAACTTAAAAACGGACCCTTCGCAAAATATTTTAACTTAAAAAGGGACCCTTCACAAAATGATTTTTCTTTTAATCGGACCCTTCACAAATTTTTTTATCTTCATTATTAATTTGTTAATCGAATAAACCGTTTCCGGGGCAGAAAACAAGAAAGATGGATGTAAACGAATTACGTTTTGTCTTCGGCAGACGATTCTTCCATTATTCGTCCGAAATTAATATTCTGCGTTCAGCAGACCAAAATATATAAATCAGCAGACTAAATACCAAATATTTGTATGTTGCATCTCTAATTTAGAAGGAGCAATTGTTGTTTATTTTTTAAAATTTAATTTTTTTAATTACAATTTTACAGTGTTGAGCATAATCTTGTATGGCTATACAATTTAAAAACTCCTTGAAATTTTTTTTGTTGCAATAACGGACCCTATTTGCACAAATTCATAAAAGCGGACCCTGGTTGAAAGAATGTGAGTAATTTTTTCACAATTTCACGAAAAACGGACCTTGGACAAAATGTCTGGACAGACCCCTGATAACAATTACCAGTATGAACATGCTGCGTAGCGTTTTTAAAAAGTGCTTAAAGGTGCTTATTTTCGTTAATTGTCTTTTAAAAGCCCTTGAAGGTGCTTCTTTCATTGAATGTTTTTAAAAAAAAGTGCTTAGTTTTCCCTTTTCGAAAATGAGATTCTTTTTTTACCATGTCGTTTTTCGCCACGTATTTTGCAAAAACGTGCTTTTCACATAGTTCTATTCAACGTTTTCACAATTAATTCAACAATCTATTTCGGCGTACCGTCGGTCCATAGCGTATGAAAGCGCCAATAATTTTACATGTTTGATGCTTGCGAGTCCGCATGTGCGTTTACTTAGCTGGGTTCGATAAGATTTCAGCATTCTTATATACAACTCAGCTGCATTTTGCAAGATTTTCTCTATTTCAGACTTCATTTTCCAACCTCTGAAATCGAACCGAAAAATATCTCGATCATTTTATAATGGCTAATATAATGAAGAAAAAAGTTCTTTTCAGAAACTAATTATTTTATCATGATCATGTAAAGTCTTTGAAAATTATTTCGCAATTTGTTTATGTATATAGTGCTTAAAAATATTTTTAGTGCTTGAAAACTACTTAAAAGGTGCTTTGTCTTGTTGAAAGATTTGGCTACTCACCCTGATGAAGTGCTTTATTAAAACAATGTGGAAAAGTAACAGTGTCAAATGAAATCTTGTTGCAAATTTCATTGATCCAAGAGTTTGATCCAAGTACATTTGATCCAAGAGTTCCTTTGACTTCTGGATTGGATTCAAAACTACATGGTTACGGAGTTGAACATTAGTAGTCGCAAACCCAAAAAATTGGGTCAACGATGGTTTTAAAATTAAATATCTCTGTTTCCTTCATACTATGCTTAAATGTCTGGAACTCAAACTTAGGGTGGTTTGTGTAATTTAATAGCTGTAGGATAGAAATTAAATTATTTCAGAAATTCATTGCATAGAGAACTTTGAAAATATCGCCGCCACCTCTTAAAAATAGTTAAATTTCACTTTAAATTACTACCACGCTGGCAAACAGCGGACAACTAGTATGTTTTATTAAATAAATGAAACCTTTAAAAAATGAAACACACCACTTTGCGTTAGCATCAATAACCGAAATCTGCGGTATAAATGCCACCTTTTTTTCCATCTTTGCAAATAAATAAATATAAACCCTTCGAAGTATGTTTATAAAACAGAATACTTTTATTTTGCAAATTTGTCTAAGTAATCAGCTTTCTTTATAAATAAAGTCATTTTAATATAATTAAATTTGAAGTTAGGTATTTGCTTTTCATATATTTAATACTCGTTCTCAGACACCAAATGAAATTGAGTTTTCTTTTCCGTAATTCAAGGCCGACCCCCCTTCCAACCTTACGTGCACTGGCGCATTCTCTAATCGAATTCCACTGGGTCGTGCAGGGTGTTACCCCCAAGGGGTGCAATATTGAATATCGCTTTTCTCGCCTTCCGACGACGTTGCTATTAAAGAGATTGCCTAAAAGTATGAGGGTGAATGGGGGGAATCGAATTAAAAGTATTTCTGGCTTCCCCCCTTTTTTTAGAACTTTTTTTTCTTCTCCTTAACCCAGTTTATCCCCGTATCTTTCTTTAACTCTTTTCATTTCATGTCAAAGTTTTCGTTTATTTGTTTGTTTGGAACTACGTTTTTCTTACTTATGATGATGTGTAGAAGTTTTTCCATGTGACTAACATACTTTTTTATATATATAATATATTTTACCGTCTTTTTCTTGTCATGCTGAAGCTTTCTTTCAACGCATTTTACCGACTTTTTGTTGTCACATGATGACGCACTCGTTCGGCTCACTGAGATCATGTGATTATGACACATTTTTGGCACTATTTGTCGTGTATTTGTTTCAATCATGGCGTAGTTTTTTTTCAGCACATTTTACCGTCTTTTATTTGCGATCATGATGCATTCCTACGGCACTTTTTTTAGTATGACTTAAAATATGTTGCCGATTTTAAATATTTTTATTTGTGGATTTATTTTGCATTTCAACTGCGCACTTTTAAATAAAACATGGTCGTTTATAACGATATTTTATGTTACATTTCAGTTTGTTGTTGTTGTTTTTTCTGTTGTATATATTTGGGAGATCTGAGCAAGGTTTCATAGTATTTTTAGTTTTTGTTTTTAAAATTTGAGAACACTTTGTGTTGTTATATATTTTTTTTATCTCATAATTAATTTATTATTTATTTTGGTTTCATTGTACACGTGAAATTGAAAATTATGCAATATTTTAAAACTTATATTATGTGTTAATTTTTTAAGGCCTTTAAATATTTTACGGGTAAGCCGGTAGGGAATATACCAAAACTGCTGAAACTCACCTTTTTCGATGAACCTTTTATGCATCTAAACAAGATATTGCTTCAGGTTTATCTTCACGGAATATTAACATATACAAGCTTGCATTGTAAAAACTATTAATACATATCTTGGGCAGAAATTTTTCTAAAAAATTATGAACTGAGAACTTTTTATTTTTTAAAAAGTTTTATCAAACATTTCATAACTAAGAAAATTTTCTTGTTAACGCTAAGAGATTATCACAGCATACAAGTGATATAATCTCAAATATCCCCCAAAACATTTCATACCGATATCAAAAGTAATTTCTTAGGAAAGGTACAACGAAAAAGGTGAGTTTTAACATTATTGATATATGCCCCACCGGCGCCCCTTGATAAAAATGAGTATATAATAATTTTTGTATATATTTGTAGTATATATTTATAGTATATATTTGTAGTAATATTAGTTTTAAAAGAGTATGTTCTATTTTACAGTTTTAAAACAACTCCTATAGATATAATTTTTATTTATTAATATTTTCTGCTCGAAGGTATTTATAAATTGGAATTATTTCAATTTATTTTTCTTTGCTACTTTTATTTTCTTTTTAAAAAATAAGGAATTTTTCTTTTTATAATTGGAAAAAATGTGTTTTTTTGAAAATAATTACGTTATGAAAGTAAACATTTTGCTATTTCAAACGAACTATAATAAAAAATGTATTTCGAAATAAATTAAAAAAATATCTTTATATTGATGTTTATTTTTGTGTAATGATAATATGTGTGATGTTTACTTTTGTATAATGAATGTACCTACTTTTGTGTAATGAAGGTAATCAATTTACTTAAATTTTAAATTAATTAATAGAAATACGTCCCAAAACTCTTTGCTTGGAATTATAGTACAAAAAATCAACTGTTATTATTTTTTTAATAACTTACATACCTAATATTTTTTTTCTTTTCTTTTTAGGTAAGTGTTATGTCTCTCTTATTGTAGATGTTTCTAGACCTGTAAAGTAAGTTTTTAAAACAAATTTTTTGTTAAATCTGTCATTTGCTACAGTGTAATGATAAAAATAAAAACTATAATTAGTTCTTAGTTTGCGGAAGAAAGAAAAACTACCATTTGTTCTTGTTTTATTGGAAAAAAGAAAACTTATTTGTTCTAGATTTATGATTAAAATGAAAACAATCCCTATTTTTTTATTTTGTGGCAAAAAGAAAGCTATAATTTGCTCTAGTTTTATTGGAAAAACGAATGCTATCATTTGTTCCAGTTGTATGATACAAATGAAAACAATCACTGGATCTTAATTTTCTGAAGAAAAGATAACTAATTTAATGTTCGATTTTTATTGGAGAAAATGAAACTTATTTGTTCTAGTAAAATGGAGAAAAAAAGAAACCGTCATTTGTTCTTGTATTTTTGGGGAAAAAAGAAAACTATTTATTCTAGTTTTGCGATAAAAATGAAAACAAGCTCTTCATCTTAATTTGAAGAAAAAAAGTTCTAGTAATTTGAAGAAATAAAGAAGTGTAATTTGTTCTAGTTTTAATGAAAAAACGAAAAGTGTCATTGGTTTGTTTTATGGGAAAAAATTTCATTTGCTTTAGTTTTACGGAAAAAATGTCATTTATTCTAGTTTTATGAAGGGAAAATACTATTTTCGTTTAGTGCTTTGTGAAAACAAAGTTTGAAAAAATAGAAAAAGAACGATTGTATAAAAAGATAAGGAACTTAATAAAACACAAATGCACGAAAATGGAAATATAGTTCCGGTTCTACTAAGTACTCTCTTCAGGGTCGAATCACAATCCCAAAGACTTTTACCTGCAAAAAATATATATATATATAATTTTCAAATTTCGCAGGTAGTTTAATGAATTATGAATTAACAACCTTTTTTTATTAGAAAATCTTAGAGCAGCCTGAATTAACAACTACCATGTTCAACTCCGTAGTCTTGTAATTTAGGACCCAATCCGGACGATAACGAAACTCCTGGATCAAGTATTTAGAGAAATTTGTGAATGACTTTTTGATGGGATTAACCTACATTTGCATTACATGGAGTGGAAAACTCACCCACGGTGAGCATGACAACTAGGGGACTCTAACTCATGATCCGTCTACCACTGAGGATACTTTTCGTCAGCACTGTGGTCGGTGCGAGCCGGGTAGGAATTCTTTTCAACTCATTGCTGGGATTCGAATTCTGTTCACCTCATGGGGAGGCAAACGCCTTATCCCGTGAGACACAGCGGCCCAAATGACAACTTTTGAACTTTTTCGGAATGGGAGAATGTTTCAAGTGCATTTGAATTTTAACGGCCGGAGAAAAACATTAGTAAACCTCTTTTTGGCAGCAAAATGAAGCACCAAGAATGCGAACACTATGACGCGAACAGTTTAGATGAATGTTAAGGACTTATAGATTTCGCCAGTTAGAATAAGCGTGTGGATAAGATTTAAAATTAAAAAGATTCTCTTAATCTATACTATCTTTTCTTATCTATCCTATTGCAGCTTTTTCTTATTACCAACCTATCTTAAAATAATAATTATTCAAATTTAATCAAATATCTCTTAGAACAGAACGCACAATTCACAACACAATGCTGCTCTTCAATTATATGTATTAAAAGTAATTTCGAAATATTAAAGAAAAAAATCTTTTGAAATTTTTAGAAAAAACTAATTGAATCGAATTTAAGTTTCGTATATAACATTATAAAATTTTATATTAAATATCTAGATTTTAAAAGTGTTTAAATATTTGCTTTTATTTATTTATTTATTTTAATATGACTAGTTAATAGTTATTCGGATGATAAGCATTACAGAAGTCAAACTTTATTAGTCGTAAACAATTTAATTTATATTATTTTTTGTCTAGACAGAAATCCAGAATAAATAATTTAAATTTATCGATTATTTTTGTAGCTAAGTTACTTAAATATTCGATGCATTTGAAATATTTTTTATTTTACGATGTTAACGGATGAAACATTTTTAAATTGTTGGAGAAAGCGTATAACCAGAATATATTTTTTATTTAAATCATTGCACAAATACTTTTAAAATAACTCAAATACTTTTAAGTTTCTTTTTTTATACTCGATAAATACTCTTAAAATAACATATTTACACTTATTGAGATTCTTAAATTTCTTTACCAACATTTTGCTTCAAAATTCAAATTAATTCGAAATAATTTTGTTTTCAAATCACAAGCGAGAAATTTTTAAATAATAGAAATATTTTTAACTCTATGTTATTTTTATTTGGTTATTAATTTTCTGTTGACAACTTAAAGTCGGAGCATGAAATAATAAATTTTTATTAAAGTTTCTTTGTATTTATAAAAATAATCTTTTGTTTTCTTTTATGCCTATGCCTGTATTTGTTGTACTACATGTATAGTAGATAAAATGAATTATAATAACATATATAAATGTAATAATGTGAACTTTTTAAATGAATAGTTAGTCAACTACATCTTAGTTCGTTTTGAAATACAAATGTATTGTTTATGGTGTTGTCGCCAGTCAAAATTTATCGTTTTTCTTATCTTGACTGATTCTGTTAGGCAACAGAAATAAGCGGTAGCTAACTCACTATTTAAATAGAACCTTCTCATAAATAAAAATAATAATAATTATAGTATCAATAATTATATTACCTGTAATAATACTAATAGTAATAGTTATAATAATATTAATCTATATATTTATTTATCTTAAGGGACTCCAAAAACACGAGTATTTCTCTACATAAATTGGTAGCACAATATTGTGCAGCATACTATCATACCATTTATTGGTGACAGAGCCCGCTATAAGGATTCCGAATAATTAACTAGTAAATTAGCCAAATATCAAAAGTCTTCGCCAATTTACAAAAGTCTTCGCCAAGTGCAAATCTTAACAATTTTTTTATGATTATTTTTATTCCAAATAGAAAACTATTTTACGTTACTTTATTTCAGTCTTACATTATTTGGACCCATTTCTAATAGTTTCAAAATATGCGGTGCAATTATCGAATATTACTGGAATTAAATAAAAAAAAATACTGATTTGTTTAGAAAAAATTTATTTTAATTTTGAGGATCGAGTTAAATTTTTTTTCTTTCAAGTTGAAAAAAAATCATTCGCCAATACTTTCACCGAAACACAGTTTTATTCGCCAAATTTACGATTTTTTTCGTGTTATTTGGCGAAGTGGCGAATTCTTATCTCTAACCTTGCATATATATTATACAATACGCAAATTATGGCTTGATAAGGCGTAATGATGTAGTAGTAGCTCGCAATGGAACATTTGGATAAGTTTTCTATCTTATATCAAGACAGAGATGGAAATAGATTTAATATTTTTGCTTCCTACTAGACTGAACTTTTAATTATGATGGTTTGTGTGATTTAATGGCTGCAGGACGGATTTTAAATTATTACTAAAATTCAATCAGTAGAGAACTTTGAAAATATTGTGGACAACTCTTGAAAATACTAAAAATTAAAACAAAGTGCTTCAGCGCGGGCAATAGCTACTATAAATTATAATAGTAATAATAATATTTATCATCAATATGATACCAATTATACAGTGAACGAATTACTTTTTATCAGTTCGCACAAAAGCGTTAAACTTAAATAGTATTAGTTTTATTGTTACTAAAGTTTAGTATAATAACATCAAATAATAGTAATATACAGAGTAACAATATCATTAATATAAAAGTTTAAATATTGTGTGACAGTTTGCATTGTTACCTAATACAAAATATTTGCTGGCATTCAATAAACGTACAATTTGAATTATTCTGGGAATTTGATGGGATTTTAGCTGAAACTGACCACTAACTCTCCCTAATGATGTGACTCACCTAATCTCGTGTTAAGCTATTTATTCCCGATCTTTCTCCCAGATGCAACCATGAAAGCCAGACCCCCCTCCCTTTTCAAACATATTATTATCTGGACATCAAATTTATTCTTAAAAGTTATGTTTTAGAAGTTTTGCTTGTAAATGAACGTTTTACAAAGAAAAGAAACTGAAATCTGAGAAAGGCTTAATTGAAATTATAAAATACTCCCGATATCTCAAAGTTGATGGGACGCTGAAAAATTCCTAGATAGCGAGTTTTCGAGATAAAAAGTTCAGAACTAAATATGTTCTAAAGAGTAAAAAATATATTCTAAAATATTACTCTGAAAATTAAGAATCATGAAACGTGAGTATAATTACTACTGATAATTATATATGTAATGACAGTTGACTATAAGCCTAAATACAACAACGATAATTTTATTTTTAAATGTAAGACAAAAAGAATTATGCATCAAATAGAAAAGAACTGGTTTACTGGTTTTAAATTTATTAACTTAAATTGCGATTTTTCTGAAGAAATTCATTTTCAATTTAGAAAAAAATTCGACATAACAATGTTTTGAGAAGAAACCCTTCGACATAGGAATTCAAACTAACATTAGGTAAACATATAATGCCGAAGGGAAAAATATTTTTTTTTAACCTAACAAGATCGTCGATCTATCGAAGTTCGAGGTATCGAGAGTTTACTGTATTTATAAGCGACGAATGCAATACTATTCATTGATAATTATGGCAAAATGTTGTCGGTCAAGTTATTGTAAAAACTAAAATATCTATTAAAAGTCCGTAAGTTTGAAGTTAATCGATTTATATAATAATAAATGAAAAAATTTTTTTAAATAATACCAGTTAAATACATTTTAGTATATTTCGAAGTAAACCTTTTATCATGCTTTTCGCAATTTTATTAGGATATTCAATTTTCATTTCCATTTCAATAAGCATCGGATGCCTAAAAATCAATAAAGTGTCCGACTCCCACCTTCATTTTAATATCGTAGGCAATTTCCATATCCGTTTCAATACGATATCCACCTATTATATTCATTTTAACACGATATCCAATTCTTCTGTATACCTTAATAGGTTAGCCAGTATTCATATACTTTTTAAGGCGGGCATCGTGAAACTTTTCTAACAATTGTTTTCTGAATAATATTCCCATGAAAAGTTATTTGGATAGTAATAATTGCAACGGATAACCGTGGCTATGTAATCTTACAAAGAACATCCACGGACAGCTTATTCACCTTATTCCCGATCGTGTTTCATGCTCTCCACGGTAGGGGGCAGTATTTGTAGAGGTTGTTTCTACTTCCGGTAGAAAATTCAGGTAGAAGAATTTCTGCTGATGTAAACTAAATTGTGTTAATCTGCATCTCAACTATCAGGTAATTGCATATCGAATGTAGGGTAATTTCCCAAAAGTACTTTCTTTTTTTTCTGATCTTCATCTGATGTTTTAAAATGTGAAGAACACATTTTTCTCAAAAACACGTCACAAAAATTAAATTCAGAACAACTGAGTATTCCGAGTATATGCAAACACAAAAGAAGAAATAGTCACGTCAATGCTATGACGTCAGGAGAGGCCCTCAAGACTTCCGGTAGAGTTTGTCTTTTGTTGTTTTATATGAATAGATTGGGAATAAATAAGAAATCTTTGACTGGACGCGAAAATGGTTACAAACGCTGGTAGCGCAGTGCAATTTGAATGAAAACATTTCAATGGAAACTATATTGTGTTCGTGAGAATAAGCATGGCAACGAACTCTTACCTCAGAGCTATTATGAATAAGAAATTTTGCTATGATTATTCTTTGTAGCCCTTTTAATTTTATTGTAGTCTGTAGGTGTCGTATGTTCAAACTTAAAGACAGACTAAACCAGCTTCTATAAGTTATTTGATATATTAAGCTAAGAGATAACAAAGTAACAATGTTTCAGATATTTTCGTCTGCTAATAACTATTATCTTCTATCGGTACTATCATTACAATGCAACTGATGCATTATAATACATAATCATGATTATCATATCACTCCAAGGCTGTCATTATGATACATTTTATCAACTGACCTTTACAATGAATTTTAACATTTTTCAACAAAATGTAATACTGACCATAAGAGGCCACAAAGGACATGACTCATCGGCAAATAGCCCAACCTGTTTATCATTCTGCTAATCCTCAGGCATGGCCGTTGGTTATAGTCTATGGTTACAGCAGACAAGTGATGAACGAGGGGGCTTTCTAAGAGATGATTAACTGTTGCCAGATTTGGGATTAAGGGAATAGAGTTAAGAGAGGCAGAGAAAAAAAGGGCTACACGAATATATTACCACAGATTCCCGAAATAAATGAATCAACGCATCGAGATTAAATTGCTTTAGATTATGATTTGCAGTCAGCTATCCCCCTTTTTTTTACAATTTTACCGCCATTCCTTCCTCTGGGTACCAGCGATGCTCTTAATTTATGAGTGTATATTAATAACTCCGTTTTTTTTTTCGTTTTTCGTTCATATATTCATTTGAAAGCATCGGGGTCATTGAAATATTTTATGGGATCTGGAAAGAGAGGGCTTTTTTACCGCCATTAAAGTCAAGCTAATTTTCGTCTTTTAGTTGTTTATTCATTTTTATGGGGCCTTTTCTGAAAGTTTATTACGCGCGAGTTCATGTCCTTTTTAGATGGTTCGTTATAAGCCCCTAAAATGAATTAAAGTTTCGCTGCCTATTATACCGGGAATGGGCAATTCACTTTTAGTTACTCATCCACAATGTGGGCGAAATATAATTATTCTCGGTTTTTTTCATTTTCTTAGTTTATTCAGTATGAAAAGTTGAAAAAATATCCAATTAAAGGCGGCATTAAACAAGCTATTGTTGCAGACATAAATCTACGCAGAGTATGCATATTCGATAATAATAAATTAACGGTTATTTGTTCGCCTTTTTATGTTGTTTTAATTCTCGAATATTATAGATAGACTTCTCATTTTTCTTTAAAATAGAATTTTCTTAATACGATGTATAATTCTATTATCCTTTTTACATTGTAATGACTTACAAAGACATAATATTATCGCATTAAAATGTTTTATGTCGTTAATTTATTTTATAAACAACTTATTCATTCATAAAGACTTTTTAGTATTTTGCTGTTCGAAAAGTCTTTATGACTGTTTTCATTTAATTACGTTTTAAAAACAATTTTTTAAGCAGTTTCAATGGAACAATGAATTCGTTCAGAATGAGTTTAGATTTTTTTTAAAAAAAACCTAATCTCATTTGTTTCAAAATGTTATGTTTATTTTCTTTTGCAATAATTAATTTCTTTTGTATGATTTATAATAGTTTTCTTTCTAATGGTTTAAAAGTAATTTTAGATATTAGAATAATAAAATATGAAAACAGCAAAGAGATAAATATGATTTTGTTATTTTAGTAAAAAGAAGTATATAATAATTAGATAGAATCTGACAAAGGAAAAAAATTCTTTCAGAATAACCATATTCAAATTAATTAAATATTTTTTTCTTTTTTAAAAAAAATGAATAATTACGTTATAATAAAATAAAGTTTATCTACAACAAAGTACATCTTTATTTAATCCGCAATTAAATGGAATAATTTAATACACAAAATTTATATTTTAAGCTATATATTTTTTGTTTTGTTCAGAAAGTTAATTTTTTAAATTGAAAGTTATTAATATTATTAATTGTTATTAAAATTAAGTCGATTTATTAAATAGTAAATTGAAAACTAATCTCCCAAATTTGCTTCGAATTTACTCGATAAAGTTTATCCGTTGCTTTATTAATATTTATGAACAATGATTTTACAGAAAAAGAAATTTATTTCTGCACATGATGATACTTTAAAAAGTTCTTTACAACCATAACATATTGCTACAAAAAATAAACATTTTTATATTTAAAAATAGTTTTAAGTCGCCTGACAATTTTGAATTGTTAATGCATTTGAGTTATAATTTTCTTTCCATATTTTCAAGTTTATAACTGTCTTTCTTTTCTATCTCTCTTTTTTTTGCCTGTAAAAATGATTTTTATTTGCCAACATATTAGATTTATAGATTTATATCGTATACATATTAGATTTATAGATTATATTATTATAGTTATAGATTTTGTTCCGGATTATCTTGGTTTGATATATTTGAATGTAGAGCGATCATGCAATGAAGAAGGAGGCTATTTTGTGATTTCGAAGTTGTCACAATTCTTAAATAGATTTGTTCCGGATCCGAAAATGTCACAATTCTTATTATAGATTTTGTTCCGGATTATCTTAGTTTGATATATTTGAATGTAGAGCGATCATGCAATGAAGAAAAAGGCCATTTTGTGATTTCGAAGTTGTCACAAATTCTTAAATTAATGAAATCATTTCAAATCCATAGAAATGAAAACTATTAATTCACACGCCATTAAATTCCATGTCATTTTTAACTTTTGTAAGCATTTGGTATATTCATAACGATATATGTTGATGTTGCATTTTCCCCACAAACGGGCAATAATATTTTCACCCTAGGGAAGCCATTACCAAATGAAAATGGCGACAATTATTTCACTTTCTGTCAATGTTTTTTTGTCCAGGATCTCACGAATGGCATCATGAAAGACAGTTCCGGATTTCCTGCCCCGACAAAGAAGGGTCTTGGGGAGTTTTCCGGCAGAATCTTATGAACTGGTGGAGATGCAGGGGGCTAAAAAGGCGGGAACAATGGGGCTCAGTGGCGCCCCGTTTGGCAAGGGTGGCGGAAGCCGTCTTCGACTTTTTTTTTATCCGACGTTCTTCCTTTTGTGTCCTCTTTATGGTCGATCCTCTCGAATGCATAAATAATGCAATGGAATCCTTGTAATGGAGTAGCAGAAGTGATTTTTTATGAATCCATCTATTGAGAAGTGTTGCATCGTATGACCACATCTCCATCGTACGCATCATTCTCCTCTTCCGGTTTCTGGAATGATGAGGAATTCATAGACGGGGGCGGATGCTTCCGTTTTGCTGGACCATCCAGGATTCCGGGAGACTGGAGAATGTTAATTCTGACAGTGTACGTGTATTTTTGAGTAAGAGATTCCTGAAAATGTTTAGTTTGTGAAACTATGGAAGTATTTAGAGTGTGCAATTTGTAATTTCGAGTTTATACATTTGTCTAAAAACAAAGAAATAAACTGAAAATTAGTGGTGTCTAGATACCCATATCTTATATCATTAATTCTCCATTTCTTTAACTCTCAATTCTAAATTGTACCACACAATATTAATATATTGTTCATTTTTGTGTAAGTCATAATTTGATTCACTCAATTAGTCTGGAGATTCTCAGATTAGTTATGTGAATCGTTTTCATTTGAGAGTCCTCAAGCTTTAAGTAAAAATTTATGCACTAAGGTTTTTTCGATGTTTTCAGTTGTTTAATTTAAAAATGAAAGCTAATAAGTCTTAGTTAATCCTGGTTATTCTTTAACAGTGTAACATTAACAGAGTGCTAGAATGAAAAAAAAAATTCAGAGCATGGGCTCTTAAATATGTCTACGAACAGTTACCAAGATTCCCTAGATTACCCTCAACATTTTTTTTATATCGCTATTAAAAATTACGATTGGACACTTTCTGAACAGACCTCGGAGATCGGTAAAATGTATAAAAGGAACGATATTCCAAAGCAACTATTTTAAACTGAAAGAAAGCAAGCTTGTGATTATATTAGCCACAATTATGCCGTTGGTCAAAAAATTTTGGAGCTTTAACCTACATGAAAACCTTGGCCCATTACGGGCTGTTGCAGGATGCTTTACTTTGTATAATATCATAACTTCATTATTTCATTCATCAATTCAAGATCGAGATTAGATCAAGATTGAGATAAATTTAGGCTTCTTGTTATTGCATCAAGCCACAGAAATATCAGTAAATGGAAGGAAACAAAAGTACTTAGTAAATTTTTCTTGCTTTAAGAAAAACTGAAATTATTTGATTTTCACCATTCTCTACTTCTTGATTTCTGTGTTTTGTAATTCAGTATTACAAGTTCATTATTTCAATCACAAATCAAAGATATAGATTGTCTCTGTAAATTCATAAATTGAAGTTCCGTGTTCTTGCAACAAACTATATAATTATCAGTTAACAGAAGAAAAAAAAACAATAGTTCTTAGTAAATTGCCCATGCGAATGAAAACCCAAATCTATTTAATTCGAACAATTCTCTACTATTTGAATTTAATACTTAATGTTATAAATTCAAATATACCATTTGGTTCAAAACCTCCCTAAAGCTAATCACCGAAAGTGGAATCTGTCTTACCGAAGTTGCCTGTCAACATAACACAGTAACTCAATTTACCATTCAGCTAAATGATTGGGACAAGATTCGATGAAACAAAATTTTCTGGGGACCTCGTCACATGGGCAGTGGAGTTCGAATAATCGAATCACTCCTTCTCCAAGAAATGCTTTTCTCTCTAATCATCAGTGCCCCCGACAACAAGTGTAGTTTGGGGCTTAATTGTAGAAATGCGAACCCCTAATTGGACTAATTTAAATATTCTTCGCATTAACATATTATTCGCGGTACCCACCACGGCTCGTGAAGAACTCCGCGTTTGTTCGATGTGTCCGCGTTGACCCGGTTTTCTGCTTCTTTCTTCTGCCAGAATGTGTGTATGCTCATTAAAATATCATTAAGAATAACGATGTTTTGATTTAGACGTTTTTCATTTTCTGTTCCATATTATACTAGTAACCTTGTGATTGATATTTTTAATAAACTCTCGTGTAGTAAATAATTTTCAATCACTTTGCTTTATATGTGTGCACTGCTTTATTTCGTTTAGTAGGGCTCTTTTAATAATGTGTATTGTCATGGTTTATGTTTATTTTGTCAAAATTTTAAAATTTCTTGCTGTCTGCAAAATTCTTTCAAGAGCCTCTAAAACATGGAATAAATATAAATAATAAAAAATTAGAAACATTGGGAGACCAGTTACAAATTGTTAATCACCATGGAAACCAGGTGCAATAGATTTGCTTATGTGTGCAATGCTTGCCTGCATATGTTTTTTTATTATCTAAAATTCAGGTATATGTTCAGTCAGCCATTTGAAAGCACTTTTTGTTGCATTAAATACCGAACTAATCCTAAAATACCAAATAAGAAAACGAATAATTGAAAACTAATAGGCAAAATTATACGATAGACATAATATACCTATTGATTTTTGAGATCATGATAACTTTTAATATATTCATGTGACTTACCTGTACTTATAATGTTTTTGTTACATAAAAATTCCAGGCTTACTAAAGAACGAAATGCTTATTTTCTTCTACGTTATTCTCCACCACGCGTACAACACAGAAATAAAAAAAGATCGTTTGCTCATAGCAAACACATACTTCTCAACTCTTTCATTCCGAATTTCATTTTCAGACGACCGATTTCGAGCCTTTTATTTCAAAAAATAAAATCAGAAATAAAAAAAAGGGGGCCAAAAATAATGAAATAAAACAAATCTTACTTTTCCAAAGAGAGCTAGAAGCACGGCAAGCAGACGATGGCAGAAGCTAGTGAAACGGCGCAGTAATAAAAGCTATATTAAAAAGTATTCTTGAGGGATTAAGAATTCTTTCTTTTTTTTCTTCATTTTATTCATACGTTGCTTTTCACTCAACATTTCACGAACGGAAACTTTCAAAAAAGTTTGATTTTTTTTTTTTTTATCATCTTCTCCTGAGGTTTACATAGAAAGTAAAAGAAAATAAGAAAGCGAACGGGACTAGTCCGATGTGGGTGCTTAGTTATTTTTTATCTTTCTTTTTCTTTGAACTTGCAGCAATTTATTTCTATTTTTATACTTAAGGATTATTTATACCCTTTCTCTTTGAAAAAGTTGAGAAATCCCCCGATGAAATTACGAAACTTACTAATTTTTTCCATCTTACCTCGTTTAGAATATTCAAGATGGCTGACTTTTGTTCTCGAAAGGGAAAACGATGTTTCGAACAAAGAATTTCGATCCAAACATTTTTATGGAAAAACGAATATTGTGAAAGCGTTTTTCATTGTTTGCTGGTAGTATTTGAATAAAGTTTTTATATATTATTTAATTAATTTGAAGTAAGCGGTTGAGTTGCGTTTAGAAAGTTGAAATACATTGTCTTTTTTGTGGTTTGCCGAGAACGAAAAAAAAGAATATTTATAAATTTTTATCGTCTACTTTAAAAGAAGGTTAATTTGCACGCAATTTTGAACCTCTAAATTGTCGATACAAGTTCTATTAAAAACCTTTTACAATAACACGAATGTTTTTGATACCTAATTAAGATAGTAGTCTCTACTTAGTTTTCTTGTTTTTAGATCTTGAAAAACTAGCTTACGTATTGATCTATAAACTAGCTAACGTATAAATTGATCGAAAATTAAACATCAGTAAAAATTGCGCTTAAATTTCGTTTTACCAAATATGTAGAATAACAACTCATCAGCAGTGATAAAATAAAATTTTAATAATAATAATAATCGATGTGTATTTCGAACTGTAGTTCTTCTTAGCTATTTTGAAATTAAAATAGTTGTAAAATGAAAAAAATTCCAGCTTGTTTGAATCTTTATTTGTGTATTTTTTACGATAATGAGTGAAGCTGTAACGAAATTGTGTTTTTATAGCTTACAACAATTTTGTAAAATATTCCTCTAAGTTTATAAATGAACAAACAATTAAAAATCAAAATAAAAAATACTAAAACATTTTTGCCTTAGTTAAAAATTAAAAATTTTTACATCTTTTTTTCATTAAATAATTTTAACGAAATGAATGGTTTAAAAAAACTATTATGCCTTAAATTAAAAATTAAACTTAGTAGAAAAATTCTTTCTAAAAAATCTTCAATATATTCGCTAGAAAATATTCAAAATCATTTTAGAAAAAACTTATTTCTGCTTTACATTTTTCCAAAATATATTAGAAATGTTTTTTGGTACCATAGTGATCCCTCTTATTTGCATAACAAATTAACGACTTTGTATTCAATAATTTTAATGGAAACCCAAACAGAACATCGCCAACAATTGGCGCAATTTCACACAACCCCCTTTATTATACTTTGAAATCGGGTGTTTGCATTTAGTCTTATGCCAAGGCAATGTCCCCGACGAAACTCATATCTTTTTGGCACTCTAGGCGTCGGATTAGTACCGGGGCGTGACTCAGAGTGCCTTCCCCACCCCGTCACTTCCACATTTTCCAATACTAAATAATCTACAGAAGTAAAGAAGACACCGAAGTTATGCAAAACTATTTTTTTTTTATTTGCGGTGTGCGCGTGACTTTGGCGATGCTTTGGGATTAGAGAAGCTTTCCATTGTGGTATTTTTTCTATTCCTCCAGGATTTTATCCTGGATCTCCCGAACATATTGCCTGTTTTATCGTTATTTTTTTTTTATTCTTTTAGGAATTCAGTTTTTACTGAGCTACTTTAAAGATTTTGAGGATATTTATGTTTTGTTCTTGTTCTTTTCTCTGGCACTTTAAAAAATGGAATGGGCTTCTATGAATTTTTTTTTTTTTAAAGTTATAAAGATTTTGTTATTTTATTTTATTTGGGAATGCATTATGTTGTTTGAAAACAGCATTGAATTCAAAATCCATCTATATGCAATTCAAATTAAAAATGACACATAAATATGCTTCGTTTTATTTGTGCCACAAAATGAGATTCGGATTTTGAATCGTTTGTACAATAATAGGAACGGAAAGAATAAAGCAGCTGACAGTTCGGTATTATTTAAAAAGTAAGCTACATAAAATAAAAACACTAATCATCAGTATATACTGATCACATTATTGATTCATTGTTAGTATATACTGATCACATTATTGATTCATTGTTAGTATATACTGATCACATTATTGATTCATTGTTAGTATATACTGATCACATATAAAGCATTGTTGAGATATTTCTTGGTCGTGTATATACGTAATTTTTTTATGGTAGCAATTAGCTGTCAACTCCTTGGTGCCTCATTGATCCTTAGGTGCCCAATAGTTAACGAAGTTACGACGAAACTACAATAGTTACTACAATAGTAACGAAGTTGGCCACCTAAACTTTTTTAAGGTCAAAATAAATATGCTTACATGCCTATGAACTCCCACGCTTTCAAAAAGGAAATTCAGTGCTACATCGATGAATTTTAACCACATTTTTGCAAAATGGTTATTGGAAATTTCGAGAAAAGAATGCTTATGTTTCAGCAAAATTGCGATGGTCATTGACTTAACTTCCATATACCAAATTTAATATTCCAATAGGGAATTCACAATTTTAAATAAATAAATAATATATATATATATATATATATATATATGCTCCTTACACTGTTGTGTTGATATATTTTGCTTTGGCTATATTGATACATTATTAGAAAGCACTCCTTTTTGCAGATATAATCGTGTGAGCTGATGAAAAGATTATATCTTTTATTTTCCGGATTTTTATAAATTTTTTTACTGGATTTTCATTATTATATTTTTTCCCCTTTTTCATTAGTTCTGTAATATATATTTGACTTTTAGTAATACTTTAAATGAAGATGCTTGATTTACAGTCTTAAATACAATTTCAATCCTCATCAATGATGATTTATATTTTGGTTTCACACTTTCTTTTAAAAGTCATTTTAAACTATTGTAATCGAATTTGACCTAACCATATGCTGAGTCGAATTTGACCTAACCATAATAATAATTAAACACTCAATTATATCATTTGATAATAAATATCCTCTCATGGCGTTCTTACTCTCTGCTGTCATTTCATATTAAACACCTAAAAATAGAAACATCTTAGAAAAAGGATGACAGTTTCCAAACAAAAAGTGCGGAAGACATTTCGCCGAAAGAAAACAGAAATTGTCTTTTGCTTTCGAAAAAAGGGAGAGAGACGGTATTGGCTGGGGCACTTGGGTCCACAACCAATCAACTCAAACAAACAACATACGGTCAAATAAATTCCCAGAGCCGTTGATGCCAAATAAGAATTTCAGTCCCCAGTGATTTTCCCCCTTTACCAAATAATCAAATAGACAGAGGATGTCATTCCTCGGACTTTTTCCTTCATTTCCTACCAGTGGGAAACACACAGGGACTGAAAATCCCAAAATTAAGTGTCCCCTGAAATATTGCCCGTTGCGGGGCAACTGGAAACAGAACGTAACACTCTCCCGTGGAAGATGGCAAAAGGCAATTTGCTCAGCAAGTTCCGTTTGCTCTGTTGCAGAAGCGATAATCTTTATTGAGATTTGTTCGAAATGAACGTGTTTTTAAAGATGAAAAATATTTTCTTTGTTGGCAATGTAAATGTTTAAATAGTTTTTTGTTAAGTTTTGTTGGTGAAAGTAAAGAAAAGAAAGTGTAATTTGTTTTATTTAATATAGGGCCCGCGCTAAGCATTTGACAAGCGTGATAAAATCGTATATTTGACGAATAAAATTATGTTTTGGCGAAAGTATTGGCGACCGATTTTCTCCACTGGAAGGAAAGAAATATATTTAACTCAATCCTCAAAATTACGTCAAAATGAATTTTTCCAAAGAGAGCTAGAAGCACGGCAAGCAGACGATGGCAGAAGCTAAAGAAACGGCGCAGTAATAAAAGCTATATTAAAAAGTATTCTTGAGGGATTAAGAATTCTTTCTTTTTTTTTCTTCATTTTATTCATACGTTGCAGTATTTTTTATTTGATTTTACTGTGGGCCAGAAGACCATGATCTTTGGCCAAAAGTCAAAAATTAAATTTTCATCTAAAATATGTGTAGGCAGTTTTAATATAGCCCAAATTAAGTATTCATAATCATTCCAAACAATATAATTTACTTTCTGGACCGACAAGAGTATAATGTAATAAAAAAATATGTTAAAAGAAAATTTTTTAAATATAACTTTTAAATTTTTATTTCAGAAATATATATAGGAATTTCACCTTACTGTTACATTTTTATCAGAGTAATTGGTCTGAAATTATAGTACAATTTTTCAATTTGTTGTATTAGTTAATACTCTTGAGAAGCTTATAGTTTATATCTTATCATTTGACATTTTGCAATGTTTGAATGACTTTCGAAACTTAGTTCCAAAAAGTTCCACGAGGTAATTAGCTAAACTTTTTTTGTTGTCATCTTTGATGTTTATTCCTTCGAAAAAACCTGCCCCATTTTGCCCATATTGCAAAGGTGGCCTAAATATACTGAAAGACAAAAATTTTGTTTTTTTTCATGTTTTCGCGTTATTTTGTAATTAATTCGCTTTATTTTGTAATATTACTTCGGAAATACAATTTGCTTTTCATTTTTAATATAAAATTACGAAAATTATTATATTTTCATTTCTATATTTAATTATTTAAACATACTATATTATTTTTAATTTTTGCTCGCCATATTTCAGCCGCCATTTTGTTTTTCTGAGTATTTTTAGTGTCTTTCAAAATTTCAACTATGAATTCAATTTACCTGCACATAAAAATCCCGAAATTTCGAAATAAATTTTATCGAAATACTAATTTTGGCCTCGAAATCTTGGATGCTAGCTCACTGTGGATTTCAGTAATTTTTGGTAGGTGCGCCGCATTACCAATTAGAATAGGGTCCAAATAATATAAGCCTGAAACAAACTACCGTAAAATTTTTTTCCATGGGAAAATAATTAATCATAAAAAATTTTTAAAGATTTCTATTTAACGAAGACTTTCGAAAATTGGCTATTACTTTTGATATTTGGCTTAGTTTACTAGCTAATTATTTGAATTCCTTAGCGCGGGCAATGTAATATTAAAATAAAACATACGACAAACAAAAGCCGTACAAATCGCTTTTAGTTGCTTTATAAACTAAAGAAAAGCGTATTGTGTAGCTTATGTTTCCTTTATTTTTTATAGTTGAAAATAATAGACAATAAATATTCGGAGCAAATACACAGAGACAGTTAATCCCAAAGTTAAGTGGCCCTGAAATATTGCGGTTTCTGGCCAGTTTGAAACAAAACGTAACATTTTCCCGCGGAAGAATTAATAAAAAAATTAATTGCCGACTTCCGTCTATAAAAAGGATCTTTATTCTGATTTACATAAAGATTGTTCTAATTGAACATATTTTTCAGGGTCAAAAATGTTTTTTTTTTGTGTGTATGACTTTTTCGTAACTTTCATGTATTTGCTGATGCAGCTTTGTGAACGGACCTGTTCCGATTACACAATATAACGCACATGCGCCGCATCCGTTCGATTCTCATATGCGTGAACCAGCCCGCAGGTGTTAGGAAAGGACTTGGTTAAGCCATTGTCTGAGAAAACTAAGCAGTGCTCAAAAATTTTAGTTTCTGCCATAGAAAAGGGAGCATTTTTAGTTCGATTTCTAAATACAACGCTTAATTGAATAAAGAAGTTAATGGAGCCGCGATGGTTCAGAAAAAAAAATTGCTCGTCACCAAATTGAATCGCAGAGATGGCCGGACGATACGAATTCTGCTCAAGGCTCGCACTGCCCACAGTGCTGATGTAAAATATCCTCAGTGATGGACGGTTTATGGGTAAGAACGCCCTTGTCGTTTGGCTAACCATTGGAGATTTTTGTAGCTTTTCTCCCTATGTAACGCAAACGCTGGTTAGTTTCATCACGAATATGGTTAGTTTCATCACCAGTGCTTGATACAGGAATTCCTTGGTCTTCTAATTAAATTCTGGTTTAAAATTACACGCTTATGGTATTGAACATTGATAGCCGTAAACCCAAACGTTGGTTGGCTGCACAACACCGGTTATAAAATAAAATAAAAAGAAAAAAAGAAAGAGTCAAATTTTTTTAAATTATCGAAATGATGAACTGGGTTTTCATATTGTTCGAATGAAGGAAAAAGGTTTTTCATGAACTGTTCGACGGATTTTGTTCAGATGTTTTTATTTGCTATATAAATTTGCTTTCTTTAAAATAATGTAAATTTTGTATACCTTACAATTTAAAATATTTTCCGCTATTATTTCATAAAATAATAAAAAAATATCAATTAATTAGTTTTGTAAATCTGTTTTGCATCTTTGTACAAACAAATTTTGTAGATGTGTGCAAACATTTTTCAATTCTTTTTCAAAATTTCTCGAGTTATGCTGAAATACGTATTAAGTGAATTTAACAAACTTTCAACCGTTCTCCTGACGAAACTATTGAGAATATAGTTTTTAGATTGCAACTATTCCATATATTTTGATGGTAAGAAATCCAAATCCATCAAAGAAAATATATGTTTATCCAAAGAAAGTAAGTTTTTTGTATCTGACTTCGTATCTTAAGATACCTTCTGCAATTAATCATCTTATTTGAAGGCACCCTATCGAACAATTAAGATTGAATTTTAATAAGTGGAAATCAGTTCTTTAGATCGAACGTTATTTATTTAGGGTGATTCTTTTTTTGCGCACTGTACATTTGTGTAGAAATTTTTTATGGTGTTAATTTAAAAAAAATAAAATTAAAAAAAAGCACTCTCTTTATGTCGATACACAAAATAAAATATTATAAGTATGATAAAAACCTAGTTTTAAAATATTTTTTTAAAGCAAAGACTGATTGTTAAAGAGGCGCGAAAGGAAGGGGAATTTTAATCTCCGAACATAGTTCCAGTAGCAAGCGCCTGAAACACAAAATAAAAATTCACCTCACAAATAGATCGAAAAAATGTTCCTGTCTAACGCAGGGACGGAAAGTCGGATAAAATAAATATGGTACGCCCGCAGAAATTTACAAAGACAACACCTCTCTAGAATGTTTGACACACGCAAAAGAAGAGGACAATATGTACAAAGACATTTATTTGAGTGTTCTAAAGGGAAGGAGAACAAATTGGGAGGACGCAGAGAATGTTCTGGAAGTGTCAAAAATCCAAACAAATTCGGTTATGAAGGAAGGCGAGGGACTTTCAATCAAAACTGCAGACCTGTCACATAAATGTCGTCTGCTGTTAGGTAAAGCTGGTGACAAACGAACCTGTCGTTGCTCTCGTCACCCCCAGAAATTCGAGGGAAGGCCCGTAACAAGATTCGAGACTAAAAGTGCTGGGAAATCGAAGATTGCTCACCCTCCTCTTCGTGGGGCTAATACAGGGGCGCCGCTACTTGAGCGCCCTTGTGGGACCTACCCTTGTGAAAGATGGCGCATACCATTTTATTGCATGGGGCGCCTTGGGGAAAAGGACTAATTGGCTTGAATTCCCGTGTCTGATGGCACAAACGTTCGATGGGCAATCGAATGCTTCCTCGTACAAAGGATGATTTATTCAATTTAATATTGGCAGCAATGATTTTCTCGGTGGAATTGTACTTGAATAATTAATGTAACAAGTTAGATTTAAAATACGATATTTAAAGACCATAGTTTTATAACCAGTTCGGTTCTTTTTTCGGCAGTATTTGTGCTATTAAGAGAAAAAGCATCGTTCACCTAGTCATTGGAACCTGAATGTAATTATTATTATTTACTTAAAAAAAAAAAAAAAAAAAAAAAAAAAAAAAAAAAAAAAAAGAACTTAAATTTATGATTTTTTATAAATAATTTAGACATGAGTTAGATTATAATTGTGTTGATGCAAAAAGTTTGGTTAAAAAATATTATTCCATTGGTGCTTAAATTTACTTCTTTTAATTTTTTTTTAATAATTTTAAAACCTACTAGACGTACGTAATAAAAATGGATACTCAATATTCGTTTTTGCTTTTTTGTCAAAATTATTTTCCGGGAAATGCTCCAAGTGAAAATTTTGTCAGATTTGAGGGTCATCACTTTTCTGAGGATATAAATTTTGTCACGAGCAGTAGGTTTAATGTATTAAGTCGATTATTCTATATTCATTAGGAAATAACGTGTGTGTATTAGGTATTTATCCTTAGCCGGAACAAAACCCGTTAATTTTTTTTTTTTTTTTACGAGCAGGAAACTAACCATACACCATACCATTTGACAGTGCAAAACGTCAAACGTTACTGTTGAAGAACTTACAGTACGGACAGATTTAAAAAGTTATTTCGTGAAATATTTCAAAATCTGCATTTCGTCTAAACTCATTTGATTTTGTGATGAATTAATTGCTTTACGTAATCAGTTTACAATGTTTTTTTCCTCCCACTAAATGTGCTATTTGAAGCTTGTTTCTATAGGAATAAATAGAATTTCTTTACTTTAAGAATCTCTATTATTTATTTTTTAACCACATAAAAGAGCATAACCGAAATATAAAGTGTACATTTACATTTCAATTCATCTTAACATAATGCTGAATCATGAATGCGTTTCAGAAAATGAATCCGCCGTCTTAAGATACCTGTTTATTTAAATATCAAAGGATCACCATAAGCTCAAAAACATCTCCAGGCCATGAATGTTACACGCCTTTTCAACGCGAGTTTATCACGAGCTATTTATGTTGAAGTTGGCTGTATAACATCGAAAAGCGATACATTTTCTTGAATAAATGGAGTATAATTTCAGGAAAGGCATTTCACTAAATAACCCAGGCATTGTTTTGAAGGATAACACTCCAGTAGAATAATGGAATCGGTTCCTTACTTCAAATATTGACCCTGCAGTGCGCAGATAAACAGAGTGCCGGCCAGACACTCCACATTTATATAAATAACATGGCAGATATACTCTAGTTCATTGATGGAAGCACTCAGTTAATGTACAGGGCTCAAGTGAAAGCACCTTCACTCGCTGCTATTTGAAACATGAATGGACTTGTAATGAGGGCACCACATATACACTGAATTTCTCGCTGCATTTTAATTAAAATGTAAGGTCTTAGAAAACCATATAAAGTTTAACTTTTTATGCATATTCATTAATGTCCCTTTTTATTTTGTGTATTTTAACGCTTTATGAGGCCCTGGGAATTATACTTCCGAAAAACTTTATTAATTTTTTAACACCAATTACTACAGTTTTATAAAATATTTTTCCAGTGAAATCAATGGTTATCTGTGAACCACAGTGTAGAGCGTTCGCGTTTCCAATGAGGTAAACCGGGTTCAAATCCCAACGATGGCTGGTCGATGCGATTCCGCATCCGGCTTGCATCCACCACAGTGCTGGCGTGAAATATCCTCAGTGGTAGACGGATTATGGTTTAGAGTCCTTTTGCCGTCAGGCTAACCGTGGGAGGTTCTCGTTTTCTTCCTCTTCATGTAACGCAAATGTGAGTTAGTTACATCAAAAAGACCTCAATAAGATAAGATAAAAGATATCTGATATAAGATAAGATGAAAGATTTTTCCAGTGAAATCAATGGTTATCTGTGAACCACAATGTAGAGCGTTCGCGTTTCCAATGAGGTAAACCGGGTTCAAATCCCAACGATGGCTGGTCGATGCGATTCCGCATCCGGCTTGCATCCACCACAGTGCTGGCGTGAAATATCCTCAGTGGTAGACGGATTATGGTTTAGAGTCCTTTTGCCGTCAGGCTAACCGTGGGAGGTTCTCGTTTTCTTCCTCTTCATGTAACGCAAATGTGAGTTAGTTACATCAAAAAGACCTCAATAAGATAAGATAAAAGATATCTGATATAAGATAAGATGAAAGATTTTTCCAGTGAAATCAATGGTTATCTGTGAACCACAATGTAGAGCGTTCGCGTTTCCAATGAGGTAAACCGGGTTCAAATCCCAACGATGGCTGGTCGATGCGATTCCGCATCCGGCTTGCATCCACCACAGTGCTGGCGTGAAATATCCTCAGTGGTAGACGGATTATGGTTTAGAGTCCTTTTGCCGTCAGGCTAACCGTGGGAGGTGCTCGTTTTCTTCCTCTTCATGTAACGCAAATGTGAGTTAGTTACATCAAAAAGACCTCAATAAGATAAGATAAAAGATATAAGATAAGATAAAAGATAAGATAAAAGATAAGATTTGACTCTTTTAAATTAAAATAGAAGATTTGACTGATTCTTCTCAGTTGATTTGTTCAATGATAACTCAATGACAAAAAATAAAATAAAATAAAGATTAAGAACTAAAAAGTGCAGTATGATATTTTGTTTGACCTCTAAAATGACTGAAATCTTCGAAAAAACTTTAATTTTATTTATACCGTGAAAAATGTAGGCAAATGAAGTAAAAAAAGCATAAATCGTGCATAATAAATGATAAAAAAATATAGCCGTTGCCTAACAACTCATAAATTATTCGAAGAAAAAAATTGTGAAAAAAAAAATAGTTCGCAACATAATCTAAACTACTTCCTTAATTTTAACTTTAAAGCGGAAAAAGAGTTAGAGATTTTTTATGATGAATTCATATTTCTACCTCCATGTGTGTTAAATAATAAATGAAGGCAATTTCTCGGAAGTTTGTAGCACTTAGAAATTACCTGTGTTTCAATAAAAATCCCTCTTGACGTATGTATAATAATTTATCAACAATATTAAAAAACAAAATTTACTGCTTTTTTTTTTAATTTTATTCATTTTAAGATAACTTATTGGACAGAATATTTCATATAAATAAATTTTAATGTTTAAAATATTGCAGATTTTCTATCTTATATATAGCGTTGAATAAAAAAATGTTCGAATTTTATTCTTTTTTTTTCTTCTCTCTAACAAAATTGATAGTGACAAAATATTTTGAAAACCGGAAGTATGTGAATAAATTACTTTGTATCTCCTTACAAAAAAGGTTTTTTTTTAACCTGTCAAGTAGCTAGTTTTTGCACATAAAATTGTTTTCTTTTTTCTTTATGAACGAAAACATCAAAATTTTATGAGCCTAATTTGTTTCAATTACTTAAAATAAGTAACAACGAAAACATTGAAAATTAAAATTTTTTAAAATTAAAAATTTGGATGCTTCTTTTTAAATGAAGATTTACACTTATTATAGAAATGTCCAATTTTTAATAAAGGTTATGTAATATTTCTTGTAAAAAAAATTTTTTTTGACGACCATTTAAAAAAAGGAACAAAAATTATTTTATTAAAAAACTTATTTTAATGTCATTTAAATTTATATAATAAAACTTCGTATATAAAAAGATAGACTTGTTTTTTTTTTTAAATTTTTTAATTTAGTTTCTTTTATTTGTTGTCATTAAGCTTAATACAATCTACATAATACGAAGTTTTATCGAATGCTTTATAATAATTTGTGCTAAAAATAATGTGCTAAAGAAGTTTAAAAATAATAATAAAATAGCTTAAATATTTTAAACCCTCGTTTTTAAAGTAGACTAAAAAGGTAAAAAAAAAATAAATTATTATCCGATCAAAACCTTTGAATGGTTTTTTAGTGGCCTACCTTTAGGCTTTTCCATGACCCATCCATTCCGAACTGTTTACCTGGCACATAAGTTACACATTTTCATAATTTTTTTGATTGAGTACAGCGCCCTCTGTTGGCGAGGCAGAAAATTCGTAACACAGTAGAACAGAACATTAAACCAGGACACAAGCGGATTTTTTTTCAGTATTTTATTTTCTTCATTGTTAAATTTTTATAGTTCATAATTACAATAATCTTACAAATTTTACTATAAACAGTTTACAAGAAATACTGTTGTTTTGTAACTTTCTTAAATCTTTTCCAGTTTCCTGTCTCTGTTAAAAATGTAATATTTACATAATCATCAAATGATTACTAGGTATACGATCCCTTAGACCAAAGTTTCTTTAGACTAAATAATGGAAACGTAACCCACAATTGCGTCCTGGGTCATACGATCTATCTTATATACTTTTTCGAATGTGTAGATCAGGGGATAGGAAAAAAAAAGAAAGAAAAACGTTCTAATCTGCGAAAAGGGTTCGAAATTCCTTTTCGGTTTCGTCTTACAATGTGCGAAAAGGCCTAAAGGAAAACCCTGACCTAGAAGCTATTTTGAGCCAGGCTGGATTACCCTTTCCAGGAAACTGTTCTATGCTCCATGTATTTTTTTTTTATTTTCCTTTTTCCCGTTTCCTGTTACCGCTGACTCCTGGTTTTCTATCCCCCAAACACTTTATTGGTGTTAGTTCGCTCATTCAGAAGTGAAAACGATACAGTTTGCTGACTGGTCAGATACAGTTTATGGGAAATAAAGTTCGAATGTTGACTAATATAACTAAAAGTTTCGAAACTCTATACATACCTCTATGCTTGGAAAATAATTTCATAAATCGTTAACTTAAACTTGAATGCTGGGTCATGTTTGTAAAAGGTAATGAAATATTGTTGATTTTAATAATTTTTTTTTTATTTAAGACTAATATTATTTTATTTTTGTGTGTAAGCAAATACAGTATACATCTCGAAATACGATACCTTGCAAACCTTCTTATATCGAAAAAATATTTTTCCCCTCAGCATTATAAATCCACCTAATGTTAATTTGAATTCCTATATCGAAGAGTTTATTCTCGAAACCTTGTTATGTCGAATTTTTTTTCGAAATAGAAAATAAATTTTTTTCGGAAGAATTTCAATATAAGTTTAGTGTAAGCCGATTCTTTTCAATTTAATACAGAATTATTTTTGTCTTATTTTTAAAATTAAAATTATCATTGTTGTTTTTAGACTTATAGTCAACTATCATTACATACATATTTATTCGTAGTTTTTCTTAAGTTTCGTGACTCTACTTTTTAATATTACTTCACGTGTCCATGGATTAAGTAAGATTATCAAATAGACACTTGTATCAATTTTCTTTATTAATATCCTGTCTATGAAGTGTTGTATTGGATCATTCAATAATATTACTCAATAACTTGACGTTCCCATGGATTATGTAAGATTGTGAAACTGATATATGTTTCAATTCTTTTAAAATTTCCTTCCAAAGAAATTATGAATAAGATCATTCAATAATATTACTTGATGTTACCATAGATTAAGTAAGATTATCAAATAGATACCTGCATCAATTCTATTACTAGTCTATAGATGAAATGTAGTGTTTTATCATTCAATAATATTACTCAATAATATCACTTGACGTTGCGATGGATTTTGTAAGATTATGAAACTGATACTTGCCTCAATTCTTTTAAAATTTCCTTCCAAAGAAATTATGAATCAGATCATTCAATAATATTACTTGGCATTTCCATAGATGAAGTAAGATTATGAAATAGATACCTGCATCAATTCTATTAATAGTTGATCGATGAAATGTAGTATTGGATCATTCAAAAATATTACTCAACAATATCACTTGACGTTGCGGTGGATTATGTAAGATAATGAAATTAATACATGTCTCAATTCTTTTAAAATTTCCTTCCTAATTAATTATGAATCAGATCATTCAGTAATATTACTTGGCATTTCCATAGATGAAGTAAGATTATCAAATAGATACCTGCATCAATTCTATAACTAGTCTATCGATGAAATATAGTATTGGATCATTCAAAAATATTACTCAACAATTTCACTTGACGTTGCGGTGGATTATGTAAGATTATGAGACTGATACATGTTTCAATTTTAAAATTTCCTTCCAAAGAAATTATGAATCAGATCATTCAATAATATTACTTGATGTTACCATAGATTAAGTAAGATTTTCAAATAGATACCTGCATCAATTCTATAACTAGTCTATCGATGAAATGTAGTATTGGATCATTCAATAATATCACTTGACTTTATGATGGATTATGTAAGATTATGAAATTAAAACATGTCTCAATTCTTTTAAAATTTTCTGCCTAAGAAATTATGAATCAGATCATTTAATAATATTACTTGATGTTACCATGAATAAAGTAGGATTATCATCGATGAAATGTAGTATTGGATCAAATATTACTCAATAATATCACTTGACGTTGCGATGGATTATGTAAGATTATGAAATTGAGACATGCCCCAATTTAGAATAGCCTTTCTTTAAAATTTAGATTTTGATCATTAAATAGTAATTCTCAAAAACTATAATACCGTATCGATGAAACATACATTTAGATAATTCAATAAAATTAGTTGTTTTTATTATTGTAGAATTAATACACACAATACTTCACGTTTATATGGATAAAATAAGATTATCCCATATATCCATGTCTCAATTCTTCGCTTCTTTGATGCGGAAATATATAAAATTGGAAATAAATGCAGAATCAGCAGAGAGAGAAAGGATTAAATAAAATAAAAAAAAGATAAAGGATTTTCCAGATGGGAAGAGGCACGCCACATAGATATTATCGTTATAGCTTTTAGTTGCTCTGCCTTGTTTCGTTCCTGTCTTCTTTTAGAAACTATCTTCTCCGTAATAATCTTCTCTTTGTTAGAGAGCGAAAAATGATGGGATAGCCTAACTCAGAGAACAAGAAATATTCTTTATTCTTTTCAGAAAAGCATGTATCCAAAAAAATCCGTTTTATCATGAAAAAAATGTTTCCATTTTAGAATATTTACATGAGGGTTTCGATTTTCTACCGTTTCAAGCTTTGAAAATATTAAGATATTTTCTTACAATATCAAGACACGTAGTGGTCTGATGGCACATTCTATGCTGGGAAGGCTAAGTTGAAAGTTTTTGGATCAAGTTCGAAAAAATCAGTTTCAGTAATTGCTGGAAATACTGGATTATTCATTTCTGATGCTGAAACTACAAAATATCATAAACTTCAAGATCATAAACTTCAAGAAAATGTAATTAGATGAATATGAACCGTGGTTCGCCTAACAATGAGGGGAACCGGGTTCGAATCCCAGCCATGGCTGGTCGATACGAATTCTTCATCCGGCTCGGACCGATCACTCTGCTGACGTAAAATATCTTCAATGGTAGACGGATTATGGGTTAGATTCCCCTTGCTGCCAGGCTAACCGTGAGAGGTTTCCTTGATTTTCCTCTCCATGTAAAGCAAATGCGGGTTAGTTCATCAAAAAGCTCTCCGCAAAGGCAAAATTTCCTCTAATCTAGAATTTCTCTTGTCTTCTATATTGGGTTTAAAACTACAAGACTACGGAGTTTGACATCAGTTGTCGTAAACACAAAATTGGGCCGACTGTTCAACAACGGTTATAAACAAAATTTTTTAGATGGATATAAATTCAGCAAATTTAATTATTTTATTTCTATTTAGTTTTAAATATTTAAGTAGTGGATGTATTTAGCTCCGCAGTAGAGCTGTACAACGAGCTATTGGCGGCGGTCTGGGAAACATTCCTGTGGTTGGTCCGAAGAAACGGTATTGCAAATTTGGTCATCTGCAAGAGCGGGGGATGGCTTTCCCATTTTGGCAGTCGACAACTTAAGCATAAAATCAAGCACTTTACGGTAGAACAGTTTAACTAGGATCTAAAGAATACACCCTTGGTTGTTTTATCAGCAAATTCTTCCTATCATCTTAATGTTTAAGTATATTTAGTTCTAAGTGAAGCGGTCCTTAATGTTAGACCTTTGTATCATTTTCTTCTGATGCTATGAAAGTTATTCTCAAGACTAGGTGAATAAGTAAGCTGTAAGTTTTTCCATATCTTTCACAGAGGTTTCGGGTTTTTTTTTTGTGATATAAACTAAAGTTTAGTAGAAGATTCACAGATTTAAAACTAGCGATATTTTTCTGTTCTAGCCTAAAAAATAGCCATAAGTAGATATAAAGTGAGGGCTCTGGTCCAGATGAGTATAGGAGATTTAAAATATTAACTTTTCCTAAATTTAATTAATTAAAAATTTAAAAATAGATACGTTGAATAAAATTGGATGATTATTAAAAAACATTTTTTGAGGCTGGATAAGGTTTATCTGTAGTTACTTAATATATTACGTTTTCTTTTATTAGAATTTCTTTAGTATTGCCATTCGATATTATGTTAGCATAATGTCAGCCGTTTGTTTCTATCACCGTAGCGTTTATGTATCGTTTATTCTTAGTGAATGTTCTTTGTCGTTAGAATTTTGCTTCATTTTCCTCCGCTGCTATAAAAGTTATTCCCAAGACTTAGTGAATAAGTAAGCCGTAGGCCATTCTATCTCTTTCACTCATGGCCAGTGATGAGGAGAAATGCGATTTCGGTTTTCTTTTGGGCTATAAACTCCAGTTTAGAAGAAGATTCAGAGATCAAAACGTTTCGACATTTTTCCACTCTAAGCGTCTATACTCCCCTCCTCCCCCTAAACGATAAGAGGGGTGGTTCACGAAACACAATCACCCCTTTTTTTCTTCCGCTCAGTTGAATGGAGAGAGTTTCCTTCGGCCCATTCTCTCAAGAAAAACACTGTTTTCTTGCCTGGCTATAAAATCAGGGTGATAACACATCGAAAAGGTCTACGAGAAATAAGTTTTGCTCTTCCCCATCCCCATCCTCTGAGATGTGAACTGATGCAGAAGAAGAGGGATTCTCAGAGGCAGAGAGGATCATCGTTTAGTGCCACAGATATGAAACTGCTCGCATCTCAGCGGGTATTTGAAGCGAATAAGACACGCGGATGGGGATGCTCATACGGGGGATCTCTCCTCAATCCTCAATGGCCCTTTTTCTTTCCATCATTTTTTTGTTTGTTTTTTTGTTTATTGGCTTTTATTCGTGTCTCGCAAGTGTTTCCGATTTTTTTTTTGTTTTGTTTACCTCCTCTTCTTATCTCTGGAAAGAATGAGCTGGATTTAATGAATTTCCTCCTCAATATCTTCTCCTCTTATAGTACTGTGAGTCGTTATTTTAAACTTTATGAAAGATATTGCGAGTCGGAATCGAGATTTTTGTGAACGATATCAATGTATTTAGTGTCATTCATTTTACGGAAGTATCTGAATTTTAAGGCTATGAAGTCATTAGGAATCGCAATAGAATAAAAGTCAATTTTATAGTTCACATAAAATAGGAGTAAAAATCACGGTATCGTGTGATCGATAACAAGACCTTTAGTGTCCCTTATTTATTTAAAGTAACTTAATTTTATATCTAAAAAATCATTAGATAATTGCAAAAATTAACGAATTTTAAGTTCTTAATTAAGTTAATGTTAACATATTAGAAATTTTAGTGTTACTTTTTTCAAAATTAAAAGGTTTAGTGTTTTTTTTTGTTGAAAGAATTAGTTATGTTATATCTGTAAGTTATTAAATAGTTAAGTTATTAAGTAGGTAAGTTATGGACGATATCATAGTCTTTAGACAAAATTTCTGGATAATGACAACAGTTCATTAGATAATGGCTGAAATTAACTAATTTTAAATTTTCAACTAAATTGTTAGGATATCAGAATGTTTAGTGTTACTTTTGCAAAGAATTAAAATTAAGTAATGTATTTAAGTTAAGCTATTAATGAGTTAAGGTATGGATGATATCAAGGCCTTGTGTCTTTCATTTTACGAGAATATCTAAATTTTATGGCTATAAAGTCATGAGATAGAATAAAAGGCGATTTTATAGTTCACATAAAATAAGAGTAAAAATCCCGGTATCGTGTGGTCGATAACAAGGCTTTTAGTCGCATTTATTTATCAAAAGTAACTTAATTTTATGCCTCAAAAATCATTAAATAATCACAAAAATTAACAAATTTTAAATTAATTAATTTAATATTAACAAATCAGAAGGTTTAGTATTGTTTTTTTTCAAAGAATCAGTTAAGTTATAGTGTTAAGTTGATAAATAGTTAAGTTATTAATTAATTAAGTTATTAAATAGTTAAGTTATTAAGTAGGTAAGTTATGGACGATATCATAGTCTTTAGACAAAATTTCTGGATAATGACAACAGTTCATTAGATAATGGCTGAAATTAACTAATTTTAAATTTTCAACTAAATTGTTAGGATATCAGAATGTTTAGTGTTACTTTTGCAAAGAATTAAAATTAAGTAATGTATTTAAGTTAAGCTATTAATGAGTTAAGGTATGGATGATATCAAGGCCTTGTGTCTTTCATTTTACGAGAATATCTAAATTTTATGGCTATAAAGTCATGAGATAGAATAAAAGGCGATTTTATAGTTCACATAAAATAAGAGTAAAAATCCCGGTATCGTGTGGTCGATAACAAGGCTTTTAGTCGCATTTATTTATCAAAAGTAACTTAATTTTATGCCTCAAAAATCATTAAATAATCACAAAAATTAACAAATTTTAAATTAATTAATTTAATATTAACAAATCAGAAGGTTTAGTATTGTTTTTTTTCAAAGAATCAGTTAAGTTATAGTGTTAAGTTGATAAATAGTTAAGTTATTAATTAATTAAGTTATTAAATAGTTAAGTTATTAAGTAGGTAAGTTATGGACGATATCATAGTCTTTAGACAAAATTTCTGGATAATGACAACAGTTCATTAGATAATGGCTGAAATTAACTAATTTTAAATTTTCAACTAAATTGTTAGGATATCAGAATGTTTAGTGTTACTTTTGCAAAGAATTAAAATTAAGTAATGTATTTAAGTTAAGCTATTAATGAGTTAAGGTATGGATGATATCAAGGCCTTGTGTCTTTCATTTTACGAGAATATCTAAATTTTATGGCTATAAAGTCATGAGATAGAATAAAAGGCGATTTTATAGTTCACATAAAATAAGAGTAAAAATCCCGGTATCGTGTGGTCGATAACAAGGCTTTTAGTCGCATTTATTTATCAAAAGTAACTTAATTTTATGCCTCAAAAATCATTAAATAATCACAAAAATTAACAAATTTTAAATTAATTAATTTAATATTAACAAATCAGAAGGTTTAGTATTGTTTTTTTTCAAAGAATCAGTTAAGTTATAGTGTTAAGTTGATAAATAGTTAAGTTATTAATTAATTAAGTTATTAAATAGTTAAGTTATTAAGTAGGTAAGTTATGGACGATATCATAGTCTTTAGACAAAATTTCTGGATAATGACAACAGTTCATTAGATAATGGCTGAAATTAACTAATTTTAAATTTTCAACTAAATTGTTAGGATATCAGAATGTTTAGTGTTACTTTTGCAAAGAATTAAAATTAAGTAATGTATTTAAGTTAAGCTATTAATGAGTTAAGGTATGGATGATATCAAGGCCTTGTGTCTTTCATTTTACGAGAATATCTAAATTTTATGGCTATAAAGTCATGAGATAGAATAAAAGGCGATTTTATAGTTCACATAAAATAAGAGTAAAAATCCCGGTATCGTGTGGTCGATAACAAGGCTTTTAGTCGCATTTATTTATCAAAAGTAACTTAATTTTATGCCTCAAAAATCATTAAATAATCACAAAAATTAACAAATTTTAAATTAATTAATTTAATATTAACAAATCAGAAGGTTTAGTATTGTTTTTTTTCAAAGAATCAGTTAAGTTATAGTGTTAAGTTGATAAATAGTTAAGTTATTAATTAATTAAGTTATTAAATAGTTAAGTTATTAATTAATTAAGTTATTAAGTAGTTAAGTTATGGATGATATAATGGTCTTTAGTATAGATAATGACAAAAGTTTAAATAACGGCTAAAATTAACTAATTTTAAATCCTTACTGAATAAATGATATGATATCAGATTGTTAAATGTATATTTTTGGAAAAAATTAATTAAGTTATGTATTTAAGTTATTAATTAGTTATGTTATGTACGATATCAAGGTTTTTAGAGACATTCATTTTACAGAAATATCTAAATTTTAAGGCTATGAAATCATTAGAAACTGAGATAATCACAAAAATTAAATAATTTTAAATTCTTAATTAAGTTAATGTTAACATACCAGAAGTTTTAGTGTTAATTTTTTTTAAATAATTAATTAAGTTATGTAGTTAAGTTATGAACGATAGGTCTTTAGTATAGATAATGACAAAATTTCTTTCAATAATGACTAAAATTAACTAATTTTAAATTTTTAACTGAATAAATGTTATATCAGCATTTTTAGTGTTACTTTTGCAAAGAATTAATTAAGTTATGTATTTAAGTTGAGTTATTAATTAGATAAGTTATGGATGATATCAAGGCCTTGTGTCATTTATTATACGGAAATATGTACATTTTAAGGCTATGATGTCATTAGACTCCGTGATAGAATAAAAATCAATTTTATAGTGCGCATAAGAGTAGAAATCACGGTGCAGAGTGATCAATACCAATGCTTTTAGTGTCATTTATTTATCAAGATTAATTCAGTTTTAAACCTAATGGTCTTAAGATAATAACAAAAATTAACTAATTTTAAATTAACTAAGTTAATGTTAAAATATCAGAATGTTTAGTGTTAATTTTGTGAAGAATTAAGAGCTAACTTAAGTTATTAATTAGTTAAACTATAGACTATATCAAGGTCTTTTAAAGATAATGACGAAAATTAACTAATTTTTAATTCTTAACTAAGTTAATGTTACGATATCTAAATGTTTGGGTGTTACTTTTTCAAAGAATCTATTTAGTTATGTATATGAGTTAAGTTATTGATTAGTTAAGTTATGGATGATATCAAGGCCTTGTGTCATTTATTTTACGGAAATATCTGAATTTTAAGGCTGTGAAATCATTCATAAAAGTCAATTAATAGTGCACATAAAATCAGAATGAAAATCACGGTAACGTGTGTTCGATATCAAGACTTTTTATGTCATTTATTTATCAAAAGTAACTTAATTTTAGACCAAGGAGCTCATTAGATAATGACAAAAATTAACTAATTTTGAATTCTAAACTAAGTTAATATTAACATATCAGAAATTTTTGTGTTACTTTTTACAAAGAGCTAATAAAGTTTTTACTTTATCAAAATGTAAGGCAATGACAAAAAGTTAATTATAAAATGCATAAAAAAGTTTAATTTATTAAACTTTTCTATGCATTACAGTATGGTAAACAATCTTTATTAGACAATATTTTCAAAAAGCACGGATGATGTTGATTTTTACTTGATATTTTGCCGCATATCGTCATCACAGAGCAAACAATTTTGGCTTATAGTTTGCTAAGAAAGTTTGTTTTTTCCTACATTTAATTAATTTTTTTTAATTCAGGAATTAAGAAGTTTTCATTTATAGCAATGAAATTCAAATCAATAAGAAATCGATCAGTAAATATCGTGGCTTATTTTGTGAATAATTAATTGAACATGCTGTGCATGACTAAATAAATATTTTGCTTATGATTATTGGGTGTTTTGTATGTATTGTGGAGGCCAAATAACAATTTTTTTAATAAACAATGACAAGGCGATATAATTAATTAAAAATAAATAATAAAATGTGTAATAAGCTTGAAGATTAATAAAAATATTTGTTCATGCTACAGAAATTAAGATTTCGGCTAGGCTCTCATTGAATTTATCGAAACACAAATAGAACACATATAACAGTCACAAAGAAATACACTTATACAAATAATAATAATTAAAATGCAATGAAACATTTACTGGTATTACGGACACGGACAAGGCCTCTAAATTACAAGGATACGGCGTTGATCATTGATAGTTGTAAGCAAATCAATGATCAATTGAATCGGGTCGGCCGTTTAACACCGGTTATAAAATAAAATAAAATAATTTTGTAATTGCATACTGTTAAATAAAATAACCATCTATAATGTAATATATACTGTTAAATGGCACTATGAAATAAAATAAGTAATGATTAATCTTGTAACAACCTTATGAACTAGAAACAAATTAACTGATACAACGCTAAACCTGTGTACATCAAAGCGAACTAAGCCATAAAGTCAAAGATTTCTTTTCCGTTCTTTTAAACAATTAGATAAAAAAAATGTCCAAAATAAATCCAACGTTAATCAAAACATTTTCTTGGAAACCATTCCTCTGTCTTGTCTTTGTCCAATAAGAAGGAAAAAAATCTAACTTTCTTAGTCTAAGGGTTTATCGTCCTACCACTTTCTAACCTTCTAGAACCTCTTCCAAAGCTCAGAGTTAATATCTGAGCTGCACCTTCAGAAGGATGTTGTTTTACCCTTTCTTACACACACCATCCACGGATTAGTGAGACGAAGAGTAGACGCCCGGGGCAACAGAGATGTCCATTTCTTGCACCTGGGAATCAGACCACCCTGTCATACCACTGCCCGTGAGAATCTAATTTTCTTTTACTTTTTTTAGATTGTTTGGCGAGATTTATATAAGTCACTTTTCATTCTTTGCACGTCTTTTAAGAGTCGAATTTATGTTGCATTTTAAAGCAAACATACAGATGTGCTAAGCGCTTGGCGAAATGAGACTTCTGGCTTTTTTGATGGATGGGTTGAGAGTATCATTTTGAAATGGCCTGTTTGTTAATCTATACCAAAAGCTTCATGTTGCTCTGGAAGATTGTTGTAGCCGCTGATTGTATCAATATTAAATAATATTTTTCGCTGTTGGTTTTAAAAAAAGGGTTTTGGTGTCGGAGCTGCTGTTTGTTTTAACAGCAGGGTTGTTTCGTTAAAACTATTTATTCTTTTAATGCATTTTTCCTGTACTATCAATCTAATAATTGAAAATTTTGATAGTCTTGATAAATCATAGGATATACAGCTAGATTTTGACAGCGAAAGTATATGAAAGTTGGTTCATATATTTGTCTAGGTTACAGTTTTGATGTATAATATTTTTTGTTATCTTTATGTGCTGGAACAGGAGTATGTATGTAGTAATCCAACTCTCTATATTTTTGTTTATTTATCTTTTAACAGCAGGGTTGTTTCTTAAAACTATTAAATTTTTTAATGCATTATTAACCTGAGATATTTGTACAGACCAGTACAAATAAAAAGCATAATTAAGTATTTTGATAGTTTTGATGAATCATAGAGCATTCCGCTCGATTTTGACATAGAAAGTTGGTTAGCACAAAAAGGTTCACGCTGGCTACAGTTTTGATTTAAAATATTTGCTGTTATTCTTAGATTTTGGAAAAAGAGTAAAGCATTAATCCATTTTTTTTTAATTATTTAAACTATTTGTTCTGTTTGCTGTTCTATAGCCAAATGGTTTCTTTTGGCGAGAAAGTATTATAGTTTAAAATTATAGAGTTCTGTGGGGAATTTTAATCTTAGACTATGTCAACCTTCATCTATCAAAAGGTACCTCGTGATAGAATCAATTTAACATGTCTTATATAATAGTGAATTGGTATTTAATATTTATAGTGGTAGTTACGCCACATTTCTGCTTCGACTTTAAGAGGAAGATATGACATCTTTCATGGCAAGTTCTCTTTCACTTAAATAAGTAATTTAAAACAAAGAGAAAAGTGAGTTGTTTCAAATGCTGACTTTTTTTTCAAAATATTAAAATGTAATCAAATGATGGCGGGATTACTTACTTTTGCGCAGTGAGATATCCTGTCATAATTTGTTTGCATTTTGGTATTTTGAAATTTTTTTTCAGAGTTTGAAACTTCGTGGTTTACTTAAGATTTACGTTAACTCCTTTTTCTTTTAACTTTAGACAACTTAAGTTAGTGAAAGGAATTATGCCATGAACTGTTTCTCCGGCTGTTTAGCGTTCTCTAATTATGCTTTTTTGCAAATACTATGCTATTTACATAACTGCTGAGAATTTTGAAATAGTTACTCAGAATGTATCACTGCGTAAAAGTAAGCAATCCTGCCATCATTTGATTGCTTTTTGATATTTTGAAAAAATGTTTTCAGTTTTTGTAATAACTCATGGTTGGCCTGCACTCACTTTTCCCTATATTTTAAATTACTTATCCAGATGAAAGATAGTATAGCTTCCTCTTAAAATCGAAGCAGAGCTATTATTTTAGGCCATAATACCTTCTTGCCGAAGGAAACTATCTGGGATTTAGAGCTGCTAACGGAACAATTAGCTTGAATAATTAAAAAATAAAACTATAAAAAATGGACAGTTGGATTAATACTCTAAGGTCAAGTTTAGCTTATCTTTTGCGGGTACCATCTATATTTAAGCTGAAAATGGCGCAAAAGGTCGATATGGAAAAAGCCACTGTTATAAGAAAATGAAAAACGTTTGTGGTCTGATTTTTTATGGTTTGAAAACTTAAACCAATGCTGCATTTTCTGGCCTCATAAAAATTTGCAAAAACGGAGAATAAGGCATAGATTTCTATAATTTTTGTCCAGATAAAAGAAAAATTCGCCAAATTGGCGATTTTTTAAATTTTTTTAATGAGTTTTAAAATATTTCAGTTGTTAGTTCGTTCTAAAGATAAGGTAAGAAAAGATTAAGGCAAGACGGCATGCATAGTTTAAAATTATAGCTCTGCTTCAAGTTTAAGGCACTTAAACTGTGGCTTTTTTGTTTTCTTTGGCGACAGAGCTTCGAAAGACCATTTTAATTGTGGGTTTTTTTTATTTTGCTTGGCCAAAACGCTTCGAAAAACACCCTTAAATTATAAACGTATGATGCTCCCTAATTCTGCTCGGACAATTGTCCTCAAGTTCTGTGGGGAAAAAAAATTTTTTCGTACTTTATTTGATAAACAATAGAAGGTTTATAAATAACATTATTTACATGGATTTTAAGATATAATCTCCATTCTATGAAGTAGTTCTTTATCCAAAAGTTAGTCACGCTGAAACTTTAGAAACGAAAATCCCATTCTTTTCCTATTGAAAACGGGACCCAGGTAGAGAGTCAGCTTTATCTAAATATAAGCTACACTTTGAAAAGAAATGTTTAGAGAAAAGGAAAGGAGAGTTCAAAGAAATGGAAATTTGACTTTCTTCATAGATAAAAGGAAAAATGACAACTCAAACTTCAGAAGTCAATTCCAAAAAGAATCGCATAACTGTGAGTGGCAGGTCACTCAGGCAGCAACCCCCCTCTACCCATTTTTCCTTCTGGAACAGAATATATTCCACTGGCTTTTCAAAGACACTGAGTGGCATAAACAAAGGCAGTAAAATACCTCCTCTTTCTAAAAGAACAAACCGAAACGGAACCCAATAAATGCGAATAAAAGACCAATTCAACTGAAAAATCAAATCCTTAGTATTAAGTTCGGAAACTGATTCCGGAAACTGTTCACTAAGTTAGGCAATTTCTGTTTTAAAGTTGGTTTGGAATAAATTGATCATTATTTGGAAGTTTTGTATGTTTAGTTGTAGGAATGCTGGCAAATTAAATTTTGAATAATTTAGGCTAAATGCACTTTGGATACATCAGTTTCAGTTTTGTTCAACTGTGGAAAATCGATGGATAAATTTATTTTTGATATTTGAAGGTAATCAAATGATAAAGTAATTTCTATTTTCTTAGCATTTTCTATTCTTATTATTTTTAAACGATAAATTAGCAGTGAAAGTAAAATATTCCCGTAAAAAGGCCATGGCTGTCAATGTACCACATTTCCAAAATTAAATTATAATGGCTGCAATTTGGCTCCCCCGACTAACTAATATCCATCAGTCTGAAATTAGTGGGCTTCAAGCTGAGGATTGAACCCGGTCCTTTGCATTGACAGCTTAGTGCTTTAGCCACAAAAAACAATCAATAGCACTTTATATTCGACTGATTTTTCAGTGACTCTAAGTAGCGTGAACACAGACAGTCAAATACCTCCTTCTAAAAGAACAAAACCGAAAACTAAACTAAACTCAGTGGCGCAACAGCCCGTAGAGGGCCAAGGCCTACTATGCCCACCTCAGTTTTCATGACCTTGGTCTTTAGGGTGCAGAAGCAGACGTTCCGGTTGGGTGGTCAACCGAACATGGAACCCCCGTAGTCCCCAAGCATGGTTGATACTCATTATATCGACCCACAGAAGGGATGGAAGGCTGAGTCAACCTTGCCCGGCCCGAGGATCGAACCCAGGATAGTGGGAACAAAACCGAACCCAATAAATGCAAATAAAAGACCAATTCCTCTGAAAAATCAAATCCTTAAATTTTAATTGGGAAAACGGTTTCGGAAACTGTTCGCGAAGTTAGGAAATTTCTACTTTATAATTTATGTGAAATGAACTGATCAGAGTAGAGAGATAGGAAATTTCAACTTTAATGGAATGAACTGATCAGAGTAGAGAGATAGCAAATTTCAACTTTAATGGAATGAACTGATCAGAGTAGAGAGATAGGAAATTTCAACTTTAATGGAATGAACTGATCAGAGTAAAGAGATTGGAAATTTCTACTTTAATGGAATGAACTGATCAGAGAAGAGAGATAGGAAATTTCAAGTTTAATGGAATGAACTGATCAGAGTAGAGAGATAGGAAATTTCTACTTTAATGGAATGAACTGATCAGAGTAGAGAGATAGCAAATTTCAACTTTAATGGAATGAACTGATCAGAGTAGAGAGATAGGAAATTTCTACTTTAAAATTTATATGAAATGAACTGATCAGAGTAGCGAGATTATGCCTAATATCTCAATAACTGGTTGACCAAGCCTTTCATCCTGCTGCTCCATTAAGGAACAATAACAATACAAAATATAACACGTCATTATGATTTATTTTTAAATAATCACTACACACCATAAAATAGATACTATTATTGCAACATAAAATTTACAACTTAATCTTGACTTATTCCTAATTAATTACTGCCTAATACAAACTATACCACATACTATATTTACTACATAAAACGTATCAAGTAGTCTGGATTTAATCTTAAATATAAGATACATTATGTTGTATAAACTAAAGAAACAACTATCATAACAAGGGTCTTAGCGAAGCTTTAACAAATACCACTCAAAATAGTTATAATACGATGATGCCACGAAACTACTAGTAACTGTTACATAATTTATCCCATCAGAATCCGCTGAGTAAGCTTCTTTTAATAACATTTTTTATTGTTCGTTTGGAGCATTTTCCCTCCGAGTAGAGAGATCATCCCTAGAATCTCTATAACTGCTTGACCAAACCTTTCATCCTGGTGCTCCATTAAAGAATGCGCCAAACGATAATGAGTGACCCCTCAATTCATTGGACGTCGGACTCCCATTCTTTTCTTTCGCGAATTCCTACCCCCGCACACTATCCACTACCCCTTTCTCTCGGGGAGGGAGTGGCGGGAGATGGGGATGGAGGACACACGCATAGTACTCATCGATCTGTATTGATTGCAAATCCTTATTTTGTTTCTTCCTTGGAACCTTTTCTTACCTTTTTCCTCTAGCACAGTGTCTTAGAACAGAATCCCTCCATCCCCCCTAGAATATTCCAAGTACGGAATTTCGAACTTAGCTGATATAAGCTATTTTATTTTGTGATGGTATTTAATTAAAAACGTTATAATAAAAGTTAGCGATATGAGGATATATAATATCGTTCTTTCCTTTTTTCATTGGATTCGAATCGTTTGCAAAAAAGCTTTGAGTTTCGATATTAGTTTGTTAACAGGCATTGAGATAATTGAGTGAAAAAAATGTCTTATTCTCAGCGAGCTCCTCATTCCAGATTTTTTTTAAATAAATTTTTATTTGAGATTTTATTTTATTTATTTTCTCAATTTTCAAAAAAAGGTAGACGATTTGAGAATCGAATTAAAAGCAGGAAACACTCGCTTTTGTATGTTTAGAATGTGAAATACCACTCAAGAGGCATGTAAATTTTTAAATTTGATGTTTGTGCAAATGAGGAATTTTTTTTAAAAGATCAAGAGTATTTAAATTATAAATGTACTTAATTTCACCATTTAATACTGTAAAAAATTCCGGATCAAATTACGGTATAAAGTACCGGCACTTAAGGTGCATCATCCCTAAAATACATTTTAACAAATTCAGTAATAATATCTGTAAAATCCATTTTTGCCATAAAATATTGTACCTTAATTTTTACAGTAGTAATTACCCTAAAATCACTGAATCACTATCATTTAATATTTATAATTACCGTAAAATCACTGAATCACTATCATTTAATAATTATGACTGTAATAATTACGGTATAATATATTACCCTAAAATCACTGAATCACTATCATTTAATATTTATAATTACCGTAAAATCACTGAATCGCTATCATTTAATAATTATGACTGTAAAAATTACGGTATAATATTTTACGTTAAATTGGATTTTACGGTAATTTAATACGGATTATTTTCACAGTGTACATTTTAATTAGGTTCAGAAAATTATAAATATCTCATCAGTTTTGTATCTTATAAAATAACTAAAGCAGCTGCCTATTTTCATAAAATTATGGTTTTTCGCAATTTCATGAGCAAAAACTTTTTACAAACAGGAACGACCCTTGTTCTTCGAAGAAGTTTTACTAAATTCGGAATACCTATTTTTTGAACACCCTGTAATATTACGATTGTGCCATCGATTAACAACAATCTATGTTTCCACACCAAAAAGAGAAACGGGCCAAACTACTGCATTGTGAATTAATATCATATAAATTCAATGCGAAAGTTTTTAAAGGTTGAATAAAATTTTCTTGTTTGCCATTAATATTTAATGTAACTGTACCTCCCTTTTCTTGTCTAATTCATATAACGTATTTGATTTTTTAGAAGCTTTGCTGTAACTTAATTTTTTATTCATTCTTTTTGCAATTTCTTTTTGACCTAGTTTTTTAAAATATTTAAGCCTTCTTTACGCTGCTTAGTATTTTAAGAATACAAAGTCTTATTGTTTATTGAATTTTTCTGTGATTCTTGTTATATGGTACACCTACTGTCTAAAAACATATAAAACTATAGAAACGTTGCTCTAGATCGTTCTTGTTCGTTGTTTAGAAACATTGTTCTAGATTATAGCTTGATCCCGTTTATAGATATTCAATAATATGAGATAAAAAGAAATTGTATATATATCAAAAAACTGTCTTTTTTCGTAATTATATTGTAATTTTATTGTAATTTTTTTTTAAAGAAAACGTTTTTTGTAAGATATTTGTAAATTTAGTTTTCAAATTAAGCCGAATATATTAAATACTACTACGAAATTTACCAGCTTATTTTTTGTTTAGTTTTATTAAAAAATACTTAAAATGTGCGATGACAATTATAAAATAAGGAATTTTTTAATTTATTAAATTGTTTATTTTTAAAAAAGAGTTTTTTTTAAAATTTTTTTTAAAGATTTGTAACATATTTCGATAAAATAAAGCATACAAGGTTTTTTTTTTTGGTTTATAAATTAGTTTGGACTATTTTTATCATCAACTTATTAGTTGCGCAAAATTTAGTAGTCTTTTTTAGCATTTTAAAAAGATGTGTATGAGTTAATACGTTAGAATCGAAATACATTGATTATTTTTATTTTATTACTGACTTTAATACTATGCTAAAATTGCATTAACAATTATACCTTTTACGATAATAATATTTTCTTTTAACGTAAAACTTAAACTTTATTTATATGTTTTTACTAAATGTTGCAGACGCTTTAAAATAATTTTATTTTACAATTTATTTATCATACCTAGAACATATTTCAATCTTGATTTAAAAAGTTTTAAAAACACAAACAGTTTTTTAACTTTTATTAAAATTACATTGTTTTTTATTACCAAACCCTCTCATTTTCTGATTCGGAAATCTATGGAATTAGTTTTGTTACATTTTCTAGGTCAAAATTGATTTCAGTCTTTGTAGATGCGCGCGCCATCTATTGCAGGAATCGGAAGACAATTATTCACAATTATTAATCAGGTGTTATTCATGGATTATTTTATTAAAATTTAATCATTAAATTATTTTTTTAATGTTTAGCATGATTCATTAATTTAAGTTTACTTGTGTATCTTTTACATTCAACCATTTGATGTACCATTTAAAAATTGATAACGGTTGAATTCTTTTCTTAATAAACTATTTATGTTATTCTAATAGCGCGTTAATTGTACACGATCCTCTTTTTTAATCTTAAGTTGCCTCTACAACTCAAAACGCACTGAAACCTATCGTAAATTGCACTACTCCATACATTTCTATTAGTACTATTGCAATTTCTTTAGCAATTGCTCAGTTGTTTACATAAATTATTACTGTTAAAATCGTAATATAGTACTATTTTTAATTATTTTTCTAAATATTATTTCAATTCATAAAAATTATTTTTCTGTATTTTAACGATTATTACTCATATTATTGCTACTAACTCATATTATTGCTAATATATGCTATTTAAATAAATAAGAAAATTTTAGGAACATATTTAGTTTGTGGTGCTCTTCGGTTAGCCGGAAACAGGGACATTATTTTATTTTATTTATTTATTATGAACGTCCATTTTGAATAGAGTTTTCTTGAGTAGAGTTTGAATAGAGTTTTTTTTCTTTCGTGTTTATCTATGATTTATAATTCAATGCTTTAAAAAAATTTCTAAACACGTATGTAGGAATTTAATAGGACCCCTAACATTTAATTTTAAAACGATTGAAACTTTTAGTTATGGATTATGGAAAGAGTACTATATGGATTATGGTTAACTATTATATTGGTTCAGCATAATTTTATTTCGTATACATATAATCAATAAAATTTATTTATTTTAAAGCTATTTAATCCTAAAAATTTATAGGAATAAAAGGATTCAAAGTTACTCGGTTAAAATATTTCACTAACGTTATCTGCTTTGTACAAAATTGTATATGTGTTTTGATTTAAATATTTTAAAATAATCTATCGACATTTAAACTACACCGCAAAATGAAAACGAAAGATTTGATGTCTTTAATGCATTAGTAAATAAATTTTAGTGTTTCGTGTTTTATATAATTTTGGTTTTTGTAGGGTTAGTTTTATTTCTATTTGTTCAGTTATATTATTTAGTGCAATATAACTTTACAAAAGCTAGTGTGAAACTGATCTTAGTGTTATGAAAAACTTTAATTAGTATAATATTAAAAAAAAATCTCTTTAAAATATATTTTTTATTAATTATAAGAGTCCAAATAAATGATCGTTACAAAATAGCCACGCCATGAAATGTATGAAATAGCCACGCTTAAAATTAACGGTACATTATTTAGTATTGCATGTTTGCAAGAAATTTTCCTTTTTCTTCTCCATTTTCCAAATGAAATATCATAATTAAAAACTGATTTTCTAGGGAAGAATGCAAACGGACAAAAAATTCCATAAAAGCCCACATTGATTCTTATGGTTTACTTTATAAATCAGTGTATAAAATTTAGTGATATTTAGAAAAAATGGGGAAAACCATAAAAAAAGTTTGATTTTATTCCGAATGTTTCAATGAAAATCATCAATTAAAGCGAAAAGTATTCTTAAAGAATTTTTATTCACTCATGATTAAAAATAAAATAATATGCTTTACTGAAGCTGAGCTAAAACTTTATGTGTGTTACTGTTTGTAAAAAAATCTAAATTCGAAGCATTCATTAATTTCAAGCAAATGCAAAGCTTTTGATAATAATAAACTGAATCACTGTTAATAATAAAATATAAACTGAACTTAATATTTTTTTAAAAAGTAAAATATACATGAAAAAGTAAAAAATAATTAAAAAAAATATTTTAAATTTATTTATTTTTTATAGTTAAATTCAATTGAATTATAAATTTCCTTTTTTTATCTGTAAACAAAATATCAAATAAATGAAACTGTCACTACAAATTCTAACTATGTATTTTCAGATTGCTCCATGATATCACTTTCTTAATGCCTTTTCTACAGCATTTTATAGTTATAACCGAAATCAACTATCATAAAAATAACTCTCTCTCTTTCGAGTTAAGAATATCCTTACTCGAAAGGTTATCAAATATAAAAAAATAAAAATAAATAAAAGATATTCTATAATTTATGAAAAACGGAGGCTCGCATACAGAACAAAATCGAAACAAATTGATCCCAACAGATTTTGCATTTCTCCGGTTTTTCGATTTTGGGGGTGGGTATTTTTATCCTTCTTCTATTACATCCTCCACTGATCCCTTTCTACTAAATAAACCTCTTGGGAATATAAAAACAGATCACTCGTATAATGACATCATTTGATCTGCTTAGTGATAGGAAGCTTACGAAAAAAGATCAAATAAAAATACGATAGCCCACAGAAAAATAAAAAATGAAATTTCTTATCCATTATTGTGCAGCAACTTTTTGCATGCAAGGGTTACTTTTGGCGACTTCAAGTGTTTGGCGAGTTTTTACAAGACACGTATATTTTTCGAAGCACTTTCGCCAAAGAAAATAAATTTTAAAAAAAACCCGCTGTTGACGTACCTTACACTTGACGCAAAAATATAATATCAAACTATAAACGTAGAAGAATTATGTCGGGTTTAGAACGGACAATTAACTTAAATATTTTATTATATTTTTAATCAAAAACCGTCAATTTGGCGACATTTTTTCACCTAGATGAAAAATATCAAAATCACAGCTTTATTCTCAGTGTTAGCAAATTTTTATGAACCCAAATAATACAGCATTAGAGCAAGTTTTAAAATGTTAAAAGATTAGACGACGAGCGCTTTTCATTTCACAAAACTGTGGTTTTGTTTATCAGAACAAGCATCGAGGGCGATGGTTATAATAAAATTTGATAACTAATAGGCTAAACTTGATGTAACAGTCATGAGTAACTGTTGCAAACTCACAACAGTTATGAAAATCGTATATTATTCGCAAAAAAGCATAATTTCATATGATGACGGAGCCTTTGGAAAACAGCCTTGTTATAATAAATTCGTTAAAATTTAAAAACGTCTAATTTTTTGAATCTTTGATAAAGAAAACTTTTGCATAGGAAAAAGTGGCAAGTTTTTTTTTTAAGGAATAAGAATTATTGCAATTTTTAAATTTCAGTTTTCTTCAAATTTTGGGAACATCAAAATCGTTAATTACTTCATATACTTCTTCATTTGCTTGACAGCCCTCTATGGGTTTTGTCCTTCTTCAGCAGTATTTGCCGGTCACAGTTTTGGAAACTCTGTTAGAAATTTGAGGGAGTTTTGATCCAAACAGTTTGTGGTGCTCTTTGGTTAGCCGAGAGCAGGGAAATTATTTTATTTTATTTATTTATTATGAACGTCCATTTTGTTTAGTGTTTAAAATAACAGTAAAAAATAATAATAAAAATAAAAGTTGGTAAATTTTTACATTTTTTGCGACTTTTTGCTTGCGCTTGTTCCAAAATTTACAAAAAGTTTTATAAAGAAAAATTACACAAAACACCACTGTTCATTTGTAATACTGTACATACATTAAAATTCAGTTATCATCACTCAAGTTTTAAAATTCATTAACATAACAAACATGTTGATTTTTGAGAATTCAAAAAATTTCTTTTGACAGAACTCTCATGTTTTCGTACTCTTAATAAACTGCTTATACAACTGATTTAAGAAAAAATTTACATTAAAATAAAGTAAAAAATTTCAATTGTAAATATTTTCCGTTTCGGCTTTAATTAATAATTTATATAAATAACTCATCATTCTGGATTTGTAAAAAATCACAAAACCGTGTAGTATTAATAATTTTTTTCTTCATCATGCTCTGAAATTAAAAAAGTTGACTTCAAACTAGGGGTGTGCTCAATCTATCTATTTCTTTTTTAATATTCCAAGTTTATGTAGTTTTCCGCATTGCCGCGCGGGATTTTTTTCCCCCTCTCTTTAAATTTCCTCCCTAGATTTTTGTTAAGTCTTAAAGCAAACACCACGAGACTTTCCCCTACCCTAGCTTCATATCTACAAAGAAAACTTGCAACATTCGAAATCCCCACATAATGCAAGATTTCTATTCGGGACAGGTCGAGGACTTCCGGAAAACCTCTTGTGCAAACGATTTTTGCTCTCACCATCCCCACACCATCCCTCCACCTCCATTTTGAGAAATCCTTTCTCCATTTCCAACCTCAGGTACACACGGCAAGATGATTCAGCGAAGCTTCTCATAAACTCCCTCCCCCGTCAAAAATCCCTCCCCCCCTCACACTCGGAAAATCCCTTTTTAATAACATCCGAGTGTCACCTTGTTTGTGATAAGGAGACCCACAATTTCGTGGAGGTTTGCGGAAGGGGGTTGGGCAGACGATTCTTTATTGAAGAGGAGGGCCCTTGGAAAATGCGTAACAAGAACTCTTCCCTGATTAAGAATAAGAATTTAGGTTAAGAGTTGGCAACACTTGAACCTGCCAGTCTTTTTCAAATGAATGAGTTCTGGAAATTGGGGATTGAGATAATCATTTGCGTCAATACCTTATGAAAATACTGGTTTTTAAGATGTCATGTAAAAAAAGTTGTAAGTCGCCTTAAGAAGTGTAGTTGTTTTTTTTTATATGAAATGGAGAAAATGACAAATATTTGGCATCTTTAAGCTGAGGTTATGGAAAGTCAGTAAAGCATGCTATATATTTTTGAATTTTTTTCCCTTCTGAATTGCCTTACTTGTTTCGTCTGAATAAAAGTTTGAAATTTTTCTTCCTGTAATGCCAAGCTTGGAATATTTTGCATTTATTTGGCTGAGGTACTGACGAATATTTTCCTGCAGCAGGCGTAACAGGAATTAAAGTTATTAAAACTTTATATATTCGTGCAATCATAATCAAATGCTTCCCCATTGATATAGTACAAGTATAAAAGAAGACAAGAAGTAACAGAGAAGATTTGAAAGACCAGTATTAAAAACGCCTTCAATTTCTTCTCATGTGTATACTTTTCTGTTTTCATTTTCCATTATGAATTTTAAAAATGCTGTCTGTCAGTCTAATCTGTCGAATGCTGTATTAATAAGTTTTGTCGCCAAGGGAAATAAAAAAAGCACTGTTAATGTGCGTTGCACTTGAAGCGAAGCTAAAATTTTACACAGCATATGCCATATTGCTTATCTTATCTTTAGATAGGACGACTAACTGAAGTATTTTAAAAGTTATTAAACGTTTTATAAAAATCGCCAATTTGGCGACATTTTCCCCCTTAGATGAAAATTACAAAATCAGTGCCTTATTCTCATTATTTGCAAATATTTAGGAACCCAGATAATGCAACATTGAAGTAAGTTTTTAAAGATTGAAAAAAATTGGACCACAAACTCTTTTCATTTTCCCGAAACTGTGACTTTTCTCCATAATGACGTTTTGAGCCATTTTCACAATAAACTTAGCAGGCTAAAGATTAAAATCTACACAACGTCATGAGTAACTGTTGAAAACTCACATCGGTTCTGAAAATATAATATTAGCTAAAAACCATCATTTCATTCCACTACAGATCTTTCCAAGAGCAGCCTTTGGCTTTTACGGGAGATCATGTATAGTTTAACTATCTACACAAACTAAGCGAACTAATCTTAACAAGTCTGCATTTTACATGGATTACACTAAACATCGATTTCCCTAAGCAATGGTAAATTGAGATGCAACGAGGATGGAAAGTAGTATAAATTCAGAGTTTCGAAAGTAAGAATAATTCTTTTTGCCATTTTTTTTTTCTTCGTATGTTTCACAAGAAAGAAATAGAACTGAACGAAGCTGATGCATTGGATTCATAAATTCCATCTCCAGTGGGCAGTGCCTTTCTGATGACATAATCTCCGCTCAGGCTAAGATTCTTTCTTAGGGGCCACAAATAAAGAAGAAAGGAGGAAAAAATTGCCCTCTGTAGCAAAGAAGAACATTAAGAGAGTAAGGCAACGTGACTTTTTTTCTTCTTTGAAAGGGAGGGTAAGAAAATAAAGGGGGTCCCAGGTAATATGGGCAACGCCATATGTAAAAGTGCACATGTGTGTATGTGTACACCTTCTATCAAAAAGCATTTGTCTTCGCGTGAGCAGCTTCTACCCACATCCCCTCTTGGACATGATAAACGACTTTGAAATCCTTCCTCGCGCCTAAAAGCAAATGTTCTTAAGGTACAATAGGAATGCATTATAGGAATGTCCCATAAAAGAGGATAAGGGAGAAGAGGAGAAAAAAAGGGAAAGCTTTCAGGATATATATTTCAATTCGGATTCGGGAATAAATTGCCTCATTTTGATTTCTGTGTCCAGCTTTTTGTTGCAATTCTATTTAGCTCTGGAGCGTGGGATTGTGTTCTTGCAACGGTGGAAAAATTTGTGTTGGTACAAATTAACTGCAATAATCTTGATGATTGCTCGCTAAATTTCAAATGTATACATCTGCATTTGGATGTCAGATTAAGTGTTGTGTGTGATATATTTATCGTTATATTATTTTTGGCCAGACACTGAACAATTTATATTTATGGATAGAAGTTTGGTTACCCTGCCAGTCGGCAAAAAATAGTGTTAATCATTACGAATTTAAATTATTATTATTGATTAAATTATTATTATTATTGTAACATAAAGAAATATTTCTCAATTTTTTACCATATATAATGCTAATTCAATACCATCGCGACATTGGCATTAACTAATGTGCACCCCGTGAAGGTTATGGGATGGGATTTTGCATTTGTTATAGTCTTAACAAAGGTAGATTGTTTTAAAAAAAAGATACTTGGATTTATACAAATATATATAGTTAGGCATAAACATAACTAGTTATCAATTATTTGCATTTTGTTGGAGAGGTTGATTCGCTGCATCAAAGATACATTCAATTAACTTCGCAAATGAGTACTTGATATTATCTTTATACTGTGCATATTCTTAAAACCATATAACACTCGCAATGTGTGCGCAAGTACACAATGTCAAATGCTGCGCACAAGCGTGCCTCAAGCACCTTTCACTACAGTGACCGTTGACTATATCACTGCCTATATCATTATATGTTTGAGTGTCCCTATCTTGGAAAATATCCATTTTTGGATTTTGTGTCAATGTGTTTAGAATGTATTGTTTACAACTTATTAGATTTTTAGCCAATTTGACAGAATTAATTTCCATGAGATTTGGGTGGGGTTCTTTAATTTGAAACTTATTTGTAAAGGAATTCCAAGTGAAAAATTTGTCACAATATACGATAATATGACAATAACTAATTATGCTGACTTGTTCATTCAGTAGGCGAATCATAATTTTTTATTATTACACGAACATACTAATTTTCATATTAGAATATGGAGGCCAGAATTTCATCTTAGTTTGAGGGATAGGGTAAAAAATGTTCTCTTGGTGTCATTTAATTTTTTAGGATAGTGAAAGTATTGTACAGATTTTGATTTTTTTTTTACAGAGGTGACGTAGGTTTGAATCTATAGCCAGCCTTCTTTCACAAAAGTGCTTAAAATATTCCCCTGTGGTTTTACATATCATTGGTTAAAGTGCCATTGCATATAACCTAAACCTGGGAAGTTGTTAGAGTTTTCCTCATTTCAATTTTTAAAAAAAGAGAGAAAAAGAAAAAAGAAAACTGCTTGAAATCGATATTGTCACAATACTTGATACAAGATACTGATTTTCGATACTTGATTCAAGATACTGATCTACGATACTTAATAATAGATATTTGATTCAAGAAACTGATTCACGATACTTGATTCTCGAAATTTGATTCAAGGTACTGTTTCATGATGCTTGATACTTAATTCAATAAACTGATTCACGATACTTGACTCAAGATACTGCTTCACGGTTCTCAATACTTGATTCGAGATACTAATTCATGATAATTGATACTTGACTCAAGATATTGATTCATGATACTTGATTCAAGATACTGATTCGCGATACTTGATACTCGATTCAAGACACTGATTCACGATACTTGATTTTCGAAATTTGATTCAAGGTACTGTTTCACGATGCTTGATACTTAATTCAATAAACTGATTCACGATACTTGACTCAAGATACTCATTCACGATTCTCGATACTTGATTCGAGATACTGATTCATGACAATTGATACTTGACTTAAGATATTGATTCACGATACTCGATACTTGATTCAAGATACTGATTCTCGATACTTGATACTCGAGTGAAGACACTGATTCACGATACTTGATTTTCGAAATTTGATTCAAGGTACTGTTTCACGATGCTTGGATACTTAATTCAATAAACTGATTCACGATACTTGACTCAAGATACTCATTCATGGTTCTCAATACTTGATTCGAGATATTGACTCATGATACTTGATACTCGATTCAAGACACTGATTCACGATTCTTAATGCTCGATACTTGATACAAGATACTGATTTATGATATTTGATACTCGATACTTGATTCAAATACTGTGATACAGAGATTATGATCGTAGCTTCAATTGTTCCTAATAAGACTATACATCGAAAGGGATGAATAAATACTGCTTAAATATTAATCTGCTTAACTGTTAATTAATCTGTATAATAATTAATCTGTGTAACTGCTTAAATATTAACTTACATGATTAATACATAACATTGCAACGAAACTAAAATAAAACTCTAACCGAAATTTTGGAAGAATTTGTTGTATCATCAGCAATATTATTATAAATGTTCTAATTAGATAAAAAGGCTACATATCCATCTTAGTAAAAAAAAAAAAAATAGTGCGCACAGGTGGAGCGAGACGAAGTCGAAAAAACAAAGGGAAAAATTTGTTTTATTGTTACATAGAAATGTGAATCTTATCTGATGTATAAACAGAACATTATGAGCCAATTCCAAATCTTCTCAACAGAATAAAATTTGTCTTTCTCCTCGAAATCACAAAAGAATTGCCGCAGATATGCAGCGGGAAGCGAATCCTTTCATTTTTTTCTTCATTCCTCCGGCCACATAAAAAGCAAAAAGAAAAGACAAAAGAAGAGAGGAAAAAAATATAAGAAAAATCGAGAAAATTTTATGGGGCGAGAAATTCAACGATCTCCCAAATATCTGAGATTTCTCCTTAGTTTCGTTCCTCCTTCCATTCGTTACGTACCCAGTTTAGGGATTTTTTTTTATTTGAAGAAGGATTTTTTCCCCTCCCTTTTCCCTATCTACTCCCTACACACAGGGTCCAGACAAAAGGCCAGTTTTGGGGCTGTATAATTTCTTTTCCTTTAACAGAAATGAAAATAGTGTCGACGACAGTAAAGATACGAAATCTGGAAAGGAAGGAGAGTGGGGAAATGGGGAAAAACAGGAAATGAAAGAAAGAAGGAACGAAAAAATAAAAAAAATGTTGAAAGAACAGTAGGAGGAAAAACCTGAAAAGTTCTGGAATGTTCGAAGTCTCGTTTTTCGGCCAAAGAAGAAAAAAATAACACTCAAAAAGCTTTCGAGATTAAAAATTGCCCGTTTCAGCGAATCGATTGTTTTGTCATCGATTCATTGTATCGATTCATAGGAAACTGAGCTGTTTAGGAACATATTTTAATAGAATGATGCTGACGACTATGAGTTTTTACCAAATTTTAATAGAATGATGCAGACGAACTATGAGTTTTTACCAAATTTTAATAGAATGATGCAGACGAACTATGAGTTTTTACCAAATTTTAATAGAATGATGCAGACGACTATGAGTTTTTACCAAATTTTAATAGAATGATGCAGACGACTATGAGTTTTTACCAAATTTTAATAGAATGATGCAGACGACTATGAGTTTTTACCAAATTTTAATAGAATGATGCAGACGACTATGAGTTTTTACCAAATTTTAATAGAATGATGCAGACGACTATGAGTTTTTACCAAATTTTAATAGAATGATGCAGACGACTGTGAGTTTTTACCAAATTTTAATAGAATGATGCAGACGACTATGAGTTTTTACCTAATTTTAATAGAATGATGCAGACGACTATGAGTTTTTTTCCAAGTCTGTTGTATGAATTATTAAGTATGATACAGGGTTCGTTCACAAACAGGCTTTATACTTTTAATGGAATCTGGGAGATTACAATTATCGTTTTAGATTTAAAGCTGAATATTACAATTCTTAATGAGAAATTATTGAAAAACTGACCTAACCTTTTTAAGCAAAATATTTGACGTGAAAAAAATTATTATAATCTTTATAATTACGTAAAATACCGATTATTACTTAGTTTTTTGTTCATCTCCCTGGTTTTAAATTAGAATTTAACGTCTTTAAAATAAGAGATTCATTGGATAGTGATTAACCGAAATAACGAATAATTATTCAGTCAAAATATAGGACTATATTGGACAATTTTTTTGTTGTAGATAAAAAATTAGTTCTTGTCTAATAGTAAAATATACCATGCAATCTAGGAAAATTCTTGTGCTTATAACAATTAAAATAAATTATTTTCTAATCAAATTCTATTTTTAAAAATATTAAATTAAGCTTCAAAATATTCTTAGAAAAACCTGATGATCAGAATTTCATATAAGCTCTTGAGTAAGTTGTCTACCTTTCGCTTAAAATATAAACGGGGTGTATTCTTAGAATATTTTAAATTTAAAGAAATTTAAATTCATAAAGTACCAGGCTAGAACTCTATATTAGCAGTCGCCAACGGGCTGTCACTGTGCAGATAATAGCTAACAAGATATGAAACCCTAGTCGCCAAATGTGGCGCCTATAATGAAGGCTCAATATTAACGAATAAAATAATAAAATACTCTCAATTTGTGCTGATTCCGTCGTAAATCCTTTAATTTTTATGTTTTAATACGATACGTATATATCGAAGTGCGTTTTTGAGTTATGAATTTTTTATCGACTCGATTTACGACGATATCATCGTCAATTTACTAAGCGTTGTCGCGGATTTCTACGTAGTTTTTAAAATCCCGATATCATTATCTTGCTTTTAAAATACCGAAAATTTATTTAACTCAAATAAGTGTTATTTTTTCCTCCCAAAAAATGCATTAAATCCACAAACCTGTTGCTGTGCGTACACTAATCTCAGTGCAGCCATTTTCTTTGACGTTGATAAAGCGAGTGGCTACTTTTCGTAATTTCCAGTATTAATTTTCCAATAGTAACATACAGGTCTAAACAAACTTCAACCAAACTAAAAAGAAAACAATAAAATAACACAACACTTTTAAATTTTATGTTTTTCATGAAAATATCTGACCAATAGTGAAGCATCACTTTTGCAATTAACTTCTTTCATTACCGAAAACTACTCCCATTTCGTTCGAAAGTGGTGGCTCTCCATTTTACGTTTTATATCAAACAAAAACAAAACAAAATTTTTTTTCTTTTTAATCTTCTTTAAAATCGTTGTCTTAAAAAATTTTGTTTCCTTCAAGCATCAATCTAAATTTTAACTTTGCGACTCAAAACTAAAAAGGAGATAATGATAAAATGAAATAACAATTTGAAAAATAAAATTCGCATACAGACGAAGAAAGAGGAAGTAGTACAAGATGTAAAATGATAAACGTAGATCGCATCATTTCGTAATAAACTTCTTTCATTTTTCGGAAAATTTTCCCCATCTCTTTCAAATGTGATGCGGTCTTCATTTTACGTTTTATATGTGACAAAAATAAAATTATTTTCTCTTTTATAATCAACTTCGAAAACGTAGTTTTTAAATTTTATAGTATTTTATTTAACCTCAAACCGAAAGTACCAGTTTTCCGACCTAAGCAAACATAAATCTAACGAGAAGAAATATATAGTAAAATAACACTTTCAGAAGGTATGTTTTTCTTGCTTACGATAAAGATGAAAATAGAGAGATTTTGCAAAGCGTTATCTCCCCCCCCCCCAAATTGTGACGTTATCACGATTTGAGCATCACAGCACTTGATGACAGTTTCCCTTCAAATCACAATGTCGCTAACGGATAACGTTACAGTTAACCTTAGGCAAGCTTTCTGAGAATTATCTCTATAATTAAACACATCATTTTCGTTGTTAACTTTTTTCATTACCGAAATTATCTCTCATCTATTTTGTTGCTTCGTCTTACGCCTGATAAAACTACCATTTTCTTTTTTCTTAAAAGTGCCGTTCTTAAAAATTTTATTTTATTTTATTGCGTCAACATAATAAATTTATGTCAAAAACAATTTGTATTATTGGGTTTAACACAGAAGTTGTTGTTTTGTTTCTTAAAAGTCACATATATGCCAATCATTCAATGCTAATATGTTCCCCTCAAATACAATGCAATTGTCTAATCAAATGTTTTTTAACAGTATTTGCCGGAAACATGGAACCATTAAAAATACAAACAGTCGGAATGTTTAAAACTGAGATAATATCGGATTCCAGTAATAAACAAAAATAAAAAAGCTTTTTCCGGTATTGCAAACGAACTTGAAAAATGGATTCCGTTGTCGAAACTAGACTCATTTACGTTAGTGGAATCGACGGAAATTCTTATTTTATATCTCCATTAAAGATACAAAGTGTAACTACCAATGGGGAGCCTTTAAAAATAATCGCTTTATTATGCAGTTCTTTATTCGATGTGGAATGTTTTCCCATTTTTTTTCCGGTTTTAGCATCGCGGAGGTACATAAAAAAATTATAAATAAACCTTTACATCTTTTTTTTTTCCTTTCCCGCCGTTAAGACTTGATTAGATTTCGTCTTTTGTTGGAATCGTGAGTATTCGCCATTTTTTTTTTCTTCGCAATCTTCTTAAACTTTCACCTTTTACAGCTTTCAAAAAAGGCCATAATTAAATTTGACTGTCTTCTTGAAGTGTTGAACCTGAAACCGTTTGATTCCAAAAAAGCAGACGAAGAATTTGAGTGAAAAAGATAATACCGCGCCTTTTTAAACCCAAACGACATTTCGGTGATACAAGGTTTCGGTATATTTTTATTTTTCTAAATTCTTTTTTTTTTTTTTTTTGTTGCTATTTTATAGCAAGATTTCAAGTTTTTTTTTTTTTTAGTTTGTTTTTTCTGGATATCGGAAAGATAGGGTAAACGTGTAGATTTTGTTTATTTTTTTCCTTCTAATGTAGCGTTTGGAATATTTAAATGCGCTATCAGCCAAAATATCTTGTGATAAAATAAATAAAGGAAGGAAAATCTTTCCTTAGATATCGTAGCGTAAGATTTTATTTTTCTGTCGTACATTTCTTTAGAAATTGCGCAAATTCTAATTTAGCATTTTAAATAGTTACTTTACAAAAAAAAAACGCAAAATTACTTACATAGATTTATTTTAAAATAACCTTTTAAGATGTAAGTAATTAATATAAATTGACATCAAAAATTTCATTTATCTATTGATCTTATTCTATATCGTTTGATTGCTGTTCTATTTATAAAAAGGAATTTTATGTAAAATATTTTAGTTTGATGTTTTAGTTTGATTAGTCTGATATTACGGATGAAAAAGAAATTTAAGTTGTTCTAAATGAGCTAAATAAATTCATAAACTTCAAGGAAGAAACTTTCTTGATGAACTGGGAGATATTATTAATTTTCCTTTTTTAAAATTAGAAAATCATAATCCTTAATGAATATTTATTTTCAGATTCTGTAAGCAATATCTTTTATTATTATCATATATCTATTTAAGGAGCATAACTAAATAAAAACTAACCTTTAATCTTCTTTGATGTATAGTTAAAATCTTTCGGCTTAATAACATGCTATTTTAAACTTCTATTTATATTAATAAGCGATTTAAAATTTTTCTATATTTATAATACTTTTCAATTACTTTGGGGATTTTATATAAGTTATTAAAGACTAAGTTTTTAAAAAAAAAATTTAAATTGAATATTTTCATTGATATTCTCATATTTTCATCTTATTTATATACATATATAAGCAAACATAATTTTCAAAAATTACAATTTTGTAATTTTACTGCTGTGAACATTTACAATAGATAAATCTCGCCAACTTAATTTTTTTAAATATTATTCTATGGAAATATAATTATTCTAACTATTTCCTTTGATAAAATTGCCAAAGGCTAAGCATTAAAATACGGCTTAAAATTTGAATTTAATTTGCATTTTAAGTTCATAGGTTTCGAGGAAGAAACTTTTAAATTTTAATTTATTGGATTTTTAGAGTATTTTGTGAATTGCATTAATTAACTAGAATTCATTACAGAACTAATTAACTCTACAAGCTTGATAATAGCGCTTTCCAAAATGTTAATTATGTTTATCTTTTTTTCTTATTTTGCATTATTTTTTAGAACTGCAAAGCTTAATTCACAATAAATGATAATATCCCTTTTTTGCAAATATTTGCAAATATAAATGTTTAATTTTACATTAAACTATCATTATTTTAAATAAAATATTCACTTAAATTTCAATTAGTAAATAAACTGATTTAATGTCTCCAATAATATTAAATAAATAAAACAAATTAATGCATCTATAAATCGATTAGACTTAATATAATAATTTGACTCGATACTCAAGCTAAGGATCTTTGTTGTTGTTACTTTACGTCGCACTAGAGCTGCACTGGGCTATCAAGCTAAGGATCTATTGGTGTGTGAGAAAGCAGTATTGCAAGTAAAATAGTTACAGGATAAGTTTTCAATTTTATCTCCACAGAGATGGAAACAATTTTAATATTTCTGTCGCCTATTATGCTAAAATATCCCAAACTCATACTTATGGTAGTTTGTGTGACTTAATGGCTGTTGCACAGATTTTAAATTATTACTAAAATTCAATACATAAAGAACTTTCACAATATTGTGGGTACCTCTTGAAAACAGTTACAAAAAAAAACTAATTAAGGTACTAGGATGGTGTAGGATTTGAAGAATTAGAATATTTAAATGCAATTTTTGTTACCATTGAAGTTCATATGCTGTACAAAATAACTTTGAAATGAGACCAAGCTTGTCGCCAAAGGCAAATAATATGGTTATACCTTATTACTAGAATATAATAATAATGTTCTTAATTTTAGGAAAAAAAATTGCGAAAGTAAAATAGTGACTACTTTCATAGAATTAGAAAATTCAATTATTTCTCAGCCTATATTTAACTAATCGTGTTTCTAAAACATCGCTAAAAATATATCTTTACTCCCGGAAGTGAAAACTCAGACGAGACAGAGTGCGCATTAAGTCTGCGTGTTCTTTGGAAGAAAAATATGAGTAAATTCGACAGGGTGAAAAACGATATGAAATGCATTAATGCATTAGGTTCATTAAAATGTTGATGGAAATGAAGGCTAATCCATTACTCATTCTTTCAATTTCTTCCACCTTACCCTCCCCCATTTACGGCTAACACCCATTATAATACACATCACTTGAATGCTAATTAGGTAGGGTGATGCTTCCGAAAATGAAAGACTGATTTTCATGCAGATGCACGATACTCACTTGAATTCGAATAGTTCTGTGTAATTTGAATAGTGTTTTTTTGATTAGCATTCCTGTTTTTATTTATTATTCTCGTGACGGTGCCATTAGTGATTTGAAATGAAGAGATTAGCGCAAGAAGGCCTACCTGGTCGACCTTGGTTTCCCAAAACTAAAACTTATTTATTTATTTATTATTTCAAATTTTTTTATTTTCTGTAATCAAAAAGCATGACGCTTAAAGAACTTATTAGTGAGTGAGTGATGTACTATGGCTCCTGTTCGGATCGAATCCTGGATTTTTGAGGTCCTAGTCGAGTGCTCAAACCATTATGAAAACATTTGTACTTATCTTGTCAAAACAGTCAAAGTCTGCCACTGTTCAAATTCCTACAATTTACAACCAAATGGGGCGGAGCCTTTGATGGCTGTTTTTCGAAGATTCTGTTGCCGCATAAAATGATACTTTTTTGCAAAGAACATGCAAAATAGCATGTTATTTGCAAAAAAGTATCATCATGAGTAACAGTTGAAACTCACATCAGTTATGAAAATACATAACTGATGTGAGTTTCAACTGTTACTCATGATGGTTAGGTGAAGTTAAGCCTATTATTCGTCAGCGCTCTCTATGTTGATTCTGAAAATGGCGCAAAACGTCAATATTGAAAAAAAACCCCGCAGCTTTGAGAAAATAAAAAGCGTTTGTAGGCTAATTTTTTAATATTTTGAAACTTACTTGGCCAAGTCTGGGTTCATAAAAAATTTCCAAAAAATTAAAATAAGCATTGATATTGATGATTTTCATTTAGGTGGAAAAATGTCGCCAAATTAGTGATTTCTTCAACAACAAAAAATAATAACTTTTTAAATCTTTTAGTTATTTTTCCTTTCTAAAGTACAGATAATTCTTTAAAGCAAGATGCCATTTACTGTTTAAAATTATAGCTTTGTTCTTCAAGTGTAAGATACTTAAGCTGCGACTTTTTTATTTTCCTTGGAGAAAGAACTTCGAAAACCTTGTTAACTGTTTCGTTTGGTATGTTTGTTTGCCTCATAACAAGCCTCATAAGTATGGCGATCTTTGAAGAAAGAAGAGAGATTCAACTGGTTATGTTACGCCACGAGCTTTGTTTTGTATATTTATGAAAAAAGGTAAACCTCTTCGCACTCTTCAAAACCGGTTTTTGTTTATATTCAGAGCAAAGGACTAGCTGTTATGAGGAAAATATGTAGGTTTTAGCTCGAATCTCGGTTAACAGTTGACAAATCTACGTCCCAAAATGAAAATTTGACTAGTTGTCCATTCTGTTCCCGGCTGAAATATAGCCAGGGTTAGCTAAAGCATGGACTGGAATAGTCTTACTTTAGAGCTATAAGTAATAGGGCTTCATGGTCTTCCTCTTTATGCAATGCAAATGCTTGTTTGTCCCTTCAGAATATCCTCTCCTCGGAAGATTCATATTTATCGCAGTACTTGATCCTGGAGTTCCCTTGTCGTCTGGTTTGCGCACAAAATTGCATGGTTATGAAATTAAGCATAATGAGCTTCAAATCCAATATAAGTCAGTTGTACAACAACGATGATAAAACCACAAATAAGATAAGTAGCATATATGAATAAATAATTATAATATTATAATAATATATTGATAATCCGCAGAATAAATCAAGTCTTTACACAAGGAAAACACATTCAATCAATGAATAAAGATTACAAAAATAATCCTTATTTATGTTACAACAATCTTCTTTTATTTTCTATCGAACTTTCAAAATATTATTCACAAATTTGTTTACAATTTTATCGCATTATTAAAATTTGCTATCGCATTATTTTTTTAATTTTTATCACTTAAATGTTTACTATTTCTAACTCTTCTTCCCTTTTTTAAACCCCTTTACTTCTAAAGAGGAAAGTGTTAATGATAATAAGAGTTGGAAGAAGAAAAAAAAGACAATTTACGAACTACCACAATCTCGCCGCCAAGAATTTAAAACAACGGAAGAAATGATAAAAACAATCAATATCGAAGGAATTAATGCCCGAGTTAAGTATTCCAAATCTCTGCCAATAATTTCTTGAGCCGTTTCGGAGAATGACCGGTAGATGGGTCCAGGTGCGTCATTGCCTGCGGGGCATAATCCTAAGGATTGGTTTTTATTGTCTTACGTCAATCATTTTGAAGTTGTCCTCAACTACGGCTTAAAACTTTTTTTTATTTGCATTTTTTTCTTCTTAGAAGGGTCATATATGCTAAATCTAAAATAAATTACTTAAAAGATGTTCTTTTATCGGTTTGTTAATTGAAGTTGTCGATGTCTAAGTCTGCCGACATAAACGTGAATGATGTAATTTTTGGGGAAGTTGTAAAAGCAATAAAAAGGGTTTTTTCTCCTCGTCAGACCATTAAGAAGCTTAACTTGTTTGACATACAAAGTAGACACTTTTTTATTATTTTGTTTTAGTTGAAGAATATATTTTTCTCAACTGTTAATCTTTTAAGTTTTGAATAATCGTTTGACGGAGCATGACACCAGTTAAAAAATGAATATTGAGGATTAAATGAAAATATACAAAATAAAAAAAAGTATACAAATTTTAATATTATTTTTTTAAAAAAAATTTTTGTTTTGTGAAACAAGTATTTTTAATGAAATAAAATTTTGGTGACGAGTAAATTAATTGTAATTTTTAATATTGCTGTGTTTAAGATTACATCTTTATTAATTTTGTACTTGTATTAATTTCATAAATTAACCCTTTATGACGCAGAATTTTTATTAAACATATTGTTCATACTTTTTTTCATAATGTTGTAATAATTTATTTTAAAATCGGTGCAGAATATTATATTTAGTATTTTAATAATTTATGGTTATGAAATATAGTATGAATATAGCTTTATTTGCAGTAATCTTGATTCAAAATAAACAGTTATTCATCCTTGAAATTTCTTTAATATACGAAATCAATTATTAATAATGAATATGAATGAAAAAATAATATGAATGAAATTTTAAGTATGAATGGAAAAAAAATTAAACTACTTTTTTTTGAATTTTATATTTTAGAACAAATGTAATTCTGAGAATCTTTCAGAATTCGACTGCTTTTTATAATTAAAAAATACTAAAATATATTTTTGCTTCTACTTGAGGTCAAACAAAAAGATATAAAAATGACACCGGTTCTCTCAATTGTGCAAAAGGGTTAGTACTTAATACTTATTATACTTTGGCTAAGCCTTTCGACAACGTAAATGATGTGTTTTAGGGGAGTTGTTTAACAAAATGAGATTTTTTCTCCGCTTTAAGTAATGAAAGGCTTGATTTGTTTGACATCCTAATTGGGCTTAGTTTTGTTATTTCGTTTTAAATGAAGATGGAATATATTTCTTACAACTGTTAATCTGTTTTACAATGGATATTTGGAGTTAAATAAGAATACGTGTTAATTAAAAAACTATTAAAAAATACTCCATTATTTAAACAAAATTTTTGTATTTAAATAATTACTTTGTAAGAACTTTATTTTTAAAAAAAAATTTATTACTTGAAAAATAAAATGAAAACTTAAAAAAATTGTCAGATCATTTGTAATATTGTCTTAAAAAATATTTGGATAAAATCCAAATATTTTTAAGAAGTAAAACTTTTTAGAAACTTTTTAAAGGCTAAAGAAAAACAGTCCTTTTAGTCATGTTAAATCACAACTGTTAATCGCTGAAAATATTGAACCTCTTTATCTTCATAGCAATCTTAGTACTTGCTTGGATCTTTCCAATGTTAGTTTCCATGAAAGCCTCCCTACCATGCTTGACAAGAAAGACTGTGTGCCTGACTTCCTCAGACAGTTGTCCCTGGAAATCATCAATAAAATCCCTCCAAACGACATCAAAATATTCTCTGATGGCAGTAAAATGGATAGACAGACTGGCAGTGGGGTATTTATTGAAACACCTCGAGAGAACTACACTCTTCATCAACGAAACCCCGATTTTTGCTCCGTCTTTCGAAGCGAACTAATTGCAATCAACAGGGGACTAGAGAAAATCTTGAGTGAAGGGCACCTTGGAAATACTTGGATACTATCTGACAGCCGTAGTTCAATTCAACACCTCAAAAATTGGGCCCTCATTGGAGATAAAACCAGTTTTTCGATCCTACAAAAAGTAAAGCTCATTTCCCAACAGCATGAGGTCCACTTTCAATGGATCCCGTCCCACGTCGATATCCACGGCAACGAGTTGGCTGACACTCTTGCAAAGAAGGGACTAGACCATCCAGTTCCCTCCACCTCAGAGCTTACATACCTTGAACTTTTTGCAAGGCAAAAGGCCCAGAACAAACAAAAGTGGCTGCTTCCACCTATTCACTACTGGTATAAAGCAGAAAGACCAGGACTCTCTCTATCTCTCCCTGGTGATAGGCAAACCAACACCTGCTTATCCCGACTGGCCAGTGGACACCTAAAAAGTCTCACATTTTCTGCAAATCAAAAAATCTTTCCTCTTTGCCCTAAATGCCAACAAAACCAGGCATCACCTGAGCACATCTTGAACTGTGTAGGGCTGGACTGGAATGACATTCATTCCTCTCCCATTCTGGTTTCGGATTTTCTGAATGTCAACGGATTCATTGATCTGGTCTGACCCCGTCAGACCAGATGGGAATTAGCAACAACAACAACAGAAACTTTTTAGAACATTAAAAGAAATAAAACTTTTTAGTTTTAATTTGTATTAACTTTTTGAACAATATTTTATTCAAAATATTTACATTGTTTGTGACAAGTACCACGATTTTGAATATTAGTGATTTTTTTAAAAATGATAGTCTTTTAATTTTGTTTTTGTATTTTTTTTATATTAAATTTATTAGATATTTGTGATTGTTTAAATAATTGTTTTTTTTAAACGAGTATCACAAACTTTAAAATTTGTGTTTTATAAATTACAGACTTGAACTTATAAATTCTTAATTTTATTTTTATTTGATTCTATATTTATTTCGAGTTGAATAGGTTATTATTAGAAACGAAACTAAATTTTTATGTCTGCTTTGCGAACGAATTTTAAAACAAAAGCTTTAGAACAACTATAAAAATGAAACTGTGCTCTCCTGTCTTGGAAACCTAATAACTTATCGCTAGAACTTTTCTTAGAAAAATACTTTTCCACTGTTTTTTTTTCTTTCTATGTTTAAAATAAAAATTTATATATTTTTTTTTCAAGATAAAAATGAATTGGATAATACTTTATTTAATTTATAAAATTGCTTTTTATTTAAAAATAAAAAACATATTTTCCAAGACAGCTACATTTCATTCAATCTTTTACGAAACTAATTGAAAGCCATGCATCATACTCCAAAGAATGAAAACGTCGCCAACACTTGGACAAAGGATGGACTTTACAGAAAATGTTCCACCAGGCGCTTGGCGAATGAAAGGGTCAGTTTTGTGGTCATCAAAACTTGAGACGAAGAGGTGGATCATCTACTTTGTTTGATGAGGGTCATCTTCTTTGCTTCTTCTTCCTTCGCCAAAGATGCCAAAGAATTTTTTTTTATTCTTTTTTTCTCGTTTTGTCGCCCTATCCTTTTCGAAAGCGTCACGAAGGAGGTCACGTTTTTGGTGTCGAAAATGGAAAGGATGAAAAAGAAAAAGTTTATAAGAATTCTCATCTTTATTTCTTTTAAGAAAGAGATAAAGGATAAGAAAGAGCCAAATGGTAGGAGACTTTGTGGTCAGGGTGTTTTGACAGTCTAGAGACATGGCGTAAACTTGGCGTTCTTTATTCTTGGAGTTATCATTTACTATTTTCTATTTGCGATTCACATTTTTCAATATAATTTTTGTTTATGTTATCTATTTCGTATTTTATACAGTACAGCAATGATTAATTTTAAGCTCTAAATTTTTTTTAATTTTTATGTATTTTGTCGAGAATAAAACAATTTAAATAAAATTCTACACAAGAAAAATTTTGTTCGTTATAACAACTAATAAATAATTATAGTTATTAAAATTATTTAATATATTCAATTATATCACTATGAGTTTTATATAAAGGGTGCATTATCTTTTGTGATACAAATACCATTTGTCTATATTAGCAATTCCTTTTAATTATTCAAATAATTTCTTTGCAGCATAATCAAAAATTTATTCCACGATATTAGGTGTAAATTATTCCACAATGTTGTGAGTAATTTGCCAATGAAAAAATTTAATTATTATTAAATAAAGTAAAACAGATGAATATTTTTAAAATTTTAAATATAGGGGGAAAATATTATGTTTATAATTAAATCAACAAACATATTATTAATTTTTTTATTTAGTCATTATTTATTGGGTTTAATTAACATTTTTAAATATGGCTTTCTTTTCAGCGATATTATAACATAATCTTAAATTCTTTTAAGAAAATTTGCACCAGCATGTCTAAAAATGTGCGTATACTTACATATTTCGGTTCTTTGTTTTTTCAGAATTTTTTTGGTTTGTCAATTCTATATATGAAAGAAACAAATGCAAAATATTTTATTGTTAACAAATTTATTTATGTGCATTTATTATCTGTACATTTAGCTCTAAAATAACGCATTGGAATTCCCAGAGTTTCGCTTCATGAAATTCCATCGGAAAAATTTTGAAATCGATTATCGATTTTTGTTTCAGGTAATCAAAAGGAAACATTTTAAAAATGTTGTTATAAATCGTATTAGTAAATAAATTTTTATTTATTAAGTATTGTATTTCCGATAACTTTTTAGCATTAATTTATTAAAACTCTTCTAAAATATAATTTTTTTATTTCAGATGAAGCTGACCTTCAAAGATTTTTAGGAAATGAATCACACAGCGATTACTTTAAACTTTTAGAGCAGGATGGAGACTCCTTACTGGTTGGAGCTAGGTAATTCTTTACTTTTCTATATAACTTATTTTACGTTTATATCTTTTTTCGCAGCAAATAATTACAATACAGATGAAAAAATTTTAAACTTCTAATTATGTCGAGTTGCCTTTTGACAATAAACTCTATTTGTATATTTGAAAATAGACCCTATTTGTATATTTGAAAATAGATCCTATTTGTATATTTGAAAATAGATCCTATTTGTATATTTGAAAATAGATCCTATTTGTATATTTAATAATAGACCTATGAGTATATTTGGCTATCTATCCTATGTGTTTATTTGGTAATGGATTCTATAAAAATATTTGATAATTGATCCTAAAAATACCTTTGAAAAATATGCTCTGTAGGTTTATTTGGTAATAAACCATGTTGGGTCTGATTTATTTGGCAGTAAATCCTACGATTATTTGTGAAAAGGATCGATAAATATTTGGAAATATACCCTATATTTAAATTTAGTAATATACACCCATTTTGTAATTTCTCAGTATTTTCATGTTCTAACCTTAATTTTGAAAAAAAATGCTTTTGTAATTAAAATGTAAAATTTAAAATTGCAAAGGTCAAAATTTATTATTTTGTATTTGTTTGTTGATATTTTTGGAACGGGATATCATTTGTATTTTAATTTATTAGATACTTTAATGAATTAGAATTATAATGACTTTTATAATGAATATTGGACAAATTATGTTTTTAAAGTTATTTTATGTTCTATTCGATGTTGAATTTTTTTTTAAATTTTCAAACCCTTCCAAAATATTGCATTTTATTTTAAAACGAATAGAATTTATAATGAAATATTCTTATCTAAATCTGGTAGCTCTCAATACCAGATCAATCGAAAAGAAAACGAAGAAGTAAGTAAAGTGAAGCTGGCTGAATTTCAAACAGACTTAGGGCAATTTTCACATTTTAAAGTTTCCTAAAACTCAACTTTCAAGTAATCGAGGAAAGAGTGGTTTAGAGAGCTAAAAGCAAGAAAAGCAAAATAAAACTTTTCTATCCTTTTCCCTAAACTTTTATTCAAAGTCGAAGATTAGAGGAAAAGAGAGGGATTTCCGGAAGGGAAAAAAAAGAAATTTCCCCTTTTTAGACTCTTTCTTAATTGAAAGAGTGCGCTGAGGAGGATGCATAACCGACTGGTTAAAAAAAAAAGAAAATAAGAAATAGAACGAAAGTTTCTTCGAGATAGTATGAATAGAAGCTTGCTATGAAAACGATTTTTTTAATTAAGCTTGCCTGATAGAAGTTTAGGCCGTTTTCTAAATGAAATTGCCTGGAGTTCAGCACTGAACGAACTAACATCAATCACTGCTGCTCGTCACACAAGGGTGTGCAGGCCTAGTCCACTTCATTAATCGTTTGGAATAATACTGTAATGTACTTATAATGCACTGATATAAATTTTTGAAACATATATTGAACAACGCCTATGTAACACGAGAGAGCAAATCAAATTTAAAAATACATTTGTTTGTTATCAAGTTTGTGTATTGTGTTTTTTACGTTTTTTTAACAATGCTTATTTCTCTTTGAATATTCCATATTTGCAATACCGATATTTTAATGTACACATTTAACCACATTTCTGTTTGAAACTAATGGCAGTGAATAATGAGCTATGGGTTCTATTATAGCAAGAATTTATTTTGAATTAAAATTAAAAAATATTTTTTAAATAATACTAAGAGTTACGAAAATAATTGAATTAAAAATAATGTTAATTAACGAAAAAAGAAAGAAGATCGTAGAGTGTGTTCTGCTTATAAGAAACAAAGTATTAAAAAAAAAGGGAAAAAAACACAGAAACTTGTTCTGCTTAAGAAAAAAATAGGTTAAGGAATAAAGAAAGAAAACCATATCAATGTGCTCTGCTATGGAAAAGAAGAAGTTAAAAAAAAAATGAAGAAAATCATAGAAATTTGTTTTGATTAGGAAACGAAAGTTTTTTTTAAAAAAAAAAAAAAAAAAAAAAAAAAGGGAGGAAAATCATGGAAATGTGTTTTGTTTAGAGAACAAAGAGGTTAAAGAATGAAGAAAGAAAACCATACCAGTGTATTCTGCTTAGGAAACAAAACCGTTAAAGAAAAAGGAAGAAAAACTGTAGAAATTTGTTCTGCTTAGAAGATGAAACAGTTAGAGAAAAAAGGAAGGAAATCATAGAAATATTTTTTGCTTTCGAAACGAAGTAAAAAGGAAGAAAATCATAGAAATATGTTTTGCTTTGGAAACGAAGAAGTTAGAGAAAAAAGAAAGAAAAACCATATCAATGTGTTCTGTTTAGGAAAAGAAACAGTTAAAGAAAAAAGGAAGAAAATCATAGAAATGTGTTCTGCTTAGGACACGAAACAGTTAAAGAAAAAAATGAAGAAAAACCGTAGAAATTTGTTCTGCTTAGAAAACGAAGTGTTTCATTTTACAAAGTTAAAAAATTAGTTACAATGTCATCAACTAATGGTGTCACTGTCTGGAGAAAAATAAAACAAAATTTCTAATGCATATCAGACAACTAAATTAGTAGAACGGAAGTCTGTTAATTTTGTCATTAGCACGACGTTCTTGCTGCCGATGATGGGTATTTGGAAACATTATCGCTTTACAGTTCTTATAATATGCAACGCTACCTATTGAATTAATTTGTAATTAACTTTAAAACTTGGTCTGAATGAACAAAGTGATTTCCCAAGCAAAACATAAACTGCACATTCTCATCTTCTTTATTATTTCTACTGTTGGTTTTTCAAATCGTCGATCATTTTGGGGACACCCAGTTTCTAGAACAGTACTCTCATTTAAACATAATATTTATTCGTTTATCCATTATTTATTTTTAAAAAAAAGTACTTTATGTTGTCAAGCTAACTTAATCTCAAACGTATGAGCACTATACGAAACAAACCACAGACCCATTAATAATGGAATATATTGTCCCCACATTCAAAGCACTTCTCAACCTTTTGGGCATTCTTGTGCCTAGTTCCAAGGACCCAAACGATATTTTAACCTTTCAGAAAGCTGAAGGCGGGTCGGCATAAGAACATGAACCAATGATTTCGAACCCTCTTATCAGTCAGGAAACCCTCTCTTGATTCCCGATTCAGTTTCTTAAATTATGCCTTTTACTTCCCTATCTCATTGCATTTTTCCCTATCGATTCTTGTTTCGAGTAACTCTCCAAGGGAAAAAAAGGGTAAATTCCGAGCATAAATATATCCTATAAATGTCCTCTTCAAGAAAAAGATAGGGATGAATCTGGGGGCTTTGATAAGCAGTTTTTTGCTGTCCGGATGAGAAAATCCGTCTTGGGAATTCCATCTCGAAAATTCCCGGATGTCGGTTAAATACGAGATCTGTCTGCCCCATCTGTTGATCCTTCTTGAATCTTAAGAAGACTTCCGATAGTTTGGGTGAAACATGGGGGTAATCTTAATTGGCTTTTCTCAAGACAGATGAAGTAAGAAGTACTCACACTCGCATTTGTAAATGAAAATGGATTATTCGCATGAATATTCTTATTTTCTTCCTGTCCTCTAAAGTGTTCTTGAAGATTGATTTATTTTATCCTTTCAAGAAGTTCCAACTTTACCAAAGATTGCGTGGGACAGTATTTATCAGTTCTATAAGTTTCAATCCTTCATCCGAAAGTATCAGAATTGTTACTTCTTTCTGTCTAAGTGTTTTTAAAGAATGATTTATTTTATCCCTTCAAAAAGATTTTGAATTTTAACCAGAAATCATGGTTTAATCTTTTTATCACTTTTATAAGTTCCATTTCCCAATCAAAAAGTATCAGAAGAATGTCATTTTGTTATTAAGTTGTGTTGATAATTTTTTTTATGATTATTTTTAAAAATTTTGATTGGTTTTTTTATTTTTATCCTTACAAGAAGAATCAAATTTATCAAGCACTATGTGGGATAATTTTATCAGGTTTATAAGTCTCAAACTTTGATCAAAAAGTAGAGGAGGTGTTGTTTATTCCTATCTGACAAAGTGTTATTTACAGATTTATTTATTTAATCCTACTTATAGAAAATCTATTTTATCTGAGTTAACGTAGGATGCTTTCATAAGTTTCCATCGTTGATCAAAAAGTATCAAAGTTATTATTCCTCCCGGCAAAATGTTTTGTGGAATGATTTTTTTAAAACTCTTTTTAAGAAGTTCCAATTTTACCAAAAATTATATGGTATATTTTTGTCAGTTTTATAAGTTAAAATCTTGAGATCAAAAATTATCAGGTGTGTTATTCATTCTTATCTGACAAGGTGTTTTTGTAAATGAATTTATTTTTGTCTTTTCCATAAATTCCTATTTTTCCAAAGAGTATGTGGGATAATTTTAGAAGTTTCAATCTTTGATTGAAAAGTGCAAAAAATTTTAATTATTCCTGTCTGGCAAAAAGATTTTGTAAATATATTTATTTTAACCTTAAGCAAAGATTATGTTTGATATTTTTATAAGTTTCAATCTTTGATCGAAAATATCAGAGATGATAATTATTTCTGCTGGGCAAAGTGTTTCAGTTGATTGATTTTTTAAATTTTTTTTTTATCATTTTAAGTAGTTCCGATTTTGCGAAACGAAAGGTGAAATATTTTTATGAAACTCAGATTTTCCAATTCTTCTAAGTACAATTTATGCTTACACCTAAAAAGAGCTATTATAGGGTCTGTAGCGTTTTTAAAATGTGCTTAAAGATGCTTATTTTCGATTCTCGTTTTTTAAAAGTCCTTAAAGGTACTTTTTTCATTGCGTGTTTTTAAAAAGTGCTTAATTTTCCCTTTTCCAAATTGAGATTTTTCCTTTACCATGATTATTTTAGCTACTAATTATGCAGAAGGACACTGTCCACATTGTTCTATTCAACGTTTTCACAATTAATTCAACCCCAATCTAATTCGGCGCATCGTCAGACCGCAGCTTATGAAAACGCCATTCGATTTACATGATTCAAAAATTGTGACAATTCTCAAAAACAACGCCAAAAGAATTTTTTTTATTGACATGACTGCTAAAACGAGATAAAACCGTCAATTGTCAAAAACTTTCCAACCTAATTGTGATATTCTTTTAAAGTGCTTAAAAATATTATTAGAGTGCTTAAAAGGTGCTTATTTTTTGTTGAATAATTTGGCTACGCACCCTGTATTATTATTCGTTTTTGTTTATTTTTCCTGTAAAATAATTTGTGAAAACTGAGATTGTTTTGCTTCTACCGTTAAACTTATAATTCCTAAACAAGATGTATACCATTATCGTCTCAAAATAATAATGATTTGATAAACCAAAAAATTTGTTTTACGAAGGTCAAACTAAACAATTATTACATATTTAAATAAATAACCAACAGTCATAGTGATAGTACCATAAATTAAGAATTACTAAACTGCTATTAATCAAACTTTTCTGGAGTGTTCCAAAACTTAAAATATATTATCTCATCAAACTCTCTTTGATTGGATTACCCAATCGACGTCCTCTATATAGCCATCAAATCCTGCAAAGATCCTGTTCCTCTCTATAACGTCCATACATTAAATGAATGTCCCAATTATCTTAGTTAACGAAAGACACCGGTGGTGTTCGTAGAAAGAAGGGTGGTCCATGGTTTCCCAAGGGTCTGGTGGCCTAATCAATAGCAGTTACTCTAGCCGCTTGCCTATTGATTAATTATCGGCCTTCCTTGGTGCTCTCTCGTTAGTTGTTGGTGAGAAAATTTAGAATATTCTGTAGTCCTGCATAGAGGAATAAATTTCAAGAATGATTCTTGAATTTTCTAGAATATATGACGACCCAAATTTTACTGAAGTTTGTGTCAAGTTACCGGAAAATGGAAGTGTGTCTGGATTTTTGGATTATGATTAGTGTTGGGTGAAAAATTTAATAGAGATAAATGGGATAATTTTATTTTATTTTATCACCTTTGATGAAATATCTATATTTCATTAAATAAAATTTTAAATTATTTTGTTACCCTATGAGTTAGGGAAGCTCATTGCGTTTATGGTTTATGAATAAGATCCGTATTATTGCTTTTATTAATTTAGTTTTGGTAGCCTTTTATTTTTAAAAGAATGTTTTGTCTAAAATTTCTCGATTTTTATTTTTATTTTATCAGGAATACCTACTCATATCTTTGAAAACCTCCTTGAAACTATACGTAATTTTATGGATATTTCTTAAAATTTTACAAAAAATGACCTAAATTGGAATCAAGAAAAACGGTAAAAAGATAGTTATGTATTGTTATCTGCGTTTTTACTGAGAAAGCAAAATTTTACTTCTCACCAAACTTAAAAATCAGGAACAAGTTTTTAAAAGATGGTGGTTTTAACAAAAAAAAATCTTTGAAAGCTACTATTTGCAGCAACAACATGGTGCAATACCAGTGCAAATTTTTATTTTATTTTATAACGGTCGTTGAACAGCCGACCCAATTTAGGGTTTACGACTACCGCTGTTCAACTCCTTAGCTTTGTAATTTTGAACCCAATCCAGAAGACAAGGGAACTCCTGGATCAAGTATTGGGAGACATTTTCCTTCGTTTAGGTCTTTTTGATGGAACTAACCCGCATTTGCGTTACATGGAGAGGAAAACCTCCCACCGTTAGCCTCATGGCAGGGGGACTCTAACCCATGATCCGTCTACCACTGAGGATATTTTAAGTCTCACTATAATCAGTGCGAGCTGGGTGCGGAATTTGTATCGACCAGCAATCGATGGGATACGAACCCGATTCACCTCATTGGGAGGCGAGAACTCTATCTCCTTAGCCACCACGGCTTATCACGTATATATTGCAGAAAATATGCACTCTAGCCTTGGATACCACGATCTCCCACGTATTTCAGTTGGAATAGTTTGACATTTAACTGGAAAAAAGGTTTTTATAGTTTTTTGAGTAAACAGCGCCAACTGTTCACTAAGTTTATAGCTAATTTTGAAATTAAGTTTGGATGAATAACTCAGTTTTTTCTGCAAACTGTAGTGTTCTGTCTTTTATTGTTTTTCTTTAATGGATTTTTCGAATCGTTTTCCTTGTTTGGACACCCGACTTGAATACTTAGGTAATCTCTAAGATACATAAACAAATTTGAAGAAAGTAAACTAATATTTTTATAAAACACAATGAATCAAAATTAAAATGCATTTGATTAATCTTCAAAATTATAAACGGTTTTAAAATTCACTTATTTTTGAAGAATATGTATTAATAATATAATTTTTTTTATCGAAAATTTAACTGTATGTTCGCATTTGAGAGATTATTGATGATTAATATTATATTTTATTCCAATTAAGAAAACTCTACGAAATAGTTCTCTTTTCAACAGCGCAATTATACATCTCATTTACTTAATGAGTCACGTTTTCTTGCTCAAAGCAAACATTTTGAAAATAATCTCCACCATTAACAATTGAAAATCAATTCAGTTAAAGAACCAAAATTTTATTTCATCTAATATGTCTTTTATTCAAATAAAGACGTGTCAACCATAAATATTGCTTAAGTTTGTTTAATATAACTAGATCCGTTGATTAAAACCTCGTTAATCGAGAACTTTTAATGCAAAGTAAATCAAATGTGTTTTCTTTACGAACTCTTTAAATTCATTGCAGTTTAAAACTCTTGAAGGATTTTGCAAACGAGAAAATGCTTATACTCACAATAAAACGCGTTGAATAACAACAATTAACTTTTTTTACGCGTCTTCCCTTTTCTTGAATTGTGACGTTGAATTTCCCCTTCGAGGTATTTTCGTTTTCATTTAAAGGAATTTATTTCCCTAGGTTACGCACTCACAATTCCCTATTTCGGCATTTCGTTGCTTTCTTTTTAACAAATAAATTCAACTGTAAAGTTTCTTAATTGTCATTGCTCCGCCTCCTTTCTTATTCTTGTTTTAGTCTCTTGAGATTTTTGAGTTGTCGTTCGCATTCTGATGAAGAGTGCTTAAAGGAATATTTGTGGACGTTTATTCAGTTTCAACGGCCTCCGGCTTTAAATGAAGACCCTGCTCTCAAAACAAGGAAATAAATTTAAAAAACTGGCTCCTAATTTTCTTCGGTTTTATCCTTCAATTATTTTGTAGTTTATTTTGCCCGCATGTTTGTTTTGAAATATTTTCTACCATGATACAGTTTCCAAATGTATAGTACTTCCTGTTTATTTAGCTTTGCAAAAAATACTTGAATGATAATTGTTGTCGAATTGTTTTTATCATATGAATAATCTCAATCTACTAAATGAATTTTTCACGTCTTCAAAATTAGCAGTTTTTACTCAAAATTACCCCTAGTGTTTTTAGAACTCTTAAAAGCTGTTAAGTATTTGGTGGAGTTTTAAAGTTTTTTTTCTTCTCACCTCTTCAAAATTGGTATTTCTTGTACGCAAATATACCAAGTATTCTTTGGACTCTTAGAAGCAGTTACGTTTCTTGTGAGATTTTATTTTAATATTCTCAAATTTTTGAAATCGATATTTTGCTGCACAGAATTACCTAAAGTTTTCTTTTATTTCTCAAAAAAGTGTTATGGAAGTTGATTGTGTTATTTTTCTTGCATTTTTAAAAAATATAAAAGCCATTTTTTCCCCAACATTGTTTTAAACATGTTTGGATCCTACTTCACCTTATCCAATGCATCAAATCAAATATTTTACCACAAATTTTTCCAAATATACTTTTAAAAATAAAGCATTTTTTTTTGTTTCTTCAGCAAAACAACGGAAAATTTAATCGCATTTATATAATTCTTTATACTGCACTTAATTTCATGTTACAATTACTTTTATCTGCTCTAAAAGTATAAAACTTCTGTTCCCAACTGCTCTTGTTTTCCTAAAACGCATGAATTCTATTTCGTATCTTACCAAAATTTCACCCGATCCTTCGCTAAATTTTGCATCAAAAGCTCTATTCTTACAATCGCATTGCTATACGCATTTATGACAAACAGTTTGACACAAGCTTTAGTTCTGCTTTCCATATTGCCAAACTCGAATTTTGGCTCTATTATATACTTCACTATACAAAAAATGACGGATCACTAACAGATTTGCATGCAATCCGCTTGAAATATTTTTTTTAATTCGTGGTGTAGTCCAGCACCTTTGCATGTTGTTCCTGGAAAATTGAACTTCAACGCAAACATGGGCATTTTCGACAATCTGGTTTTCGCTTACCCTCTGGTTGTTTTCTAGAATTGGCGAATGTTGCTTCCATGCAGCCTTAATCTATCTGTGGTATCACAATATTTATATAAATCGTGTTCCGTGGTCTTCTCAGAGTTCTTACCAAAACCCTAAGAACTCTTTTGAGACGAGTCAGAACAACCCCTACGAGCCAAGAAACCACTTTCGAAACCTATCTGAGAGCTGCTGGTGTTACTCCTGCTGTAGAAAGGAACACAAAACCCAGACCTGACTGTCAAAACCTTCTTGAAAATATGTTCAAAATGTTTCTATTGGAGTATGTACGTAGTAGGCCTTACTCCAATTATAATTTGCTTACTGTCTTATGTACCATAACACCTTGTTGACTGTTTTATTGATGTATGGTAGTGTACTTTAAAAAAAATATATGATTATCTTTATATTGATTGCTTAAACTAGAGACAACTATACAGCCCAATGGTAACATAGAAATTAGTAGATAAATTTTTTTGAAAGAAATATTGTTAAAATGTCAAATAATTTTGTGATAAATTGCGTCGAAACATAGTCATTTGTAGTTAATGAAAAAAAAAAGTACTCTGAAACGTTCTCCTTTCAAAAACATGTAATTTACATTTTAAACAAAACAATCTACTATGTTAATCAAAATGAAAAAAACACTACTTTTCCAATAACCTTTATCTCGTAACATACTCGCGCATAATCTTCACTCCCAAGCTTTGTGGTATTGCCAAATCCCCCAAAAGACAAAACAATAGCATTCTCTTTAGATTGAGGTAGCATCTTAAAATTTAAGATCCTCATCCCCCATGTGTTGCCCCCTTTCCCATTAAGTAATGAAGTTCTTAAAGGGGGCAGTGAAGACGAATGTGCCCAGATTGCGGAGGAGACTGCATAGTTAAGATTCCGAATGACCTTCCCTGCACGGCACGCGGCGTTCGATTACTTAAACTTAATTTGATAGCCGAGATTAGGCAGTGAGCTACGATTAAATAAGTTGGAGAGTGTTTAATCGTTTGGCTTTTCCTCTATCAGCCACCCCTTCTAACGATGCCGCTGCATCCTTATTGATTGGGATACTGGGTTGCATTTGATACACGAAGAGCTTCCAATTCAATGATAGTGAAAGACCATGAAAGATGAGGGGGTAGAAGGGAAATTGATCGGATAAAACTGTTTCTGGAGCACGTGGCTCCTGTTAAGCCATCTTTGATGTAGCCTGACTGACTTCGATAAATTCCGTATTTGTTTTCCGAAGGTTTGTAACATATGCACGCTTGAACGCTGAATCCGAGAGAATTTGGTCAAGCTTGTCCCTTCATTCTTGACATTGGATGAAATCTATGGATTTTTCATTGTACTGCAGTTTGCCTGTTTACATGTTAGTGCAAAACTGAGCTTGAGTACACTCATTTAATTTATAAATTGCACTGGGTATTAAAAATAACTTTGACCAATCAAATTCTTTTTTGGTTATCATAGTGATAAAAGCTATGTATGCCTGTGATAAAGTGTTTGGTTGATATAATGATGATGATTTTACGTTGCCTTGGTTATCCCAGAGCTTTTAATTCAATGATAGTGAAAGACCATAAAAATGAGGGGGTAGAAAAGAAATAGATCGGGTAAAATTATTTCTGGAGCACGTAGCAGTCTTTAATCCCTCTTTGATGCTTCCTGATTGACTTTGATAAATTCTGCATTTATTTTCCGAAGGCATACTACTGTTAATTGAGTGCTGCATTCGGAAGTATTTGGCCAATTTTGGTAATCAATAAACCGCAAAATATGTAAGTAGGTTAGGTATCTCAAACCACAGACGAGATTGGCCAATTTTAGTAATCAGTAAACCTCAAAATCAATATGTAAGTTGGTTAGGTATCTCAAACCACAGACGAGATTGGCCAATTTTAGTAATCAATAAACCGCAAAACCAATATGTAAGTTGGTTAGGTATCTCGAACCACAGACGAGATTGGCTAATTTTAGTAATCAATAAACCGCAAAATCAATATGTAATTTGTTAGGTATCTCAATCCACAGACGAGGTTAAACATTTGGTTTTCAGCTTTCGTTTATTTACCAATCAAAACCGATTCAATATGAACCGAAAACTTATTAAAATTGAAATTTTTTTAAACGTTGTCTTAAGTTTGTTAAATATAGTAATATGTTACTAAAAAAATTCTGAACATCATCAAAAGCTGGGAAACAATGCCAATTCACCGAGAGTTGCTTTAGATTGATTTAAATTTTGTATTGATTTGTGTTCTGTTTATTTATCTTACATACTTTTTTCCTTTTTATAGGAATATTGTGTACAACATCAGTTTGCAATCATTGCAAGAACAAAAGGTGAGTTTTTAGTAAAAGTATTTTAATCCGAATTCATGTGTTTCTTAAATTTGAAAACACTTGATAAAACTAACTTTAAAGTAATATACAACATAAAGTTCGTTTTATCAAGTAGTAATATACGAACATATAGTAAGATACGAACTTTAATGTACATAGTATATTAAAGTTCGTATATTAATGTACATATAATATATAGAACTTCAATGTACATACTTTTTACTAATATACTTATATAAATATACGAACATAGTAATATATATAGTAGTGTTACTAAGTTTGTAACTGAAAAGATTTAATTTTAGACTGTCAACCTCAAAACCTCAAAAATAGAATCAAGTTAACATGTCTTATATACTAGTGATTTGGTATTTAATATTTGTAGTGGTAGTTACGCCACATAACCTCTATAACATTTTACTAAATTAAGAGAAATACACATCAAGTTGAAAATCTCAGATGCTTAATTTTATTGGTATAACTATAAAAAAGTTTTCGATAATGCTGATATTAGCATTTTAATATTTCAATTACTTAACTAACCCGATTAATATAGTTAATTTTTTAAATAATTGCAAACAGTTATTGAAATGTGGTATCTAATACGATTAATCGAGCAAAACCATGTGGCAAATTCTAGGTAACATCAGAGTAGTGAATATCCGAAAATCATATTCGGATATCCTGGATCAACTCGCTATAGTTGCGACTTTTAATAATATTTTGTAGGCTTCTAACGCTTTCAACTTAACTCTAATTACTAAATTAGATTTACAAACTATAATATAATAATATCTGTCTGATATATGTCAGTAAAATTTTAATTAACACACACAGAGGCGCATTGATATCAACTCTTGATACACTCTTACAGCAACATCCATAATTATTTGATACACTCAAAATTTTAATTGAGTATCAATACCTTGAAACAATTATGCCCATCACGTCGGCAATGCTAATTTCCACATCAACGATGATTGATGTCCAATTAAGCGTCAAATTCCTGATTAAAATGCCTTCTACCTGATTAAAAAAAAAAGGTTTATTAGGGGAAAAAAATAAAGAGTCTCAGGGAGAAAAAAAAGTTAAGATTTACGCGACATAAATTATCTCTCCTAAGTAAATGGGTGAGCAATTTTCATCTTCTGTCTGAGAAGAAAATCCCCCTCTGCCATGGGGGGCCCCTCATAAATTCATCCCTAACGAAGTGAGCGTCATCATCGGTGCTTGTCAACCTCGTCGTTCTCACCCAAGGGTCTAATTTGCATGTTGACAACTGCTCTTCCCCACCCCCCTGACGCTCATCTCCCCTGATGTCGAACGCGCGTTTTAAAATTCATAAGCCCCCCTTCCCTCACTGTTCCCTCGCACCTTAATTTCATTATTTCATTATAATCTCTCGCTTCATCTCTAATGAGATTAGATTTTGAAAAGATGGGTGAGGGGTCAGGGGTGAACCCCCCCCCACCTTCTTTATATTCTCGTTGAAAGTGAAAGATATATTTTTTGAGACCGTTTGTCGAATGAATATAGATGGATATTCTATAAATTTAATATTTGTTATTACCGACTTGGAAAATAGTAAGACGTGAATAAGTATTCGATGGAAATTGTTGATTAGAATTTCATTCGAATTTTATTCTTTAATTTGAATATTTTTTATTTATTATTTATTTATTTTGTTGCCAAATACAGTTTGTTGTTATACGCATTAAAAGTTTTAATGCATTAAGATATGAAAATTAAAAATTAAAATGATTTTAATTTTTTTTTCCTAACTTCTGTAAAAATATTCAAAATATTAAATAAATAAATGAAATAATAATTTTCTTGTTTTTAAAGTTATGAATGTTATAATTGATTTAAATAATTGAGTTTCCGAACTACAACAACAACATATCAAATTTCATTAAAATCGCAAATTGTCTTAATTTCTTACATCGGTGTAGTATGAATATGAAAATTGAAACTTTAAAACAAATTTTTTTTTTAAATTTTTCAGTTGAAGTAAAATATAGAAGAAAAAAAAACTATGAAAAGAAATATATCTCGCTTAGGGGCTCCTGATTTCATCTTTTTTGACGTTTTCCAGTCTTATGAAAATCCCGCCTCAACTTCCAAATTTCAAACTTAGATGAAGGAGGATACCTTATGGGAATTTTCTTTTATTATTTTATTTCTTGAGGTGATCCGCTTGATCGATTGATAGGAGGGGGAGGGGAATTGAAAAAGCTTCGTTTTCGGAAGTGACCCTCCAAATCGTGACCGGCATGCAATTGGCCGAAATAGAGGGTCACGTGAACGACACCTGATGCCCCCCTGGTGCGTCGTTACAGAAATGAAAACTCTTTTCAGACCTCCTCATATCGTCTGCAGCAGCAATGCAAGACCAAACCTTGGTCTCTTCACCCCTCCCCCATGTTTTATGCAATACACATGACCAAGAAGATTTTTCTGACTTTTTCAAAGAAAAAAAAGAAAAACTTTCATTTTCCTCGATAGCATCAAGGGACCGACAGTTTGTTGAAATGTTGGCGTAATGGCGCCAAACTTATCTACCCTCCGAAAATTATACGACATTTTCTTCCCTTAACTGCAAGGCTCCAGAAATCGGAATACTTTTATTATAGCGATAAATAGCGAATTAAATAACCCTCTTACATTTTACAAAATAACAGATTCAACTCCCAGATATTAAAGTTTGCCTTTGATAATTCTCTAAATATTTGTCGATTTGATGTAGATACGGATGCACCGTTTTATAAGATTAAGTGTCCAAAGCTATCAGGAGGGAAAATCACTAAAAAAATGCTCAAAGATATACATCTTGGGTAAAGAAATGAAAAGGCTCTGCACAGAATATCATTTATGGTTAATAAACTAAAGAACACTGCTCATATCTTTTGGAATTTTTTCTTTGTCAAATTGACTGTAAACTTAATTTGTTGAGCCGTGGTTGCTAGGGAGATAGAGCCCTCGCCTCCCAATGAGAGGATCCGGGTCGATTCGAGTTCCGCACCCGGCTCGAAAAGTCCACAGTGTTGACATAAAATATCCTTAGTGGTAGATGGAGCATGAGTTAGAGTCTCCCTGCCGTCAGGCTAACCATGGTAGGTTTCCGTGGATCTCCTATACATGTAACGCAAATGCGAGTTAGTTGGATCAAAATGTCCTTCGCGAAGGCAAATTTCTCCTAATACTTGATGCAGAAGTTCACTTGTCTTCTAGATTAGGTTGAAAATTACAAGTCTACGGAGTTGAACTTTAGTAGCCGTAAACCCTGAATTTGGTTGGTTGTTCAACGACGGTTATAAAATATATAAAAAAAACTTAATTTGTTGAGCCGTGGTGGCTCAGGGGATAGAGCGTTCGCCTTCCAATAAGGTAAACCGGGTTCGAGTCCTAACGATGGCTGGTCTATACAAATTCCACATCCAGCTTGCACCGACTACAATGCTGACGTAAGATATCCTCACTGGTAAACGGATCATGGGTTGGAGTCCCTTTGCCGCAGACTAATCGTGGGAGGTTTTCGTAGTTTTCCTCTCCATGTAACGCAAATACGGGTTTGTTCCATCAAAAAGTCCCCCACGAAGGCAAATTTATCCCAGTATTTGATCCAGGAATTACTTAGTCTTCTGGATTGGATTCAAAACTACAAGACTACGGAGTTAAACATTAGTAGTCGTAAACCCAAAAAATTGGGACAGCTGTTCAACGACGGTTATAAAATAAAATATAAAACTTAATTTGGTGTAGTTTAAATAATTCTGATCAAAATTTTTAATAGACACGAAGTCCAAATATTTATAGTTTCTGAGGTACAAAGTCTCAAACCATCAATAGTAATTCTCATTTCTCTAATGACGTCACGTCATTAGCATTAACCAAGGAAATTGGAAAAAAATATTAATAATGAACTTTTAAATAAGCATTGAAAATTAGATTAAGTAATGAAAAAGCTAGCACGCAAGAACGCTCAGTTGCTAAGCTAGCATTACTTCTTCGTATTATGTTGGCAGAGCACGCACAGTAGATGTTGTGTTAATGTGGATAGTTGCATGATGAAACGTGAATAATAATGTATAATAAATTATGATTTTTTTTTATTAAATACAATACCATCTTGATACAGCAAACGACTAAAAAAATAATTGTAATGCAGCTTAAACAAAGACAAATTGCATATTTCGTCAACGACATCGTGAAGTGATGACTACTTTCAACAGTACATGCCTTTTATACAAATTCATTATTACATGCATACAAAATGACGTCACTCACGTTATCTTTAAAAGAAAATATACTAGTTGCCAACACTCGACCAAAACTTACCGAATTACCTCTAACCACTATGACCATTACCTGTATCTCTTATGTTTGAGGCTTCGTATCTCGGAAACTATCCATTTTTGGACTTGGTGTCAATGAGCACTTTTGATCGGAATGTTTTGAGCTACAACATATTACATTTTCAGCCAGTTTGACTGAGAATTAATTTCCATGTAATTTGTGGAGGGGATGAGTAATTAGTGTAGAGGAGTAATTAAATTTGTTAAGTAACACTTCAAATTTATAGTCTTTTGTTAAATAAGCCATTAACTATTTAAGAGCATATTAAGAATGAAGATGATGCGTTATAAATAAGCATTTTAATTTTTCTGAAAAAATAGTAGTAGAAAAAAGTTTGAAAGCATTTTTAATTTGCTAGGAAAAATCGTTGGTGGTATACATTTTTAAATTAAAGGTTCTTAAAGCTTGCTGGTAAGAAAAATTTTAATGTGGAAAATAAAAATAGAATAAAAATAAATCAATGCCCGTGAAATATCCAAATCCTCCCCCACAAATGCAAAATGGATTCATACCGCATCACCGATATTACCCATTGTTTTATGGCTTTTTCTCCCAAGCTTTACCCAGTTTTGGAAAATAGCCGAATTTCGAATAATTCCTTTCATCATCTACAAGAACCATCGCCATTTTCCAGAACGTTTCGCTTCCAGGGGATTTTCAATATCGTCAGATACAATGGGGAGGAAAAAACGATCAGTACCCCCAATCCCTCTCCCACCACCCCCACTTCCGATTCTGTGAGTCGATTTATCCTTGTCCCAGGACTTTCTTCTGTTAAGCTTGATGGCCTTTCTTCCTTTTTTCCTCGTTCGAAAAACCCTACCAACCATTCCTTCTGCAAGGAACAACAAAAAGGGAGATCGTCTGGGGGCGATCAAAACACTTGTCTTACAGATGGATTGAACTCTCCACCAAATGCCCGTTCTTTTTGTTGAAGATTTTGATCACTTTCTTCCTCTTTTACACACTCAGGGTTAGGTTTTTTTTATTCTTCGTTCTTTAAACAAAACTGTTTTCTATTCATGGGTCAAACTAGCTTATCATGGATAGCCAATAAAGAGTTTCTAAGATCATACAATAGTTAGCGATTCGTTGAAAGCTGTTATTTATTTTATAACTTCCCAAAACAGATTTTGATGATTGTTGTTATAGAAATCTGGAGAAAACAGTGGATGTTACAATTTTATATCAAGTGCTATGGTTTAGTTCTAATAACTGTGCAGTTTTTTGGACTTGAGTGATAGAAAATGCTTTAAAAAAAAAAGATTTTTTTTCATACTTCGGCTCTCTGTTGTGGTGAGATGTTGAACTATTAGTTTCTATCGCTTTTTTTTTTTTTTTTTAATTAAAATGATTTTTTTTCTTCTCTCTTTTAAGTACGAGAAAATGGCGACGCTTTCAATTCGGCTGTCTGTTGTGGTGAGATGTTGGACTATTAGTTACTATCGCGTTTTTTTTTAAAATTATTTTTAACTGAATTTTATAGAATTAGTTGTGATGTGCCTTTAACTATTCGTTTAGTATTTACTTTATAAAATGCTTAATTATTAGATATTATTATTATTATTATTATTTTTTTGAAAAGAGGTCAAATCTGAAAAAAAAAAAAATGAGCACAAAAAAAAGAAAAAAAATAGAGAGAGATTGAGAGAAGATAACTTCTTCGACTATCTACATATCTTACACTTTGATTTTAATTTTTTTTTCTATTTTTCATATTCTCACATTTTATTTTTATTGTACATATTTATATGCCAGATATTCACATTTATCCATGCATTAAATTAATTGAGGGCCGTGGTTGCCCTGTGGTTAGAGAGAAGAACACCAGAGGGCCAGGGTTTGATCATCTACTGTGCTAATACATACCGAATACATGCGATAGACGTATTCATAAAATCTGTGGAATCAAAAGTTCTGTGGTTGGTCACTGAACAGGATCATGGGTACAGGAATCTGGAGAAAATTTCCTTTCACTTCTATATCTAAATCTAATCTAAATTCTATCTATATCTAATCTAATCTAAATTATCTATATAAATAGAGAAAATGACCCCTTGAATAAGTGGTGCTGCCATCTATCCATGGCGCTCAGAGCTAAAACGTACTTTCACCCTTGCGGTGCTCTCTTGCCAAACGAAAGAATCACCTTTCTGACTTAATTTGCTAAAAGGTTAACGGCTGGCGAGCTTGACTTGTCTAAGTATCATTAGAAACACCAAGAAATTAATTGAAAAATAATTTAGATTAAATATTATTTCTCGCCTTTATATAAATTATATAAATTTCGATAATTGTTAATACAATTTTTTTTTCTAAGATTAGTAAAATCGATCAAGTAATATTTAAAATTGCACCATTGGTTGTATCCAACTAATCAAAAATTTATAATTTAAATCATGACCCTTAGGTATTATCAACATTTATATCTCTATCTTAATCATTTATATATTTATCACCAATATTTTTTTTTTAATCCGAAAATATTCATTATAAATATCGACGAATATTTTATTCTTTTTTCAAATCTCTCTTATGTAACAGTTTTAAATCATTTAAATTCTTATTTTAAAATATAAATTTTTGCAAAAAAGTTTTTTTCTATTTTTATTATATAAATTTTTATTTTATAGCGTATAAATTCTTAACATTTCGTTTCGTATCTTATAACACAAAACCTTATCTTTAAAATTTTAAAATATTTTGAATTATTCTTTCAATTTAATAAAAAAAAAACTATCCTTATTTTTGTAAAAAAAAAAGTATTGTATTTTAAAATTGTTTTTAATTATAAATTTTTTTTTTAAAAAAAACTACAACCAACGAAAAAAAGAATGCAGTAAAAAATTAACCTTATATCCAAATCGCCTTTCGTCTCATCGTATATTTTATTACATTTGATGCAATGATATAAAATAGAGGTTGTCAATTCGGTAATGATAGATCGCCAAATATAGAAGTCTCATTTCAAGAGATGAGAAACTTTTGCCAAAAACAGCTCATTCAGCATCTTGTTTGGCTCCCATTATATCCGCCTAATGAAGTCTCCCGAATTCCTCTTCTCGATCTATAAGGGTCTCTTACAAGAAGCGAAAGTAGGAAAACTGGAGAAAAAAAAATTATTCCGAAATCCGGGACTAAAATGAAATCAGAAAGAAGACATTTTTATCACGAGAGTTCTTTTTATGTAGTTTCGAAGTTTCTTTACGCCGACATTGGCGAGAATTAATTGCTCGCTTCAATGATTTAGGATTGATGATTTCCGTTAACTCCATAAATTAAGATTTCCTGACACTTAGTATTCATATTCTTGTTTGAAAGGGATTTAATTTTAGCTGTTTTAGAAAATTCTGAGACATTTTTCAATCCGTTTAATCGACTGCCAAACAATGTTAATGTAAATCAGTTTTTAAATTTGATTTTTGAGCTAAATAAAAATAGGATTATGAATTAATTTTTGAAATTTATTTGATATTTTGAGTTTTGTTCTTTAGTGTATATGAATTATAATAAATTGAAGTTACATTAATTTCCCTAAAATGCCCTTCGTTTTACTTACGAATTTATTTTTTGATTTCTTAATGCTATCTTGAAATAGTAAAATAATATTAAATTTCAAAATTCGAACATTTGTTTAAGATAAGACAAAAATTCAAACATTTATTAAATGAACCAGAAAAGAAAAGTTCATCCAATAAAATATTATTAACAATTTATTAAAAAGAATTTTTTTTTAAATTTAAGTGACTTTTTGCTGTAAACTGAGTAATTAAATCTAAGAATATTATTTTGTACAAAATATTATTTCTTAAATAAAACATTTAAAAAGTATGTTCACAGAACATAAAATAGTTTATATGAAATGTTATTACAACAGGTTTGATTTGATTTGATTTGATTTGATTTGTTCAGTTACGTCGCTCTAGAGCTGCACAATGGGCTATTGGCGACGGTCTGGGAAACATCCCTGAGGATGATCCGAAGACATGCCATCACAATTTTGATCCTCCGCAGAGGGGATGGCACCCCCGCTTCGGTAGCCCGACGACCTTCACGCGAAGTCGAGCACTCTACGGTAGAACAGTTTAACGAGGACCAATACCGCACACCCTCGGTCCCTACGCAGACTGATCCAAGTGGTCACCCACGCGCACACTGACCGCAGCTAGTGACGCTTGACTTCGGTGATCTGCTGGGAACCGTGTCTTAACGATCAGTCCACTGCGGGACGTTATTACAACAGGAAATTTAAAATTATTATTTTTTTAATTTTTAAAATAATTATAACATTTAAAAGTAGAAACAAAAAACTTTAATTGTATTGCTGCAAATTTGTGTAGTCGGTGGGAAATATTTTACAAATTCACCAATGCTTAAAAAAATAAATTCTAAACTGACAAATCTTATGTTTAGATATTTCAACGCCGTGATAAGATTTAAGCTATAAAATAAAAATAAATTAAAATATCATTGTTGCCATCACTAAGAAAAAAATCTTCTCGGCTACCGTACAACTACGATTTTTATCAAATTTATTAAGAATACACAATTACAACTATTATATTTTCACAACATGTAATTACTATGGTCAGTAATAAACATAAGATAGTTCTTGCGTTGTATCGTTACAACAGAAAATGGAACATTTTTGCTTGCCTCTCCAAGACAACAATAACTAACAAAATCCGACGTGGTTATCTCCTCGTAAACAAGATGGCGTCTCCATCGGTCTAGATAATGAGAATTGAGGAGGGAAAGAAACTAACAAAAAAAAGGGGGGATATAGTTAGAAAAAGGGGGCAAAAGAAAAGAGCACATCGTAAACTGGGAAACCAAAGAAAAGAAAACCTTTTCAATCTAATGCTAACATTGACGTATACCCTTTCCTTTTTTCCTTAGAGGGTTAGCACCCGAGATATCTCGGCATCTAACAGCAGAGGCGAAGATAATAGGCTCGTAAATATGGGGTTCGAACGCAAGACCTCTGGGACACCATCCCTTCATCCCTGGGAGTATTCCACCTTCTTCTAATGGTAGATCTTTCTTCCTTGAAAAAGAATGGATTTCATCTATTCTGTGGGTGGGTGGGTGTGGATGGGGGGAGCTCGATGAAAGTCCATTTTGTGGGGATTTGTGTCTAAATATTTCCTTTCGATTTTGGAAAGGGTTTTTGTTTTGGGTGGAATTTAAATGTTTCTTTTCTTCAACCGTAACTTCTGCAGAAAGGTTGTTTCTTTATCATTAGATGTTTGCAAAAGTGTTGTTAGGCATTGTTTTATTTAACTGAATTTTAAAATTTACGGTGTGTAATTATGCCTGCAATGGATTTTATTTTAAATCTATTTTTTTTAGAGAAAATAAAATGGATTGAAGTAAAAAATTTTAGTTACAATTTCAAAATAACCGTTCGTTATAGATGTTACTATAATAGCAAAGCAATAAAATTATCATCTAAAATGCAGCAGTAATAAGAAGGAGATAATAATATTATCAATTCGGAAAACATAATTAATCAGGGCTTTAAAAATATGCAATGCATATTTTTTTAAAAAGAAAGCTTTTTAATATTTATTTAAAATGTGAAATTCAAGAAAATAAAGAAGTAATGAGTAAGTGTTAATAATATATATATTGCAGAAGAAAGGGCAAAGAAAATGAATACTAATAAAAAGAACTTAATTAATAATTTATGCATTTAAAATATTTTAATGGAAACCGTAAACCTTTCCAAAATATAGTAGTCATAAGTAAGAGATGATAATATTATCATTTCTGAAAAAACACAGCTAAGTAACACTTGAGAGAACAGTTTGAAAGCATAATTAATAATATATTCAAAATATTTGAATAAAACTTTATCTAATTTCTTATTACAAATATAACTAACTAATAAAACTAGTAAAATATAACTAATAAAATTCATAACTAATTTATAATAATTTATAACTAATAAAATTCGTTACCTTTTCGATCATTTAATATTAAAAAAAATCTGATTAAATAAAAACTAATACAATTATTCCATTCTTCCATCTTAAATAAAATTATCAGCGCATAATGCAATTACCTTAAGCTGTTAAAAAATACATTATTTAATTTATCTAATTCTATATTGCAACAGCTAAATTATAAACTCCGTTCAATTAAATATCCGTTCAATTTAATAAAATATCCTGATTTAATAAATATTAATATTTCTGCATAATATTTTTCCGCTTAAAATAAGTTTTTCCCCTTATATAATGCAATTATCTTAAATTATTTTAAATAAAAAAAATCATTGTTAAGATTTGGTTACTTTTTATTGCATATTATGAGAAATAAATTAATTATTTTTGAATTACTGTTTTCTCCCTGCTAACTAAGAGTGACAGTTTTTAGTGATAGTTAATTCTAATATATAAACATTATTTCCAAGGAAAAATAACTTTATTCAACGTTTTTATGCTGTGAAAAAATTTACTTCATAGGAGGTGTGAATAAACATCACCTTTTTTTTTTTTTTAACAAGCTAATGTTAATGAATAATTCAACCGTGATTTCTTCTAATCCCTCTTCGTTAATGAAGGAATTAATTCCTTTTTTGGCGATTAAAAGTACTTTTAACCCATGCTTGACCAAGTGAACATGGCGAAATTTCGGTCACGATCTGTCTAAAAAAAAACTCGCCAGTTTTTTTCTTTTTCCTTTGAGAATACCAAAGATAAAAAAAACAAATGATTGGGCTGGCAAAAATAGAAAAACTGAGCAAATAAATAATGAAAAAATTATTCTTAATTTAATTTTTTTTCCTACTTAGTCATTTTCTCTGCCTACCAAGTGAAAGCCAAATATGTGCTTAGAGCTACATTTCCCTACCTTCTCCTCCCTTTTGCTTAATTAAGAAAGCATGCAATGGGGCATACTGAGCAAAAGTAGTTAGCAAAGATTAAGAAAGTGGAAAAAATAAAACTTTTTCCTTCCTTGTAACTATAAGTAATTATTTTACGGTAATTAGAAATTAAAAATGATAACAGCGCTCTGTTAAAGAAATATATTTTAACCTCGTAGACGTTCCAGAAATTCCTCCTCATCGAAAAAGAGCTAAATTTTTCGACTTTTTTCTTTCTTAAAGCATTTGCTTCATCTATCAAGTAAGCAGTAAGGGCATTTATAATCGCGCCGATAAGAGGATAAGAGATGATAAATATAAAAATTTGACGGAAAAAAGATAAAATAAATCCCTTATGCTTAACGCGATAACCCAATTAAACGCTGAGTTATGGATACGTTTCATTCAAAAATCCATAAATTATTAATTACTTAGTAATTAATTTAAGGATTTTGCCATGCTCTTCCCTCGTGTGATAAGTACATATCCTTATTTTTTCCTCATTTTATCTCACGTAGAGCATGTGCTGTTTTAATACAGCCAGTAGTGGAAAAAAAATATATAATCTGCTTTTTTTCTAAGGGAAATTTGTCTTTCCTAATTTTAGAAAAGAACAATCTCTCATTAGAGGGCTGTTAAAGTAATTTTTATTTTTTGCACTTTAAAAAAAAACTAGGATTACTTTAAAAAAATTTTAACTGATCAATTCCTAAACTGATCACGATATATTCACAGTTTAACGAAAATTACCCGATATTTTTTCATCTTTGGAGCATTAATCTTTTTTATAATATTTTTCCTTTATTTTAGCTTTAAAACTCGGTACAACTTAGCTACATATTTTAGTCCGTTAAAAGTTTGTTTTCTTGTAAAAATCTGTTGTTATGTGTCTTCTGAAGAAGTTTTATGAAACTGTTATTTACCTTTAATACCAAGCTTTAAAATATTGTTAGTTATTTTTATTGATAAGTTTTGAAAAGTTCATCCAGCATCCTCCGCTTCAGCTATTCTTCACTATATTTGTAAAATAATGAACTGAAAAAACAATTTAAACTTAGGAATGCAGAATGTGTGACAGAAATATATATTATTAGTGAGAAGTAATTTTTATATGTTAACAATATATAAGGATGACTTTAGATGAGATAATAGTTCAAACTAGAAACAGGTTTTATTCTTCGCCATTTATATTAAAATTTGGAGCATATTTGAATTTCAGCATATCTCTCCTGATTTAAAAAACGTAATTTACACTTATCAAACTAATAATATTTTTTAGATTTCTTCCATCAATAGGACTGTCGAACGAAAAACTTCAGTGTAACTATCCTGATTTAAAAACTACGCGCCAATTTATGAACATTTCCTAGCTTTCTTTTATGAGTAAGATATCGTTAATTGAGACAGTTAAAAAAAGCTTTCGGTATATGTATCTTGACTTCAATTTGTCACACAATTTAATGAACATTTTGTGGCTTTCTTCTTTGAATAAGACCTCATCAAATGAAACAGTTGAACAAAAGTCTTGTATACAAATCCTGATTTAACAATTTCCTGCTGATTCATGCCCATTTTTTAGCTTTCTTTTATAAATAAGACCTTTTCAAGTAAGATTGCCTCTAAGTAAGACTGTTGAAAGAAACCTTTCATTATATATATATATATATATCCCAATTTTAAAACTGCTCGATAATTTAAATTTTTAAACATCTTCTAGCTTTCTTTATTAATAAGACTTCATCAAATGAGGCTCTTTAAAGAAAGTCTTCAGTATATCTATCCTTATTTAAAAACAATGCACCAATTTAGGAACACTTTTTAGCTTTCTTTTATGAATTAGATCTTATCAAATAAAACTTTTGAAAGGAAGCTTTCAGTATATCTATCCTGATTTAAAATCTATGCTCCAATTCAGGAACATTTTCTAGCTTTCTTCCGTGAATAAGACTTCATCAAATGAGACTCTTTGAGGAAAGCTTTCAGTATAAATGCACTTATTTAAAACTACAAGCCAATTTTTGAACATTTCTAGTTTTCTCTTATAAATAAGACCTCGTCTACAGAGACTGTTAAAGGAAAGTTTTCAGTTTATGTATCTTGACTTACAATTGCCTCTCTACTTAATGAACATTTTCTGGCTTTCTTCTTCATTATCAAATGAGACTGTTGAGCGAAAGTCTTCAATATACCTATCCTGGTTTAATAATTTTCTACTGCTGATTCATGCACATTTTCTAGCTTTCTTTTATGATTAAGATCTCATCAAATAAGACTATTGAAAGAAAATCTTTAGTAAATGTAAATTATTTGAAATTGACGTACTATTTTATGAACAATTTCTAGCTTTCTTTTATGAATAAGACCTCGTTTATGGAGACTGTTAAAGGAAAGTTTTCAGTTTATGTATCTTGACTTAAAATTGCTTCACTATTTAATGAACATTTTCTGGCTTTCTTCTTCATTATCAAATGAGATTGTTGAACGAAAATCTTCAATGTACTTACCCTGGCTTAAAAATTTCCTACTGCTGATTCATGCACATTTTCTAGCTTTCTTTTATGTTTAAGATCTCATCAAATAAGACTGTTGAAAGAAAATCTTTAGTAAATGTACCTTTATTTGAAATTGATGTACTATTTTATGAACAATTTCTAGCTTTCATTTATGAATAAGACATCATCAAACGAGTACTGTTAAAAGAAAGCCTTAAATCAATCAACCAGATTGATATGATTTTATCTTTGAAGCCTTGCATTAAAAGACAACTCATAACGAAGGCTTTCCTCTCAAGAGAGTGTTTGAAAGTTGGTGGTATGTCATTGAGGCATTTTATGGGGCTATTTGGGACTGGGGCTAATTATCCTGCGCCCTCATGGTAGAATCCCGCAGAATACCGGGGCTCGTAAAACTGGCACGGAAGCTTAAGGAGGACAAATAAAAACCTCCAATTTACGGCCCCCACTCGGACACAAAGAGTACTAAATGAGATTCTTATCGCCTCCTTTGTGAGATTAAGAGTTGCGCCTCTTGTTTTTACTGGTGTTTTCTCTGTTATCTATGTTTTGACTACTGTAGTCCTTAAGTTCGTATAACTTTATTATTGCAAAGTTTTATTGGTAATTTCCTATTATTAAGATATTTTTCGTGACTTCAAGAGGTCTTAGTCTAGTTGTCACGCTAAACGTGATGACATTAGTCTATGTTAAAAGTATCGCTATCTGGGGTTATCTCAAAAACTTTATACAGAACATAAATACCTACTTCATTTTTTTTATAGTAACCGTTGATTTATATTAATTAAGGATCTTAGTGAAAGAATATTGTTAATGACAATTTATAAAAAATAAATTTTCTCGCTTTAAACACCTTATGAATTTTAAATAAAGATTATATCTGAAGTCCTAAAACAAGATGGTTTTCAGTACAGAATGATAAACTTTTAATTATTTGCTTATGTCTGTGTAGAGTGTCTAAAGATTACTTTTGGAAATTGTATAAAATGTAATTTTACGTTAACGTTGCGAGTGGCGTTAGTACTTTTAGATTTTAGTTACAAAATTTCAATGAAATATTAAATAACTTAATTACATAAGAATGATTTTTATTCCTTTTTTTCATTTACAATTGAGAAAAGTCAAGCTGGTTTCTCTAAAAGTGAAATTAAGACATCATCTGTCTAAAAAAGTGTAATAATTTATTACCAGCATTTAATTTTATAACTGAAGCTGACAATTCTAAGTTTACGACCATCAATATTCATCGCTGTAGCCTTGAAATTTTAAACCCAATCCAGAAGGTAAGGAAACTCCCGGATCAAGCATTAGGACAATTAATCCTTCGCGGAGGACCTTTTGATCAAACTAACTCTCATTTGCATTTCATGGTAAGAAAAACCGCGAAAACTTCCCACGATTAACCTGATGACAAGGGGATTCCTAACCCATGACCACCACTGAGGATATTTTATGTTTGTACACTGAGGATATTTTATGTATGTACTATAGTTTGTACGAACAGCGAGCAGAATTCGTATCAACCAGCCACCGCTAGGAATTTGAATCTGGGTCACCTCGTTCGGAGTCTAACGTTTTATCCTTTGAGCCACATCGGTTCTTATAACCAGCATTATATACATCTCATCGATAATGAATTGGCCAACAGTGAATTTTATTGCAATTAAATTTTATGAGTTTTGTTTCGTAACATGACCTGGGACCTTTGAACGTTTTTTCTGGTAGATAAATCGCCGACGTCTAGATCAACCATTTTAAGGCTCACTGACGAATCGACGATTTTACTTTCCGAACGACAACATTCCATGCCATGCGGTGATAACCGAGCGGTAACCGAAGCAGTGATAACCGAATACGATAAGTATCTTGCATGGTCTATTTGCAGACCTACCATTATCTCAAGCATTCTTGAGAGGAATTAGAGCGGCTTATTGCTTGTGCCTAGTTAACTGGAAAAAAAAAAGAAACTTTGTTTGGCTATTGATTGCTATGTAAGAACTAAACATATGTATGAAATGTTCAGTGCGTAATAAAATAAATGGAAAATTCTGAATAACTTCTGATCTAATGTATCGGATCTTCACGTTCTAAGACTCTATTTCGAACGGATGATATCGAATATGCTATTTAGTGCAGACGATATTTTAAATTAAGAAATCAAGCACAAAAATGTACTTTCTCTGAATGAACATCGACGATGGATTCGAATTTCTGACCCCCAATTTGATTGCAATAGTGTGGTCAGTAGAGTGGAACAAGGTTTGGATCCTTTCATGTTTTTTTTATGTATTTTACCACATCTCCAGAACTTTTTGAGAGAATAAAAGAAAATTTTTATGCACAATTATAAAACTCTTTTATCCAAAGACAATTCCATCAAAATAACTTTTAGGAAATATTTATTATTTTATTTAATAACAGTTGAAAATATTTTGAATTGTATATTATGAAATTTTTTTATATCTTCTTAAAGAATATAGTTTTACATGGCAAAATACAAAATTATAACAAAATCGGTCGAATAGTTCCTGAGTTATCGAATTTTATAAATATGACTTTTTTTATATGCGTTTTTAGGTACGTTACTAAGCACGGTATAAAGTATGTATTTGTGTTTGATTTTACAACCTAAAATATCGTCTGCACTGATTAATTAGCAAATTTGAAATCACCCCCTGGAGCATTCACCCCATGAGTCCTAGAAATTCAAAAATTTGATATTTAAGACCGAGAATTACTTGCTCATTATACATAGCGCTAGTTCTAATTATATATGTAATATAGGAATAAAAAGCTTAGGATATATATTAAAAACAACCTCAAAATACTGTTATTCTATGTATTGCTACCAATACTGAAATGTCTATGTGCATCTATCTGCACTTTCTATGTGCACATTCATTTGGGACATAGGTAACAATATTAATATTCAGTGTCCATTTGTACTGATATAACAAAAACCGAAGAATCTCGAATTAGAAAAGCCATCTTTAATTGTCAAATTTTTAATAAGGATTTCCCATAAATCATTGAATATTTAAAGGAAGGTTAATACCCTATGAGTGCTTTATTTTACAATTAATAATTAATTGACATCATTGAAATTGAAATGTATTTAAAATGCAAGTTTCCTGTTTCCCATTAATGCCCCGTTTCTTAAATAATAGATGGTAAAATTCAAACAATATCTACCCCTGCCTTTCAGTTTAAAACACGACGAACCACAAACCTCTGTAAGCAAGCTTAACAATTTATTCCCCGCGACGATTTAGTGAAAACAGTTTCCTTTCCTAAACCTTGTTCGCCAAATTCATAATTCTCGAGAATAATTCACACTCGCCAAGTTCATTTTTCGTGAAATGCCATACAATGGTCCATGCGGTGAAGAGATGGGTTGTTGGCGATTACAGCAACTATAGCTGCCTTATAGCAATCTTCCCCATTTCCCACTTTCTCCCAAGAGGAAGAATAATAGGTGCGACTGGATCGGGAAAAGTGAGGGGTGGTTGGCGCAAACAAAATTTCCAGGAAATACATCTTTCGGTACACAACACCTGCTCGCCAGGTTCGGGGAGAATGATCTCTGAGAGAATGGAAAGAGGGGGTGGATGTAATTAGGATCACCCCTTATCAGAGAGCGAGAGTTTAAATTATAATTGAACAGCAAAATTAAAAGATAAAGTATGAATAATGATTCGGATAGGTCTATCATCATAAAGCTCGTTCTTCTGATTTACGATTTTCGCCAGCTAAATGACGTCATTAATTTCCCTGGAGGACCCCCTTGGACCCTCCACCCCCCTGCAACCTCTTCTTGGAGACACATTGTAGCTTCTCTCTTGGATATAATGACTTTATTTCCAGTCGAGTGCTTAGTGTAACGCATTCCTCAGGAGGGCCATTTTGCCCCTTAACTAATCTAAACCCAGGGCTGATTTTAACGAAATTTTCGTTAAGATGCACTCATTGGTGCCCCTATTGTTGTTTACGAACTGATTAGTTTGAAAAGTAGAAGATTTAAAAGTGTATTTGTGAAGTAAAGCTTATTATTTCTTCGATTTCGTTTCAGTTTGGCAATCGAGTCGGGAGAATAATGATGCACCGAGATGAAGGGGATTGTAAATTTTTCGGATTTATAATTTTTGTTAGTTTTTTTGAGGAGTGAATGTGCGTTATAATGAAATGAAAAGTATTTTTGAGTTTTTGGGAGTTAATCTGTTCAGATATGCGTTTGAAAGTGTTTAGATAACATTGCATGATTTAGTATTTTCAACTTCTTTCAGCTATTGGAAAGTTTCGGATTGTTATAAATAGATTGCCTCGGGTAAAGGATAATCTATATTGTGCCATCAGAGATGCCATATATTTGTGATAATATATTACATATATTTATCTTACTTAGTAAAGAGTGTTCAGAAATAGATAATCCACAGATAATACTGATAACATATGTTATATATAGGTATAATTATGTTATATATGATAATATGTAACATATATTTTTCTTACTTAATAAAGATTGTTCAGAAATAGATAATCTACAGATAATCGAATCTTGTATCTATCAACTTGATGTGAAAAATATGCACGTGGAATCGGAATAAATTTTAGTCTTTTAAGGATTAAATATATTTTATTAATTCGATTAGCCATATGTGAAAGCCGTATGACTATTAAATCATAGTCAAATAGACAATAATATTGATTCTTAAATTAATATGATCGTTAAATTTTTGCTGGAAGTTCTCATACCATTTGCTGTGCGCCAGTTAACTTTGTATATACATCAATTTTTCAACCATAAATCAAATTTATGTGCAAATACCTGCTCACTACTGATTATTCAGCAATTTTAGCAATTCTGAGTTTGTAATTCATACTTTGTCCGCTAACAAACAGCAATGTTCGACGCAATCGAGGTACCCGATCTCACCCCATTTTCCTAAAATTATATATTTATTGTTAAACTTAAGACTTAATTCAATTTTCTTAATTCTCAGTTTAACTTGTGACATAAAACTTAAGTTACTAGATTCTTCTAGACTGTTTTACGAAAAATTGCATTAGAGACATAAAATTTTCCGTTTTGTAGTCTAATCCACTTACAAAAGTTTGACCATTTCATGTTTAAAATTACAAGTAGCTTTTTAATCTTCGTTACTTTTTTAATCACATGCTAATCTCAAATTCACAGTTTGTAAAGACACTGCTTTAAAGTTTCGCATCATGTTTTATAAAGTAAAAAGTCTTATCACTGATTGAAATCTTTGCTTTCTTATGTACATTTTAACGTGGTGAACTTTTTTTTAAATCAACTTACGATCTTATCACTATAATTCACATTGCATATTTTTGAATATTTCCGTAGTTGCTTTTGCTTAGAGGGAACCTATCATCAAAATCTAGCATATTAAAAATCCGTTTGATTTTTTATGTCTCCTCGGAGTTTATAGAGTTTATAATTAAAGACCAAATACAGTAGGTCCCCTCTCAACATTGGAAACTCCTTATCTGTGAAAGCTCCTTCCTAGGTTTTATCACTTATCGAACTCTCTTAAAGTTTCTTAACAACTTTTGTACAAGCCTTAAGGCTCTCTTCTTTTCGAATAGATTGTTTATATTTTTTTTCGAATCTTTTTTTTTCCGAAGCGTGTTGGCGAAGAAAAATATATATATCTATCTTTGCTCCATCCGTAGAAGACCGGAATGATTGAGATTTATAAGAAGAGTTGGGAAAAAATGGTAAAAGTGGCCGTAAAAAAGTCGGAACTGATCGTAAAAAGTGACCGGTCTGGCGATAGAGAGAACGCCAATGTAGCCCGTGTGGCAGCTGTAAGGCAGACTAATTTCCCAGGATCAACTTATATCAGATTTCATGGGCTTGTTCCTTCTATAACTTTCGATGTAGCCGCTATTTGGAGGGAATCAATATTTTTAAGAGAAAATTTCGTCAAAGCCTTAAGTGTCTTACGAAGGTTTTGTAATGTCTCTGATGGTGTTAAAATTTGCCTATTTGCATAAGATTGGAAACACTAAGAAATATAATAAATTCTCGACCAGTGTGTTTAATGCAGTACGCGTGTCTGAAATATAGTTTTTAATGGGAGTTTTTGTTTTTTTGTAGGAAATTTGAGTGTAGATTTGTGTTTAATAGTGTAGACGCTTGTATCTAATAATGTAGATTTTATTTAGTTTTATGTTATGGTTTCCAATCCATCACAATATAGCCTCAGCTATATCAAATCCATGAATCCAAACGCTCTGCCAAGGTCACGCACCAAAAATTTAGTTTTGTTTATTACTGAAATAACACCCTTGTATTAATACTTTATGTTCAATATCTACGGCTATATTTAGAATAAAGAGTATTTTTATGTTTTGTTTTATACTTTAGAGTAAAACTAGAATTTATTTGATTGTTTTCGTCGTATTAGAGGTGCATCAATAGGCAGGCTTTTGACAGCAATTTTGGAATTTTTTGGAGAATTGGTGGACGAAAGAAGAAACGCGTATCCAGGCCTACAAGCTTCCAGTTTATGCTTGTGTGTTTATGCTTGAGTTAGTACTTAAGTGTACAAATACGTGTTAATACGAGGTGTAATACGAGAGTACAGTTATGAGATCACGTCCATGTGATCTCGTTCATGTGGTTTTAGGCTCCTAGAGTCTTAGATACTCTTCATATGAGCTCTTTTCATATATGATGCTCCTCATATGAGCTCTTTTCATATATGATGCTCCTCATATGAGCTCTTTTCATATATGATACTCCTCATATGAGCTCTTTTCATATATGATGCTCCTCATATGAGCTCTTTTCATATATGATGCTCCTCATAAGAACTCTTTTCATATATGATGCTCCTCATATGAGCTATTTTCATTTATAACGCTCCTCATATGAGCTCTATTCATGCATGATACTCCTCATATGAGCTCTTTTTATATATGATACTCCTCATATGAGCTCTTTTCATATATGATACAGTTGAACGCGGAAGAAGAATTGACAGGTCACGTATATGGGAACGGTCCTGAAGGCGTTAATGATGATCCGAAGATAATACTAGCACAAACGCATGGAACACTACTATAATTTAAATCAGAATTCATTTGAGAGTAATTACCTCGACCTTCGCACCACGTTGCCCAGCCACCCAAACTTGTGTGGATTTTTTTACGATGCTGAAGTTTTACATTGCATTACATTGGAACTACAGTAAAGTGGATCTACATTAAGAGAATTGTATTACAGTGGAATAAACTAATAAGATACGATAGAAAAATGTGTGAACTGATCACTCATCTTAGAGCAAAGTCTGAGGAATATGAACCTCGGTTCAATCCGTTGAAGGATTGACCTATACCCACCATAGCAGTTGAGTTCTACAGCTAATATTTTTTGATAGATAATATTTTTTAAATGACTTCTCTTCTGTTATTATTATTTTAACATTGTATTTATTTTCTTCAAACTAAACACTATTTCGAAATAATTTTATGGCATATTATTCTATCATCATGCAATGCATTTTATGCATGGTCAGTTTAGAATTAATTGTTTGATTAATTATAGACTGAATAATTATTTGACTAATATTTTATAATTATTTTATAAAAAAAAACCCTATTCGAATACTAACTTATATTTATCTGAATGCAAATTCCATATTTCAAACTCATATTTGTTTTTATAGATAAAAAAGTACAAATATTTGACATTTAAATTTTATTTTACCTAATTTGTAATGCAACAAGAAGCTGAACAAGTGCTTAAATTAAACTGCTAGTTTAAATAAACTACCATTTTATCAGAAAATGAAACAATTAATAAAGCAACGGGAGCTTAAGTTCTTTTTAAAAAAATTATAATTAATTGTTAAACTTTCATCCCTGTATTCTTAATCAATTTTTATTCAAATCGCTTTATAATAATTTCTAAAATCCAGTAACCATAACCTGCTAAACTATTATTTAAATTTTAACGAAAGCTGGGTATTTTTCTTTCTTTTATCTTGAATAGTTTCCCACTAAATCATTAATCTCTAAGCTTTGTTAATTATAACTAGTTGATTTAAAAATAATTATCGCTTATATCAACATGGGAGAAAGTTGAAATATAGAGAGGGCTGTTTTAAAGAAACACCCCTATTCTTTTATAAAATGATGATGGGGCGTGGCCTCTGGTGAGTTTTCTGTCGACAGAATCCCTTCATTCGTAGGCATGTTGCAACGTGTAATTATTCGTCACCCCTTGAAAAAAGTAAAGAATTCTGGACACACCAGCGCCGAACAGTAATTATGAAATCATTAGGTTGAGAAGGGAGTCATAGAGAGATATGTCGTGTCGTGCGTGAATGGAGCAGAAAAGAAAATTAAAGAGCGTTCATGTTCGTAAAGTATAGAGATGAAAGTGGAAAAAAGACATTTGTAAGATTTACTGTTGAGTGTGTGAAAGTGTTTAATGAATTGTAAAGTAGGCTGTATTAAACTATAATAGTTTCAGTTTGGTTAAGTGTACAGTTTATAGTAATAGATTTATGAACTTGTTATATGGAATTGTTTTAATTGCATAAAATAAAAATAAGATTAAAATGTTAACCTTCAATACTTTCTTTTAAATGTTATAATAATTAATTTTAGTGAAGAAAAAAAAAAGGAGGAGCGGTTTATATCCATAAACCGCTCCCCTTTTTCTATTCCGAATTGTAAAGTATATGTATTAAACTATGATAGTTTTAGTTTGGTTAAGTGTACAGTTTATAGTAATAGATTTATGAACTTATTATATGGAATAGTTTTAACTGCATAAAATAAAAAAAGATTAAAATGTTAACTTTCAATACTTTCTTTTAAATGTTATAATAATTAATTTTAGTGAAGAAAAAAAGGAGGAGCGGTTTATATCCATAAACCGCTCCCCTTTTTCTATTCCGAATTGTAAAGTAGATGTATTAAACTATGATAGTTTTAGTTTGGTTAAGTGTAGAGTTTATAGTAATTGATTTATGAACTTATTATCTGGGATAGCTTTAATTAAAATAAGATTAAAATGTTAACCTTCAATATTTTTTTAAATGTTATAATAATTAATTTTAGTGGAAAAAAAAGGAGGAGCGGTTTATATCCATATCACTTTTCTGAGCGGTTTATATCCAAAGGGGAGCGGTTTATATCCATAAACCGCTCCCCTTTTTCTATTCCGAATTGTAAAGTAGATGTATTAAACTATGATAGTTTTAGTTTGGTTAAGTGTAGAGTTTATAGTAATTGATTTATGAACATATTATATGGGATAGCTTTAATTTAAATAAGATTGAAATGTTAACCTTCAATATTTTTTTAAATGATATAATAATTAATTTTAGTGAAGAAAAAAAGGGGGAGCTGTTTATATCCAATAAAATCGTATTCTGAGAAAAAACGAATTTCAAGGAGGACAAGAGACGTTTTTCTTTTAACGAAGTTCATCTTCACTACATAATAACTCTCGGAGCAAACTGATTCTACACGTTATTGAGTTATCAGTTATTTTTTTGTTAGTAAACCTCAAAAGACAGTTATCCAATTGTCTTTTTTTAAACTGGACAAAAACTGTTCTAACCCTTTGATATTTTAATCTTAGCGATACTTCGCATAGTTAACTCGCAGACAAATGCTGTAAAATACATATTTTCGGTATATTTTCCCCTAATTTGATTCGGGCATTTTTACTGTGTAAGGAGAGTTATCCAAACGTCTCAAAAACTAATCTACGCTGTGTAAAGATTTGGATAGTCAGAAAAGTGATACTTTCATCACCTGTTAAGCGTTACGAAGAAAGGAGCAGTTTTACAGCCTAATCGGGTAATATTTTCACCACCTGTTAAGTGTTACAAAGAAAGGGGCAGTTTTAAAGCCTAATCGGGTAATACTTTCACCACATGTTAAGCGTTACGAGGAAAGGAGCAGTTTTGCAGCCTAATCGGGTAATACTTTCACTACCGGTTAAGTGTTACAAAGAAAGGAGCAGTTTTACAGCATAATCGGGTGATACTTTCACCATCTGTTAAGCGTTACAAAGATAGGAGCAGTTTTACAGCCTAATCGGGTAAGGCTCACAGTTGTTTACCCTTTAATAATCGAGTAATATTCAAGCAGAATTAAGTTGAGTGTTTAAGTAACCATCTTGCGAATTGTCATTACATTTCTATTAACAGTATTTACGTATTTTCTTTTATGTGGAAAATACACTTAACGAATTTACACGCTCAAAAGTGTACATTACATTTGAAAAATGAAGAAAAAAAATGCTGTTTTCCCTAATTAAAAATCAACTGCTATATCTAATTGACGATATAAATAAATAATAACCAAAAAAATGCCCGATTATCCAAATTACTTGAAAATTTTCGATCCAATTCTATATCCAATGTGTTAGTAAATACAAACCAAAACCAATCAGTTAATCTAGAACTGCCTCACTGCCTTATAACTGCCCGCCTTTTACTTCACTGCCTTATAAGTGTTGTGAAGGAAAAGACTGTTTTACAACCTGCTCGCGTAAAGCACAATCGTTCAGTTCACAAACGAACTCGCCACATATTCTTAACTTACGTAACATTTGAATAAAATTCAGTTAAGTTTTTGTGCTAACACTAAGATTTTCTTATAACTTTATTAATTGTACTTGCGCCACTTTTTGAAAAATTGAAGAAATGCTTTTAAATGCAAAGAAATGTATGATTGCTTTTTAATAATGTTTTTAAAAGTAAATTTAACTGTTAAAAAATGTTTTAGGAGATCTTTTTATCCATCCCACAGGGAACTTATAATTTTTCCTTTCTATGTAAATATGCATTTCGCGATGCAAACGTCTCATACGTTTTTCCTTCTATTTTTTATTTTATTTATTTTTCATGTCTGACTTAGTTTATATCACATTTGATTTCGTCACTTTGAATTCGTTTATGACTATCTCAGACTCTTGTGCCATAAAATTTTACTTTAGATGAATTAATCAAACATCCATTAACTAAATAAAATACAGCCTTTTTTAAGTTTAATATGTTTTAATCAAATGCTGCTTACCAATGTAGAATGCCTAATTAAGAATGTCTGCTGTGTTTTCAATTGCTTACTCTGTTTTGTAAACGATTCTATAAAACGATAGCGATAATCGATAACAACATTTTTTTTTTTTTTTAGCTTAGTATGTTTTAACCAAATGGTGTTTACCAATATAGAATGCCTAATTAAGAAAGTTCGCTGTTTTTTCAATTGTTTACTATGTTTTGTTAATGATTTTATAAATCAGTAGCGATATTCTTAGTAGGTTCTGTGTTGCAAAAATCATCCCTGCATGCACGATTACTACATTGTTTTATGGCAAAAAATAAAATAATTTTAGTTGAATAATAAAATACAGCTTTAAGGTAAGCGTGTTTTAATCTAACGCTTCTTATCAATGTAGAATGCCTAATTAAGATGTTGTTTTCTCAAATGCTTCCTATAGTTTTGTAAACGATTCTGTAAATGGATACTAGTAGGTTTTGTGTTGATAAAAGAAATCAACCCTGTATGTCAGATTGCTACATTGTTTCATTATAAAAAAAATAATTAATAAAAATTAAATAAAATAATTTTAGTTGAATGAATAATTAAATATCTACATTGAATAAATACGTAAATTTTTTTTTAAGAAGCCACTTAAGTCCAACCGCGTATGAAAATAGATATTTTCTTGTTCATAACTCAGTCGCCACTTGTCAGTACTCCACCCCCTAGAACAATAACCCTGAATGCAAGTTTTATTACCCCCTTCTATTGACATCCCCCGCCCAGTTTGCTTTTATCTACCCCACTAATCGCCTTAGCTGTTCACAAAGGCCTAAAGAACATCAGAACAACCCCCTTTTGCATTGCACGGTGCACACTCGTCACCGGGGCGTCGACTTTGCTGTTCGCTGCCGTCTCATTGATTTCGTAACAATGCTGAAGACAAATCACTTTCTTCTGGAAAAGACCCCCTTCCGCACCATCCCCCATACACCTACCCATGCACACCTTTTGTGACCGCTCATAGCGATTGCTCAGTACTGGATGGGTACTGTATTGTCCTCTTGTCCTTTTCCTATCCAATAATCCATCATGGTCTCTGAGATCCATCGAACATTTTCTGGGGGGTGGAGGTGGAACCGTCTTCTAATTTCCGAAACGCCCCACTCTCAGGAATAAGGAATAAAGTTGGGGTAATAAGTACCTACCATCAACTGTAAATCACAAATATTTGTCGTTCACTCGATCAAATAAGCGTCAACGCCCGTAATGGTCATAATTTAACCCTCTTCACGACACACCCGGTTTTTTAATGTGCAGTTTTTTAGAGTTGCTGTAACGAGGGGCAATCAATATGATTCAGAGTAATTTTTTACTATGATTTAAGTGCTCGGTAAAGTGTTATGTTGTTTCGAGGGAAAATTGGCATAGCTAAATGTCAAAGTGGATATTTTTTTAATCCTTTGGCTTACTTCTTGAAGATGACGTTGCTTTAATATGGCCAATTGAAAATGGGTTGAATATGCGAGAAATTTTGTACAGCATCATTTTAAAATACGTGTGTCGCGTAAACTTTAATAATTGTACATTCTCTGAGAAATATACTAGAGCAAATTTAGTGTAATATTAAAAAGGATCTTAAATTGATCCACGCACCATATTTTCGCTCATGAACCATCGAATCATAGATTCATCGTGTAATCGAGTTTAAGAAGCACATTAATTCTTTCAACTTGGCACTCTACTAAGGTTGCAGCAAGCTTTGACAATATTATGGCTTATCTAGCTCCAAAATTTCGAACATAGTAGAATAGTAAAGTTTTTCCTTGAAACGCCAGATGTGTCTAAAAACTGTTATATATTAAAAAATATTTCAAACATATTCGCCACCAGACTGGAAAACGTTCGGTTCCCATGCAAAAGCAACTCTGCTCTGTTCAGTTAGAACTGAGTAAACATAAGGAGTTGCTGCCTATCGACAACTTTACCTACATTTGAAAGTTCCTCACGGAGTTGGTGGTTCTTTACTTTCTCACCAATGGTCAGATTATCAATGCTTGTCATAACATCGCACTTACAGAAATAAAGCTCTCGCTTTTAACGATTCGGCAATCCTTGAGCTGTATTTCATTAATTTTGAGAATCATTTCGTTACGAAATGAAGTGATTTGGAACGAAACGCAAACTCTCAAATATATGACGAAAATGATTCCTCAACTCGGAATCTCAACGCCTTGCATTGTGGGTAATAGTTAACTAGAATGAAGATTAGACGATCAAAACTAGAATGATTAAATGTCTATTTTCTTTTGACGAAATTCGTTTCCTTGAAGAAGTGACGATTGTTATTTCGTGACTTAGACGAAACGTTCGCTTGAAGGAATGGACCAGGGAATGGTTTCGTCAAAAACAAAGAAAGTTTCGTGAAATTTGAGTATCCATTTTTTACAGTGTGCCGTCAATGAGTTAACGGTAATGTTAAGTGTGCGATGGCTTTTTTTTCCCTTTCACTATCAGTTCTCGCTGAACAGAGTGTAGACATTTCTAGTGTTTGCTTAAGACATCACGACTGAAGCTTTTAATTTATCTTTTAAATTTTTCCCCCTGTGAACAAGCATTGACTTGCACATAAATGGTGGGGGGGGGAATTCTAACACAGAAGAAAACTAGATAAAAACTATTAAAAGACAACTTGTATGTTGTCAGGATCAAGCTCGTGACCCTTAATTTTTCACAAATGCCATTAACCAATTGCTTCAAAAAACAATTTCGCTATTAAATGTAAAATTTTTCGGAAGTATGAATAAATTTAATGCAGTAATTAAAATCATTGGAATATAGCCAGCTGATTAATAGTTTCAGCAAGATGAATATATTTAAATCCACTATACAGAAAGAATAAAGAAGACAGGATTCCTTCGTTAAACTTAAAAACGATTGCTGGAGTTACTGCCAGTGTCACCCCTTAAGATTCTAGCCATCCTTGATGAATATTAACGGTCCTTGAAAACCTTTTCTCTCCTTTTGAAGAGTGAAAGAATCACAATTCTAGTAAAAGAATAAAAAAAGAAGAAAAGAATGAATTATGAAGGACGTCTTTTAATCCTACAGTAGAAGACACTGGACGAGCTAGCTTTACGGTCGAGTGCCGCTAAAGAAGGATCATTAGTAAGCGGCACACTTCATCCACAAATACACGATGCATCATTTTCAGTCACTCTTATATCCCGAGAAGTTCTTTTTTGGTGACGCTTTTTTCTGGCGAGAAAGAAGTCGAACTTATTGGCAGTTTAAGGATATGGAATTGATCTATGGACGGGAGAGTTTGTGAGAAATCTGTACCCTTCGCCAATTGAACGTTGAGAATGGTGATTTTCTAAGAAGGAATGTGATTTGGCGAAGTGGCCTTTTATTTTTGGAACTTTCTTTTCCTTCTCCTTTAATCGCTGTGCGAGGCGGAGGAAAAAAGTGGAAGATAGAATTTTACATAGAAAATTATATTTTAATACTAGAGTAGTTTTGTTTTATGATATTAATGCCTTAAGCGATATAAGTACAGATATAAATAGACACATTATAGCAATGAATCGATGCCCTAAAAACATTTCTAGAGTCAAAATTATTTAAAAGATGATGGAAAATAATGATATACAGGATTATTCATAATTCACTCCGGGGTTTCGAAGCGTTATAGTGAAAAAACGAATAAGGCAAAAAAAATTCAATTATTCCGAAAGTTTTCAAGTTTTAATTTAAGCAGTTGCCTGTAGATGGCAGTAACATGTACCACTGAAGCCAGTTGTAGTAAAGAAAAATGGCGGTATCCCGGAGGGAATTACGAATAACTCTGTATAAAACAATCATTAGATCTGCCTTAACTTATGGATCCGGAACATGGTATTTAACTAAATCACAAGCAGACTTGTTTGCTGTTTTTTGCGAGAAAAGTCCCGAGAAAAATTTTCGGTGGTATAAATGTGGATGGCTTATGGAGGCAGCGACATAATTTTAATCTATATAGTCTAATCAAGGAAGCTGATATGAACAAATACATCAAAATAAGTCGTTTAGAGCATGCGAGTCACATCTGTCGAATGGACCCTTCTTCCTTGAAATTTAAGATCTTCAATTACAAACCAATGGAAACTAGAGTTAGAGTTAGGCCTAAGGTCAGATGGCTTGACTGTGTGTAAGTGGATTTTAAAATCCTAAGAATTACTAACTGTAGAACGATCGCAAGGAAAAGAACAGAATGGATGAAAGTTCTAGGGACTGTTCAATTCGACAAAGGTCGACATGCCAATAGAAGAAGCTTTACTTCATAATGGTCTTACCATAGATATTTACTTTTGACATTAACTTAGCCTTTCACGTCAGTTTTTATTAAAAAAAACTGAAAACGCATTATATTATTTATCTTTCTGCTTTGTAATTTGTTGAGTAAAAGTAGTTTGCTCATTTCCACTTTTAGATAATGTAAACCACTTTATGACCTTCATATACAAACACATGCACTGAACACCACCCTTCCAATTACCCGCAATGAGAAATAAATTCTGGTAAAATTACCGTACAATACGATCATGATATTTCTGGTAAATAAAAATATAGCTAATTTTTTGGAATTCTAATATATCTATTAGTATCTATGGAAATGTTATTATAACTTAAATTATTCGTATTAAATTTATTTGCAACATCGATAAACTTATTTTTATAAAAAAAAAACTGTAAATATTTACGTGAACTTTTCCTGGATACCCGATTGGGTTTATAGACAGGTACCTGATTCAGTAGAGGAATGCCTTCAGAAGTAATGCGTAGTTTTAAGCTACAGAAGGGCCTATTTCCAATCGTTTTATTAATGTTAATTTATAAATTTAATGTTTTTAAAGTTTATTTTTATAATTAATTTTTTTATTTATTTTTTTCTTCATCTTTTTATACACTCTCGAACCCACATATTTGTTTGGTACTCGAATCTTCAACTTCCTAAATTTATCCGATAAATTCTGTTTCCCATTTGCAGATTTTATACACTTCAACTTCGATTTTCAATATTATAGTTTTCGTCTGACTTGGTGTTGGTTTATTTTGTTTTTTCTTGGGGTAGTAGGGGGTAGGGTTGCCGCCAATCGCGGAAACTGCTCCCGCACTGGATGCATGGTGATGCCCCTGATGATGCTGTCATGTGCGTCAGTGCATTTACTTTAATTTCTTTTTAATATTTTTTCTTTTTGATAGTTAGGTTGCTAATTTCCAGGAGTGCTTTCAAAAGGTGATAAGTAGTTTGTTATTTCTTGTTGAAGATTTTGCTTTTCTTATTGTTGCGCTGATACTTTTAGTTCTCTTATGAGATAGTCACTTATTTTATTTCATCTGAAAATAATTTGTTTTATTTTTTTAAAAATGTATATATATATATATATATATATATATATATATATATATATATATATATATATATATATATATATATATATATATATATATATATATATATATATATAGTTTTAAAAAAGGAAATTAAAAGCATGAGATCTAAAAAATGCAGAAGCAAATTTTAATCACCAGCAAATAAGTAAAAAAGGTTGTTTTCTGTGGTGTCCGAAATACATTTCTTGTAAATAAGCTTATTAAAAAAATATCTACTTCTTTTTTCAAATATTTTTTTTTTCAAAAATAATTTGAATAAATTTAAAAAAGAAAAAAGAAACTAAGAATGATGAAGCAAATAATAATTTAAAAAAAATCGAGTATTAAATATATTTTTTCAAGAAAATCACTCAAAGATTTCATAAGTATACTGCTTTTAAAGAAATTCAAAGAAAAAGATATAGCTTCAAAGAAATTACAAAGTTTCGTAGGCGGTAAATAATATCTCGCCGACTTTTTCCCGCTTTCCTTTATGACTCTGAAAGAATGCAAATAATTTCCCAAACTTTTAGATGAAAATTTTTAGCAGAATATTTCGTGAAAAAATTCAACATATTTTGCTCGTGTAAGTAATTTTTGATTTAAATTATATTTAAAACTCTAAAAAAAAACAATTCTTACATTAGCTCTAAGATATGATAAAAACATGTAATTATGATTAGTTTAACATTTGCTTTAAAAAACTAAATACAAAAATCAACTTTTAATTTTAACTTCATGAATAAACTAAATTAAAAGCTCTTAATGATAATTTTAAAATAAAATACACGTACTGATTAATAGCACAGATTAATAGTAATTATTAATTAGAAAAACTAAATAGCAAGATTTATTTTAACATTCATTAAAGCTTATTAACCTTTCTTTAAAATTATTCATATTATCAAGACTTTTTTTTATTTTTTACTTATATTTTGATTTTAGTTATATTCAGAACTTTAAAAATATATGTATGCGATTTGTTTAACATTTGCTATAAAAAATAATACATACTAGTTAATTGAGTACATAAAATAAATTTTCATGTTAACTTTAAAATTAAATAGATATAATTTTTTTAAACCCAGAAAGGAATCACAAGATTCTTTTAAGATCTTTAATATCAGCTATATTTTATCTTAACTATAACAAACAATTGTATGAGATAGATTTAACTATTATCAAATAGGATTATTGTATTTTTAAGTCTCAAAATCAAAATTGTTGTAGTTTTCAAGTAAGATAAAAATGTTTGGCAATTTGAACAAAGTTGTTTTATCTTTCTCAAATATAATCTGATCAAATTTTAGATGTACCCAATTTTGAAATGTAATATTTCATTTTAGTTTATATATTCTTTAATGTTTTTCGACCGTACGTACAATTTTTCTTTCTTCTAATCAAAAACGGTTCTTAAACATCGAAATTTGAACTTTCGAGTTTGTAATCTTTATGCAGGGTCATGTTTTTTAGTATATTTGTCAAAAATAAAATCGAAAAAGTATGCACATTAAAACGAGGGGCACAAATTATAATTTACGAGAGAGAAAAAAAACGCTGACGAAATCACTATTAAAGAATAAGCATCAAATCATGTTTAAATTTTACTTGAAACTTGAAGGTATTGTAATAATTGTTTTTCAGCTACTGTCTGTTTTTGCGGGAAATCAAAAAGGCCTTGATCTTCTTCGACATTGAAGAAATTTAAAAATTGGAAATCTTAAGCAAACGATTAAAAAAAAAGCAATAGACATATTTATTTTCACACGTAAAGAGCAATACAAAAACTTTAAACCCTAATTTATATATAAATTGACTAAAATATGCATTCATCCATTGATTATAATACGTGCAATAAATGTAACCTTCATTTCTTGAAATCTTCATATAGATAAAACAATAAAAAATTCACAAATTAAGGATGTTGTTAAAAAAATGATTGGGACATTATCCTAAATATTGTAACAAAAAGAACCAACATGCTGTGATGAAGCACATATTTATTTCCCTACAATGCAAAAATACCATGCACTTAAACCACTTTACCCGTTAAAGTGTCCAAGATTGCTATTGCAAAGCACATTCTTGAAATATCGGTCAGAAATTGGATCTCCCTATCAACCCATTATTTCGGTGAATAGAATGTCTTTTTCATTCTTTTATTTTTACCTTCTTCCTATTGAACCACGTGCCGGACATTGCTAACTTTCGAATAAAAACATAATAGTGCCTCTAATGAAAACTTAATCACTGGAAATAGGAAATGTTTCTTACGTGATCTCTAAGGAACTATTAGTATTGAAATTATTTTACCGCATTCTTACCCTCTTTCCCGAATGATTGAAAAAAAAAACGAGAAAGTGATTTGTTCATTATGCATATTGTAAATTGTTTATTCATGCGAATATATATAAAAATTTGAATTGAACTTCTAAAAGCATTTTTTTCCTAATCTACTAACGTAAAGTCACCTGGAAAAACAACAGTTAACAGTAAAGCAAAACGGTAGCACTGTCTAAGCTATATTAATTGTGTTCACATTAAGTTATTAATTGTGAAAATGTCTTTCAGTTTTGTGCATGGTTTTGTAGTGTTGGATACTGATTCGTTTATTTATTTATTTTTTTTGCTAATATTAAAGAATATGAATTGAACTTCTATAAGCACGTTTTTCTTAATCTACTAACGTAAAGCAACCTGAAGAACAACAATTAACAATAAAAAAGTTAGCACTATCTAATCCCTATTAATTGTGTTCATATTAAATTATTAATTGTGGAAATGCCTTTCAGTTTTGTGCATTATTTCGTGTTGTTGGATAATACTGATTCGTTTATTTATTTTTTGCGAATATTAAAGAATATAATTTGAACTTTTAAAAGCATGTTTTTCTTAATTAACTAACATAAAGCCACCTGGAAAAACACAATTAACAATAAACCAAAACGTTAGCACTGTCTAAGCTCTATTAATTGTGTTTATATTAAATTATTAATTGTGAAAACGCCTTTCAGTTTTGTGCATGGTTTTGTAGTGTTGGATAATACTGATTTGTTTATTTATTTATTTTTGCTAATATTAAAGAACATGAATTTAAACTTAAAAAACACGTTTTTCCTAATCTAATAACGTAAAGCCACCTGGAAAAACAACAATTAACAATAAACCAAAAAGTTAGCACTATCTAAGCTCTATTAATTGTGTTCACATTAAGTTATTAATTGTGTAAATGCCTTTCAGTTTTGTGCATGATTTCGTAATGTTGGATAATACTGATTCGTTAATTAATTTTTTTGCTAATATTAAAGAATATGAATTGAACTTCTAAAAGTATGTTTTTCTTAATCTACTAACGTAAAGTCACCTGGAAAAACAGCAATAAACAAAAAAGTTAGCACTATCTAAGCTCTATTAATTGTGTTCACATTAAATTGAGAAAATGCCTTTCAGTTTTGTACACATGATTTCGTAGTGTTGTATAAAACCGATTCATATATTTATTTTTTAATTGTGTAGTACGAAGAACGGGTATTCAGCCAGTCGAAAAAAGACTTTGATAATTCATGAAGAAAAAACTTTATATATTTATCAGTATGTTTTGGATTATTGTCGAACAATTTCTCGATATGCACTTTTCAGTACGTCCAGTTTCTATCAAAAAGAGGAAGAAAAAAAAATATGTCTTAGCAAGGCGTCTAGGCTTTCACAAGCAAAAACTCTCTTAACTTATGTTCGCGACATTGAGTGGTTGTGCCAAAGCAATTACTCAAAACGTCAATCGCGCCACTGTTCGTCTCGGCGGAGCGCACTTCTGATTGAATTCTGCTCCGGAAGACATAATTTATGATGGACTCCATAGTCAAGAGAAGACATTTTTCGCCAAGGCGCTAATTTATGAGTGAAGGGAAATTATCTCTACTTTCCGCGCCAAGGAGCTTCCGATAAATGAACATTCTAGAAAAGTATAGAATTAACTATCCAAAAAGAGAGGTCCCCAAGACTCGATTATCAAAAGCATTTCACCGTGATACACCGTCAATTCTTCCACCGACATAATCTAAAAATAAATAACCCTTCCCATAAATATTTATTGAGATTTTCCTCTTTAGAGAACCTTTATTGCAAGAAGACGGCCGCTAACAGTTTTGGATACTAGAAACGGTAAAATAATGTAAAACGTGGACATTTGCAGATAGGGAGGAATCTTCCCATTTTTGTTGATATTGCCAGGAATTTTTTTTTTCAACCTGCTATTTATTATCCTTTAAAATTTATGATTGTATTCATTATTCATATTTATTATCTACGCAGGTTTTTCTTTGGCAAGTGTTTAATATTAAATCATGATCATTATATGAAACTGAAGATTATTTTTCAAAAAAAAAAAAAAAAAAAAAATGTAAGAATGCAACTTTAAAGATATGAGTTAACGGTTTTGCTTTTAAAACTTATTTATATATAGATTTAGATAGTATGAAGGAACTGGATGGATCTTCTTCATATTTTATTTACGTAATTTTTTACATTAGTGCTTAGGAAACTAGACGTTTATTCCTAAAAAGTTTCAAGATTAATTACAAAACTCGTCAATAGATGGTACTGCCGACTATTAAAGCATTAATGTAGCATTTTTTGCTACATGTCACACCATTTCGACTAAAATATTTGCACTATCACCTGCTAATTTTGTCCTCAGGCAGCACCACATTATTGCTGCAAATGATGGCTATTTTAAAAACTCAGTTTTAAAATTTTTCTTTAACAACGCCATCTGTTTACAAAGTTTGTAATTATTTTTTTAGACTTTGGGAATAATAATGTATTCTTCTTCAATTGAAAATGCTGCAAACCAAACAATAATATTTTTAAATGCTGTCGAAAATGATACGAAAATTACATTGATTGTTAACGGACAAGATAAAGTATGATAAGCTTCTTTATCTAAAATTACGGATAAAATTAAAGTTAATTAATTCTTTACCTGGAATAAATTTTCCACTTTCTGAAATAAATGTATAAATGTATCTGTATCTAGTGGAACTTGACCAAGTAGTTCTGTTAAGCACCATATGTTATTTTATGATCACCATTAACAAATAATTTTCATATATATTTGTTAATGAGCAGTGTGATAAGCTGTTAGGTTTAAAATTATGTTTATTGAGTAGTCTATGGTTCAATGGTCTGTATGTTACCATTTTATGACCACCACCATAAAGTTTTTTTTTTGTATTCTTTGCGAAATAGGCCGTGATATAAATGACTAGAACATGGTTTATTGGTATGTGATAAATTTACCACTTTCTAGAATAGATGTATGGAATATCTGATGTATTCAATAAATTACGAGGGCAAGAGGAACACTTTTTTGATAATCATCTGTACTTTTTTTTATCGTAAAAAGACTAAGATAACTGTTATGGCTCAAACAATTAGATGCTGAGTTTAAAAGCGAAACTTTTTCTCTTAGCTACAAGTACACCATTCGTTTCAGGGTGAAATTTGATCCTTACAATTGTTTAAATGATCAGTGAGTGATAGATGAACAGTGGTCGGAAAAACTTGTTTTTATAGTTTTCTACAACTTCTTTGTTACAAATGTAGTTAACTACAATTACTTGTTTTAAAAGGTAGTAACTACAAACTATTTTGGAATTTAGTAACTACTTCACTACTTTAGGATACGAACTTTGAATGCTTTTGAATAAGAAATTGACTTACGTTGAATGTAAGGGAATAATTAAGAATTATTTATTCATATTTACATGAGCCAGTTTGTTATTCGAATATTATTTTTTGCGAATTTGTTTACTTAACCAGCAACTTTTTAAGCCTTTTTCAACAGCGAATATTTAATTTAAGAAATGTGAAACTATGAAATTCTTGCAATTTTTTGCTCTTTTATTTCCTAAGAAATTAAGTACATCGAAAATACGTTCACTTCTTTTGAAATAACATCAATGTTTCATGAGTCTTTATTCGCACGTGAAAGTGTGACGGAAAGGATTAATTATATATTTTTTGTGATGACTAGTTTATATATACGTGATTTTAACTATGCAATTTCTATTAACGCTCAGCTACGGCTATAGCTCACTGCATCCATCGACGGAAAATTTGTGCTCTTTAAATTCGAAAAATTAGTTGCGTTAGAGACGCGTAACTATTCTTAACTAACGTTAAAAGTTGTTGCCAGAATCGCTACTAACTACTGTTTTTTTTTTTGTATCTCATAACTCAATACGTTACAGACTACGAAAAAAAGTAGCCACTACAGTAGTTTCACTACCTATAGTGCGGTAATTCCGAACACTGTAGATGAATAAATGACGAATGATTCCTCAGACTATTGCTCTTGCGCGACGAACTTAATGCACTTAAGAGTAAACTTTTTATTTATAAAATTTGAAGTGGATTTAAAAGCATTAAAAAAAATCTATAAGAATTGGTACTTCAATTTATGCGTTTTTCATTCGTTAGATTAGGTTTTTTTTTTCACCATTTTTTTTTTCTTGCTTCAGAAAAATATCTCTTTTTCTTGCCTTTTTCCCAGCCAGGTTTAATCTCCCTTTTTGATCATGGTTCAGGAAAATGGAAGGCAAAAGTTTGCAACGGCTCGCTGACTTCTTTTCCCCATTCTCCATCAAATTAAAGGCAACCCAAAAAAGGGAGAAACTCTCTTTTTACCTCTTTCTAAATTCTCCTATTCCCGTCATTCTTTGAACTCTATTGGATTTCAAGGCCTGCCTCTTTGAGTTCTGACTGACTGCACGAACCAAAAGAAAAAAAATTGGTCTCAATAAAAAAAAAATGTAGCAATCAATGTATTGATCGATTCATTACACTTCCTATTTTTTCCTGAAAATTTTCTTCCCCCCGATCCGTCTCTTCTAATCCGGTTTTCGGGATATTTCCCGAAGAATCCAGATGGAACCCAAGTGTTACGTAGGGACAGTAGGCCATAAGGTTTTCCCTCAATGGTCGTAAAGGCTTATTTCTGGATTTCGGTTGTCCGGTTTTGCCGGACGTTGCGGGTGACCAGGGAGCGTTTTAGTCGCCGGATAAAAGATTTAGACTAATTCGCCTGAAAGCCTTGCACCGTTTTTTCCCTCTCGAATCCAGTTTCTTATTTTTTTTCTCGTTTTTTGGAGACATCCATTGCTCGATGGAAAGGGATTATCTTTCCCTCTTATTCCCTTAGTTGAATTGAAGTAGGGAACAATACAATAGGTGTACTATATATGCGATTTCAGTTTACCCAAAGCAAAACGAAAGTTCTATGCTATTCAAGTCTGGAATGTATAGCGATTATTTTAAAATATTTCTTTGGATAAATAGTTCGAGATCTATTTTGCAAAAAAATACTTATTTCAAAAGGATTTGGAGATTTTAGATCTGAAAAATAAATTTATTTATAATTTTATATAACTTTCATGAAGTGGTGTTTTAATATTTAATTTTAAGTAATTAAGTTTATTCCGTTTCTTTTTGCAGCCTATTTTAAGTCTTGGCCTCTATAGTTTTGTACCATGAAATTTAAACCCACTTCAGAAGAAATAAAACTCCTGAGTTCACTATTTTTTGCCTTATTTTCCTAAAAGACGACCCTCCTAATATTTTCGAGAAAATTAGTCTACATTTCCGTTGCGTGGTGGAAATAGATCAAATATTTAACACGGTTAGCCCGATAACTGTGAGTGATATGATACGCATGTGATACTTAGTATTCATATGATACTTTGGCCAATGTGAATATTCATGCAATTAACCAAATTTTAAACTAATGTTATAAAAAAAAAATTAACCGCGAAAGTAAAAGCATTTTTTGTTGAAAAATGTGTTTGAAAGTAAAATCATTTAGGTTTAGTTCATTTTGAAAGTAAAAACATTTAGGCTTAGTTCATTTTGAAAGTAAAAACATTTAGGCTTAGCTCATTTTGAAAGTAAAAACATTTAGGCTTAGTTCATTTTGAAAGTAAAAACATTTAGGCTTAGCTCATTTTGAAAGTAAAAACATTTAGGCTTTAGTTCATTTTTAAAGTAAAAACATTTAGGCTTAGTTCATTTTTAAAGTAAAAACATTTAAGCTTAGTTCATTTTGAAAGTAAAAACATTTAGGCTTAGTTCATAATTCTACCCAACACTAAAAATTTATTATTTTGAAAATAAATCTTGCTTATCATGCAGAGACCCTTGCACAGTTCTAGGCCGCAATTTACTTTGTTTTTCTCGAATTCGTCACAATTTTTTAAGAATGTAAAAAAACATGTAGAATGTAAAACGTTTTAAGACGCAAAATAATATGAAAAATTTTTTTCTTTTCCAAACGTATATTTGCAAGTATTTATTTGATTAAATGAAAAAAAAATACAAACATACATTCTATAGCTATTACAGCTATTTATTATGTTCAGTTATTTATAACGCTTTTTTTTTAATTTCTCTTCCTGAAAAAAATCTTTTTCAGAATGTTTAAAAGAAAATTTTTTACATCATCTTGAACAGTTTTATTTTTTTAAAAAAATCAAAGAAATCGTACGAGTAGTTCCTGATTTATAAAACTTTTAAAAAGTCGCATTTTAGATGCTTTAATTCTCTGAACATCCGAACAATTTTATCAAAACATTAATTGCACTTCAAATTTTTCGATGAATATGAAATTAACTAATAACGAAATAAATGACTAACCACCTTTGAACAATTTTTTTTCCCGATAATATTCAAAATGTAAAGCTATTTTTCTTCCTTTACAAAATAAAAATTTTTTAAAAAAAGGAAAAGATTATTCCGTTCCCGTTTTTCAAAACGCAAGCTTATCATCCATTATCAATCCTGAAAAATATGTTTTTTTCATTTGCATTTTTACTACATCTTTCGAAAATGAAATGTTAAAGTAAATAAAATCTTATAAATGAAAAACATTTTTCGTGCTTTAGTGTTGCATTTCCTAATTATGTACCATTCATTTCAATTTTGTTCCTTTGGAAAGTACACTTTTAGGCGTTAATGTGACTCATTTGTCGAAAATTGTAATTTAAATCGTTTGGCAGCACTTCTGCGTTAGTCAACTATTGAATTGCAGTTTAGCCGAATACTGTTCCGAAGTTATTATCATTATTCGAATGAGAGTCATTTAAAATCGGTTCTTGAAATCTAAATTCTTGCAAGTCAGGATGAAATTTAAATGTTTTATGTCCCTAGTTAAAATGCAAGAGAATAAAAGCCTTATATTTGCTCTAATGTGACTTCCTTAATTTTCCTTTCGAGTAAATTGATGTCAGACTTGCATTTACCCCTTTATTTATAAAATCATCAGCAATACTATTTTACCTTAATTTTTGTTATTCTTTTATTTCAATATCATTTTAGTTTGTTTTTGTCAATTGTTTGTACACCGTATGTTTTTTGTCAATTATTTGCGGACTGTTTGTTTTTGGGCGTAAAAAAAATTTAAGTTTACATAGTACGGTGAGCAGAAAAAACAACCTGAATAACTTTTGATATAATGATCAGATTTATATTTTACCTTTTCAGCGATAATATTTTACCTCAAATTTTGTTATTCTTTTATATCAATATCATTTTAGTTTGTCTTTGTTAATAGTTTGTACACCTTTTGTTTTTGGGTGTAAAAAATTTTAAGTTTACACAGCAAAAAAAAAAAAAAAAAAAAAACTGAATAATTTTTGATATAATAATCAGATTTATATTTTATCTTATGAGCAATAATATTTTACCTCAAATTTTGTTATTCTTTTGTATCAATATCATTATGGTTTATCTTTGTAAATAGTTTTTACACTTTTTGTTTTTAGGCTTAAAAAATATTAAGTTTACACAGCAAACAAACAAAAAAAGAAAACCTGAATAACTTTTGATATAATGATCAGATTTATATTTTACGTTTTCAGCAATAATATTTTACCTCAAATTTTGTTATTCTTTTATATCAATATCATTTTAGTTTGTCTTTGTCAATAATTTGTACACCGTTTGTTTTTGGGGGTAAAAAAAAATTCAGTTTACGTAGTACAGTACGAAAAAAAACCTTTAATAACTTTTGATATAATGATCAGATTTTTACGAACTACGACTTAATCTTATGACTTCAAATTTGGATGAAATCGGTGGAATGGTTACTGAAAAATTGAACTTTAAAAACCTAACTTATTATATTTGACTTTTTTAAAATATCTTAATTATAGTTATCGATTTCTCAGGAGTTATTGGACCAATTTTATTCTAATTTTGTATTTTACTTTATGTAGTTGCATTCCTTAAAATGATGTAATAATTTCAAGTAAAATTTTTTAAATACAATTCAAAACTTTTTCGACTGTTATTAATCAAATTATTAATCAAATTCATTTTTTGCGAGGAAAACTATGCTCGTTTACCTTCCAACAGTTCCGAAAATGACTAGCAATTTGAAAAATCGATAGAAATAAAAGGAGTGTTATCGAAATGCACGGTTTTTCGCATTTTGCTTAGGAAAATATATACTAATTTTATTTCTGACTAAATTTCAAAATTAGTTGCAAAGTAAGTCAACAGATGGCAGCTCAAAAATATTCTCTTAAAAGAACCACCCTTTGTTGCGGTAACAACGTGGCACAATCCTTAGACATATATAAAGGCGCTCGTGTAAAAGTTGTAGTCAAAATGGTCTGCAGCCAAAAATAAATAAATAAATAAAATCGTTTTTAAGTGTTTCAGTGAGCAACGCCATCTGTTGCAGAAATCAATTTTTTAATGTTTAGCTTGCTGAAAATAAATTAGTTGGTTTCAAAAGTGGAACGCTGAAAACCTCACATTTTTATCTCCTGTAATTTTTTTTTATTTTAAAACAATTTATTTGTAAGAGCATTGGCTGTTTCTATTAAACCCGATAAATTTTGCAAAGGCACCAAAATTCAAAAGAAAGCATACGCTTGAGGAAAAAAATTTTTATAGTTAGTTCTGAACTACTAAAACTACACACTCCAAACTTAGTTAGCCTTGTCCATATAGTTCTTTAGTAATCGGATACTGTAGGTGTCCCGTTATTCTATAGCAATACAGAACCACCATTTTTTTTAACTGTAACCATCTCAAAAACCCATTTGACTTCTCGCATTTTAAACATCCAAACAAGAATATATAAAAGAAAGTTCTAAGCGCACCAAATCACCCAACCATTAAGTGACATTTTCATACACTCCAAAATCGTTGATGCATTCCACTTCACACTTTTTTTCTTCCAATTTTCGCCAAAAGTTGCCAACGTAATTCGATCTCGACAACAGTTCGGAAAACAACATTTTCCAAAAAGCATCAGAATAGCTAGATTTTTCCTGTGGTTGTTTTTATTGTTACTCCTTTCGGCGAGAAATAACAGAGAGAGAGAAAAAAAAAAGTTCTTTTTCGGTCTTAGTGGAATCATAAATTGTAATTCACTTTTTGTGTACTGTGTTCGCACCCCCTGCACAATCCATATTCATTTCCATTACGTTGGCGTACATTGAATTTTTTTTTCTTTCCTGGAAACAAACTTTTAAAAGCAATGCTAGGTTACGTGTCATTCTCAAAGCACCTCTACTCGAATTTCAATTTTCCTCCACTTTTTGCATTTTGAGAAACTCTTGAAATAAGAGTCGAAGTATTGGCAACACCAAAAAAAAAATGCAGAAACGTTTCAATTTATGATTTCGATGAAGAATAATGCTAGAAATTCGTTTTTTAATATTTTTTTTAGTTTATTTCGATTTTTAAAGATTGGCGATATGTTTTATTCCGCCATTCTTCTCTCGTTACTGCGCTTAAAAAACTTTATTAACTGTAAAGTATCCGACTAGTTTCGACAACTGTTTTTTTTAAATATTAATATAAAATTTTAGAAAATTAGTTTATAAGTTTTATGATGCGTAAAAACTTATAAAACTAGCAAAAAAATATTAATTAATTTATTTTTTAATGGCTATTTTTTTGGGTAAAAATAAGGCAAATACACTAAACACTGTAAAAGAAATTCTATCACCCGAAACAAAAAATCCTTTGAGGATTTTATTTAGAAGGCTATCAACTATGCTTTGAACTATTATCTTAAAAACAAGTGCATATACTACTGAGTTCGGGATGAATGTTGCTAAAAGAGAAAATTTTTAAAATTTCCTCACTTGCCTTTGCGAGAAAACATGCATAAAAAATTTAATTCTACTTTTTTTTCTTAGTCTGTAGCTCAAAGCATGTGTGCAATAATCATAAACATTCCTGAAAATTTTTAGACAATTATTTTAAAAAACAATATGAGATATCGTGTTTAAAGTGGTGTAATATGTTATTAAAACCAACCTGATTTTGCGATAAACGCATTTAAAAACTTAAAATCAATAGTCTATCCACTGTTATCACCTTGCATAAAAACTTCTATAATTTTATAAATAAATGGAGCACAAACAAAAGTAAAGTATTTTTAAAATGCTAAGACTACAAGAATTCTAAATTTATATTATACTCAATTTCAATTTCGAAAAGTTTTTTTTTATTACAAGTTTAACAGTTAATAATTCTCGAATTAATAATTGATTCGTAATTTTTTTTATTCCATTAAACTCTTTGCGTATTTTTCTACATGCTTTTTCTTCTACAGGAACATATATGATCACAAATAATTCTGTTTAACATTTAACCATAATATCTGTTTCTGAAACCATAATATGTGTAACTTAAATCGTAATACCTTAAAACTTTAAATTCAACACTCTATTAGGATGTAAATTGAACCTTGCGTTTATTCAATTTAAACCCTAGTATCATGAGATCAAATTTTAAAAAATACGGTAATACAGTTCAACTTAGCGCAATATAAAATTTGAAGAATTTTTTTGAACTATATTACGGGTTCACTATGCTTCAAAATTTCAAACAGCATGCTTCTATCTCATGTAATAAAATATGCAAAGGTATATTATACGCGTCTATTACGATTAACTAACGGCTATTGTAAATTAGGCAAATGATATGATATTAGAGTTAAGGTGAAATCGAGAAAATTATGATGACATAAATTGGAGCTGGATCTATAGTCCTGATTTCGATACGTAATTTAGCTGCTTAGATAAGTACTGCGTTATACTGAAATGGGCAGTATAAAGCAGTACTGTTTTGCATTTAATTCAGAGATGATAGTTCATTAAAAGGAACAATATTAGGTCGATACTAATACAACCACACCAGTTGTAAGTTAATGGATGCATAATTACTTCTTTTCACAATAAGAAATATTTAAAAAAATTTTTGAATTGCAAAATAGTGAAAACAGTTTTAATAATCTAGAGCACTTGAAATATTGTTTTTGTAGTTCAATTATTGTTATTAATGATTTTTTTCCTTCTTTTTTTCAGAGACTGGAATGGTTTTCTGTAAAAGAGGATATCGGCATGTGCATATTAAAAGGAAAATCAGTGGTAAGGAAAATCATATCTCTTTTTAATTTGCTATATTTTTTTAATCTTAACGCTTTTTCTCTCACTCATTCAATTAATCAGATTATCTTCATCCAGATTTTGTACGAGCATTTTTGTACAAAATTGAACCAGTTTATCATACCTCTCTTCCATAGTTAACAGATTTAGATTAAAGTTTCAAAATCTATTTTACTGTGATCCAAAACCGATGTTTAAACACTTGCAGGGTACTGACAAGTGCAGATTAAAAGGAAAATCAAAGGCTAGGAATAATATGTCCTTTTAATTTTTGTGCATAATTTATAGCATATTTTATGTGCATATTTTATATAAATTACGCATATTTTGGAATCTAATCACCCTCGTGGCAGAATTGCGGCGACACGGCGGCATTGTAGCAGAACGTTGCAGAATTTTTACAGGAAGATTTAGGTTTTCCTTCCTGCATAATGTTTCGAAAAATGTTTTTTTTTCCCGCAGAATTTCTTTTCAAAGATCTTGATTTTTCTATTCTCATCTTTCTTTTCAAAGATCTTGATTTTTCTATTCTCATTTGCTAAAAATTTCAAATTAATTCTTCTTCTTTCTTCTTCTCTCTTCTTTCTTTTCAAAGATCTTGATTTTTCTATTCTCATTTGCTAAAAATTTCAAATTAATAACATAAAATAGCTCTACGATTTCCATCCTGTATTTAAGCATGCTTTGAAAAAATCACTTTGCTGTTTACAGTTTCAGGTAGAGTAAAAATTTTGTTGAAAACAGTTTGTAAAGTGCAAAACAGTCACCCGGAAAGCGTTCTGAATTCATTCGAAATCATAACAATTGCTATTCTAGACTTTTCCTTAACACGAAACTCTCAACAGCATCGCAGAGACTATGTAATACTCAAGGCAAAACGAATCTATTCTTTACTCAATTTTCGTTTAATCTAAGCGTTTACAAAACCTGATTTAAAAAATGTGGAGCTGGCAAGGAAACTGCTTAAAATTTCTTCACCTGTTAAGGCAAAAACTGTATCATTTCTTACAAAAACGAATTCCTTTAAAACAGTTGATACCGAGAAAAATTTAAACGGCAAAATAAAAAATAAATACCATTTGGTAAAAAAAAAAAATTATTCTACGAACTGCTTGGGGAGGTGTTTTTAGTTCCTTTCTCTTACTCGTATTCTAGATATTACTCTGATGTATTATGTATCGTTGTATACCGAGAGTATTTCATGGAAATAGAGATTTGATCGGTAAATAGAACTAGAGGATGGTTCGAACGTTAAAATGCGTTTTTGAACGTCCCTTCGCCCATCTTCCCCCGCTGTCTGTTTTTTGCTGTAAGTATGAGCGACGTTTTCTTTCTTTATTTCTTGCTTTTTCGTCTGGCGGAAAAAGAAAATCTAGTTTATTCTTTCTTCTAATGTTTTTCTTTTTCAGCTTCGTATTTATTGTTCTCTTCCATTGCTATGTAAATTCAGAATCGAGACGTTTTCCATTGTTCCCAAACGATGGATATGTCGATGCATTAAAATGACATCTACACAGGAAAACGAAATCTGTCTTCGATTGTAACGACTGTTTCGATTCATATCATTTTGTATCGTAATCGGAAATAACGTTCTTGTTTCTTTGTTTACTTTCTGATCAGTTCTGATGCTTACCTAAAATGCTTCAGCAAATAAAAGAAAAAATGTAGTAAAAATGGATAAAAAGCGATGCTAATAAATTTTAAAATTGAATGTAAATCTCTTGGATATCAGAATAGTTTATTGTCAAGACGTAACAAGTAAAATCAAGTTAGATTCCAGAAGTTGAAAGTGTTTAATTTTTTTAATTATTGAAATATTATTGTTGAAATTCTAAAACCTTAATTTAGTTTATACGTAAAAACGTTGGGAAAAAAGCCTCATACGCAACATATGCTGAAATAAAAACCTTACTACACTGTAAAAAAACTTGGTAAATCTTTAACCAGAATATGGTGCAACATTTGCATTATCCCTAAGTTTGGTTAAACGAAAGATTATTTTATTTTAGGTACACCATAAATTGTGAAGTACGATCGAAAAAATACTTCCATGGTGCAAATGAATGCACCAAAATTTAGTAAAAGACACAAAGTTTTGACAGTGACTGTAAACTGAATGATATTTATGTACGACGCCATGTTGTTTTTATAGCTCGCTCTCGGTGTTTTGGAAAGACTAATGTAGGTTGTACCAATTTATTTTGGTTGGTAAATGTTTGATTTGCATTAATTAAAGTTTATTTTTTATGTTGTCTGTTTAATTTGGTTGGCGGTACAAAATGGTTAGAAGTATGTCATAAAATAACCTACTTACGGTTTATCAATCATTCTTCAGGCTGAGGACGATAAAGTGGACCACTGCATAAATGAGAGAGGTCCTTAAACAAATCAAAAAATATTTATCTTCAGAAATTGTTATCACATTAAATTTGAAATATGTAATATTCAGAGCTTCTGAAGAGAAGCGAAAAAAAAAAAAAACAACAGGATCAGGGATAACCTGGAAAATTATCAGGGAATTTTATTTCAACTCCGAAAATCAGGGAATGGTCAGGGAAAATTGCAATTTTTTACAAAAACCTGGAGAATTCTTATATCATAGCTGTCTTGGAATCAACCAGTCTTGGAATTGTCAGTAACACTAATCAGTTATTGAGATTTGAGTTGAATACTTCTACGATCTATTACTATTATTTTTTGTAAAAATTTCACAGTTTAGTCAGCTGACCTGTTCCCATCTTCATTCAATGATACTATTTTTTTTCTCACAAAATCTAATTTAAAATCAAAATTAATTGATAGATGAAAAAATGCATATAGATTAATTATGGTCTTGAGTTTTTTTAAATGTACCTAACATACCTGGAGAAGTCAGGAAATTTTTTTCTTGGGATCCCTAAAAAAACATCAGTCGTGAAGAAAGAAGCAAGAATATGGTGTCTATCCGAGGATCTAAACCCGCAAAGCTCGCGGTTAAAGTTAAAACCGGGTACAAGACGTGGAGTAAAATTAAAATAAAGAAAGGCAGTGATCGAAAAGTTATAAATAGAGCAACACCAACTGCAAACTTTTATTATTATTTTTTTTTAAAACTTCTGAACTAAAAAATTCCTTTGCCTTTGGTAGCTTATTTGTTTTAATAAATGAAATGCAATAGTTTTGTCAGGATTTGACCTTTGAAACGAAAAAAAGAAAAAAGGTTTTCATATAAATATATATTTCTAATAAAAGAAATGGGTGTTGATGTTGAAATATCTGGCGTCATATTTGGTGGTCATACGAATGTAGCCATAATATAATACAGTGCTATGTGGCAGAAACTTCCGAATTCCTTCTTCATTCGTCGCCAAAACTCAAAGAAAAGTTTTTTCCTCAAAAGAAAGTTTCCGAAAACTAAGAAATAGGGGAAGGTAAGAAAAATTGAGGAAAAGTAGAGGAATAAGCGAGGTAGGAAAAGAAAGGGCGCCAAGGGGGAAGGGAAGCTGAAAAGGAGAGAGGGAGTTAAAATGAAAAAAAAAATATATATCGAAAAAGAATGTGTTTCATAAAAATCGAACTTTGCTGAGTATCACAATAATGCTCAAAATGAAACAAAATAAAAATAAAATCATTTTTCCTTTAAGTCGTCGTCGGTTTTCCGAATTTGTCAACGTGTGCAATTGACGTAGGGACGAACCTATGTATCAATGCTGTATTGAAAACCGAAAAGAAAACTGAAGGAAGAAAAAAAAGGGAAGAAAATAAATGGGATATGGGAAAGAAATCTTTTTTAATATATATTTGTTGGTGGGAAACATGAGGAGCTTCTTGAGTCTGTGAAAAATAACGTTCGTTGTCTGTTGTCCACCCCTATTCCCCTCTGCTGTCAGAATTTACAACTTATTTTTTATCATCTTTCAATCCAAAACTCAGGCCTTGGGGGTTAAATGGACATCAATTATATCCCATATCTATGAAAGAGAGATGAAAAATTGGTTGGGGTAAAGGAGGCTTTTGTTATTTGCTTGCCAGAGGGTAGTTTCACTTTTGATATCGTTTTGTTTTATAATAAACCCCCAATGATTTATTTTTAGTTTGGTGTATGGTACCAGCGTATTATTTCACTCAACTTTAACAAATGCCTAATTTTTAAAAAATTTTTGTTCGGACAAAAAGTTTTGTAAACTTATGATTGATGTGTTCTGACTGAATTAATTGACCTGGTAAAGTTTGGGTGTTTTTATAACGTTATTTCAATAAAAAATTAAATAGTAAATTAAAAAGTGTTTGAAATTGTGCTTTGTAGTTTTTTTTTACTGGAGTTAATAGTGCGTATTATAGTTACAAAATTTTTTTAAAATCTTCAGTCATTTTAACCTTGTTCATTTCTGTCTCAGCGATATGAACTTTTTTCAAAATTCATTCTGATACCTAAAAATATTCAAGTTTGAGTAAGCAATAAAAAGAATTTTGGGTTTTAAATGCTGTAAAATCTGGCTCCAAAGCTTGTGACACTATCAGCAAGAAGTTTAACGAACTAAAACGATAAAAAAAATTTTAAATCATTCCGCACTGTAAAAAAATTACGGATTGGATTAAATAGAAAGTAATGACACCCTGGGTGCAACATCCGTTATCCATTTTACCGTAAAATTTCGTAACGTAATTTTTATAGTACTATTAACTTAATTATAGTAATTCATTGATTTTAGCAGTAAATATTACTATATAAAAATTATGTTATATCAGATTTCTTATGTTCCGTAAAATGTTTTGGTAAAAGGTACTGGCATCTTGAGTTTCATTAAGTTTGCGCTTTATACTGTACGAATTCCCTCTTTCCAATAGTAAAATAAGACTTTCTAATAGACTGTAAAATATAACGTTTATGGCTGACAATTGTTGAATTTTAAACTGAGCCTTACATTAATCTAACTTACAGCGCCATTTTATCTTAAGAGTAAGGTTTTATCCTTTTTTCAGGAAAAAGGTATGCAACACAATAGTTGAACTTTCTGATTTTGGTTTTGTATTTAATATGCTATATTAACCATTGAAAACCATCAAAAAAATTAAAAACCGGCGGTTTTGTTTAAATAATATTAAATATATGTCCAAATATTTCAGTAATAAATCACTACAATGTTTCAATAGTACAAGTTAAATATATATAAATACCAAGTGAAAGCATATTGTAAAAATTTATTAACTCTTATCTGTCATTTTAGACCTGCACTTTTTTCAAAGCTTTACCCGTCCTGGTTGTCGGAAGTTATTCACACTGTAAAAAATCTCAGATCATAATACGGTAAAAAATACTGGCACTCAGGGTGCCGGTAATTTTTTACCGGAACATGTTACGAAAAAAAATCTGATATACCGTAATTTTTACTGTAATAATTATTGTAAAATCATTGAGTCACTCAAATTAAATAAATATTAATGTAAAAATTGCGGTATAATATTTTACGAAAAAATGAATTTTACCGTAAAATGGATTTTACGGATGATGCATCTAAAGTGTCCGGAATTTTTGTTGATCCGAAATTTTTTACAGGGTAGCTTTGTGTAATTGAAGCATTAACTTCACTCCCCCACAAGTTTAAGTTCTAAACCATTTTTTTTTTGAGAAATTCTGTGAAAACACCTATTTTGAGGCGAATAGCAGCATGTGAATTAGGCTTATAAAGAACATAACCATTTTTAAAATGAAATAGTTTTCTTATGGTGAAATAATAAAAATATCTCAACACATCAGTTGATGAAAAGTTATGTTTAAAGTATGTATTATCTTGCTCACATTATTGGCTTTAGATTTTCATTGTTTCTCATATATATTTCTAGCTATTAGATCTTTTAGTGCCGCGTACATTACAGCTTCTATCTAATATCTAATTATTATCTTATCTTGAAATTACTATTGCCTAAGTGCCTATCTTGAAATTATCATTGCCTAAGTGCCGATCGTGAAATTACTATTGCCTAAGTGCCTATATTGAAATTATCATTGCCTAAGTGCCGATCTTGAAATTACTATTGCCTAAGTGCCTATATTGAAATTATCATTGCCTAAGTGCCGATCTTGAAATTACTATTGCCTAAGTGCCTATCTTGAAATTATCATTGCCTAAGTGCCGATCTTGAAATTATCATTGCCTAAGTGCCTATATTGAAATTATCATTGCCTAAGTGCCGATCTTGAAATTACTATTGCCTAAGTGCCTATCTTGAAATTATCATTGCCTAAGTGCCTACCTTGAAATTATCATTGCCTAAGTGCCTATATTGAAATTATCAGTTCCTAGTTAAGGTTGTGTTTGAATATACCACAAAGGGTTTAAGGGGTTAAAAGTATCAAGTGTGGTTCTTAGGCAAAAAGCTTTATTTTGTTCTCATTTAAACAATGACATAATGCTGTTAAATGAATGCACATTTAATAAATACTCGCCTAAAAATTGTCAAATTAAACTTTTAAAAAAAGTCTATATTTGAAATTGAAAAATAAATAATAGAAAACTAATCGTTAACTGTTCTTTACGAAGATTATCCTCGAGTTTTAAGTACACTTGCAAAAAGTTGAAAACTTTTTTTTCTTCGAGAAAAATCCAGATTTATGATCTGAAATCTGTTATTGAAAGAGTGGATTCAGTTTATTTCTTTATCACATTTTTATCATCAGTTTTCACTGTCATTCGCACCCTTCGTCCACTCAAAAAGTTATATTCAACTTCAGACGATTTTCTCCAAAAAGTTAAGTGCATCACTACCCCTCAACAGAACAAATATCATCTTCCAAAAATGTTGGCCAAACCTCTTCATCCTGCTGAAGACGAGAAGTTAGAGAAAAGGTTCAGGCTGTCAGCTGAAAAATCTCAAATAAAGAAAAATTTCAAATAATACCGAAAAAGAAACTTTCATCTCTTCTCCCCCCCTTTTTTGAAAACGAAACTTTTTTCAGCTTTGTAAAACCTCGCCAACCCATTTATCAAATTATAAATGTGCGTCTCTGGTTTTCCTGAAGAGAAACATTTTTTTTTTCCTTCAGAATTTTTGTTTTCTGTTATTTTCAACGTTTGCAGATATCGTGTACGTTTAGTTTTTTGAGTTATTTTTGTTGAACCTTTTTTGAGGTCGTTTCCTTAAAGGTTTCGAAATAGAGAGTGGTTTATATCGTAATTTTATTTTTAGCAAAGTGTTATTCTTCTTCTTCCTGTTGACAATGCTGTTCGCGTAAAATGAATGATGTAAAAATATGAAGAATAACTTTATAAAAGCGTTTCTTCTCAATTTGAAATTGAAAAATTGTTTCTGTTTGGTTGTTAATGACACATTTAAGCTAAATTATCTTGTATGTGCTATAAACCATAAAAAAAGGTTTAATAAAGTATTTTGAGATAAAAATAGTAGCACGAAAAAAATTTATATAATATACAAACTATTGTATAGCAAAATGTTGCATAGCTTTAGGCAATCTATTTTATGGATTTATTTAGCGCGAATAGAATCTTAAAAATTTACTAAGAAAAATATCTAGTGTAGAATAAATTTAGATTTTACAAAATTTCGTTTATTGTTTATTGAAGGCAAAAACTGTCATAAATAAACTTTTGACGAAATTGTAAAATTCTTGAGTAAACAACTTCTCTTATGACCTATACCTTGTATGAACAAACTTCTCTATGTATTTTTGACTAATTTACTATTTTTGACTATTGGCAATTTTTAACTAATTTTTAATATTGAGTTACAGTTATAAAAAAACTAGTATTATATTGATTAATAATGACTATTTTTTTTTAATTTAGTAATAAACAAAAACATACGTATGTTTTAATACTCTATAAAATACTGTCCATCTTAATCGTAGAAAAATAGCGTACATTTTCATGCTAGGTATAATAATACACTTCAATTGTACAAAAGTATTTGGTTATGATTTACCATAATTGCAAGTAACTTGCTTCTATAACTTTTCTCTATAAGTTTCCTAAAACTACTATTTCTTTAACCATTTTTATCAGTGACAGTTCGGATCAAAACTCCGATAAAACCAATACCAGACATATTGATATGTGTGCTAAAATTTCTTACAGAACGTGGATCTAGAAACACCAAAACAGAAACACCAATTTTTACCTAAGTGATTTTGGTTGAATTTACCAATAAAATATGGTTTTATAATCTGCGTTAAAATTTGGTGATTTTATCGTGATACCTTAGAGCAGGACATTAAAACCATTTATTCGGTTATACCATTTATTCGGTAAAATAAGAACTATAGTTCTGAAAACCGGAATTTCAGATTAACGGTTACCAAATTAATGGAAACCATTACCATATGAATTATTTAAATACAGTATATTTTGGTTTTATTACCAGAATCCAGTAATACCATGCAGTAATGTGAATTTACCTAATTTTTTTCCTTGAACGCAACTTAAAAAATATGACCATGTGTGGATTGAGAAATAATTTTTTTTAACGTTTTTGTTGAGTTTTTCATGCCTATGCGAACTTTATTGCTTATGAAAATGTAGTAAAACTTTGTAATAAAGGAAATTCACAATAGTAGACGTTAGATTAGTTTGTCGTTATAGCGAACTTTTTGTTATAAGCAAATATGCATATTAAATGTAAAATAGTAATAAAAAATTCTCGAGTGCTATAATGTGCTATAGATGTTGACATCATTGATAAATGTTGATTTCAATAGTTAACTGTTGAGAAAGGTAGTAAGGTTAAGGTATGTCAAAGAAGTAAGGCGAGGAAAGGAAGGTAGATATGAGATCAACAGAAACGGGCAGCGGAATACCTAAAAATAGCTGAAGATTTCTTTTTCTTTTGTAAGGAGGTAAATAACTTTGAAGAAGACCGCTCATACATATTTGCATTTTAAGCTTGTAAGATCAAGATTCTTGGAAGGAAATAAGGGGAAATGATGTTCGTTTTCCTCTTTTTAGTGATACCAGATATAAATGAAAATGTCTTTCATTTTGCACTGGTTCGTGTAACGCAATATTTACGCAACAGAAAACTGCTACAACAGCGAAAGGATAAAAATTTTAACTTTTTTTAAATACGCGATTTTTATAATGAGTTAAAAATTTCTTGACTTTTAGTGTTAAGGTTGTAAGGATTAAAATTGTAAGAAAACGATTAGGGTTAATATTGTAAGAAAACGATTAATAAGGATGATGATATACGATTCTTAATATAATCATTATTTTGACAGTAAGGTCAATGGACTTTTCATAATAGGCTGTATCTGTTAAATCCAACTTTTACCGCATTTTACTGTTGAAAATAGTAAATTCGATGCAAAATTAATTAAAATTGCAATAAATTAATTAGCTTTCTGTAGTTAAAAATGGACTCATCTTTTATTCTGAATTATCTAGTTCTATAGTATTTTATCTCATTATTTAGAATCAATCATAAAAACCATGAACTTATTTTCACTACAAAACAAATTCAATGTTTAAACACACATATTGATTTCTACTTAATGTATTTTTTTTTAGTATCTGCAATTTCTCTCTCACCTTAAGTATTGCAATAAATTAGAATTAATTGCTCAAGAGCGAGCAGATAACGATACCTCTGGAAAGTTAAACTGAATTAATATTTTATGACTACCTCATAAGGAATAGAAAACCACTTAAAAGCCTTGCCTTTTTTTCTCTTTTTTTACATGTGTATTTTCTCAATAATCCAGAAGGTAAATTAATTTTTTGTTCTGCAGCCAGCAAATTTAAGAAAACAACTTACTTATTCTCTGTGAGATAATGGATACTGCAAATTTATTCTAGTTGAAAGCTTTTTTTTCTTCTTCCTTTTTAGTAGAATTTTTTTTTAATACTTTCTTTAAAAAAGTGTTGCCCAAAGCAGTAAACTGTAAATGTAAATAAAAATGACCGAAATGATGGTTTTAATTGAAAAAGCTATTAAATAGATTGTGACTATTAGTGAGTTGTAAAATTTTTTATCTATTTGCTTTTTTCTAAGTGAGAAGACATCACCATGGTGAGATAATTAAGAATAGAAAATATATAGGGGGACATTGGGTAAGATAGGATATATTAGTAGTTACCTTGATTGTAAGTTATTAGTTGTACTTTCTAACTGACATATGTTGCAGTTAAGTAATCATAAACAAAATAGAGTTGTGTTGTCAAGATGGGGCTTGGTGCAAGAAGTTAATCTCAAGTATGCCAAATTCAGTTCTAATGCTTGACAATACAGCTGTATTTTGTGACAATACAGCTCTTTCAATTAGTGCATGAACCGGGCGGGCGCGAATATTATATTAGTTCATTCCTGTATAATGTGAGAAAAACTATGTAATTTTTTTATTTGTTTGCTTTTGGGTTTAGGCTAACATCTAACGGCCTATATGTTTAGCCTTATATTTCGAAGCATTTTTCTCATACTGTTTTCTGTTAAATGCGATGACTTAAAATCTTTTAGTCTCGTTTTAACATGAAATTTCCACATCTGCTCTATATATAAATATCTAGGGCGTAAACTTTGACCTATATGATTTAAATATTATTTTGTATTTTGCAGTCAAATTTAGAAAAATAAATCATTGTATTTTTGATTTTTTTTCGCCACCACATACGTTGCAATATTAACTGTAAATGGCATTAAAATTAATATTATGTCTAGTGAATAGCCAATTTCCTAAGCAATTTATTAACATTTATTCCCATAAGAATTGATTTATTCTATAAATAATAGTCCAACAACAATTTATCATTCATACAAATAACCATCCTATAAATAACAATTAATTATTACTATAAATAACAATCCAATAACAATTAATTCCAAACACTATAAAATAAACAAGCTTAAAAAATAATAATTTGTAACAAAGCTGAGCATTTTTTTAAAAAATTCGTTTAGTCTCTACCACCTCACATTTGAATTTTTTTTAAAGTTTTATTGTATTAACCCTTTGTTCACGGTGTTCCATGTTGTACCATCACATGCGGTCCACATGTTGTACCAGCCGTAAGGAAAAGGCTAATACCATGCTTAAGGCAAATTGTATTCATATATCAAAGTAAAAAAAAATCAAAACTAAATATTTCAAAATTTGACATCCCATGGTATTCGGGTACTTTAATTCATTATTATAAAAATGTTGTATAATACATAAATGTAACTGTCATTAGCTGTACCATTTGTTTATTTAACAAATTTTGAGATTTTAATTAAGTGCATAAATTAATGAAATGAAAAATAATAGAAAAAGTTACAATTGTAATTTGGAGCTTCGTAGGAGATATTTTAACGAAAAAAATAAAGTTTATGCACTTTTATTTTAAGTTTTATCCAGATTTTAAGCTGTTTACAATTCCTTTTGATAAAAGAAAATAGTTTTAATAAAAGGCATTAAACTAAGCAAAACCAAACTAAAGAATTTTTATTTAAGTAGAAGATCTATTGTGTTATAAACAATAAACTCGAAAGTATAATTATTTTAAAAATAACAAAACAGTTATGATTCCCAGGACAAATTTAATACAGCCAGTATTTAGACAACATTTCATGACTAAACTTTTAATTTTTTGTTAAAATTTCAATTATGTATAATTTCTATTTCATAAATATTAATTTAAATCTATTTCGGCATTATTATTCGAAGCTAAAGTGTATGTAGTGTTTATTTTATTACGTTTGTCTAAAAATTGTTAAATAAAATATTTATTTGTAGTGACTTTATATATTTTAATACAAATAATTCTGCTTTTAAGATAAGATCTGATTTATATTACTTTTGTAAAATATGAAAAATATTTTATACCTTAAAACCAAAGAGTAAAATAGCATTAGAATAATTTTAATGAAAATTCATAAATTTCAAATTGATTTTATGTAAATTTTCATTTTATTTTGATGCTTCAAATAATTTTTAAAGTTTGAAATTAGTTTTAAAATTGTTCAATGTATGAAAAAACGTGCCACTATACAAAATGCTTTCTATATGCAAATATTTTTAAACTACTTATTAAAATACTTAGGATTAAAAATTAATTTCTAACTAAACTAGAAATTAAAGGAATTACTTTGCTTGCTTATCATTTTGACTGTAGTAAAAATGTGACATTTTTCAAGTGAGTTAATCTTCAAATAATCAATAACTAATTTTAGTTTATCATAAAATGGTAATTTTAATGTCTCTGTTAGAGTAGAGAAAAATATCAAAACAACCTGTTAATTTGATTCAGAACTTCCAAATCTGTTGCATTTTTCACTATCTTTTCCACATTATCCGAAAATACTTTTCCCTTAAATAACGCAAAATGGAATGAAAAAGTAGAATTAATTAATTGATCGTCTGCTATTTTCCTATTTCGTGTTGCCATTCCTCTTTTCTCTATTGTAAAATTCCATTTTGTTCTGGCTTAGCGCGGATTATTTTTGCGCTCCAAATTATGAATTTAGACTGCGAAGTCAACATAAAAGAGAAACAATTTTAGCTGTTTTGGTTTCATTTTTGCAGTAAATCGTTTGAGATAAGAGCTAACGACGCATTTTGCCTGGCGCTGCAAGTAATTATAACGGACAGTAGCGGCCAGGAAACAACTCAACTCGTCTCCTTTTACTACGGATATTTTTTTCTACCTCTTCTCATTCTCTTTTGTCGGTTTTGATATTTATTTTATTTGCCTTTTGGCAAATAGTGCGGGATTTTAGCAAACAGAAGGGGGGCAGTTAAAAGGAGGGAGGGCTCGTTGTAATTAACACAAGCGCAGAGAGGTTTTAATTACTAGTCCAAAAAGAGGGGGAGTTTATGTGGAATAAGGGTTAAAGCCTAATTACGGGATTTTTCTTAGCACCCGACAAGCTTAGCGGTATGGGTTTCGACTTTTAATGAGAGCACGTGAATAAGAAAAAAAAAACAAGGTTTTTTTTTGTTATTAAAAAAAGTATTAAAGCACAAAAATAGCTGAATAAACAACAGAGATCTGTCTTTGTAGTTGAATGGAAAAACAATAAAGGTTTTTCTATCAAAGAAAAAAAATACATTAAAATCGTTTGCTTTCTGTTTTTTTTTTTATATTAATTTTTACTAGACATCGATTGTTCGAAAATTTATTCCAAATTATTCCTGAGATTTATATTAGGACGATAAAAAAGCAAGGGAGCGTAAAATGGAGTAGTTAGAGTTATTCATTTATTCGCGAATTGATCAGGTATCTTTTGATTATCTTAATTTTTCCGAGCGTTTGATTTCTAAGTGCGTATTATACAAAAGGAAACTTGTTTTACTCTCCTTTAATTTAATGTTTTTGTTCTTACGGACCATTTAATGAGAAGATAAAATCATTTCGTTACTTTTTTTTACGTTATTTGATAGTACTTTAAGGATTTGAGTAACTAATAAAAATTCAAATCTAATAAAGTATCAGATATAATATTCTGTTATATGATATATTTTGCATTAATTTATGAAATAATTTTAAAATCTTAAATTTTACGTTCTTTTGGAAATAATTTTAAGTTCTATCAATAATTATTTTAAGTTCTTTATTAAAATGTTTTTTTTTTCTCTTTTATAATTAATTTATTAAAAAAATTTTAAATTTGTTCTTTGGCAAGAAAATTTATTAGATAGGATTTAATTTTTTTATCATTACATGTAATACACATATGTTTTTTTTTTAACTTTGTATATTATTTTTAACTTACATCAATGCTTAGCGGACATCTAAAAGAATCAAATCATAGGCACTTAGTCTCAAAACTGTTTCTCTATTAAGGACTTTAGTTATTTTATTTTAATTTAAAAATCGCGATGGGAAATATTAATTCAATTTTTCATAAATGCAGGTTCTTTTCATAATGCATTAAAAACGTTGTTATTAAAAAAAATTATATATTTTAAAATAAAAACATTTGTGAGTTATTTTTATTGATATTTTACTTTAAATAAGTTCTTCAAAACAACTGAAATAATCAATAAATAATAGACTACTATTTATATCTAAATATAAATGAGATTTCAAAAGTTATTACTGTGAGGTAAAAAATCCCAATTTTCGGAACCCTTTTACCTCTCCATGGAACTCTAGAGTTCCACGGTGAACTAGGAACCGCTCTTGTAGATAACCATCTTTGATTGTCTCTTAACATCAGGGCTATTCATGATAGAATCACAATCAACTTAGACCTTTTTTGTGAAAACGAATCAACTTATAAACAAGATCAAAATGGTGTATAACAAACAAAAGCAAGAGAACAAACTACAATGATCAAAGGAACTACACTGAGCAATCGATCAAGGTACTCCTTAACTGATGTGTGAATAAAAAGAGCGGCGATTATGTCTATCTCATCGTTGCCAAGGCGACGAAGTTAGAAAATGTGACCTTGAAATGCCAATTTTATTCACAAGGAGTATAATTTAATGCTCTCAAAAGTCATAATTTTAATATGCTTAAACATAATTTGTTTAGTATTTCTAAATAATTTAATATCATGTTTTTTTTTTCAATTTTATAACGGTGTAAAACGTAGGAATTTTTAAAGCACAAACTTTAATTATATTTAGAAAAAAACTTACTCAAATGTAATTACAAGAAAAGTCAATTATTTTAAGAAGTATTTGATGATAAAATTCAGGCGATAATTAAAAGAGTTTATGCTTGCTTTCAAAAGAAAAAAGTTTTGAGATCAAATGTTATGATAATAATCAACTATAGAAACCATAGAAGAAAAAAAAGAACACAAATGATAATTTAATTTATTAAAAATATTCATATTTATTACATTGTTCTTTAAGTGGACAAACAAACTAGAAGCAAAAATATTCTAAACCTTAACTCCACTTCATTTCTATTCATATCGTTGCTCTCAATTAAAATTAGTCTAATATCAACATCGTTTTTCATACCTGTATCTTCACCACAACTAAGATTCCATTTAGTTTTGATCTGGCGAATTTTCTTTTTCGCCAAATGTCTTTGTTTGTGCGTTTTGAATAACTCATAATGATCCTTACGAGAAGTTTCTTAAAAAGTTTGAGGCACGGCTATAATTAGAACCGAGATGAAGATCTTTTTGAGTCTAGTCTAATGATGCCTTATAGTATTTGACTAATTGACTCTCATTAAGGGATATTTCACTAATTAATCTCTAGATATTTTATCCTATTTCTATGCACTCTTCCATTGGCAGGGGACCTCTTTTTTTTTACGCTTAAAGCGCTTTGAGACAAAATATTTTACTCCTTAAACTGGATCGAATTTCTGGTTTGGAAAGAATTTTTGCTGAGTTATTTTGGGATTTGTTCAAGTTACGCAGACTAATATCTTCATTGAAAGGAATATCGTCTTTGTTCGATGAGGTACCTTTAAAATTAGAAATTCTATGATTAAACTAATGAAGAAAAAATAATAAAATGATGAGGATTTACATTAAATTATAAATATCTCTTAAACCGAAGAAATATAAAAATATGTTCTTAATTATATTCTAACTATGTAAAAATCTTCAAATTAAGACAAAGATTTTCTGAGAATTCATTTAAATCTTCAATGGTATTTATTTAATTGATTATTCGACTGGCGCATTAAAGTATTTTCAGATTATTGAGCAATTAGAAAACAAACATAATTTTTCTGACAATTTAGAAATTTCAATAACTATATTTTACCAACCTTTTGACTAAGGCCGGGATTGCCTGGTTGGTAGGGCACTGGGCCCATGTCCAAGAGGCCGTGGGTTCTCTCCCCGCCAGCCGAAGACTCTCTGTGTATCAAATGGTGATGGATGCTCATTAAATCTGTCGAGTCACAAAGTCCTCCATGTTCCCATAACAAGTCATACCTCTGGGGGTACTGATCCAGGAGTTTCCTTGTCTTCTGGATTGGTTCAAAATTACAAGGATACGGAGTTGAACATTAGTTATCGTAAACCCAAAATTGGGTTGCCTGTTCAACTGCTGATATATGACACACTGAGCCTTGGTGGCTCAGGGGTTTGAGTGTTCACCTTCCAAGGAAGTGAACCGGATTCGAGTACAAGCTCAGATACGAATTCCGCACCCGGCTCACACCGACCACAAACATAAAACATCCTCAGTGGTAGATCATGGGTTAGAGTCCCCTTGCCATCAGGTTAATCGTGAGAGGTTTTCGTGGTTTCGGGTTAATTCCAAAAAGTCTTGAAGGCAAATTTCTCCCAGTACTCCATGAGCTCCCTCGTCTTCTAGATTGGGTTCAAAATTACAAGGCTATGGAGTTGAACATTGTGAATCGTAAGCGAAAAATTGGGCCGGCTGTTCAACGGCGGTGATAAAATAAAAAAACAAAACAAAATAACGCATTGACTAGCGAATTTTATTTAGCAATTTGCAAATGTAGCCCATTTCTTAAAATCAAAAAATCATTGTATTTGTCAGATTAAACAATATTTTAATTGTAATAAAAATTCCTTCATACTAAGCTGAAGTTAAAGACATAAGATCAGAAAAAAAAAGTTGTCGAAAACTTCGAATTTCAAAGCAATTTTATGCAAAAATGTACTGTTTATTAGTGATGAAATATTGAAATGTTACAAAATTTTATCGACCTATTAATAAGAGTTACTTTTGTTTGAAGAATTGTATTTAATATAAGGTCTCATCTATGAATACTTTATTTAACATGTACCGTTTTGATTTTTTAGGCTGAATGTCAAAATTATGTGCGCGTTCTTGCCCGAAAGTCCGAAGACACGATTCTCGTATGTGGAACTAATGCTTTCAAGCCCATGTGTAGGAACTACAAGCAAACGGTGAGTATTTCCAGAATTTTCAGTTGCTGTCATTATGATAAAAATCGTATGACATAGAACACTAACTAATTGTAGCTAATTGAACACTGATAACTGTGTTTTTATTTTTGTTTTTACAGCCAACGGATTATATTGTTATAAAAGAACAATCTGGCGAGGGCCTCTGTCCGTATGACCCAAATCACAATAGTACAGCTATATATGCAGGTATTATATTATGAAATATGATTTGTATGTATAGGTAAAATTGCATAAGTAACTTTAACGTGTAAGTAACTTTGTTGATACCAGTTACTAATTTCATTCGAATGCAGGTTTAAAATCAAGAATAATTTTTTTAAAACTGTTTCTTCATAATTTTTCGCAAATTGACATTTTTTTAAATATTTTTAAATTTCATTCATTCAAATATTTTTTTAATTTATTTTATTCTACTCTTAATCTTTAATTTCTATATAGTTGTGTATTAGTTTTAATACTAAATAATTAATATCTTATCCTTAATGCTTGGTGATTTATTTGTGTTACACAATTATTTATTTTAATTATATTCAACTGAATCTTTAAGTAAATAAATAAATTTATTTGATTATTTTTAAAAAATAAATAAATAATTTTTTATTAGTTTTACTAATTTTTAAATTATTTGAATTTAGATTTCTTACAAAATATTTTTTTAAAAAACAAAGACTAATTCTGTTCTATATTTAATTGATAATTTCTAATGTAAATTATACAATAATTTTATTATGAAACAAAAATTATAAAATTTTGCTGCAAATGCTAAGATTATTTTTTTTCATTCATTGTTTACGATTTATCGTTATTAATTAAAGTTAAACTCAAAAATAATAATAATGATAATAATAAATAAATTACTTTGTTTCATTTCTTTTAATAAATAAACATTTATTAGCATTTTTTTTTAATTTTCAAATTATTTTAAATTAAAATATTATTTTTAAAAAAATTATATAATTTCTTATTTAATCGATAAGTTTTAATACATTTGAGCAATAATTATATTTTAAACTATTAACTCTCCATTATCATTGCTAACTCTGAGAGGATTATTATTCTGTTATACAATTTTTTTATCGTTTTTTTTGTCTCTCAATGCACAAATATTTATTCTACTTGGATAATCATGCTGATAAATTTTTTTTTTAAATTTTGATTGGTACAGTATGGAATATGCATTCTAACATTTAGTTATTAAATAAGGAATACTAGATAGTATACTTTTAACGCATCATATTACAAAACTCAACATAAACTCGAAATATTTTTAACGCTAATTAATTCAACTTAATTTGATTTTTTAATTTAAACTTAATTTAATACACTGTTGATTAATTACTGATTAGTTTAAAATCCATCATAGCTTGTTTCAAATGAGTTATGATGTTTATATATCTTGTGTACAATAATTGCTGTATATAAAATCACTTTAGGCCACTTACGATATCTTCGTCACTTTGAAAGATCTATATGCAATAAAAATTCATACTTATATTTAAAAGAAATTATTAAAAATTTATAGCATATGTATTGTAAAATATCATGATAATACGAACTAGTAATTCCTAACTCTATAATAAAAATATGATTATTAATTATTTTTATTGCATCATATCTCACTCCTTATTATTGTAGACTTAAAAACATCCCTTGCAGATCCTTGGTTTAAATTTAACTGAAAACTTTCTTTTAAAAAAAATGAAGATTTTATTTCCTTCCAAAAATATACAAGATAATGCACAATGTTGTATAAAAGAAGGACAAGAAATGAAAAGATTCTTCCTTTTGAAAGTTTAAAGTAAACAAAAACTTCTTGAATAAATACAAATCTAAGCTTATCTGAAATTTTGCCGTTGACAGGTGAAAATCTCTTTCGTCCTATTCAGATAATGTAGAACTATTCTCGAAACCACGTGAGTTTCTGCAGACGAAGTAAAAAAAAAAAAAGAAGTATCTGTGTTCCAGGCTATGTGAGTTCCTGCACCAGAGGAACATTTTGTGGAATCACCTTTCCCGCAATCGGGGAGCCACATCTGTTTGAATGCAGCGCAGACATTCTATTTTAGTTTGCTTTTATAGAGTCAATTTAAAGGAACAGGAAAAATAAGACTTTGATCCTTCTATAAATTGAAAAAATGTTAAGTGTTTAAGGAAAGATACGATTCTTGTTTAACCGAAAATGTTGTGCAGTTTGTTTTATGAAAATGAATGTTTTTGGAGCATTAAATGGAGAGGTTTCGAATGCAATACCAATTTGTGTTGCAACAACAAATATCATTCGATTGTTTAAAATTGATTATAAAAAATGGTTGAGATTTGAAGCAATGAATGAAGAAGTTTCGAATACCATTATTTGTTCTACGAAAATCATTCTTTTTTTAACAAAATGGTGACTGTGCGATTCTTGCAATTAATTCAATTTTTTTAAAATTTAGTACTAAAAGTTCTCTTTGGATATATTGATTTAAAGAAAGAGGGTAAAATTATTTTATAAAATTTAATATTCTGGTTTAACTGAAAATATTATGTAATGTGCTTTGGAAAAATAAATATTTTCACTGAATTGAGATATTAACAATTAGATCAAACCATTGATGAAAGAATTTGACCGGCATTATGTTTTCTATATATATAATACTTCTATTCTGTATTTCAATGAATAAATTATTTTTTTCTAAAGCATAAAAGAGAGAATAATTTTAAACGCTTTTCTTTAATATAATGTAGAAAACTATTCTATTTCATAAAATTGTTTATTTATTTGCTTTTAACTTAACCATGCTATTTGCGTGAACGCAAAGTTTTTATAAGGTAAAATGTTTTGAAAATAAAAGTAACCCAGATTCGTGACGTAATAGTTATTACAGTAATATTTATGGCCCACACTTACATTTAAATTTTTTTTAAATTTTATTTTATTTTAATTTATTTCCTTATTTTTTTTATTTAATTCTTTATTTTCGTATTCTTTATTTTTTTTGTTCTTTAACTTTCTTTTTCTTAATTTTGCATGCGCAGAACACTTCTTACGGTTCGAAACGTTTTCTTTTTCATAATTATAATTTTAACTTTTCCAGTAGCTATTTCAGAAATATTCTTCTTCGCAAATAAATACAAAAAATCTCTTTAGTTGACTTAGTTGCATAAAAAATATGTTAATCAATAACCCTAAAGCAACTGATGTCATAAAGTAAATCAAAAATCTTACGAATTATAAAATCTTTTTCCAAATATTCTTCTTCTACCAAAAAAACTTATTCCAGTATCAGTATTAACATTGCGTTAAGTCAACTTAAATTGGATTTCTTTGTTTTATTAAACTAATAATTAACTTTCTAAAAAAAAAATAGTAATTCATCATTTATTGTGGAATCATTTAATTCTTTAGGCTAATATTTTCCTTAGATAAACTCTAGAAAAAGAACCGAAAGGATTAAATATTAATGCTATTTAACTCTTATACCACCCAACAGAGTAAAACGCACCTTGGCGGACTTTTTTTCGCGCCAACACTTGAATCATAATTAAAATATAATCCATTAGTACGAAGAGGTTTTAATATTTTTCGACAAATAAAAATCTTATTTCCGATAATGCTGGGGAAAACTTTCTCTTCGGAAAGGTAAACAACTTAAAAGATTTTAAGAAGAGTGGAAAAAATTAATTTATTTAAATCCCTTATCAGCGTCGGAACACACGTATTTATAGAACAGTCCAAGAAGTACCTTTTTAGCCGCAAGAGTTATAGAACACGGAAAAAAATTGTAAGGAAAAAATTACACAAATAAATTCCATTAAACAAATTGATTGCAAACAAAAGATACGAAAAATACTTACCTACAGTAATAATCAACTTTGATTATTTTCTGCGTAACACAACACAGGAGATGTTTCTGATGAGAATTTTTTTTTTTTTTATCTTTATCCTTTTTATTATTTTATTGTTTTATCCTGATCGCAGTTTGTAATGTGTATGTAAACAAGACAGGAATTTTTTTTTCTGAATACTTAATTTTATTACCCTTATGCCCGGGGTCAGGTAGATGCCTTCTTCTCCCCCTGCAGCATACATTATCGGGTCTGTCTGCCCTGGTGCCCCTAACCTGCAATTGATGGGAGTAGTGGGGAAATTACTTGTGATTTGCATTTCAGAGGGGGGGGGCAGGAATAGCTTCGATGAAGGGGCTCTTGATGCAAGTTTTTGTTTTCATGCTATTTTTTAATAATTTTTTGGGAAAAAGGATATCGGATTACGGTATCTGTTTTCTTTTCGGAAGTTTTTATTGCAGTTTACAACGGTGTCTTGTCGTTGTAAATTAGGAAATTAAGGTAATCCGTAAGAACCTATTACTCTTTTTAGATATCGATCTCACGTTGTTCAATTATGGGGTTACATGATATTACTTCAAGTAAAATCTCACAAATGCTTTTAAAATCTTTTAACATGTTTGTTGATTTCTTTTTGCAAGTTTAAATTTTTATTTGTATTTTATATTTATCAATATTTTTCTTACCAAAACCAGTTTTGGTTTTTAAAAAAAACTCTCTTATTATGAAAAATATTTCATGCAGTTTTATAAATTTAAAATGGCCTTATGTTATTGTCTCCTTATTATTTAAGTGTTATATTTTAATGAAGATTAATATCAATGATTTAAAACCTTCCTAACCTAATTTACCATCAGAAATTCTTTCATTAATGTTTTTAATTTATTATTTAATTAATTTTATTTATTTAATTTATTATTTAATTAATTTATTATTTAATTAATTAATTTTTTTAAGAAAATTGAGATTACAAATAATAATTATATTCTCAATTATCTGTCATTAAAAACCATAAGGTGAGTTTATTTTTTTATTTATTACAAACTATTCATAAATGGAATATTTTAAATCTTTTTAGAAGTTAAAAATATAAAAGGACGTCCTTGAAAATCCAACAATCGATTACCCGACACACTTGATTATCCGACTTTAAATACAAAAAGATTCAAGAATTAAAAGATTCAAGAATTTGAAAAATCAAGCACTGTTTTTTGTTTGATTTGTAACAGGAACTCATAGTTGTAATGTATAATGTGGATTATATATAGGATAATAAAAAAAAATTATAGAAATTATATCATTTTTATATCAACAATTTTTATCTAAAATCTGAAAAATTATGAAATTTTTCAAAAAGATTTTACAATTTCTAGTCATTTTTAATTGATATAAAATTATTTAAGGTACTAGATTAGAAGATTTTCAATTTATTTAAAATTACATATGTATATAAAATTAAATATTTAAAATTGTATTAAAAAATAAAAAAAAATTTTTGGGAGACATTTTAAAAATGCAATTGCTAACATTTTTTAACGAATAAAAATTATTACAAAATTACTCACTTATATCGCATTTAATCAAAAAGCAGGTAAATCTAAATTATACAAAATTCCATTCCCAAAATAATCTTAAATATAATTCTCATGTTTCATCCAGTATCGATGCTAGTCTTGACATATTTCATTACAATTTTTTCCATGTATTTTTTTATCTCCATTATAACAATTACTCTACAAAAGTTTTATAGGAAATAATACTCCTTAACTATCTCATCACTTAATCTATTTTCTCTTTTCTTACAAAACTATAAATAGTTACAACATAGCCACGTTACTGTTTCCAGGGTAACTGTTACTTTCCTGGACTTTATCAGGAAGCACTTACGACATTAAAAGATAGTTTGCATCTGTATCTCTAGTAACAGCTAAGAATTACTTCCATCGTAATATTGGGGTCGTAATTCGGAAGTATTAGTTTGAAAAACATAGAAATGAAATTGTTTTTTGAATGTTTAACATTACTGAATAGAAATAACTAGATACTATGTGTTAAGTTTAGTGAAATAACTTCTTATCTAATGTGACATTATTCCTTCGACTACTATTTTCACTGAGAATTTGCAATTTCCTCACTACCGCTTCATCAAAAGCGAATAGCCTCAATTTTAAAGTTGATGCCTCAGCAGAGCACGCGCTAAGGACTTCAAATTATTAGCCAAATATCAAAAGTATTCGCCAATTTTCGAAAATCTTCGCCAAATGCAAATCTTAACATTTTTTTTTACGATTATTTTTTTTTTCTCGTAGAAAGCTATTTTACGGTAGTTTGTTTCAAGCTTATATTATTTGGACCCAATTCTAATGGCTATACGGCGCATCTACCAAAAATTGCGTAATCGAATAAAAAATACTGATTTGATTAGAAAAATTAATTTTAACTTAATTTTGTGGATCTAGTAAAATCTTTATTTTTCTTTCCAGTGAAAAAAAAATCATTCGCCAATACTTTCGCCAAAACACAATTTTATTTGCAAAATTTACGATTTAATCGCATTTAGCTCGGCATCTGCCTCAATGATACAGATAAGGTAAATGAAGCACTACCGGAAACCTAACTATTCAGTCTTTATTTTTTTAAGCAGGTGGACAAAAAATTTGACCTTTTTCCCTTTAAATTAGACAAAACTATAACATAAATTAGCATAACTACTTTTTTTTTTAGATAATTCTTGTGTTTAAGTTCTGTTCACTGTTACTTCATTGCGATTGCTCTTGTTGGCAGTTGCCTAGACTAAATGTCGCCAATATCTTCTCGAATCGTCCCCTTGCTTGTTCCTCCACCCTGTCAAATTGTTTCACTGCTTGAATAGTGGGAATGCGGAGAAACTGAGAAAACATCTTTTCGAGCAAAATTTCTTCTTGGTTTTTCTTTCTAGTCTTTCAAGATTTTTCTTTTCTTTTTTTTTAATGTTTGTTTTTTCTTCTTTTTTTAAATTTTACTATTAGCAACTAGAGTAGTAAAGATTTATTTTTATAATATTCATTATATGCTTAAATATTTTTCTGAAGCAAATTCTAAAAAATTTTATGCTTATGGCCTTAGCTTTGGGAGCAAAATGTACACATTAATTATGGGACACGTATACATTTCTATCAACACATTATGCCCTTTAACAATGAATTATTTTTCGCATTCTTTTATTTTTGAAAATTATTATTATAAATATTTAAGCCTCATGTAAAAAGATGTATAAAAAAAGCAAACAAGAATATGCGTTATAATATTATTATTAGGTGTATAATTATTATTATTTTGGGTACAATATGTTCGATAATGAAGCAGATTTTTTATGCAATATATTTTTTTGTCAATATAACCATGCAATATGAATATTTAACTACAAAAAAGGCACACAATAAAGTAGTTTTTAACAATAAAATAATTAACGATATTTAAAAAATTAGTTAATAATATATGTTAAATATTACACTATCTTTATATCGCTTTATAGTATAAATAGTTTTTTACTATTTGAAAAAAATTCGTACAATGAATTTAAAAATATTTAATAACTCATATTTTATGCTGTTTAGCTTATTTTCTACTTTATCTGTCCGATAATAATTTGTTCTACATTTTTTAAACATTGCAAATTAAGACTTGGGTTTTATTAAAAGACAATTGGACCTAGTTGTGAGCTTGGAACTCATTATTTTCCTAAAATAAGAAAAAAGCATTGTAAGTTTTGTTGTTTATTCCTTTTTATTTTGTGGAAAAAGTGTAAATGAATAAATACTAAAGAAATTTGAGTATAACACAGTAAGAATAAGATTTTCGAAGTTTAATTGGTTCAGAATTGAAGTAGCTTCTCGCATTTAAAAGTCTTAACTTTAAAAGAGCAAAAGCTAACTGTTCTTTCTTGCAGCCATACAGAAATTTTCTTGCCAAATACTATGCTAACTTTAATTTTTACGTTATTAGTGAGTTTTCACGAAAATAACCAATCATTTACAGAATTACACCGAATTCGAAAATGTTTAAACCTTATCGTTTGCAAATTCTATTTATTCTCAAATGATTAGGTTTAATCGTTTGCAAATAACAAAGATTCCGTTTCTAATTTTCAAAGTGTGCCCAGCTTCAGTTTTAGAAATAAATATCAGCATAAATCTCCAACTTCAGAACAGAATGGAATTTTCTATAACAAGTCTCGCAGTAAAGCTCAGAATTTAAAGCTTAAAAAAAATAATAAATAGAAGGGGAAAAAATCCGACCATCTTGTCTAAAATATTCTACGCCATTTCCTTTCTTCCGCTTTGAAACATGATATATTATACTAATGTTCTCCTTATTATTGAATCCCAAGTTTTGGCATTAAATCACAGGCGCTGATATTACTCTGAAAAAGAGTGTAACAAAAAAAAAATCCCTTTTATTTTCTTGCTAGGCCTACCCGGAAGAGGCCCACAGAGTGCAAGCCATTTCTGTGACGTATCCATCATTATACAAGTTATTTCTTGCCTTTCGACGTGAATAACGGCCAGTCATTTGTAAGCAGTATTTTTTTCGCTCTTTTCTTTGGGCCATCATCGGGCCAAAGATCTTTCCAGTGGAGATACCGTTACGTGAAACTGTCAGGAAAGTGTCTGGATTTTTACAGCTGCGATAATTCTCTTTCACTGTGCTTATGAATAACTTTAGTGGATAAGTTGTTAATCATTTTATAGTGGAAATACGGAATGGGTTTAAAAATTGTTTAAAATTCTTTATTTTTTAATGTATATATATACAAAAAAAATATACGAGTCTCGTTTGAAAAGTTGAAACCATTTGTTTAATCTCGTAGCCAATCAGAGTGATGAATGTTTGGCGTTGGTCTGAATTGAAAAACAAACGACTGATGTGAGAGTTTGGCGTGAAATGTGATTTACATTGTTAGAGTTCTATTTTTTGGGTCGTAATATATCAAGCTAAGCCTGAAGTATATTTATTTTTAAAAACATAAAACACTTTAAACCTTATATTTTATTTCATTTATTTTATTATTCTCATTCATACTGAATTCTTTATTTCAGTTACAAATACGGCTACGATATACTGCTATAGTTCAACAACATACAAACATTTCACAAAAAAATATATATTGCTTTTTTTATACTTAATAAATTATGTTCCCAATTAAGTATTTTATTGCGCTGTTAGTTTTAATGCAAAATACAGTGATGCGCAAAAATTATTTACATTCGCAATTTGCTCAAGTTTTGCAATTAATTATGAGTACCAATATATCAGAAAAGTTTTATTCATTCTCAAATTTTATTAGTATATAGGCTATCTGTGCTGGATAAAAAAATTTAATTATGAAGGGGATTATATGATAGGAAAACAAAAAATTTAATTAAATATCGGATGAATTTTTTTACGTTTTCTTTGTACTCGTAGTTATTTTCAAATAATATTTTATCAGTTTTGAAATAAGTAAAAAAATATTTCAAATTAAAGATTATTGGTTTTTTATTGCTTAGGAAATATATTAATTTAAAAAAAAGTTTTTTAAGGTGATTTTTAGTTTTTGTAAATATTTTTTTAATTCTAATAAATTTTAAAGAAATAACATTAAAAATGATCTGAAAGTAACATTCTTTGCTAAACTAGTTATAAATTTTCGTAATGAAACCTTTTACGTTAAATGTATACAAAACAATTCTAATTTTTTTGTATTAATTATGACTTATATATTAATATCCATATACTTAAAATAAATAAATTTCCGATATATAATTTTATTTATTGAAATAACATGACTATACTATTTAAAAAAATAAAATAACATGAGGATTATTTTAGTAATTAAAATAGCATAACTGTATTATTTTGGTAAGTGAAATAACTTGATTAGTATTTTAGTAAATATAATAACATAAGTATATTATTTTAGTAAAGGAAATAACATGAATAATATTTTAGTAAATGAAATAAAATGAAAAATATTATTTTAGTAAATGAAAAAACAAGACTATTATTTTAGTAAATAAAGTAGCATAATTATATCATTTTAGGAAATGAAATAACACGGATCTCTCTCTTTGGGAAATAAAACAAAAAAACTATATTATTTTAGTAAATGAAGTAACATGATTATTATTTTATTAAATAAAATAACATAATTAAGTTATTTTAGTAAATGAAATAACATGTATATTTTTTCAGTAAATGAACTAATATGACTACTTTTTTAGTAAATGAAATAACAAGACTATTATTTTCGTAAAGAAAATAACATAACTATGTTATTATAGTAAATGAAATAACTAGACTATTATTTTAATAAATAAAATAAGATAATTATATTATTTTAGTAAATGAAATAACATGAATAGTTTTTAAATAAATTAAATAACATGACTATTTTAGTAAATAAAATAACATAAATATTATTTTGGTAAATGAAATAACATGACTATTATTTTAGTAAATGAAATAATATGAATAGTTTTTAAATAAATTAAATAACATGGCTATTTTACTAAATAAAATAACATAAATATTATTTGGTAAATGAAATAACATGACTATTATTTTAGTAAATAAAATAACTATATTATTTGAGTAAATTAAATAACATGAACTAAACTAAAACATTTCAGTAACTAAAATAACACGAGTATACTGTTTTGGGAAAATAAAATAACAGTGACTTTAGTAAATTATTAGAAAGAATCTCTGTTGATACTGTTCTATCCGATCTGCTGTAGCACAAAACATACCTGTTATTACAGGAACGGTTACGAATAAGAGATGCTATTGTACAGAGCGGAAGTAATTGCCGAGGACGTTATTCATGAAGACTGAAACTTTTTTTTCCCACTGCGTTTCTAAGTTTAACTTCCGGACTCTATTCAAATCTCAGTTCAACAACTTTCATTCAGGAATCCCCCTACTCTCATCATGGTCAGCTGGTCCTGACATTCACCCATCATTTGCAGGAGCTAGTTCTTTTCGAGTTTTTTTGAAAGGAGTTACTTACCAGAAAAAATTGGTGAAGTTGTATGTAAAGCTAGAAAATTGGATCGTTTTGGTAACGTCATCAAACTTTCCAGAAATGTATTACGAGGTTTTAAAATAACTTTAAATCAGTCAATTTAAAATGCTATGGCAAAAGGTACCAGCTAATGTCAAGAATATATCTTTTCACTATTTTGTTTTCCGTTATTTTAGTAAATATTTTAAAAAAAATTTCTTTTTAATTATTTTTAAAATATTTTATTTTAATAATTTTTCTTTTTCTCTTTTCATTAATCTTTATTATATTATTTTACATGTTTTCTCTATGATTTTAACTATAACTTAACGTAAAATTTTCTTGAGAATTATTTGGTATTATTTTTATTTATTTATTTAACCTGTAGCTAATTTTTTTTTAAAATAAAGCACTGCGATGTTTTTTTTATTTAAAAAAGTAAGGGGAAAAGTTTTCTTTAACGAATTTTAGGACAAAATTGCAAATAAAAACATGAATTCTTATTTTTATATTATTACCACTATTTTTAGCATATTAATGCAATAAATTGATCGAAAAAATAATTGCCCGCTTAGCCATTAATGTTTGAGATCTGATTCAAAAACGTAATTTTTATTTGATTTATTTCAAAACTTTGCACTAATTTATTAGCATTTAGAAATGGTTCTGTTTTTAAATATGGTGACTTATGAAACAAAAAATGAAATAAAAGTTTACACTTAAAAGCAAAAGGTAAAAATATAATAAAACATCCTGCATATGATCTATTTATAATTATAATTTTCAGCTTATTATAAAAAAAATTATATATTTTAATTAATTCTTATCCTTTTCATAACTAATGGGAACATTAAAAGCATTTTACAATTTACTATAAAAATTTCCGAATCAAAATACGCTAAAAAATTAGCTGCACTCAATGTGCCACCACTTTTTACTGTTTTTACCGTAAAATTAATTCATTTTTACTGTAAAATTTTACGGGAGAATTCTGATGTGTCTTAACTTTTATATAAAAATATACTATAAAGTCACTAAATCAGTGTTATTGAATAAATATTATTGCAAAAATTATGGTATAAAATTTTACGGAAAATTTTTTTTTACCGTAAAATTGATTTTGCGAATGCTGTACTTAAGTTGCCCATACTTTTTACCGTAACTTAATCTGAATTTTCTTACATTGGATTAAAAATATATCGCAATCTTATATGACACCAATCATTAATTTTTAATTGTCGACGATAAAATATTGCCGTCAAATTTAAGTCTTACAATAACTTAAATAGTTTTGTTAGATTAATTACTTTTATTGTTACTTGAACTTGATTCAATATTTATTTGTGGAAAAATTTTCTGTTACTTCTTTTATTTTGACAGGTTATTAATTTTTAAAAAAAATTAATTAAAAATTCTGTTCTTTGATAGATTTTATCTGTTATTATTATTCACATCAAATTGATTTTAAACATATTTAATTTTTGCATGTTCAGCGTGTACTTACTTTTTTTACTTATTTATGTTCAACTACGTAATTCTTCCTTCAGCAACTGCACCCTATATATTGATCAAGATTAAACGCAGTTATCTTTATCTTTAGAATAGATAGAATTGCATAGAAAGTGATAGAATTGCATAGAAAGTGATAGAATTGCATTGATAACTTTATATTACTAACAACTGAAGTTATATAAAATCTAACTCTTTGTTTTTAAGAAAGTAATATATTTTACTTCGTACTAAACGTTTTTTTTTTATTATTAAAATTTTGATTTGTAGCCCAATCTTAATCCTTAAAAATAATCTGATAAATGAAAGCATTTCACTTCCGACGAATTATTTTCCTAAGAACGAACTAAGTCAGTTATTGGGTTCTAAGGATAAATTCAAGTTAAAATCAATAAACTTCCCCCATCGCAATTCTTTAGCGTACTAATGATTCTCAACAAAATGAATTGAATAAAACGAACTGATTTGAAAAAGAAAATAATTTAACAATTTAAAACAAGAAATCCCTTCTTCGCATTAAGAAAAAATTATGTAAAAAGGGTGGGGATGGTTTTAAAAGAAGACATACAGGCACAGGGAATTCTTATAGAATAAATTGGTGCGTTGCGGAAAATTGCATAAGAAATAGGAAAAGAGGGTTCCATGAAAGTGATTGTTTTAAAAAAAATATATAGAAAAATGGCTGTAAAAACTACGCATTCTATAAAAGAAAAAATGAGACCATGTTTTCCTCGTTCCATAAAAAATTCTACCATTCATCAGTGAAAGAGGAATTACTTTTTACAATGCGTTGCTGGAGTAGCGCCATCTATTGCTTATTTTTAGAACTATTATTTAATTTTTGATTTCTCGTTTTAGAACTAGTTCATAGTAAAATGGTGAAATATCGAATTTTTGTATGATTAATGCAAAAACAAATATCAATGTAGTAGTTATTACTGGAGGTGCAGATTATATCTGATCACGTGACCTGGGGAAATTTTTAGTCTGATTAGAAAAATTTTGCTTCAAAATTTTGTATTGTAAAAAAAAAAAAGAAAAAAAAAACGTTTTATAAAAAAAAAAAAAAATTTTAAAAAAATTATAAGTCAATTTTATTAGATTGAATTTTTTTAGTGGGGTCTTAAATTTAGTTTCAGAAATTTACTATTCTGTGATTTATTATTTATATTTCAGCGTACTTAAATTTTTATTATTTTTATCACGCATAAAATTTTTTTCATAAATTATGTGAAATCAAAAGAATTTTTTTTTTGCTTAATTTTTTTTAACAAATTATAAACTTCACTCTCTCAATCTATTTCCAAAAAGTTATTGTAACAAAAAAAAAAGTGTTATAATTTTAGGGGAAGTTTGAAACTAAAATGATTCTGTTCGGGGAAATATTAGACTGAAATTTTTTGCACGCCATGTTATAAGTCGCATAAACAAAAAATAAAAGAATCAGAAACAATTTTCTTAAAAATTATAAAATTTCTTCAAAAAATGAATTAATATTTAGGATACATGGAATCAAACTACTCTTTACTTAAAAAAAAAAATTTAATTCAAAAAAATTGCTTAAGATAATCAGTTTTCCGAATTTCAGTAGAGCAAAATTTTCGATATATACATGAATCTCTTATCTATAATACGTTTAAACATTTTCCTTTAGCTTTGAACATACAAGATTTTCAAACTCACGATTAAAATCGTTAATCGTAATCTAACTATCAATATTTAAAGCATCACTATCTTAAATTTATTTATTATTAATGAATAGAACTGTATTTTGATATTAATCAACCTTTTTTTAACTGAGCGTATTTATTTTTCTTGCAAGAAATGATTTCCTCAAAAACAAAAATATATTTATCGATTTTGAATTTATACAATTTATGTAATTATAATTCCATAATAATATTTTATGTATTACTCATTTTTTGGTTTTGGAATATGAATAAATTGTCTTATAAGTCTTGCAAAATTGCAACGGAAATCTGCAAATATGGCCGTCCATAAACAGTGCTGGAGTATAGAGCACTTGACTTTAGTGCTTCTATATAGGGCATCGTAAACACACGAGCAGAATTCCTGTTTTACGTCCTCTTGTAAATAGGAATGGCATGATAATCGTAAGCAGTCGTAAAAGATCGGTTAACTGCACAAACCCGAGTCCGATCTCGTAATTACGATCGGGAACAACGTCAAGAATTGGCAGTAACTCTCTTCACTTTGTTTCGCCGAGTGAAGGAATCGGAAGTTGAAATAAATTATGTATATAAAATAAATGTTTTTTTTTTTTCGTTTTTTAATTGTTATATTCAGGAATTAGACTGTTAAAAGTAGCATGTAAGTAAAATATTATAAAAATGCTCTTTTTATTTTCTAGGGGATTTCAAATTTTAACATTAAAAAAAAATCTTCTTTAATAAACTTATTTATGCTCGCTATGTAATGATGCCTTCGGGGGGGGGGGGCTGAAATATTTTTTTAAATCATTCTTGAAAAATTTCCCGTTCATGTAAGTACATTCGAATTCGTTACTCGCTTTATAGATTTTGTTTTATTCTGTTTACTCATTGTGTTCTATTTTATTTGTTATAATTTTTGTAAAAAAATTTTTTTGAGTGCTCCTTATACTATTGTATTAATATATTTTGCTTTAGCTATATTGATACAATATCAAAAAGCACTCTTTTTTGCGAATATAATCATGTGGGCTGATGAAAAGATTATATGTTTTATTTTCCGTTTTTTTTTTTTAAATTTCATCCTTTTTTTTCCAGTTGTTTGTTATTTTTTTTTTCCATTAATATTTTTCTTTTCTCCCCTTTTTTCATATGTCTATAATTTTCCTTTGTTTCATCTTCATTTTGAACTTATATATATATATATATATATTTATATATATATATTTATATATATATATTTATATATATATATTTATATATATATATTTATATATATATATATTTATATATATATATTTACTATTCGCTGAATTCATCAATTATTTTAATGATTTTATACATAATTTTAATGAAATGTACTGTACTAAGCTAATATTTAGCATATTATTATTATAATTTAAAATTTTTTTTAAATTACCTCAATCTTCATTGTATATCTTATATTTACATTGTGATTTAATCGTTGTTTCATGAAATATTGAAAAAATAATGAATTTGTGTACAATAATCAACATATAAGTAATTTTTTTACATCAAGCTCAAACGTAGATTAATTTATTTTTTAAAAGCAAATGAATAATTGCAAGCAAAAAATACATATTCTATTAAACTAATGAACGCATATTTCGTTTAAGAAGAGAATGCATATTCTATTAAAGTAAAAGCATGCATATGCATTCATATTATAAATTTTGCAAGCTTTATATAGTTATTGTATTTTGAATTTTTAAATACTTATTTAATACTATAATATTTATTTATGATGCATTTCTCCATATAAATTTATTGTGTTGTGTTTGTTTCATTGCTTTCTCATAATTCAGGAGCTCTCGGACACAGAACAGGTATTAAGAAATTGTATTTACCTAACAATATTGTTTCTGTACAATTACTGAATAGAAATTACTGATAATTTTTATTTCATATAAAATATATGGAAACCAACAACTAAATTTTTAAAAAAATATTAGTAACAACAATTAAAAATTAGCTTTAAGAAATAACTACTTAGATAGGAGAAAATTCTAAAACGTGTGACACTATTTAAAGCTTTTATAAATTCAGGCGTTTGTTACGTTTTGATATATCTTTTTTTTTTTTTTCATTCTACAGTGTTTTATAAAGTTTTCTTAAAAAAGCACATATAGCAAAAATATTTTTAGCAAAACTATTTTTTGCACATGTATTTTTTATCGAAACAAATGTATTTTATTTTGCACTTTTTTCATTAATTTTAATAGATCTGCAAATAAAACAACAGTCATAACAGTTATAAATATTTTATATTTAATTGTTATTTAAGTAATAAAAATTAATTTTTAGCTTTGAGAGCAAATTAAAGAAATGTTAAGCTAAAATTCAATTCAAATTTTTTTACATTTCTATTACTTGAATTTTTTTTCAAATTTAAAATAAAAGTCTGATTTTATCGCCTCTTTTTAAAAAAATATATCATGCTATGGAAGAAAAATAATAAAAATATTTTTTAGTTTTGAGAGTAAATTAAAGAAATTTTAAGCTAAAATTCAATTAAGTTTTTTTACATTTCCATTATCTGAAATTCTTTTTCAAATTTAAAATAAAAATCTAATTTTTTTCGTTTCTTTTTAATAAGCTCTTTTTAAAAATATATCACATTAGAAAAGTAAAATATACCATATCAGCTATATTTACCCTAAACATAAAATAGGAAAAGACACATTTTATTAAAATATAATAAACTTATTTTATAGTTCAGAATTCTTGTCATTGTATGATTTGTCTACGACCTTTTTTATACATTTAAACTTTCAACTTAAAAACAATATAATATTCTTTTACTATTTTATTCATAAGTGGTTTTGTTTGATAAAAAAATTCTAACTGCTTTTAAATTCTTTTATAAAAATTAAGAACTACCAAACGATAAATATAGTTTTTTCTTCATAAATTCTCTTGTTTTAGATAAAATGCAAGAAAAGAATACATACATTCAAGAATAAATCCAGAGCTCTGTCTTTTATTTTAAAGCTCAGCAGTTAAATATGCGCATTATCGCTCCTGAGAAAAATAACTTAAAAATAAACGTTTTTCTCTAGATATCAAAACAACGACATGAGATTTCCTTTTTTTTTTTATCTGCTCGAAACACATTTTCTTTTGGAATTTTAAACTTTAACCGTCCCAAGAGGTGGGATGGACGAAGAACTAAAGCACATCGTCTGCAAAAGTGCTGAAAATGTTTGGGTGTTTTCCCTCTGTGTGGGTGTTTTTTTCAGCACATTTATTTCACACGCACCACTACCCCTTTGATTCATGGAAGGCTATCGAACATTTGTCCCCCCCACCCCCTTTACCCATTTCACACAACACGAAGATTCCTTTTAATTTGTTGTTTTTGTTTTCAGATCTTTGGCAGACGATTCTTAAAGCTTTTGTTCTTTCTTAACGTGGAAGCATGCAGTTGATATCGAACAAACAAAAGTAGAGCTAAACAAAGAACCCAGCCGACTTCTTTTCTTTTAAAGCCACTTTTTAGTTTTACTTTTACTCCTTTTCCCCATTTTTCCCCCTTCAGGCCATTATATTCGGATCATTTTCCCTATTACTGACCTTATTCCTTCCTTCAAGGTTGTTTTTTCCAGGAAATTTTTCTAACTCTACGAATGGTTTTTCACTTTTTGGGTATTGTCGACTTGGGAGCAGTAAGGCTACGGAAATTGCCTTGATCCTATCCAGTTTACCATTTTTGTTAGTTTATTTTTTTTTAAATAAATAACAAAAACCTTGATCTTGGAAACAGTCAGCTTTTCTGAAGTTCGTTGAGTTTTTTTTCTTGAAATTTCTTTTGGTGTATAGTAACGGGAAATGAAAAGCTCCTACAACAAATCATGAGCCTTCTAATGTTTTTAGAAACTCCTATTTATCGACAAGTATTTTTTTTTTACTGGTAACAACAGAACGAAGCTACTAACTTTAAAAGTTAACGATCATGGCGTAAATGGCTAACTAGTTTAGAATATATTTTCAGAAATAAATCGTACTTTGATTTTAGTTTGTTCTCTCATTTCCTTTCCTAACGTGAAAATATATTTTCAAAGCCTAAAATTTACCATAAAATTTTAATAAAGAAATTAAAATAGTACACGAGGTGATTCAGCATTGTGGTCATTTTACTATTGCTTCAAGTTGGCTAAGTTGGTCACCAAATCAATGATTGTGCCCCATTTGACTGCATTTTTTTTGACAAAAATTACTAGAAAACGAAAAATTAACATAAAATAACGTAGATTGTAATGAGCATGAACAGCCAGTTGATAAAGAGGAGGCGCTCCTAGCGGTGTATAATGACATTTCTGACCAGGGGTTGTTAAGCAGCTCTCAGACTTTTGGATGTTCCCAATCTATGCCCAACCAAAGTTAATTCTTTACTCTTAAAAAATTATTCTAAAAATTCTCAATTTAGTCTAACCTTATACAATTATTTTTCTTTAGTTCAAATATTTCTTTTTTTAATTCCCTGGATGTTATATATTAAAAAAAGGTTAATTTACGAATAGTTTTTGTTAATTAAATTTAATGAGCTTGAAAAATTTTGATTTCAGTAAAACGCGAACGCCACAATTTATTGAGTATTGATTTGTTAGTACGCTCATTTTTTTTTTTTTTGTTTAATGACCGTATTTTTACGTACATATTTATGTGTATTTTCCAACTTTAGGCAGAGTCAATAAATTCTATTTACTTAGGATAAATTTTATTATTTTGCATCTTATATTTAAGAAAAATCCACAAAATTATAAACTAAGTTTTTTATTATCAATGCGTAAATTTATACCACATTTATTATTTATACCTATTTTTATATTATATCCTGATTTGATCATACTATTAATATTTCATAATGTTGCAATTACATGGTTTATATAAATTTCAGTATTATTGCAATTCTTAGATTATTAATATTCTTATAAATACTGCCTTTTATCTTGCAGCAGCAGTTCTTGTATCTTATTCATATTTGTATCTAGTAAACTTTATATTAGTTTCTGTTGTATTATGTATCTTTATTCTAAATATACCCATCGATGCATTATTATTCTAAGATTATTTCTTTCTTACATAGACGGGGATTTATACGTAGCGACTGTAGCTCAATTTTCTGGAGCGGATCCATTGATCTACAGGGAACCTCTAAGGACCGAACAATTCAACTTCGAGCATTTAAATGGTGAGTATTTGTAGTTAACTTTAACCGTCACCTTTAGCACTGTTTTTCGAAGTTCTGTCGCCAAATAAAATAAAAAAAGCCATAATTGAAGTGCCTTACACTTGAAGCAATGCGATGAATTTTAACTGTATGTATAATCTTACCGTGAAGAATTGTCTGAGCTTTAGAACGGACAAATAACTTAAATATTTTAAAAGTTATTAAACTTTTTGAAAAATCGCCAATTTGGCGACATTTTGCAACTTAGATGAAAAATCGCTGCCTTATTCTCAGTTTTTGCAATTTTTTATAAGCCCAGGTAATGCAGCATTGGAGTAAGTTTTTAAATATTAAAAAATTAGACCACAAACGCTTTTTATTTTCGCGAAACTGCGGCTTTTCTCCATATTAACTTTTTGCGCCATTTTCAAAATTAGCAAAGACAGCGCTGGATTTAGATAGACTGAACTTGACCCGACAGTCGTGAGTAATAGTTGCAAACTCGCAACAGTAATAAAAATAGCATATTATTATTCTCAAAAAAGCATAAGTATATATTACAACGGAGCCTTTATATTTTATTAGCTTACCAAATTGTAAGTGTTAGAATTGTAAAGTGTTGGGTAGTAAGACTTATCTAGATGCCTCGCATACAACCCAATTATTTATTCGAAGTTCTGTATTTCAATTTCTTCACATAACTTCTATATACAATGAATCCATTCGTTTATAATAGATACACATAAATGATATAAAATCTTCACACCAAAGCCACAATTAAAAGAAAAATTCATATTAAAAAAAACGGATTTAAGGTACGTGAAATCTCACATTCTCACTATCAGTCCCTTTATTCTCTCTCTCTCAAGAAAAACGTCCATCCTCCAACTGAATCCGTTTAACACCGGTTCTACACCTGCTTGTTCTTCATGAGGGACTCAGGACGTCTGGGGGGGCATTAATTTTGGGGTGAGCTACTCATGATGTTAAAGAACATAATATATATGTCGTTGACTAATTGAAAAAATTTGTTTCTTTGCAAGCAACTGACGTCATTTGCAGCAAGCCTATTGTTGACGTGTGCCAGTTTAGGCGGTGCGATTGTTCTTGTTTTCCAGTGGCGCCATCTATGACCAAGAATTCGACTTCTGCCACACCATACGTCATACCCGTTTATAGGGCAGACCCATTCATACAGCCATTCATTCATCCACAGATCGTAGTTTTGACCTGAATCAGAGAACGATCGATCTCCAATCCAGTACCCCCAGAGGTATTGATTTTTTTATGGGAACATGGAGAACTTTTGCAACTGGACAGATTTAACGTGCATCAGTCACTTTACTACACGGGGAGTCTTCGGCCGCGGGGTTCGAACTCTCGGACGTGGGCCCAGACCCCTACCGACCAGACTATCCTGGCCCAGCAAGCCTATTGGTAGGTTTGAAAAGAGTCAGTTTTTCAGATTAGGGGGGCATAAGAAAGCCGTGGTGGCTTAGAGGATCGAGAGTTCGCCTTCCAATAAAGTGAACCCGGGTTCAAGCCCCAACGATGACTGATCGACACGAATTCCGCACTCGGATCGCACCGACAACTGTACTTGCGTAAAAATATCCTCAGTGGTAGACGGACCATGTGTTAGAGTCCCCTTGCCGTCAGGCTAACCATGGGAGGTTTTCCTCTCTATGTAACGCAAATGCGGGTTAGTTCCATCAAAATGTCCTCTACGAAGGCGAATTTCTCCTAATACTTGATCCAGGAGTTCCCTTGTCTTCTGGATTTTGTTCAAAATTGCAAGGCTACGGAGTTAGACATTGGAAGTCGTAAACTCAAAATTGGGCCGACTGCTCTGCGGCGGTTATAAAATAAAATTAGCGTATGACATCATATATCAGCCACCATCACTCTTTACATACAGTACAAAAACAACATATTTCCAAAAATATTATTATATTAATTATATTGTTTATTTTAAATATGGAAATGTTTAATTATAGTGGAATATTTTTTTACTAGAACATCATTAAAAATTGTTTAAACTATTTTTATCGAACTAAATATAATTCGGCATGTAAAATCAAGCTTAAGTTATGTCCATTTAATGATACAAAGCAAGCTTATTATAAAGTCAAGTCATGTCCATTCTCATAGTTTATTAGGCATTATTTAACATGCGACTTATTCAAATAGCAAACCTCTTTCTAATATAAATATTTTTTACATCTTAAATTTAGTCTGGCACATAAGATAAATCATATCAATTTACAAGAATAGTCCACTGTTTACCTTAAGATGCATCAAAATTGTATTTCTGTTCCTAATAAAATTTGATTTTACATAGTAAATAGGCTTAGTATAGGGAAATTTATATTCTTATGAATGGTTAGACAAATTTCACGAATAGCTAGTCATAATTGAACATAAGATCCATCCGAAAAGCAAATCTATTCCTAAACAAAATATTGCTTTATTTAGGCTTATCTAAAGAAAACTAATAAAAGTTCAGTTTATATTTGTTATAGTTTAAACACGTGATCTCCTCAAATAAATATTCCTAACTAGAATTCGATTTTATTTCTTAAATTCTGACTTACTGTAAATATAACTAATAAAAAATCCTTTACATTTGTTACAATTTGTTCGAATAGCATATATATTCCTAAATAGAATTTCGACTTGCACCCTTTGATCCATAATGGGAAAAGATCAATATTTTGGGGGGTGTCGGGGTGGGGTGAAATAATCGAAGCGTTTCCTAATCAACAGCTGTTAATTATTAGACGGTGGCAAGTGGGGTGGGGGGCTCACTCACAAGAATGAGCCTAGTTTTAAGGTTATTAATCACGTGACCATCTGCATATGATTAACGGCACTCCTTTATTGGCTGTTACCAACGCCTCCAAAAGTGTCAATGGCGCCCTTTTGTTTCTAAATTTTTCCAATAAAGTTTCTAACCGTTTCATGTAAATTGTTAACGATTGTGATAAAAGGTCATGAAAAACATTTGCACGTAACAATTTGCATTTTTATCACATTCAAATGATTTTGCTGCCGTTTTAAATAAAAAATAACAATAATAATAGTTTTCTTTTATCTTATTCATGAAGAAGAAAAAAACAGTTATTATAAAAGAACTAAAATAAAAACAATCAATACTATGTGCAGATTTTTTTTAAAAAAAAACAGAACCAATAGTTAATTGTACATTTCAAAATGGAAACCTTAGAACTTTTGCATGAAACTTAATGCATCATCAATACTATTTATAGAGTTTTTTTTAAGCAGTACTTAAGTGTATATTTTTAGAATTATTTTCGAAATTAAAAACCTTACACAGCGAAAAAATTCTGGTAAAATTACCGTACTGTATGATAATAATAATTCCGGTAAAAAAAACTATCCAGATTACTAAAACCAAAAATATGGTATTTAATCCATTCATTTAGTTATATTTCCGTTTATATGGTAACAGTTTACCTGAAATTCTGGTTTTCAAGATTATAGTTCTCATTATCACACATTTATTAAAAAATACAAAACTGGAAAAAAATTGGACCGAATAAATGGTTTTCATGCCATACTCTCTTAGGTATCAAGACAAAATTACCAAATTTTTCCCCATTTACCAACTTTTATCTCGCATTTTGATCAAAAAATCATTTCCAAAGCACTTTGGTAACAACTGTCAAGTTTTTGGCGTTTAAATAAAGCCAGAAACACGGCAGATTTTACCATATTCTGGTCGTTTTGACCTCACTTCTTTTTCAGTGTGGAATCAATATTGTAAGATATCCTATAGTTTGTCAATAGAAAGAACTCCCCTCGCCAAGAAGTCTAATGTCGTCTGCTACTATGGACGCAAGAAATAGTGCATTTCAAAGAGGGGAGCTTCTTTCTCCCCTGACTCCCTTTCTATCGCCAATCCGAGCCAAACGCTGGCTTAAATAATGACCCAACACGCCTATTTGAAATGGTTAAACCTCGTAACCATAGTCACCGCAACTACTCCAGGCGAATGGCTGAGATAGTTCTTTAATATACAAACTATATAACGTTCTATTCTCGCAACAGTTCAGTTGTGTACGAAGGGGGCATGGAATATAAGGTTTCAGAATTTCGTGACCAATAGCATGATTGTACCAATGTCGATAGAATAGTACAAAAAACCCCTTTAATTTCCCAGATAAGCTGATACCCATCGATCTGAAGCTTGAGGGGGGGGGGCACCATTGAGGATTGAACACAAGCCTTTTTGAGGACATTATTTTAAAAGAAACTACTAATTATTGAAATAGCCAGTTGTGGCACATATCACCTACAACTTGATTTAAACAATTCTGTTCAACTTTATACTACTAGGTTATGGGTTAAAAGCTCAATTTTTGTATAAAAACCAATGCTCTTGAGGCATGGAAAAATTGTATAGTGAGGTTTATCTCCAATTAATGAAATCAATAATGGAGTGGATTTACCGAAATAGCATTATCTCCGAATTTTAAATCTGCTGCTCTGGGTTTTAATGTGTTTAATAGTAAGCGGTTCTTTATAGATAGAAAACTTAGGTGTCGGCTCGCTAAACAAGAAAAGCTTATAGACTATTCGAACATGGAAAAAAGAATTAATGCAATTGTTCGGCTTTTACGCTACATAAACTTTGTTTTTTTTTCCAACAATTGCACTAACAGAACGAGAAACTTCGCTTCGAAATCGATTGAAAGTTAAAATGTTGATCATTCTACTGTTACTATCGTAAAAAAAAAATTTTTTAATCCTTTTTCTTCTTCATCGGCAAACATTAGTTTATTTTTTTTAAATATTTCAAAAAGTTTAAATCTTAATTTTTTATTAAATATTACAAAAGTTACATGGATATAACAAACAAAAAGACTTAAAGCTGATTATTTTAGACGAATATATAATAAAAGGTTATATGATCATGTGACTTTTTTAATGAAATTGAGCTTGTTGTATTTATTGTTTAATTAATTCTGAGCCCGAGGTTTTAAACATTGTTGTAAAAATTAACCGCTTAGTTCCCGTTGACGCCAACTATTCGAGTTTTATAGTTGCAATTCCTGGAATTTATTAGGTATTAAATCTTCGAAATCTGCCGAAATAATAGTGGTCCCGATAATGAAATATCACTGAAAATTCATTGTATGCAAGCTTTGGTTCCAGTAATCCTTCCCCGTAACGTCGAACATTTCCTTCTCTTCTGCGCGTTCTAAACGAGTGTCCCAACTGTTGCCATCTCGCGTCATAAAGTTATTGGGGAAACTTTTAAATACCTTCCAGCTGTTGCCATTCGCCGTGAGGGTAATGTTGCGGATTATTGCTAAGAGTTTTGGTGATAGCGCCCCCTATCTATCTCTTGCATAATAAACAGGTCGTTAATATAGATGAGTCTGAAATTTTTCCAACTTTTTGTTCTTTCTTTTTTAGCTGTAGGTTCTTTTTTAACTCTTATACTCTCTAACTGTATTTAGCGCAGGGGTCAAACTGCCTTATGCATGCTGTTAAATAGGTTTAGCTGCGATCATTGACATATGTTAAAGTTAAAGTTGCTAATTCTTTTGTTGTTACAAATAATTATGTATTCAAAAATTCCTTTTTTTTTCTATCATCAAAATGGCAACAACCAATTAACTGACGAAGTTTCCAACATGAAATTCATTATGACCTTTTATTCGAAACAGATGTAGCCTAAATAAATTCATGATTCAAATTTTAATACCTTTAGACTGATACTTCTTTGTGTATTAGTTGCATATATTTTAGTTCTAGCCACATTTTGCAAAAAAGAAACGAAACTTTTTTTTCTAATCACCGTCAACTATGGTTTGTTTTGGATATTAAAAGAACTATTGGATTATAAAAGACAGAATTTCAAACACTGTTTAGTTATGTTTGATAAAATCTTTTAAAGCTACCATTTTTTCTATAAACAGATATTATTATACACTTTTTTGTTTATATTTAACTGTCAAGTATATAAAAAAAATTTCAAGAGCCTCTGTATGTTTTAATGATAGGAATCTGTTATATTGCATCTGTTGTCGTTGTCAATAATCGAATGACATTTTTTAGCAAAATTGCAGTAGCCTTATTATAAAATCGTGTAATTTGTGGAATCAAAATAATGTATTAGTGTAAAATATAATTGAAGACTTGATTGTGAAAGAATCGATTAGCAAAAAAGCAGTTCACCCTTATACTATGCACTTTATTATATAAAACAATGTAAGAAGAATCCACTTTGACTTCTTCATGGTGAATTTTTCAAAGTTTCTTTCTGATCTTGCTCACAGTGGAGCCCTCTATTGACTTTTATAGAAACGATATAGTTGTTACTGTGAATTTAAAGAGTAAACCCTCTAAAATTTATCGCCTTCGTCATATTTTAATTCATACTTTTTTTATTTTTTTTTATTAAAATCTTTTATACAAGCAAACTCTATTAAGAAAAATGAAAAAAAATATCTATATTGATATATCAAAAAGCATTTGTGTATTAATTATAAACACTAACACTTCTCATATTTATTCTTATATGGTTTAAAATGATTAAGGTTACACGGAAAGCATATAATTATGTATTAATTTCAACGTAGGATTAAATATAAGACAAGCAAACTTGAAAGAAGTTAAAATATTTATCAAATCATATTTTACTTCAGATGCTAAAAAAGTGAATTCTTCTTCTTTGATACTCGAAATCACTTAAGGAATATTCAAGTATTTAGTAGAATTTAAAAAAAAACAAATAACTAAACCATTATATCGAGTTACATGCATACAATTAAAATTGATAAGAAAAAAACGTTAAACTCATCATCTAAGTAGTAGTTAAACTTATTCCCGCAACGTGGCACTGTACACATTTGGTTGAAAAGTGTTCTCAGTTTGTTGCGTTTTGAAATAAAATACGTCGCCTTATGACATGCACTTTATATACTTTACTGATTTTTAATCATTATACTCGTTTACATGTATGTACTATACTGAAACTAACGAAATAATTTTATCTTTTTTTCTAGCTCCCAGTTTTGTAAACTCCATCCATCACGGGGATTACGTGTACTTCTTCTTTAGGGAAACGGCCGTTGAATACATTAATTGCGGAAAGGTACGTTCCTCTTAGTTTCTAATTTATATCTGTGCAATAAGTTATGAAATTTTTAATGCTATTTGACCTCACTATTTGAGCCTTCTGAAATGCTGATTATGAATCAAAGCAATTCACTTGGATTTTGGTTTTAATTACAAGCGATGGTTTTTATGACAATCTATTGGCTAATTGGATTATACTGACGAAAGTGAATTTTGTATAAATCTGTGAACTTCCTAAATTAAAGTACAATAATTCCAAACATCGTTGTTGCGATATTAGCATGTAGGCAACTATGGAAAATGCCAAACAGACCTCTGACCGCTGCCATACAATCCTTTAGCAAAAGTGATTTTTGTTAAGTTCCAAGATTTGAAATACGTTCCGTCAAAAAGAAATTGAAAGTTCAGAAATGGAGCATTTATTTTTGTGATCGATAAATTTCTCTGAAGTAATATCATCTCAATCTATTGACTGATGGTTTTAAATTAATAAGAAACCTAACCGTTTTTCTCAGCGCGAAAGATGGATTCTCATTGGCGACAAAACTTATTGTGAAATGTGTTTCTTATTACAAAACTCATATCAGCAGTCTGTTTTGGCGAAGAAACATATGGACTTTGGCCGTATTGTATCATTAATCACTGACAAAATGAATATTGCCCACTTCATGATTAATCGAGCAGATAATTTGAAATACCTGTCTTTTGGGAACACAGATGATGGAATAAGCAATAAACTGTGAACCTTTCCCTGCCACCATTTATCAAACATTTTCTAACTTTTGTTCTTTGGGCCAAATGACTAATGAGATATATAATTCTTCCTCTTGTTCCCAAAATGATAGGGACTTTTTTAAAGAAAAAAATTAAATGAAAATTACTGGTAGAAAATTTGTATCACCAACTCTGACGAGACGGCTGGGATTGTTCCCAAGCCTCTCTGAAGCAGCTAATTTGTTGGGCTGCTTGGAAGATTTCTGCTGCTACAAAAATCTCATTAATCTGTGCGAGACAAAGCTCATATTTCATTTCGTATTGTCACACGGGTGGGATGCTTTTAACGTTGTTGTAATGTTTAATATACGTTGTTTTCTCCTTTAAAGAAAACTATCTCTTTTGAATTATGATTCCAATATCTTGAATGTCATAAATTTCACGATGGCTCTTACGGAAAAGGGTTTTACTGTAGATGATTGCTGACATTGGGAAATAATATGTATTCTTCGTAAGGAATAAGTAGTTTTGTGATAAGTGAAGCTTTAAATTAATCTACTTAACTGTTAAAATTTGTTAACTACTTTATTCAAGTTGTCACTTTGAAACGCAACTGTTAGTTTTGTTTCGAAATCAGCATAATTCCATTTCATTACCCACGAACATCGTTTTTTTTATTATAAATTTTTAGATAATTATTTTTTTTTTCTCAAGTGTTAGTTTTGTTGCGAAATCAGCATAATTCCATTTCATTACCCGTTAACATCGTTTTTTTTTTCATTATAAATTTTTAGATAATTATTTTTTTTCTCAAGTGTTACTTTTGTTGCGAAATCAGCATAATTCCATTTCATTACCCACGAGCATCGTTTTTTTTTAATTATAAATTTTTAGATAATTATTTTTTTTTCTCAAGTGTTAGTTTTGTTTCGAAATCAGCATAATTTCATTTCATTACCCATGAACATCGTTTTTTTTTTATTATAAATATTTAGATAATTATTTTTTTTCTTATCACTTTCATTGGTCTTTTTTTTTATTTAATATTATACAGTATACTCTCGATATATCGAAAACCTTGTTATATCAACAAAATACTTTTTCCTTTGGAATTATACATCCACCTAATGTTAATTTGAATTCCTATGTCGAAGGGTTTCTTCATAAAACATTGCTATGACGTATTTTTTTGAAATAGAAAATGATTTTTTTTCAAAAAAAATCACAATGTAAGTTCATCGTAAACCAGATCTTTTCTATTTAATACATTATTGTTCTTGTCTACATGTATATTTATTAGTAGTTCATGTTTTCTTATTTTCATGACTCTACTTTTTAGAGTAATATTTTAGAATATATTTTTATACTTTTTAGAACATATTTAGTTCTGATTTTGTTCTCAGAAAACTCGCTATTTCGAAATTCTTTTATCTTCCCTTCAAATTTGAAATATCGAAAGTATACTGTATTTAAATAAGAAGTAATCGAAACATCTTATTTGTGTTACAGTGCCTTTTTGAACTAAACTGGATTGAACACTTTATTTTCCTTCAATTACTTTATATGCATATTTATAGCAAAAGACTTAATGTTTAATTTAAAAAAGATTTATGAAGTTATCTTAGAAAAAATCGGTACCATTCTTTTCGGAATTTGGTCTCTCGACTTCAAGATTTACAAAAAATTCGTTCTGGAAAACAAAACTTAAATTTTATTTTCAAGCGGGAATTTATTATTTTTTTCATTTAAAAATAATAATAGACGACGTACTTATGAGGATTTTATACCTTCCATTTAAGATTTGATGATGATCTGATGGATTTTATACGTTCTCTGTATAAAAACTGCTAAAGAGGGTACTCTGATAATGATTTCATGCATTCTGTTTAAAATCAGTTATAGACGACACTCTGGTGATGATTTTATACACTCTGTTGAAAAACTGTTAAAGATGTCACTTTGGTGATTTTACACGTTCCATTTAAAAACAGTTAAAGATGATACTCTGATGATGATATTATAATTGCTATTTTCAACAGGTTAAAATTTTATATAAATATTATATTCCGTTGACCATCTTCAAGATTGGATTAAAAGTTTTAATTTGCATTGAAGGAGCACAAACAAATATTTTACTGAATATATTTTGTTGGTTGGCAGATAAAAGCTTACACTGAGCAAAATATATTCTTGAAACATGCAAATATAACAGTTACCTTAATTTTGTAATTTTAATGTAAGAATTTTCATGTAAGTTACCGTTCAACGTTAAAAAAAAAAATTTTTAAACAATTTTTTTTAAAAGTTCTAAAAAGTTACCATTATATAATTTAGTGACAGACTAATTATTTTATATGCTTTATGTATGTTGCACGGTATAATTCAAAAACAGCATTTTTATGTCTACATAGTCTATATTTTTCACTATCCAACCATGTGCAATAGATATATTTTGGCTTAAGTTTCTCAATAAAATTTTTCGTCTGGAATGTTTCAGAATGTCTTAGGAAAAAGCCTTCCTTTTATCTATTCTAATATTTTTCGAACTATCTCTAAATTTAAAATATCAGTTTTCAATAGATCAGCATTTTCCTTGGCGAGATAAAAATTCAAAGTGTAGACTTATGCTTACGTCGACTATTTATAGCCGTTCGTCCGGGTGTAAAGAAGCTGAATTCTTATCAGCCACGCTTCCATAGACCCATAGACATTTTATATCGTTTGTAAGCCGTTCTTTTTACCTCCTACGATCCCATATTTTCCAGGAAAAAGTAAAAAAAAAAAAAAAAAATTCCGGATGCTGAGAGATCAAACAGAATAGGGGACTGAAGAAATCGGTTCGCGCGGTGAAAATATTTTCCACAACATTTGCTAGAAGGCGTTGAGCGAAAGCTCATCAACAAGATGGTGAGTAATGAAGGATGAGACCCCCTTTTGTATAGAATGATGGAACGAATTGAAAGGGGGGGTTGAAATAATTCTAGAAGCGTCACGACCATGCTTTTTAATCTTCATAAAGAATAACTTATGTTTGCCGAAGTGTGTGCAATAGCGTATGAAAATGATATAACAACATGGAATCGATGTTCAAATGGTATTTTGTTTTCATCAGCAGGATATCGAAGTTTGTTTTGGTCGTATGTGATGTAAAATATTAAATGAATACAATATTGTCGAAAATGGATGCTAAAATTGTTTCTAAATTTTCATCGTTTTTGACAAAATTATTTCTGGGGAATGCTCTCAGCGAACATTTCGCCTTCCAGACTTGAGGATGCAAATTTCGTAGAAAAAAATGTGGTTAAATTTATCAGAATAATAAATTTCATCGCGTTTCTGGAACTATGGGAGCACCGCCAAAGAACGGTAATTTTTACCAAAACGCTTTGGTAATGATTTTGGTAAAATTTACAGTAAAATATTGTTTTATAAAATGTGTCAAAATTTGTTAAATGTGGAAAATTTTCTTAATTTTATTATGGAGCATGACACTAAAACCGTTTATAAGGTTAAATTAACTTTCAAGTTTTTTGTTTTTTACTAAATGTGTGGTAGTAAGAACTATAATTTTGAAAACCAGATTTTCCTGTTAGCCGCCACCAAATGTAAGGAAACTGTTACCATACAAATGGTTTGAATACTGTTATTTTGGTTTTTTTTGCGCGAATTACTGTTCTTTTTAAACCGATATGTATTAAAATTGGTTCTAGACTCTTTCCTTTCAGGCATGTTTTCAAGCCATTTATAAAATATTATGTCGAATTGCATTCGTTCCTAGTATATTAATGTAATTTCAATGTCTAATTTACATTAAAACAAACAAAAACATATTTCATAAGTAAGTGGTTATAGCCTGCAAACTCAATACATAGTATCACTTTAGAAACTAAAAACTTAAAAATAAGCCTTTTTTGAGGGGGGGAGTTAAAAATAGAGGAAAAGGAACAAAAAGAGAATAAAAATCGACAGCAATGTGAAAAATTGGCTGTATAAAACTAGATCTAAATATGATTTATTCTTATAAAAGTGCCACTTTTACGTTTTTCATCCTATTTTACAAGTTGATTAAAAAACTTATTTTTTATCCAAAAAATTTTCCAGACGTAGATTTATGAAAGGAAAAGTTAAATTCGCAAGGAATCCATGCTGATGATAAAAGACTTCCAAAACCATATTTCATCAAAGATTGAAAAATTCGATACGACGTTCGGCTGTAAGTCCACAATCGCGCCTTTTTGCGAGGAAACAAAGATCCTCAGACTGTGACGTCAAGAATTGATGAAGATTAATCGCTTTCTTTCTATCGATATCGGAGATGTCGACACGAACAAAGAAAAAAGTAAGAAACAATCGTTTGTGTTAAAAGAGAAGTCATGTCTAGTATTTTTGGCTGAGAAAACAACTATGAAATACCGATAGAGCAAGGAGAGAGAGAAGAAAAAAACATTCATTGAGATCTAAGTACTCTTCGATTAAATCTGTAGATATCTGATCTCTTTAAAGAATTCTTATACATTGTGTGATCTTTATACCTTTCATAGTTATACACTGTTGAAAGAAAATTGCTTGAACGAAAATAGTTAAACAACGATTTATTTAATTGCTTCATTAGGTGGTTATTTTATCATATTCAAACGAAACAGTTAAATAACCACAAATAGGATGGTATTCAAATCCTTAATTGCGAGAAAAACCGCTAATTAACTACTTTCCACCTAATATGGTTAAACAACCATAATTTTATCGCACCAACTGAGCCCACCTAATGAAGCCATATAGTTCCTTGCAGCTGTGAGAAAAACCGCTTATTGACTGCTTTCACATAATCCGGTTAAGCAACCAGAATTTTATCGCACCCAACTGGGTCCACATAATGAAGCCATTTAGTTCCTTGCAGCTGTAAGAAAAATCGATTATTGACTGCTTTCACATAATACGGTTGAACAACCATAATTTTATCGCACCAAATGAGCCCACCTAATGAAGCCATTTAGTTCCTTACAGCTGTGAGAAAAATCGCTTTTGACTGCTTTCACATAATCCGGTTAAACAACCAGAATTTTATCGCACCCAACTGGGTCCACATAATGAAGCCATTTAGTTCCTTGCAGCTGTAAGGAAAATCGATTATTGACTGCTTTCACATAATACGGTTGAACAACCAGAATTTTATCGCACCAACTGAGCCCACCTAATGAAGCCATTTAGTTCCTTGCAGCTGTGAGAAAAACCGCTTATTGACTGCTTTCACATAATCCGGTTAAGCAACCAGAATTTTATCGCACCCAACTGGGTCCACATAATGAAGCCATTTAGTTCCTTGCAGCTGTAAGAAAAATCGATTATTGACTGCTTTCACATAATACGGTTGAACAACCATAATTTTATCGCACCAAATGAGCCCACCTAATGAAGCCATTTAGTTCCTTGCAGCTGTGAGAAAAATCGCTTTTGACTGCTTTCACATAATCCGGTTAAACAACCAGAATTTTATCGCACCCAACTGGGTCCACCTAATGAAGCCATTTAGTTCCTTGCAGCTGTGAGAAAAACCGCTTATTGACTGCTTTCACATAATCCGGTTAAACAACCAGAATTTTATCGCACCAACTGGGTCCACCTAAGGAAGCCGTTTAATTCCTTGCAACTGTGAGAAAAACCGCTTATTCATGAATGGGAAATTGAATTCATGGATATGAAATTAAATTCATGAATATGAAATTGAGTTCATGAATATGAAATAAATTTTTTATTTGGTTCAGTGTAGCGCTGAAAAATATATACTGATAACTAACTGATAAAAACTGATTTTCTATAAGTTGAAAGTATTCATTTTATAGAGTGAGTAAAGTAGTATCTATAGATCATTAAGTGAGTGTAACAAGTTTCAAACAAACAGTAGCAAGAGTTCAGTAAATCCCCGATGTATATTTTTCTATTGTTACGATTACGAGACATTGTATGAACAGTCTTGATATTCCAGGAACTTTTATTATTTAAATAAGTATTTTAACTTAATCCTACTTTTACCGTTTATGAGGTTTTCTGCTATTTATAAATTCTAAAAGGTTATGATCCGTAAATCGATTTTCAAAAATTAATATGACGATATAGTTAAAAGGCAAATATGGGTTTATCTTCATATTTTTTATGTTTTCAGCTTCTTTTTTTTTAAATGGAATTGCCAATTGAATCGTAAATAGCACAAATCAAATTATAGATTCAAACTGTGTTTTGACTGTATTCGTATACTTACAAATTTATAAAATTATTAGTATACAAGCAGCATATTTGCAGTAGCTGAAACGAATTCAAATTGTTAATAGCACAAATCATTTGTTGATTCTTTTGTGACCTACAAGTCTTAAAAAAAAGCAGATGAAGGCGTGTTTTTGAAGCTTCGATGCAAAAAGGAATCGGCAGTAGTAACCTGGAAGTCGTATTGCAAATTCTATCCTCTAGTGCTACCAGAGCTTAGCTTCACACTGTTGACCATCCTTAAATGGTCATTCTTGTATTCACCTCATTATTTCAATTTTACTGTAAGTTATATTCATTGAAGTGAATGTGAACCAAATTAAAATGCTAATCACATTGCTTACAGTAGTTTTACTTGGAGTTCTAACAATGTGCATTTTTGTTGTTGCCAGGCCGTGTATTCTAGGGTGGCGAGAGTATGCACCAAAGATAAGGGAGGTCCTCACAAGTTCCGGAATCGTTGGACTTCCTTCCTGAAAGCTCGTCTCAACTGCTCATTACCCGGCGAATTTCCCTTCTACTTCAATGAGATTCGTAAGTATTACACATCTTATTTGTCTCATTAATTAGTTAGGCTCATAAATTAGTTTGTTCGAAAATTTGTATCGCCCTTTTATCTGATAAAAGTGCTGTTGATTGAGAAATTTCTAAAAACCCAACTTGTAAAAATGGGACGATTTTAGAATTTGAAGTTTATAAGCTATCCAAAAACTCCTTCTTTTCTTTGAACAATCACAAGTTAAGGAAAAGATATTAGTTCCAATTAATTAACTTGTTGTTGTCCACTATATTGAGTGTTTTGTAGAGATGGTCCCTAATATACATTTTTTAAATTCTTGTCAAAAATTGAGACAAAACCAAATGAGACTGAACCAAACGGACGATTTTAAAATCATGCCATTACGTAATTCTTTTTCAATCTGTGAGTGCATCATTGTTACATTTAAATTGTGGTGATCGTAAATTATTTTCATAATATTATTTGACATAATAATAATGATAAATAAAAATTGTTTCCAACATTGTTATAAAAAATGCAATGTAAATATATAAATATTACACGAAGAAAAAGTATGTTTCTATACTTCCGGATTATGGAAAAAGTTTCCTTGTTTTTGGTTCTAAGAGAATGCTAAAAAGCTCAGTAATTTTGGCTATAGCACTTTTGTAATAATTTTGGTAAAATTAAGATATGGGTTTATAATATGTGGTAAAATTTGGAAATTTTTCGTGATACCTTAGAGCATGACATAAAAACTATTTATTTGGTTAAATTTACTTTTAAGTTTTGTATTTTTTACTAAATACGTAGGAATAAGAATTATAGTTTTTCGAAGCATAATTTCAGGTAAACCGTTTATAATATTAGCGAAAAAATTACGAAATTAATGGTTTAAATACCTTATATTTTGGTTTGATTATACAGAATTATATATTTTTTTTACCAAAAATGCTATTATCTTACACTACAGTAATATTACCAGATTTTTTTTCTCCGTGTAATTGTACTTCAAATATTTTAATAATCATATTCAAACATTTGAAGTACAATAATGCTTAACCGAAATATTTAATTTATGAACCACAATGTTTAGATAAAACCATTTCTGTTCACCAAGAAGACAAAAAAAAATTCCCATCAAGAAGCTGTTGTTAAAAATAATGACTTGCAAAGCTAACTTTAAAAAAAAAAAACCTTTTTAATGATCCTTCTATTAAATTACTTTCTCTTGTTAATTCCTATTATGTCTTCATTTTGTCTGAATTACTACTGCATCGATTCTTCCAAAAGATGCGTTACAAAGAGTATTTAAGGCGAGTTTTATGGTTTGGCGGTAGTGAAAAGAAGTATTTTGTTGCGGGCTAATCTTCATTAAAGACAGTTTAGTTAGGCCGATCTTTAATGGGAGGTAGTATTTTACGTGTTTAATGGTATCCAATAAGTAACCTGCTTTTCGATCCATACCCTCCATCCATTTTCTTTAAAGGGTGGATTATGGTGCTGGCTGGACTATTTGTTTCTTGGAGACTTAATCCTAGGTCCAAGAGGCCTAGGATTAATACCGTAGACTTAAAGTAGATAATAAAGATTGATTCTTTGAGTTACTTCCAACTCATTTGGACTGTATTCGCCTTCTTAATATTGTTTAAAAAATGGAATCTGAAAAAGTTTCAACAGCTGTATAGGATAGATAATACTTTTTTTATGTGTTATCGTTGGCGTAAAAGAATGATATTTTCGCCAATGAAACATTTATTGTACTTCAAGGAAAGAATGTAAGTTCACTTTTTTCATATTTTTATTATTCCTTTAGCATGAAGCATATTGATGGGAATCAGTTGTACTTATTAATAATGGAATTTTTTAACCAAGAGAGGCATGTTGAGCTCATTTAGTGAGAAAACAAGTTGAGTAGTGATGTAAACATGTTGTAGAAGAAGAATCTGTTTAGATACATTGTACCTGCTCTGCGTACATAAGAATGCCATCATTAAAAGATTAAAAAGCTGTTTGAAAACATAATTTTCTTATTAGTGATAGAAATTTTTAACTGAGAGAGGCATGTTGAGTAGTGATGTAAACATATAGTAGAAGAAGAATGTGTTTAGATACATTGTACCAGCTCTGCATTGATAAGAATGCCATTATTAGAAGATTAGAAAGCTATTTGAAAACATAATTTTCTTATTAGTGATAGAAATTTTTAACTGAGAGAGGCATGTTGAGCTCTTTTAGTGAGAAAACATGTTGAGTAGTGACGTAAACATGTAGTGGAAGAAAAACGTGGTTAGATACATTGAACCAGCTCTGCATTGATAAGAATACTTAATTAATCGAGTGAAAGTACTTGTTTGTACTACAATAATGAGTTTGAAATTAACAGCTTTGTAATGCATAAAAACTTCAGAGATATTTCTGAAATTTTTTTTCTTAAACTTGAAAAAGTAAATGTTGCAATTACTGTTGAGTAAGCTTTTCTAATATAAATCGAGTGATATTGAGATGTTAAGCTATTTTAACGCAAAAACGGAGTTGATTTAGGGAAAGAACATATCTAGTAATATTTCGAAGAGTTATAAATTATTAAAAAGTAATTCAAAATAAGCACTCTAAGAAATAATTACTGCTTTTTTAAAACTCTTAGTTAAGAACTTTTATAAAACAGTACTTATGATAAGTTGTTTTTGATTCTTCATTTTCAAGTTATTTCTTAATAATGGATTTAAAAAGTTAAACTTATTCATTCGCTTATTACTCTGCAAAGATCTATTCTTAGAAAAAGACGTCACAAAAAAACGACTGTCACTTCAAACTTTTTGAGGAATTTCGTCAAATAAGCACTTCGCATACATGAGCAGTCATTTCAATGTCTCTCCAAGAATATTCCAGAACATATTTATAACACGAACAGTATGTGCAAAAGCATGATCTTCTTTATGGCCATCACACTAGGAAATTCATTGTCAAAATGACAAAGAGAGATAAAAAAAAGTGATTCCTCCTTTCTTTTTCGAATTCAATATCGATTCTTATTTAACATCAAAGGTGGAATAGCTGGCTTCTTTACCAATGCAAAGGCCATGTTTATGGCCCAATGCTGTCACTAGATCTTTAATTCTTCTTCTTAGGAGCGCTCGACCGAGCGTAAACAGAATCCTTCTGGATTGGAATTTGTCTTTCTTCTCTTTTTCACCTCACAATATCCCCGGATAAGTCCCCTTTTCTTTTCTTTGACTTCCTCTTATGTCCTTTGTCTGGTTCTTTTGTTCTTTCTCAGAAGACGTCTCTTCCCTCTTTTACCTGATCTTCATTGTCTTTGTCCCATCTTAACGACTCTTTTCTTGCTGGGGACATCTTTTCCACATTCCCGCCAAGAAAAACGAAGCCATTACCCACTTCTCGTCGCCAAACATTAGCTGCCCACTAGACATCTACTAACTCGAGATGCTAGCCAAGTATGGTTTTTTTTTTTTTTTCTGCTTGTGTAGTTATTCTGTTAAGCCTTTTTTAATTTTCTTGCGACTTCCTTGAAATTTTAGCTTAGTATTCTCTTAACTATTCTTATAAACTATTTTTCATCTGATTTATGGTTCTGTTAGTTATAAATACCGATTTGTGGCCATTTTGTCTGGTTTATTTTTCTTAAACAATGGTTAAAACTTAATTAATGAAGCTTTTGTTTTTCATATACTCTTTGAGGGGAAGGAAAGTTTTGAAAATAAAGCAACAGAATTAACTAAGTCAATTTAGTTTATCTATAATTTATTTTGTTGAATTTTTACATTTTTACCACAAAATATGTTCGCGTTGAAAACAACTGCCTTTCAAAGAGTTCAAGAGTTTACTATAGAAGTTTCTAAACAATGAATGTATAAATTCACAAGGAAGTCATTGAGGTAAAATATTATTTTTTTTAACTTTAATAAATAAGAAATGTGGACAAGTTATGAAATTTAAGGTGTATAGAAATTAAAGAATAAAGTTAAAGTTAGATTTAGAATAAGCTCATTGAAGAAAAAAAATGCATTGTTTTCGAAAGGAGCAATTAGTATTTGAAGTGACCTCTTGGTCAACAAGAAATATTCATTCTCTAAAAGACACAATTAGCTCTTTGAAGAGGTTTTAGGTTTTAAAGCTGAAAATTGTGTTAAAAAGATTTACGTTAAGTTGTATAAATATATTAACTATATATTTTTTGACTATATATTTATATAATACTCTATATATAGAGAGACATGAAACAAACCTATAATAATCAAATGAAGCATTTGCCACTATATTTCGTCACTCCGGTAAAAAGAAAATCAAGTTTTTTGGAATAGGGAAAGCTGGTTTATTGCCACTGTAAGGACTTGTAATGATGAAAGTTAAAAATAATGTGATCCGCTAAAAGGTTTAAGGGTACTAAATTTAGTTAAACTTCTGCTATAAAAGAAAGAATAACAAGAAACTGAAAATATTGCATTTAATATTATTAAAAGTTCATAGACAATTAAATAACGGCAAAAATTTCTGTGTAGTTACCTTTTATCGTAAAGTAGCAGAAAATATCGAATAAAGTTAAGGCTTGTGTATTGAATGTTTACAACAAACTACATATCGGTTAAAAGTGCAGAAAATAAACTAAATAATAAGGAAAAAGGTATAGGGCAGTTAAACGAAAGACAAAATTAGTACATAACGAAAACGGATATCAAGTCTTTTAAGTAATATAAAGCTAAATTTTAATGTCTCTTTAAATTTGTTCTCTGTAAAATTGATTTAAAATAGTCAAAATTACTTAAAATTGGTTTGCAATTGCCTAATTGCCTATACTTGGTTTAATACAGCCTAAGTTGTCTGAAATTGGCTTAAACTGCCTAATATTGTTCTAGATGATTGGAAAGTTATTCAATCTTGTTTAATTTTGATAAACCCGTTGATTATAGAAGCATTTTTCTGAATAAAACATAACTTCCAGACTTTTTTAATTTTATTTCTTTGAGAGTCACTTTGCGCTTTTAATTTTTTTTTAAAAACGTATATTTTCTTTGCATTTGATAACTTTACACGAACGTTAAGCCAAGAACTAAAACTTAGGACAGTTATCACTCATTTTAAGAACTGCTGCAAAGAAATAGATTGACACTTGATTGACCCTTGCTGCAAAGAAATAGAATTTTTTTACTCTATTCTTAAATCTGCCAAATTACTTCTTTTTTACTTTTGCAAAACCTTATTAAAAATGATTCCCTCAAAAAAGTGCTTCATCGGCAACCACGCATTCTACCCTTTCTTCTTTTCGAACTTTACCCTCTTCCACCCCTTTCTCCCGACCACCCTCGTAACAAAAGGTGTTAAGTTCGAAAATGCATCGTTGTCATTTTTTTTCTCTCATCCAAAGTATGGAGTGTCAGGCGGAAAATATCGAAACCGTTAGAATGGAAGGAAGAAAAAGAAGAAGAAAAAAAAATCTAATAATAAATCACAGGATAGAAAGATTTTTTAAAAACGGCATTTTAAAATGCCTTCACAAAATAGAATCACTATATAAGGGGATAGGAACTTTTCCCTTTTCTTGAAATGGAAAAAAGAAAGAAAGAAAATCAGCTGATTTAAGAAAGCGAGGCAGCTTTTACTGCAACTCGTATTAGTTCAGGTCTACGCGAATGAAGTAGGGAATCGTTTGAGATTTCTAGGGAAAGTTATTCCCTTTCCCCCCCCCCCTCCGTTTCTAAATTCGGTGAGCGAACCTTGTTCCATACATAATTTAGGCTTTGGAAGAAACTGAATACGAATCTTTGCATTAGAAACCTTGCTTGTTAAGGTAGTTAAACTTTTTTGCATCACTTCTCTTATGGAAAAGATGCATGGGAGATGAGCCATTCCTGCGGGGAAGGGCATTCCTATGGAATAGAATTTAGATGCACATCTAATGCCGTTTCCGGAACTTTATTGGAACTTTTCTTTTCATACATCATATTTAGAATGCTTCTACTTTTTTTGGTGGAGAAAACTTTAAAAAAAATCAAGAATAAAATAACAAACCTATAATATAGATAAAACTCTACTTTTTTTTTTCCTAGCGAAGATTTAGTTTCAAAGCTGTAATCTTAGTTCAGATGCTATAAAGGAACTTAAATAGTTTCTTTGTAATGAAATTATATAAATTGTGCAACATTTTTATAATACCTGCTACAATCATATTTGTATTATGCTATATTTCTACTACGGTAAACAATCTTACCATTTTGTTAAAATCACGTCTTTCGTATTTTTGAAGTTTTCAGTAACTTTTAGGCTAAATTTAAATTTATTATGAAATTATTTTAATCGTGAAACGTTAAGTTATAACGATTAACATAAAGGTCAATTATACTCTAAAAAATGGATTTTATGCTCAATTTATAATGGAAAATTGAATTATTAACGTTATTATTATTATTATTATTAACTTGGAATCGGGAAATAATAAATTATTATGGTAAAAATAAATTTCAGTTATAATTTAGCCTTTTCTTCTTCTTTTATGACGCTATAGCCCACAATGTGATTTAACTTGCAGATCCAAACCTTTCTGCTCTTAGCCTTGGATTAATTTTGTTACAACATCAAGCCATCACTTTTTGAATAGATGGTGTAAGGTTTATATAAGACGGTTTTTGTTGCTATTTTTATTATTCGAATAGAAAACTTTGAAAAAAAGGCAATGTGATAAAAATTTCTGACATGATCTCAACTTGTATAGAGTATAAAAACAATTTCATAAGCATTATCTATATATATATATATATATATATATATATATATATATATATATATATATATATATATATATATATATATATATATATATATATATATATATATATATATATATATATATATATATATATATATATATATATATATTTCTCTTACACGGCGACAAAAAAAAAGCCTCATTACAACTCCCCGAATGGCAACGCTAGAAAATCGACCAATGATTGCGGCTAAAAATGTCACATGTCTAATTTGGTTGAGATGGCTCAAGATATAGCGCTTTTAAAAACGGAAACTGAAATAACAATTCAGCTGCGGCAATCTCATACTATTAAGCTAGGCAGAAGTGAGTAGTCTTTGTCGATAGATCTCTATTTTAATATTTTGTCGAAAGCGCTTTTTTCACGAATTTATTTGACGATTTTGAATTTATATCACGAATTTATTTTTTTTATTATTGTTATTAGTTATTCATTGAAAAATGAGTCTCAGTCAATGAGTCTTTATTTGAATTCAAATTTATTTTAATGTTTTAGTATTTACTAAAAAGATGTAATTTTTTTTAAAAAAGAAAGTTGTAATATGGATTTGAATGATTGTTTTGAATTCTTAGAATTTTGTGCATTTGCAATGTACCTAAGTTAGTAGCGAGCTTGGTTTGGGAAGCAAACAATATAAGATTGCGTAGCAATTCTCGGGGGTTGGCTAGCGTTAGCGAGCAGGGGGCTCAGTCCACTAGTATTATATATTAATATTGATAAAAACAACTTTTATACACTTTCGCAAACATATTTAAACGATATACGAACCATTTATATAACTTGTTGAAACTCGAACATTAAATTTAGTGAAATTTAAATTCCCAAGATCTCATCTGGAATTCTGCTTGAATTATCGTCTGCCCAGGAAATCGTTAAACAATTCATTCTAATAACTATTTTCATTGCGGTTATAAACTACCGCCAACTGTAAATCAAGACAGTCGAACTTGCGCTTAAGAGTGCACATGACATTGAATGAGCATTAAGAAGGCCCCATTGTAATTTGGGACTCTTTATCAAAACGGTAGTTAGCGAAACTATTGTCTTGGATATCGTATTGAATAATGAGAAAAGGCGTGATTTCATGGATCGTCTGCATCGAAAACGATAATTTAGAAGGTTTTTAACCAGACGATTTCTCTTATCTTGAATGAAAGTAGTTTTCGAACGAAGTTAAAAACTAGTTTTAAAACTGTAATTTAATATTTATAATTATGTACTTAAATTTAAATTTTTTTTGTGTGAAATCTAATAAGAATATTTTAATTAAAATTTAATTTTCGTCTGAAATATTTAAAAGCATTTTACATTAATGGATGGTTAAAAATTTATAGTAATGTCTGCTGCTTGAAAATACATTATAATTAATCGAATTATTCGAATGCATTATAATTAATGTACTCGAATTTACTTAATTAAGTTTTGGCAGCAATGTAGAACGCAATTAACGCATAAAAAACATTATATATATATATATATATATATATATATATATATATATATATATATATATATATATATATATATATATATATATATATATATATATATATATATATATATATATATATATATATATATAAAGCCGATATCGGCAACTAGAACTTTGAATAGTACATTTTGTTGCACTGAAACCATAAAAGTAGTTATCGTTTTACAACCTTCTGTTTACGAGTTTTTCCCGCGGAATGCAAATGGGACGATTTTAAGACGAAATGTGCATAAAATTCTCGTAAAATACTGTCCGGTACCCACGGAATGGAGAATAATCAATGTGGAACAACATATTTGCAATATCGCAGAAGAAACATCTGTAACAATTGCAAAATGTATCGGTTTTAATCTAGATGCTCAAAAGGGCGTTAGGGTGAAAATAAACAAATAAAAATAACGGGATGTGTTGCCAAACCCATCATTAATATCTCGTTCTTTTACACTATTTTTATTTTTTTATTTTTTTCAGAATCCACTAGCCACATTGTAGATGGACTGTACGGCGGGAAACCAGCACAACTGATATACGCTGTCTTTACCACTCCAACGTAAGTGATTTTCAGATCTCTGGAGCTTCTATTTTTTTCCCCCTCATCATTTCATTTTCCTCATTTTTCTTTTTATTTTCCCTGTTTTCCTTCTTATTTTCCCCTTCCCTTCTCTACCTCATATCTTTTTATTTTATTTTCGGATCTGGACGGTTATTATTTTAGTTCCCGTTGCCCATTATTTTTCTCCCGGAAAACTTCGGATGTAAACCCTCTTCCTCTTCTCCCCTCTTATTTTTTCCCTTTTTTATATATATATATATATATATATTTTTGTAGTTTTTCCCTAAGAAAACAAAAATAAAACAACAAGGTGCAGTTGAGAAAATTTTAGGGTGATGCATTATATTTAAGTAGATATTATTATTGTTTTTATTTTCAGCCACTTCTTCTTTTTAGTTTGGGAAAAGTTTCTTTTATTATTTTTTTTTTCTCTTCTAGATTTAACCCTAAATTGCAGCATCAATCTTTAGTTTTTCCCCCAAGTTCGAAAGATTACTTCTTATATACTAAGAGTCAACACTCTTTTTCTATTTACTTGTTTCTAGAAAATTTCGTGTGGCTTAGCAAGCGCGCCAATTTTCGATTCAATTAAACCCTGAAAGGCGGGAAATTTTTTTTAATAGCTCTTTCACACTGACATCCGACAACGTCTTTTATAAAATGCTTCCAATTTATGAACGGAGTTCGAAAGTAATAATAAAAATTTAAGTTATCCACCGTTAATTCTCGAACAAGGAGCATTTCATTTTAACAAATTATGTAACTAAATGAGTGTTTGAGTTGAGCTAAGAAAAAAAAAAACTTTTCGCGTTCAAATAATCAGTTTTCGAGGAAGATTAGCCCCGTTATATTTACCGCCTCTCTTTGGCTTAATAATACAGAAGAAAAAATTGCTGACGGGGTATTCTGCTTAGAATAATTAGATCATTTCTAAAGTTAATAAAAATTCTTTCCTTTCATTTTCAAGGTTTTGATGTGCAAGAATTTAATATCGTTTCCCTTAAAAGGCAAAGTGGCTATTTTTTAAAATGTCGCGTGCTTGCATCTTATTTGTTTTTTAGGGAAGTAAATCGCTCTTAAATCGTTGAAAAAATTGGTGTCTTCATAATTAGAGTGCACAAGGATTCAACACTTAACTAAGTTTTTTGTTGTTCAGCACAACCTAGCAGCATATTGATATATTGAATGCATTTTTTTAAAAGTATAATTATTAAGTTTGTAATAAATGAATAATATTATAATTTTTGAAAAGTTTTTTTTTATAATAATAATAAAGATAATAACCATTATATAAATAATAATAACCATTATCTTTGAAATTGTTTATGATAGAATAATTAATCATTTATATTAAAATTTTGGAGTTTATATCTCATTTTGTAATAAGATATAATGCATTATTAAGTCTTTCAGTTTATAATAAAACTATTGTTTGTGGCAACTAGAATTGGCGTCTTAATTAAATGAATGTTTTAAAGGATTTGAATAATGGATGAATGGATAAAATTGAAATTAATTTAATCTCGTTTTATATAATGCTTCCTTCATTTGTCTATAATGCAAATGAAGGAAGTTAACATTGCGTATATTTCTTAACATAAACCAATCTTTGCACACCCATATGAAAACGTTTTTTTTTTTTTTTTTTTTTCCAAAATGTTTTCAAAAAAGTTCAACTACGTTTATATAAGTCGAAATAAAGACATGTTTTGTTACATTCAAATATGCTATCATAATAATTTAAATTCATAGTATCAAATCAAAAAAGTGAACCTATAAAATATTTTAAAAAATATCGATTATCCAGAGTAATTTCAAGTAATTATTATTATTTAGTTAACAGTGAAATTATCTCATGATTTTAAATACAGAATTTGCAACGAATCTATTTATTTCAGTTTGTAGACCTTTATCTCAATAGGTCTAAAATATGTAGTTCGTAAAGAAGTGGAATATTATTCATTTTCAAACTTCACCATTGAAAGTGCGTTAAAATACTTACTTACTTACTTATCCTCTACGTGCCTTGGGCACTTAAGGCCTCTAGCATATCCCTCCAACGCCTCCTGTCTTTAGCAATAGATCTTGCTTCCTCCCAGCCAGATATTCTACATTCTTTTAATTCGCCCAAAAACATGCGCTGGATGGTAAGTCTGGGTCTTCCTTTTGTTCTTTTACCATCAGGGGCCCATGTAAGCGCAACAGATGAAATTTTTTCTTTGGGCATTCTAAGGATATGTCCGAGCCAGCTCCATCTTCGTTTTTTAATTTCATCTTCGATTGTTTTTATTTTAGCTTTCTTGAATAGATTTTGATTTGATACTTTGTAAGGCCAGAAAATTTTAAAAATAAATCTTAAACATTTGTTTTGAAAGGTTTCTAATTTTTGTATTTCGATCTTAGTCTGTTTCCAGGTTTCTGCGCCATATAATAGTACTGCTAACTCAACTTCTATAGACAGACTATATTGTAGAAAAATTGAAGACACTTTATCTTGTAGAAAATGAATAAAAATATGAATCTTTTAAGCATCTCCTGTTAAGCACTTTTTACAAATTAACAATTATATGCAGCTTATTTTTTTAAAAAACGTTAATCACTAAAACATTATATTTTGTAATTTATTATGTTTAATACAATATGTTGTCCTTTATCAGTAATCATGAATCTGCATTGCATTCATAATTCCAAAATTCGTTTATATCTCCGAACAAATTACTTTAAATGGTTAACTTAAACAATTTCGTACTACAATGATAATGCGGAATGTAGTTTTATCTTTAGAATATTTCATCAGCTATTATATTGTTATCTCCTATTTAATAACTATTCTTCTTAGTCAACTGTCAAAATAAGACCCAAAAATAGCCATTTAAAAGCATCGTTCAAAAATAAAAATTCTTGATAACATTAATCTCTTAGGACAGGGATAAAAAAAGGGACTTTTTTTTACGCATCTCCAATTAGAAACTTTTAAATTAAAGTTTTTAAATCAGTTAGAATTCCCAGTTACGTTTTCTTTTCTATTATACTTTTCAGATAAGCACAGAAGTTAATTTAAACTGCACTGCGCTAATTAAAACCATGCAAATTAAGGCGATACCTACCCCGCTAATTAATTTAGTGTCATAGAAAACTACTTTTTTTTTTTTATTAAACCATTATAATTTTTTTCCGTTGTCTCAACTAAATTCACTGTAACCATGTTCGGGTCACTGCCAACGTATTTTGCTGAGTTTTTTTGTTCTAAATTTTTTCTTTTTTGCTTTTGCGGTTGACAGTGGGTTAAATAGCCTCTAAAAACATGCAAAAAAATGTTTTCTTTTTGAAACGTTAAAACAAAAGCAATTGTTCGCTCTACTGAATAGCTTTTCTGATATTTTTTATCTCTTAACTCATCTATTTGTAACGAGATTAATTAAAAAAAATATTTTCAGTTTTTTTTATTATTATAATTATGCTTGTTTTATACACGTTTAGGGTTATTTTACTTTTTTTCATTTTATCAGTATTGCATTTGTTAACTACAAAATATTAATCATTTGTGAAAATTTATTCTATATTTTGAACTGTTTCAGTAGCCATAATACCGTAATTTAATATAGTAAATAACATTAATTGTACTATTAGAATCATGTTTTTCTTTTAAGTTGTACGCTGTTACTTCAATTTTTTTTTGTGGTTACAGATTTTACTTATAAACAAATAAAGCACTTGCCAATTTGCTGTACCTAATTAAAAAAATTATTATTTTATTATTTTGTTTCAATATTTAACCCTTTGGCGCAGACCGGACACCGGTGTCCATTTTATGTATTTTTTACAAGTAAAAATACATAAAATTACAAGTAAAAATATTTTTTTGTACTTTTAGTTACAAAAATAACAGTCTAATAGTTATCAAAAAATAATATGAATATATTATCGCAATTATATATGTTCTATAATATAAAATAAAATAAAAAGTAGTTTGAAATTTTTTTTCATTCATATTCAGGAATTTATCAATAATTTATTTTGTAAATTAAAGCGATTTCAATGATGAATTACTGTTTCTCTTAGATCTTAAAATAAGTGCAAGCTTTAAAAAAAATTTATTAGTAGGAAATTATGTTTGGAAACTCTTACCTTTAATGCAAAAAGGGACACTGGTGTCCGATGCTGTATGTTTTTTACTAATGCTAAATATCTTTTTTACTTATTTTGACCTAAATTAATGCAAAATAATGAAAAAAAAGTATAAAAAATATGTTTAAGGGAAATACTGTGTCTAAGGGTTAAAGTAGTAAAGTATATGAATAGTAAAAATATGTAGCTTTGTAAATATGTATGTAATTTATGTATGTTAGTAGTGCTCTAGTAAAGATATACATTACATAACCTTTGTTCTACAAATCACTATTATTTAAATCAGAGTGATTAATTTTGATTAGTGATACGTGTGGTTTGCCTCCCAATGAGGTTAGCCAGGTTCGAATCCCAGTGGTGGCTGGTTGATACGAATTATGCTCCTGGCTCGCGGCGACCACAATGCTGACGCAAAATATCCTCAGTGGTAGGTGGATCATGGCTTAGAAACCTTTTACCACTGGAGATTCTCGGTTTTCCTCTCCATGTAACGCAAATGCGGGTTAGTTCCATTAGAAAAGTCCTCTACGAAGGCTAGTTTGTGTCAGTGTTTAATCCAGGAGATCCCTTGTCTTTTGGGTTGGGTTCAAAATTACTAAAGCTACGGAGCATATATAGTCGTAAACTCAAAATTTGGTCGGCTGTTCAACGACAATTATATAATAAAAATATATGCGTGTGGAAATTTCTTCCGTTATTTTGATTGGGGATGCATATATGTTTAGGAATTATTTCCGTTATTTTGATCTTTCAATATTTCTGTTCTTCTAAATTATTAGATGTGTTTTTCAATTTAATATATATTAATTAATCTAAATAAGATATAGTATTCATTATAAATAAAATGCCTTATTTAATATGATTTTCCGAAAATAAAACTAACTAATCATTTAAAAATTCTTGTTTTTTTTATTTTTAAAGAAAACTAAATATATCTGCAGTTAAATATTGTATTAATGACTTTAAATCATTTGGATTTTAAAAAAAACTTTCGATACTCTATTGTGCAGTTTCAAAAAATGTTTTGTAAAGGTTAAACTATTATTTTATTGAATTTGATCTAGATGGTAAAGAACATAAAAGAAAGATTCAAAATATAAACTTAAAAAAGAAATATACTTTATTAGAACTTCATATTAAAACGCTGCAATGCGTCTCGCTAAAAATAAATATTGCATTCGATTTTAAATTATATTCTTCTAATATTTGCCGACGTAACAATCAAAAATCAAATCTAGTATTTAAAAAAAACTTAATGTGTTTTTAACGATGAAATGTTTATTTTGCTCTTTTACTTTTTCACACAAAAGCAACCTCAAAATTACTGCTTTTTTTACGCTTTTTTCAAAAAAAAATTAATAGAAGAAAAACAAATTCAGCAAAACCCACAAAAGTATTCTTAAGTAAATGTTTTGAAATGGTGTAGCTATCCCGAAATTAAAACCTTTCATAATTTTTCTTAAATTCAATTTTTTTTCATTCTTCCACATCGACTTCCACAACGGGAAAAAAAGGCTCTTGTTCGATTTCATTTCGACGGAATATTTGGATTGTGAATATATTATCTCATTAATTTCGAACATTTTTTTTTATTAACTTCCCACCCTATGTGGGAAAAAAAAGAAACCTTCTCTATATATTTATACAGGGGATTGGAATAATTTCCCAGTTTTTTTTTTTCCTCCACCGGATTAAAATTTTATTACCTTCTATTATCATTTCTTTCTTTTCTTATCACCCCAACGTGTGTTATTCTAATTCATTTTCTTATTCTTATCTTTTTGATACATCTTTCTAAACTCCCAAAGGCTTTATCAGTATCTTCTTTTTTGTTTCTCCTCGTCATTTCATTACAATTTTTTTTTACGTCGTTAAGTAGGAAAAAACCCACGGATATAATTCATTAATAACATGAAAATTTCTTCGCCAAATTTTTTGAGAAGAACTGGGGTGTAGGGGGGGGGGGGTAGAGCCAGAATTGGTTGTTGTTTTTCCATTATAAAAGCGGAGGGTCACACATTAATAGTTTCCTTAGCCAATAATTAACTGGCGCTGTCAACGCATCTACGCGAGCACTGCTAATGGAAGTTGAAGTTATTGATGGTACCTTGCCTCACAATTCATCCTGAAGTCTTTTGCTACCTCTTTTAGCGGGCTACATTTTTTTTCCACCCCTCTTAATACGATCATATATAACTTCTTTCGCTTTTTGTTCCTTATTTCATAATTATTTCGATCTATATTTACTTCCAAGTACTTCAGGCAAGAAAATGGCAGCAAAAATTCTTTTATTTTTATTCGGATCGTTTGGGAAACGATACATAATTAACTTCTTGATAATTAATACTTATTTTGATAATTAGCGATCTTTTTAACTAGGTTTTTTTTCATAAAGTGAATATAAAGCTGATGTATTTTATTATTGCTTAAAGAGGCAAATTAATGAGTTTGAAGTGATTTATCTTACTTAGTCAGATAAAACAAACTAAATGAGAAAATACGATCTCGTGTCAGGCAATTGAATTGAATGCTAGAGTTCATGTTATAATTAGTTGAATCCTCCAATTATTTTTCATAAACAAATTTAAATTGTAATGAAACATTTAACTCAATATCAAACTCTTCTGTCTATAATATAAACATTTTTAAACCTTAGATATTTTCGAATATGTTACGTCATTATCATACGAACATTAATCATACTATTTTAAAAGTCTTACCTATACCAACTTGATTTTAAGATCTTCTTTTACCTAATTCGGTAGTACAGGTTTCACAATCTCGAAAAATCGCAGTGATCTTTATTTTTATTTCATTATTTCGCTCATTCGTTCACCTTTAGTTGTTTCTTTAAAAACTTAGTTATTTACAGCATTTAATTTTGATTTACATCATTTAAATTTATAACAATATAATCCCTGTCGATTATTATGGAGGTATGTAATAAAATCTGCAATTCTAACTACCTAATTTATCATAAATTTTTTAAGAAAGAAAAAGACTAGTAGTATATGGCAACCAAATGTAGAATTATAATGCTTATTTCTAACTACATTATATATTTTTAGTGTAGTATATCTTAATCTTCTTCTTTTGGGACATTACAGCCCGCTATGGGCCTTAGCTTGCCTGCTCAATGTTATTACAACATTTCTGTAGTTAACAAGAGATTTTCAATTCGAAATTTTCATCATGGTTAGATCTTTTGTTGCGTTATCTATTTCTGGGGCTTCCTGTGGGTTTCGTAGTTCTTTCAAAGTTTTGTAAAAACCTTATTTTCGTTCATTCCTTCTATATGCCCTAGACATGACAATTGGTTCAATTTAACTATTTCTTAATACAGAATCATAATAATATTATTTAAATATATTTTTACTTACATAATTGCAATGAAAAATTTGTTTCAAGGCATACATACTTAAGATATCTTTGTTCTTTTTTTTTAAATCATTGTAAATTAGGATTATAAACTACCATATATAAACTTCAAAAGATAATTGAAGTCATTCACTTTCAGAAATAGTATTAGTGGTTCAGCTGTCTGTGCTTTCCGTTTAGAAGACATTCTTAAAACTTTCGATGGTGCCTTCAAAGGACACGAAGATGTGAACTTCAACTGGCTTCCCGTCCAGAACTCTAAAGTTCCAGAGCCTAGGCCAGGACAGGTAAGCAATTAAGATATTAACTGATAATAAATGAAGTTTCCATAGTTCCTCCAAATAAAGTTTCACAACCTTACATCTGAAGTAAAAAAAATTCCAGATTTTAGGTACTACTTAGAGTTTGAACTTTAATTTTGTAAGAATAAAAAGTTTTTAAAATTTTTTTTCAAGATTTAAAAAGTAACGATAACACTTAATTGTTTGGTTTCATGAAAATATGCTAACATTCTAAATTATTCTTCCATTTCTAGAATCTTCATTACGATGGAAAAATTTCGCCAGAGTGGCGATATTTTTTAAGCATTTGGCAATGTTTTTCGAAGCTCTGTCATCGAAGAAAATATTAAAAAAATCCACAGTTTAAGCGCCTTACTATTAAAGCAAAGCGATGGTTTTAAACTATCTATATGATCTTGTCTTTAAGAATTATATGGGCTTTAGAACAGAGAAATAAATTCAATATTTAAAAAGTTATTAAAGTTTTTTAAAAATCGCCAATTTGGCGAAATGTTTCCACCTAGAGGAACATTTTTAAAATCACTACCTTATTCTCAGTTTTTGCAAATTTTTATGAGCTTACTTAATGCAGCATTGCAGGCAATTTTTAAATATTAAAAAAATTGGACCACAAAAACTTTTTATTTTTACAAAATGTGGCTTTTCTCCATATTAACTTGACCAAGCAGTCATGAGTAATTATTGCAAATTCACAGCAGTTCTTAAAATGCATATTATTAGCAAAAAAGAATCATTTCATATCACGGAGGAGCTTTCAAAAAATACTTAATCTTAACAATATTTTACGAATCTCTTTTGCAAAGGGAAAAAAGCTATCAAATACCTTACTTTTGAGACAAAACTAACTATAAATTTACTTTATATGTGCCCTCTTTTCGTAAAGAATTATCTGGGCTTTCAAGCGGAGAAAAACTTTTTAAAAATCTCCGATTTTGCGAAATTTTTCCATTCGGCTGAAAAATATCAAACCCAATGAATAGTTCTCAATTTTTTCGATTTTTTATGAGCCTATCATATAAGGCTGCGTTAGAGTAATTTTTTAAATATTAAAAAGTTAGATCATAAACGCTTCTGATTTTCATAAAACTGTGGCTTTTCTTTATGTTGACGTTTTCGCCAATTTCTGAATTATCAAAGAGGGTATTGGGTAAAGATGAGCTAAACTTCACCTAACAGTCTTGAATAACTGTTGTTAACTCACAGCAGTTACATAAATAGTATGTTAATCGCTACAAATCGCATTACGTGTGACTACAGAGCTTTCGAAAAACAGCTTTTTTCCCAATTTAATCCTAAATCCTGAAAATTCTTTATAGCAGTATGTTATTAATAGTATAAAATTTGAGCTTACCGAGCGAATTTAAGTTCCTCAAACTGTAGCCTCTTTATTTTCTTTGGAAGAAAAACTTCAATGAGCAATTTTAAACTTCTAAATTTGTTAAAAATAAAAGGTTATCTTTAAGCACAGATGCCAACTTGCTCCAGACAGCGAATAAATATTATCGAATGGTAGTCTTTTAATGTATGATTCTTGATTTAGTAAATTCGATTTATAGTGTTTTTACTCACCACTACTTCTACATAATTTTAAAGCTTATGTGATGTGTCACTTTTTTCGGTTTAGTCATGCTGGGCCTTTTTAATAGTTGCCAAAATTAGTTGAAAATCTGCAAATTTTAGTTTGTAGTTCTCTACCCCTCTTTTTTAAATACTTTGTCAAACCCGGAGCAGTTAGCATCTCTGTTTAAGTTGTAATCACATCAGACAGAATGACTCACTATTAAAATGCTTAAAAATATTGTTTTTATAAACGTAATTAACAAAGCAACCACACAGTTGCAGTAGACAAATTTTCTAGAACTTGCAAACTTATTGTCAATTAGTTATTGCGTTAAATTTGACGATTCAAATACGGTTAAATGCATTTGCTATATGTTTATATATCAAATATATTTTAAATAATGCGCTGTTTTAACGGTTTTCATTTCTTGTTTAGTGTGTGAATGATTCCAGAACACTTCCCGAACAGACAGTTAATTTCATCAAGGAACATAATCTTATGGACCAGTCAGTTCCAGCATTTTGGGGAAAACCAATTGTTATCTACACTGGTTTCAAGTAAGTTATAATTACACTTCTTATTTTTAACTTCTTATATTGGTTTTGTTTTATATTGAAAAAACAATTAAATCAGTCTAAATTCGTCATCTTTAATCAATTATCTTTAATAAATTTAATCATTTTCAATGTCTACGGGATAAAAAAGAATGTAATATTACGTGATTAGATCTTTTCTTGCGTTATTTAGCTATCTGTTTCCGGAGCTTCCTCTGTATCGCGTAATTCGTTGGTTCCCAATTCAAAACTTTTGTAAAACCTTTATTTTGGTTCATTCATTATATATGGCCTAGATATACCAAGCTTCTCGATTTTAAGAATTGAATCATGTTTTTTTCTTCTTTAAATGAACATTCAATGCCACTTTTCTAATCCTCCGTTTCAAATTGCTTATTTGAATTGGTCCAAAAATTCTTTTTAACTATTTCTTAATGCAGAATCATAATGATATTATTATATATTTTTTTACTTATATAATTGCAATGAAAAGTTTGTTTCAATTCGTACACAATTATAGATTTCTTTGTTCTTTTTCGAAATCATAGTAAATTAAGATTATACAATATTTGGCCATAATATATGAGAAACTGTGCACTTATAATTCTCAGTTGAAAAAAAAATTTCATGTAAAATAAATTAAATTTGTAATATAGCACCAGTTATGCTTCCTTAAATGTATAAAATTAAAATTCTGATTCTTTTTACAGGTTCCGATACACTCACATAGCTGTCGATCCGCAAATAGAAACTTCTAATGGAGAAAAGTTTGACGTTTTGTTTATTGGTACTGGTAAGTACAAGATGCTGAATCAGTGAAATAAGTGAAGTGCTTAGATCAGAAATAATTTACGATGATTACCGCAACTAATCGAATTTTATCGGAGAATTTAATGAGTTGCCCTTAAATTACTGATTCGTTGAGATTATTCATGTAAGGTGTATAAGTACGGTCACAAAAATAAATCCTGATAATATTTATTCTAACTATCTGAATTTTACGTACTCAGAAGGAACTGAGATTTAACGATTATTCTAATCAAGTTGTGCAGTGAATAATTTAATTTATGAAACCTTACTCAAAATTTACTTACCCTAAATAAGCATTTTTTTTCCAACTGATCTGGATTTCTAGTTTTTTAAATATGTTGAATCTGGAAAATCTGACTCCAAAAGTTAGTTTTACAGTGTTTAAATAAAGGTCGTGTTTAAGCACTTAAATGGCATGTTAATAATGAATTCTACGTTTTTTTCCACCCTATCTCTGAAACTGATTTTGCCAATCAAAATAGATTTGTACCTATTTATAAAACTCATCAGAAAAGGATCCCATTCAAAAAGTAATTATTTTTTTGTTCTCAAATCGATCAAGTTCTTAGGTTTAATATAAAGCTATTACAATGTGCCATCTTCTCAGTAAAGACATTACTTTAGCTAGTAAAAACGTTAATTTGATACAGCATACTCAGTAAAGACAGTACTTTGTATTTTAACTAGTAAAGATATTAATTTCTTACTTTATTTCCAGCAAGGATGTTACTTCAGTACTATTTCTTAACACCGAAATACTTTATTTTAATTCTTAATGCATTTCCAAGTTTGTCTTTTTTTCTGTAGCATTATGTTCGCTGCATTTAACTACGAATTCAAATTAAATTCGTTTAACTGTAAACTCTTGACGTAAATATGATTTCCAATCACTTTAAGTTAGGCAAAACTAGATCCGTTCATATTGTTTGCTAACTAGTAGATTTTACGAACAATCGAATTTAAACAGTTGGCTGAAATCTTAACTGAACAATTTACTAATTGTAATTCACATTCAACTCTAGTTAACTAATCTACACGTGATTTACATAAAATTGAGTATCATCTACTATTGTTAATCAAGGAGTTTGAGATTGCTAACAACTTATTTTCCTTTTTGTTTCCATTTTGTAGATAACGGCAAGGTGATTAAGGCTCTAAATGCAGAAAGTCATAAGAGTGCCCACCAAGTTACTCCTATTATCGTGGAGGAGGTGCTGGTGTTCCCCCAAAGAGTGCCCATAACGAATCTTTTGGTATACCATACCATTAATGAAGCAAAATTATTAGTCGTCTCGCAGGACGAGATTCTTACCATGCCTCTTCATAGTTGTTCTAAACATGCGCGAACATGCAGGTAAGTTGGTAAACAATTCTAAAATATGAATTTTCTATTTTTAAAATTATCGTCTTTTTAGTTATTATTGCAGCTAAATAATTTGAAACCAGTGAAAATAAAGGGCGAAACAATCTTTTATTATTTTCTCTTAACACGTTGAGTGCCGCACGCGTTTACAGTAAAATTTCCTTCAGGCCACGAGTACCGCTATACGAAGCGTATTCTGCTAAGTACTCCCACCGATATTTTAATAATGCGAGTCTCTGGTGGTCACAAGAATAATATCTCGCTTCGTTTGTTTCCATGGTATCATGTCTGTTTATTTGTGTTCGTTGCTTCGCATCTGTTTCTCATCTCACCACTTTACACGATCAGTTTGAATCTTTGTCGAGTAAAGTGGAGTATAACTTAAAATCTTTACCCTAATTCGTTGAAATTCCGAGAAGAAAAATGGAAAACTTAATGAGTCAAATAGTGAACAAGAAAGCTTTTACAGGACTCACAATAATTTTCTTAATAAATCATTTTTGTGTGTGTGTGTATTACTTTTATAATAATTCATTAGTTTTGTTACTTCCTGTGAAATATCTTTTCAAATACATACGAATATCCTTCGCAAGTAGTTAAATAAGCATCACCGCGGCTCGATCAGGAGCTTTGCTGTCACCCGAATATTTGTGAAGCGGCCCGATCAGAAACTTTGCTGTCACCCGAATATAGGTGAGCGGCCGGATCAGAAACTTTGCTCTCACCCGAATATGGGTGACGCGGCCCGATCAGAAACACTTTGCTGTCACCCGAATATGGGTGACGTGACCCGATCAGAAACTTTGCTGTCACCCGAATATGGGTGAGTGGCCCGATCAGAAACTTTGCTGTCACCCGAATATGGGTGAGCGGCCCGATCAGAAACTTTGCTGTCACCCGAATATGGGTGACGCGGCCCGATCAGAAACTTTGCTGTCACCCGAATATGGGTGAGTGGCCCGATCAGAAACTTTGCTGTCACCCGAATATGGGTGACGCGGCCCGATCAGAAACTTTGCTCTCACCCGAATATGGGTGAGTGGCCCGATCAGAAACTTTGCTGTCACCCGAATATGGGTGAGCGGCCCGATCAGAAACTTTGCTGTCACCCGAATATGGGTGACGCGGCCCGATCAGAAACTTTGCTGTCACCCGAATATGGGTGAGTGGCCCGATCAGAAACTTTGCTGTCACCCGAATATGGGTGAGCGGCCCGATCAGAAACTTTGCTATCTCCCGAATATTGTGACGCAGCGTGATCAGAAACTTTGCTGTCACCCGAATATGGGTGACGCGGCAGTCGACGTGTTAAAGGCTATTATTGTTTGAATGCTTTGTCTGTTGTCATATGTAATAGTGCTTTTTTGAGAACAATATGCTTTTTTAATAGCAGCTGTGAGTTAACAACAACAGTTATTCATGAACGTTTTGTCAAATTTAACCTATCTTTAGCCAGTGCTATGCTAATTCCGAAAATGGCACAATACATCAATATGAAAAAAAACTATAAATTTGTGAAACTAAGAAACATTTGTGTTAGATTTTTTTCAATATTTAAAAAGTTACTCAAACACTGCATTATCTAGGCTCATAAAACTTTCTTTATAATTTGAGGATTATTCATTGATTTTAATAAGTTTCCTCTAGATGTTAAAGTCTCGCTAAATTGGCAACTTTTTGAAAAAGTTTAATAACTTCTTAAAATATGTTAGCTATTTGCATGTTCTAAAGCCAAAATAATTATTTACGGCAAGGTGGTATTTTAAGTTTAAAATTATAGTTTTGTCTCTTGTGTAAGGTATTTAAACTGTGGCTTTTTATTTTGCTTGGTCTAAGAGTTATTAAAAATATGGTTAAAAGAAATACTTGGGCGTAACCTACTGTTTTTTTTTTCTAACGGCTGAAAGCTATTAAATTGACCGAGTGTTTTAAGTGCTATTATTCTGTTAAAAAAACTAACAATTTAAAATTTTGCGATAAACCACACACCATCTCTCTTTTCTTGATTGAAAATTACGAACACTCGTCGAAGCAAATTTTTATACGTAGCAATAAAATCGATAATTTTCTCATCTAATTCAGTTCTGGCGCCGACAACAGTTCCAACAAACTAGCAATTATTCGTCCTCATAATTAAAAACTGATTGAGGAGCGATATATTTTTAGGAAAATTCTTCTTCAAAAATTTAATCTCAACTTCTCAGCGTTCTTCATTCCTTTTACGCTATCGGCAAGTCTAATCAAAGACGAAGCAGCGTAAAGTCATCTAAATCGACTTTCTCGATTTCCTAAGCAAATTAAAAGTCAAATTCCTGATTCGTTTCCCCCATCCCCTCAGAATTATCCCTTCTATCCCTTTTCCAAACGATTTCCTAGCACAACAACAGCCAGCAGCCTCGGCGACACCCGAACAGAAAAGCGATTGTCGGAATCGGTTTCGGACAGCGGCTGAATCGATTAATGACCCGATTAATCGATGGGACACGTGGCGAAAAGAGAGGGATTTCCCCTCCCTTTTCCGAAGAGAATCGAAGCAGAAGTTTCTGGAATAGGGGGGAAAAGGGAAGAATTTTCTGCCGAGAGGGAAAATTTTCCGATAACTCTTTGGTTTTTCTCGTGATTAATTGGAAGAAGTCCGGCTGCTTTACTATTGATCCTGACACGCTACGATGCAAGCTGGATTCCGTGTGGATTTGGCTGAACTTCATGAGCAAAATGTGCAAATGATTTAAAGAAAAGTTCGCACTATCTCTGGAAGTAATGTGTCAGAATCACAAATTCAAGTTAGTAATTAACATTAATTTCATTCTGTTAATTTCGACTCACAGAATCTGTCAGCCTCTAAGGCGCTTTGTCTTCATTCGGTAAATAGTGCCCATGCCCACGAGGTGCCCGGACGATTATTTTCCCTTTTTTCCCCTCATTTTCAAACTAAGTTTACTACATCGTAAATTACAATATCTTATTTACCTTACAAAACCTTTATTTTTGCCAGATATTTACATTGGAAATATTTATGGTCTTAAATAAAATTTACTTACTACTACGCACTTTCGTAAGTTCAAATACTGAATTTTGTTGAACTTTATGAATTACATGATTCCGTCAAAATTTTCCCTAAAGGATATGCCTTCCCAAGCAAAATTTTAAACGTTTACGTTTAGTTAAACGTTTCAAACTCAGTCATTTTTTAAATAAATACCTGTTTCATATTTATTTATAAAATTAGGTCATCGAAGTCAAACATCATTTGTAGTGGTCAGTGAGGGGATGGGTGACCACTTTGATCAGCCTGCGAAGAGCTTGAGGGTGCATGGCCCTCATTAGCCTGTTCTACTGTAAAGGGCTCGACTTCACACGTTGGTCATTAGGCAGCCAAAGTGTGGGGGCCAGCCCCTTTGCAGTGGCTCAAAATTGTGATGGCATCTCTTGGGATCATCTTTAGAGATGTTTCCAAGAAAATCGCTAATAACCCTCTGTGCAGCTTTAGTTCGACGTACATGCAGTATTATTACTACAATTAGATGAAGATGTTTTTTTTTGTTGAAGTTAATTCCATAGAGTTCATCTATAGTTTTATATGGTGATATTATTCGTATACATATTATTTCCAATATAGTGTTTATACAGTATTCCCTGTTAGCTACTAATGTGAGGACCTTGTTTTAATTTAATATTTTTACTAAACAATGAAATGAGTAAATCCTTACGACTGAGGATTTTTCTTCAATTCTAACTTATTTTAAAGCTTTAATTGAAGACAATAAGTATTAAGGACTGCGGTGTGCTGCAATGTATTAAATTACGTGTATCCCGAATAATAGAACTTCAGCTTGACGTTACATAATGTATTTGTTATATTAAATAAGCAAAGACTTATGCACCATGACGAATTCATTCACTTTACTTTTCTGAATGATAAAAAATTCATTGATTATTTTCATTGGTCTCTTTTACTTATTGCTAATTTTTAGCACTGGTAACAATCTCAACATTTTTAGAATAAATGACTATCAACATTGACGAGATTTTGTAGCTAGCTAAGACCAAAGACTGAAGCGTCAAACTAATGATCAAAATTAAAATTAGAGTTGCGAAAAGTCAGTAGTAATTGCGACTAGATTGCTAACTAATGGCACTGGTAACAAGATCATTATTTTAAAAATAAATGAATATCAACATTGTCAAGATTTTGTAGCTAGATAAGACCGAAAACTTAGTCTTCAAACTAATGATCAAGAGGAAAATTAGAGTTGCTGAAAGTCAGTAGTGATAACTACTGGATTGCTAATCAATCGCACTGGTAACAATCTCAACATTTTTAGAATAAATTGATGTCAACATTGACGAGATAATGTAGCTAGCTAAGACCAAAGACTCAAGCGTTAAACTAATGATCAAAATTTAAATTAGAGTTGCGAAAAATCAGTTTTTAATGACTAATAGATTGCTAACTTGTGGCACTGCTAACAATATCATTATTTTAAAAATAAATGAATGTCAACATTGACGAGATATTGTAGCTAAGCAAGAACTCAAGCGTCAAACTAATGATCAAAATTGAAATTAGAGTTGCGAAAAGTCAGTAGTAATTACGACTAGATTGCTAACTAATAGCACTGGTAACAAGATCATTATTTTAAAAATAAATTAATATCAGCATTGTCAAGATTTTGTAGCTAGATAAGACCGAAAACTTAGTCTTCAAACTAATGATCAAGAGGAAAATTAGAGTTGCTGAAAGTCAGTAGTGATAACTACTGGATTGCTAATCAATCGCACTGGTAACAATCTCAACATTTTTAGAATAAATTGATGTCAACATTGACGAGATAATGTAGCTAGCTAAGACCAAAGACTCAAGCGTCAAACTAATGATCAAAATTTAAATTAGAGTTGCGAAAAATCAGTTTTTAATGACTAATAGATTGCTAACTTGTGGCACTGCTAACAATATCATTATTTTAAAAATAAATGAATATCAACATTGACGAGATATTGTAACTAGATAAAACCAAAGACTTAGTCTTCAAACTAATGATCAAGAGGAAAGTTAGAGTTGCTGAAAGTCAGTAGTAATAACTACTGAATTGCTAATTAATCGCACTGGCAACAATATCAACATTTTTAATTGCTGATGTCTAAATTTATCATTATTATAGTCGATTGTATGGGTCAAATGCGTGGAAACTAATAAGTTTTTTCAGAGTATAATTTTTTAGCACAAAATTTATTTTCACATTAATCATCACATAAATTACTTGCAAATTAAGCTCTCTGATTTACTGCAACTCGGTAAGCACGGCTGCTCGACTGCAGGCGTTCTGATTGGCTTGGTAACTGCGTAAATGTGCCAATTCCTTTTATTGCGTATTTATTCCTACATTTATCACGGACATTCTAGATTGCAGCTATCACTGGGGGATCAACTGGGGGACATTCGGTCGCCATTCCCGAACATTTATCACCGGGAATCGCTCCCATCTCTACGTTAGGCTTCCGACCTTATCATACCCTCATTAATCCAATTAACGTAATGAGTGAATTGGGAAAATCCAATTGAGGTCATTACAGCTTGCCTTAAGACCACCGCTAATGAAGCCAAGAGGATAAGAGATACACACATGCATGTTGCGAATGTACCACACAGCTACGATCGTAGCAGGAAAAAAAGATCGCAAAAAAACTACCGTTGCCTACTGCTTTTGTTTATCGGCTTAACTGTTATTTGATCGATGGCTATAATTCCCTGGAATGATCTGGAATTCGTGATAATTTCGGAAAATGTGCAGTTTGTGAGCATCTCTTTGCGTGGTAAACATCAGGAATGTTATTTGCTTCGTAATCTGGTAAATGTGTCCCCCAGTACCAACATTTTGGTTGAAAAAAATTGAGTAAATGTTAGATAATTGCATATTTGAATGTAGCAAATTTTAATCAGTTCGAAGGTTGTTGTTATTTGAAGTTGTGTTACATAAAGCGTATTGCTTTTCGTGTATTTTTTTTTTTTTTAAAAAAATAAAATCTATAATTTTGAAAACAACCAGAATTTTTATTAAAACCTTTGTCATATGAATGAAAAACTATCAAATGAAAGATTTAAATATCGTATATTTTGGTTTTTTTAAATACCAGAATTATGCTGTTTTTTTGTTTTTGTTTTTTTTTACTAGAAATATCACTGCTATAGAGTACGATAATTTAGTCGGAGCTTTTTCCTCCGGGTTATGCCTATAATACATTTTTGTAAACAACAAGAATTTTCAATATACATCAAGAATTTTCGTTAAAACCTTTGTCATCTGAATGAAAAACTATCAAATGGAAGGTTTAAGTACCTTACAGATCTACGGTATTTAACGGATAACCGTATAAATATACGGTACCGTAATATTATACCGTATATATATATATATATATATGTAATACAAAAAGTAAATACTTTTGTATTACATGTCCGGAGTCTTGTCCACTCCCCCTCCTATGCAGGAGTGGGGACGTGAGCTGTTAGCAATACCAGCCAACATTTAAATAAACCTGTGTAGAACGTCTGATGGCTTATGACTGCAATTTTTCAAGCTAAATACAACACTGATAACAGGGTTGGAGCCCTGTTATTACATATATATATATATATATATATATATATATATATATATATATATATATATATATATATATATAAAATATATATATATATATATATATATATATATATATATATATATATATATATATATATATATATATACGGTATTTTTTTTTAAGAAATGAAATCTGTAATTTTTGAAACAACAAGAATTTTCCTTAAAACCTTTGTCATATGAATGAAAAACTATCAAAAGAAAGATTTAAATACCCTATATTTTTGTTTTTTAAAAACCAGTTTTTTTTTTGTTTTTTTTTTTGTTACAAGAAATGTCACTGCTATAGAGTACGGTAATTTTACCAGTATCTATTCCTCCATGTAGATATAATAATAATGCATTATTTTTTTCTTTCAGTACATGCGTAGGTCTTCGCGATCCTTATTGTGCCTGGGACATCCATCAGAGAGTTTGCACAAGCTCTAAACAAAGGTAATTTGGCTTACTGTTACTTTCCTAAGCCGATATTTTGATTATCGATGTATTTAATAATCGTATTATAGAATTTTGATTATATTTTTAAAAAAGAAGTTTAATCAAAGAGTTGTTCAGTCTTTGGCTTACTGTTACTTTCCTAAGCCGATATTTTGATTATCGATGTATTTAATAATCGTATTATAGAATTTTGATTATATTTTTCAAAAAGAAGTTTAATCAAAGAGTTGTTCAGTCTTTGGCTTACTGTTACTTTCCTAAGCCGATATTTTGATTATCGATGTATTTAATAATCGTATTATAGAATTTTGATTATATTTTTAAAAAAGAAGTTTAATCAAAGAGTTGTTCAGTCTTTGGCTTACTGTTACTTTCCTAAGCCGATATTTTGATTATCGATGTATTTAATAATCGTATTATAGAATTTTGATTATATTTTTCAAAAAGAAGTTTAATCAAAGAGTTGTTCAGTCTTTGGCTTACTGTTACTTTCCTAAGCCGATATTTTGATTATCGATGTATTTAATAATCGTATTATAGAATTTTGATTATATTTTTAAAAAAGAAGTTTAATCAAAGAGTTGTTCAGTCTTTGGCTTACTGTTACTTTCCTAAGCCGATATTTTGATTATCGATGTATTTAATAATCGTATTATAGAATTTTGATTATATTTTTCAAAAAGAAGTTTAATCAAAGAGTTGTTCAGTCTTTGGCTTACTGTTACTTTCCTAAGCCGATATTTTGATTATCGATGTATTTAATAATCGTATTATAGAATTTTGATTATATTTTTAAAAAAGAAGTTAATCGAAGTTTAATCGAGTTTTTCATTTGAAATGCAAACAAAAAGGGAAAGGGATTTTACAGCTTTCTCTAAAAGTTAAGTTGCTGCTGAAAATCAATTCAAGGTCATTTCCCCCATAAAATGTGTCAACAAGTTTGAAGTGTTCTGAAATATTTTAGGAAAGAGGGAAAGTGGATCTCAAAGAAAAGTTCGTTAAATAGAAAATTTACTTCGCTATTTGGAAGTTATTTTACGAAGAAATTCCAAAATGTTCTTGTTTCCTCGAAAAAAGTTACAAAATGGAGAAATTCGCAAAGTTCGTTAAATAGAATAATTACGTATATATTACATTTACAGAATATTCTCTTTATAGCTTATTTAGGGATTACTTCCCTAAATAAGTTCGAAGTAAAATCTAAGAAGAGTTTATACAATAGTTAAATAATTACACCGTATCGAATATCTTTCTCCTTAGGTATCTAATGGTGGTTAAAAAAATTTAAAAAAAAAAAAAAAAAAAACACTATCTTCGAGCAACAGCAACCCCAGAGAATCGAAAACTGATATCAACGAATTTCAACCAAATTCATCTTCTTGAAATCTTTTACGAGCAATCACGATCTTCATTTTTACATCTAGTAAAGTTTTTTTTCTCCCCTTCTCCATCAATGTTTTGTTTCCTAAAAACTATTATAGGTTTTAGATTTGTCTATTTAAGGAGTTCTTCGAAATATTCATCGATGAAACGTTCTTCTGTGCAATTATTGACAAAACGAGGTTTTAATTTAAGCTCATCTTCGTCCAGCAATTAATCATAGTCGATGTATATTTAATGCTGTTCTAAAATGATAAATCGTCTGCAATATTACGTTTTTCTTTTTTAATCTTAATATTTTTTAAAGGTCTTAAACATAAAAATCGACGTAGATTGTCTTGTAGGAAAATGGTTCGTAATTCTAGCCAATAATCTGATGAAAGTTCTAAAAAAAAAATTTTTCAACATTCCTTGAATTTATTGAATGAAATTGTCATTGTTAGAACTTTTCTATGAAATATTTATCAGCTATACTTATAATAAAATCGTCTGCCATATATCTGTTATATAAATAAAATATTTATATTCTTCATCAGTTTTCATCCTTCTTAAAAAGTTAAAATAGTGGTAGTAAATTTACGTTATTACTAATAAGAATTCTTTTTTTATGGTACCGTTTTAGCAATAAAACGTCTGTAAGCTTCATAAAAAAATTTTTATTTAAGAAAATATAAATAAATAATTAAAATACCTTAATTATAATCAGTAGTGAAGGTCACGATTGTATTAAAATACTGAAGCTTGTTTCGTTTCGTCACCGATTTAGAAAATTTTAATATTTGTTAGAACCGTTGAAATTCTATATCATAAAACTTAAATAATTGAACACCTAAACAGAGCAACTTAGTGATAAAATAAAGCTAATATGGAACAAAATATTAAAAAATTGAAATATGAAAGAATAAAACATTAAGCCATGAAAAGTTTACTAAATACAAGTAATGAATGTTACCTGGTTAAAAACTTCATTCGCTTAAAAATATATAATTAGGAAACAACAGTCCAAATGTTTCAAGCGTTCAAAAACCGATGCCCATTTTCAAGACTTGGCAGACGTGAATGAGAAAAAACAAAAGTTTATTGAAATATAAATCGAAAAGGTTACCAACGAAAAATGAAAAAAAAAACTAAGAAACTAAAACAGAAAAATCACAGTAGCCGAGAGAAAAAAAAAATGATAATCAGTACAAAAACCACAGAGGCCGAGAAAGGCAAATCAGTATATAATGACACGCGTTATAGAGATGTGTTAAGGAACTATGTCGTTAACAAGGCAATCAGCATTCATATGAATAATCTGGTTTCTTATAATCAGAATAATCAACATTTATGTGAATAAAGTATTTAATCAAATAGTGTTTGAACGCGTGAAACATTTCGACTGTTATTTCTTAATTACACTGGTGGACAAAATTAAGAGATGGAAAGCATTTTCGCACATTTATTCGCACATGCAAGATACCCGCACACCGCTCCATGTGTTTGACAATGGTTCCGTGAATGCCCAGAGGTACAGGCAGGAGGTCCTAGAACCCTATGCGTCTTTTCAGGGGCGCTGTTGGCCCTGAGTTCATTTTTATGGACGACAATGCGCAACCACATAGGGCTCTCATGATTGATGAGTATCTGGAAAGCGAGGATATTCAACGAATGGATTGGCCAACCAAATCCCTGACCTGAATCCTATTGAACATGCTTGGGATGCTCTTGGGAGAGCTATTGCGATGCGCTAACCTCCCCCCAGAACCATTCTGGAGTTAAAAATTGCTCTGGTGGAAGAATGGGAGGGTCTTCCACGAGTCCTCCTTAACTCCCTTATTAACAGCATGCATACTCGTTGTGCATGCTGTCTGTCTGTCAGGGGTGACCATACACCATACTAGAGGCAACACACACTGTACAAGCCTCACTTTTATTGTCATCTTTTATCCTTAAGTTCAGACTACATTGGATTTATTGGCAATAGGTCTTGCCAGTGAATGGCACTTTCATTTTTGTTTTGCATACTTTATTATCGTGGAATAAGCTATATCCATACCAAATTTCATTTATTTATATTCAGTATTTTTTGAGATATTTGGGAAAATGTCTTCCATCTCTTAATTTTGTCCACCAGTTATATTTGGCATACATATATATAGCACATATTTTGGGGCAGTGGCACTTGACCTTAAAAAACATTGAGATAGAGTATACCGGGCAAATGTATACCGGTCTCTGACACTTAACTAGACCTAGCATATATTTCGGACATTTACCAAAACGACTATGTCATTGTCAACATTAACCAGTGGAAGTCAACAACGTCCAATTTCGGTCATTCACAGTAACATATATAACCTCTGTCTAACTTGTATAGCGAAAAAATATTACTTTTTAACAAGAGATACCTAAATTTTATTCAAGGTAATTAAATGAAATCAATCGTACAAAATGCTAACATAAAGTTACATCTGTCAAAAAAACAACAATGAAAAGATACAATAAAATGCAGCAAAATATATAAACATTGTATAAAACTTTCCTCGCGAACGATTCTACCAAACTTCCAGACAGATAGGGACATATTTCATCCAAGTACAATAAAAATAGTTAATAGGGCAGAGAAGTATAGTATACAAGAAAAATTGTAGTTAAGTTAAACATCAATAAAAGTGATATCTTATTTTTGCCTTTAAGAGAATAAATTCTTAGACACAGTTATAATGTCAGTTTTGTAATGCATTCCCCATCTTATTGTCTGTCCCGAAATGATAGATTTATTTTTCTTCCAGGATTTGGAAAAATGATAAATTCGTTCAAAATGTCGCTCAAGGATGGGATACCCGTTGCCCTGAAGGTGAGTTACTCGTTGCTATGGTTACCTAGATATCTCTTCTCCCTATTTCTTTTCCCTACTCGGACGCGTATTGATAAAATATTTTTCGATAGGGCTTCACCTTATCCAATAAAAACGAAATTTAAATGGATTTTGTTTCACATCCTCATCTTTTAACATTGTTATATACTTTGGATGCTATGCGAAATTCTCTAGTAGCAGCTTAGAATGAGTTGTAAAGAAATGTTTAGGCTATTTCTAAATTATTTTACATCTTAATATACCAGATTTATTTTATAGAATGTAATATTGAACTATAAAAGGAAATAATTGGAAAAAAAAATCATATTTATTTCTAAAAATAGATGCCTTGCTATACAATAAGCTTTAAATTCTGAAAATATTACGCACTGACGTTTTAAGTGCTATAATAAAATGTCGTTTCTGAAACTATCTTATATACTTTTAATATTGACTTTAACGTTTGCTTTTTATTTAATATCAGATAAGCTGAATCTAAATCAAGTTTTTATTTCGTTGAATATTGAGAAACAATGTTAACGGGTTTTTTTTATTTTATCAATTTTTGCTTTAAAATGTCTGATTGTATCGAAATATTATTTAACAAAATCTGATGTTTTTATTCAACTAAATAAAGGTCTTATAAAATAAATTTCTTAGTTTCAATATTTTATTTTGAACTAATCGAATGTTGATATTTCGTTAAAAATGCGTTTAATAAAACCTGAGTTTTTTAGACCAATTTTTATTTAAGTAAATATCTCCTTCGTGGAATTCCGACATTTTCTCAGATTTAAATCGATTTTTTTCTCAATTAAATTTAAATTATAGTGTCTGCATATTTAATTTTTGTCGTAGTTAACAAATTTTGTGAATCGATTAATTTTATGACACCCTTAATCTTTAATATTTTTAACTATGGCTCAATTTTAATCAACCTACTTAAAATATTTTTTATTTAACTAAAAAGAAAATAAACGACAGGTTTGTATTGATAAAATAAATAATTAATTTTCACTTTATTTATATTTAAGATTTTTTTCAGATAAGATGTTGGTTTTGTAGCTAACTTAATTAAATTTTTAGTTTCTCCGTCTATTGCTGTTTAATAGATTATTATTTTATTACGATTAACAGAATTTGTCTAATTGTTTAAAAATAAAATTATTTTGAAGCTATTTCTTTTCTAGCTTTAAGCAATATAATGTTAAGCATTGATTAAAACCATAAGTAAATTTTATTTCCGAAAACGTCATAAGAATTTGTTCTATTTTCATTCAGCCAAACTTGGCAGTTTTTCGTAATTTTTTCTCTCTTTGTAGCACGAAATTTAGTGGAATTTTTATGACAAAAATCTTACACAGTAAAATTACCAGTATATCGTGAGTCTTTTGAGTTAATCTAAAAATTATAAAAATTTGGGAAGGGTCACTCTTCTTATTTCACTCTTTAATCAAAAGGAATCAATTTTGGTAATTTTCAAAATAAATTATCATATCATGTATACTAAATACTTTTAATTGAAAAAAAGGAGACAAAATTTAATGTATGTATGAACAAAAATGCCAAACAATAATGTAGATTATTTGTAATTTTTATTTTAGATTGGGGTAATTTTTTAAGTTATACTTAAGGAAAGAAATAACTGTTTAAAATAAATTTTGATATGAAATCTACTCTCAACTAGAAAAACGGAGTGTCAAATTGTTTGGGAAATAAACTGTTGCGACTTGATAATAATAAAGTTTCCATACAAATTTTACTTTAAAAAATTAAGAATTCATCAATATTTAACAATTAGATTTAAAAAAGTTGGCCACATTTTCCGGTATATACTTTTTTCTTAAATATTTTTCCTAAAATATTCCTTTTTTTAAAAACCCATTGGAATTTCTTAGATTCATGAAATTTTCCTTTCTTAAATACCCATTAGAATTTCATAGATACAGGAAATATTTTTTTCGTAAAAATCCATTAGAATTTCATCGATACACGAAAAATTCCTTTCTTAAATACCCATTGGAATTTTATAGATACATTAAATATATTCTCTTCTTAAAAACCCATTGGATTTTCTTAAAAACCCACTGGAATTTCTTAGAAACAGAAAATATTCTTTTCTTAAAAACCCATTATAATTTCTTGGATACGCGAAATATTCCTTCCATTGGAATTTCTTAAATATTTTTAAATATTCCTTTCTTAAATACCCATTGGAGTTTCATAGATAGCTGAAATATTCCTTCTTAAAAGTCCGTTGAAATTTCTTAGATACATGAAATATCCCTTTCTTAAAAATTTACCCTAGTAAATTTTCTGGTATGTACGAATCATCTGTAAGTAAATATTATTAAAAAAATATAAAGTTAAAAATTGAATTAATTTAATATATAATAACAATTACGTGCTTTAAAATCGTACTAAATTTAAATAATATAATATTATAACTTTTATTTATTAAGAAAATAACTGCGCATAAACTATTACAATATTTGAAACTAAGAAACTAAATGCTGCCTTTTAAAATATTACCTTATCGCCAATATAAATCGAAATGTTCATCGAATCGAATCGAAGCAAAAAAGCATCATAAACTTGTTTAAAATTACGTTTTAATTATTAAAAAAAATATGTAATTTCACATTTTTTAAATGTTTATGCCCTGTTAAGCCCACTAATCAAAACAAAAATTACTACATGGTAAAAACATGCATATTTTATCACGTTTAGTGTAGGCATGTTTTATTTATAAACTGCTTGAAAGAAAAAAGAAGGAAAAAAAAAGGACTGGAAACCCTGGCATCCAATATGGCGCCAGAAGGTCCATACCATATCGACCGCGCAGGGAATTCTGGGTAAGAAAACGGAAGTAATATAGCAAAGAAGAAAACTTTTACTTTGGACACATGTTCCTTGAAGTTGGCTTCAGGGCAGAACAGAAGGTTTGCTTCGACATAAGATGGATATTTTATGAGAAATATACTTTGAAGACCGTTACAACTTACCTCTACCACGGGAGAAGAAAATTTCGTTTTCTTTCTAAACGAAAATAGCCTTTCCCAATTTTATGCATTTTCTCTATTTTATGAAAATCGACACTATTCCTCTTTTATACCTTTTTCTATACTTAGCAGTGTGTTTAGAAACGCAAACAGTAAAATCAGTATACACAATTTTAAAGCTGCGTATATATCGAGTAGTCCGCTTAATTTCATGAAATTCGTGAAACGTAAAAGTTTTTAATATATATTTCAATAATTCTTGAAAAAATAAATCTTATGGTTCGATTTATCAGAGGCTACTTACTGTTTTTCATTTTAAATCGGCGTTAAAATTATTTTTCCCTATTTGTATATAAGATACGCAAAGATAGTTTGTATTCGCTAGATTATCATTTATAATAAACTTAAATTTCCAAGACCAAATAACTAGTGTTTTTAAAAGTAAGTTACATACTTTAAATTTACTTTACACGTTTTTCTCTCAGCTATTTAATTTAAATATACAATAAGTATAAATGCTTTATTCATTTTCAGAAAATAATTAAAAATATATAGTGAGATATTTTTAAAATCGTTAATTTTCATGGGTTATATACTTTCTCTAAAAATTGAGGTATTTATATAATTAATTTAAACACTAATTTGAAAAGGAAAACTGAGTAACAAATAAAAGCTCTGAGTCGTGGGTTCGAATCCCACTTCTGGCACCAATTGTCATTGAACAACCAAGCCACCTGAATCCAAACTCACAGAATAACTAATAATTTAATTGAAAATGTGATTGATTGCATTTGATTGAACAGATAATTAAAAAACATTCATTTGTTAAGCCGCATTTAAAATACATCCACCAAAAATTTTCAGTTTTTTCAAACAAAAGCTAGTCTTGTTCTTTTTTAGAAAAGATATTAGCATTTTGCGTTTTTGATATTGGCGATGCAGGTTATCTCGTTTCTTTCGTTATTTATCATGCGTTTTTTTTTTTTAATTTTTTTATATGCCTTGCTAAATCGTATTCTTAAACGCCCTGATGGGTTTTAGTCTTTGATCCTGATGGTGTTGTTATTAATTAACATATCCGTTGAACTCCTTTGACACCTTTTGAGTCTGTGGTCGAAACTTATTCTTGGATATTTAAAAAACCTATTTCTTAAAATTTAGTCACTGTTTAAGATATAGTTTCAGACAACGTTCTACGAACACCCTGTTATATTAGCTGTTGTTTCTAATGCCACTTGCCAATATCAGCAAGCCTGCTTGGTGAAACCAAGCGAATTTTAAGGCAGAGGGTGCGTTTCTTGTTTTTTAGTGGCACCATCTATGACCAAGAATACGACTTCATCCACACCACACTCCTTACAACCCATTTATAGGGTGGACCTAGTTTTGCATTCATTCATTCATTCACAGATCGTAATTTTGACTTGAACCAACCAACGATCAATCTCAAATTCAGTACCCCCAGTGGTTTGATTTCTTATAGGAACACGGAGGACTTTGTGACACGAGGGATTTAACGTGTACCAGTCACCATTTACTACACGGAGGGTCTTCGGCTGATTGGGGTCGAACCCACGACCTCTTGGAAGTGGGAAGATTTGTTGGCCACTCTTTCAGGGGCACCATATTAGGGGGGCCAACGTTGCTCTCACAGTAAAGGCAGATAGTACAGAGAATGAAAGAACATCCATGCCTTGCCCGGGATTCGAACCCAGAACCTTTCTCATGCAAGGGCAGTTCCCTGACCCCTACACAGGTCGGTCAGCTGAACGTTAAAAGTTATACATGAAATTTTCGTGACCTTATTTCGAGAACGTGTCAACATTTTTTTTAATGTTTTCAATATTTTACTATGTGTCCGTATTTTTTACGACAGTGAAAATGTATCGTTGTTTGAAACCACGCGAATCGTTTCAGATTCCATTATATATTATAGTTTTGTTATTTTCATTCCAAAAAGCAAATTTTCATATAAAAAATTTTCTTTTTCCATCGAGTTATTAACTCAATTATACTTAGAATTTTGAATATTATAATACAATATACGCATCTTAATAAATACATAAAACTGATAGATAACTGCTACAGTTATAACTTACAGAAATAAATGTTTTTAAAATATTCCATGCTTTAAATATCTTTTCATCGCATTTCTTATATTTAATATTTAGTTTTTTTTCCTACTTTTTTTTCAATAAAAGGATTCATTAATTCCTTTGAATCCTCGTTAAAATTCCGTAAAATTTTCGAGAAAGGCTTTAAAAAAAAGTGGGAGTATTTTTTTCATTCAATTTCTCCACGAACAAGAAAATACTGCAAGCACAAATTTTTAAAAAAAATGCTATCGATGGTTTTGGAAAAAAATTGCCATTGATCGGGTTGGAAGAAATTTTCTTTTTCAAGTTTAAATGCAAAAAGAAAACAACTTAAAAGAAAAGAGGATCATTTCGAAAGAGAAAAAAAAAATAACAGGAACCAACAGGTTTCTGCGATCCTTGTTGATATGCAGCGTTGAACCGCGTTAAGCATCACCGCGGACTCGTAAAAACGCTTTCCTTTTTCCTCATGAACGTCTTTTATACTCTTTTTCTTTGAGGCCATCTTTTCCGGATTTTTATCCATTTTTTGATGGGGTAAGAGTAGGGAAGAGACAAGGGAATATGAGATTCTTTCCCCTATTTCTCCATCTTTCTAGATTCGTGTTTATGCCTACTTCCCCGAGATTTTTTATACTTCCCTCTAGAGATAAAAATGTGTAGGGAAAAACAAAATTGAATCAAACACAAAAGGGAAGAATGCGTTTTATATTCCTTAAGGAAGGGGGATGAACGGGAAAAAATAAATGGTAATGTGTAAAACTGTATAATATCTCTTGGACAGTGACGGTAAAGACGCCTTAAAAATCGCCTGCTACAGGAGTACATCCCCCGGAAACACTTTATGCAAACATCTTAAATATAAGATGACTCAAATGGCTCAAAACGACTAGAAAATTCTTCAGTGCCGTACATATATTTTTTTTTAAAGAGACAACTATACAGTTCTTTTTCTCGGCAATACATTGTGTTAAATAAAGCATACTCTTAATACGTGGAATTCAAAGTAGACGATAAAAAATTCAAATTTTCCAAGATTCGAATGAAGAAAAGTATTCAGCAGTGCAATTGAAAAATCCACTTAAGGAACAAAAAATTCAAAATTGAGATTTTTATATATATATGGTATGCTATATATCACGTCCAGGTCACCAATGTGGAGAAAGATTTCGACAATGTCAACCCTCATCAATCACAAGGTACCCCAAGACGGACATGAGTTAGCATGTCTTATATACTAGTGAATTGATGTTTAATAAAAATAGTGGTAGTTACGCCACAATGCTCTCCCACCGGAATTCAATCGGAAAATTCGATGAACGGATACCACAAGTTGCCGTATTTGCGAAAGTCTGGGAGAGCTGTATTGAGCTCACTGGATTTTAAGTGTTCTTGTTGTGAGAGCTGTGTTAAGTTCACCGAGTTTTGAGAGTTTGTTATTAGAGCTGTGTTAAGCTGTATTTTGAGCTGTACTTTGTTGCCGCCAATAAGAATGAAAGGGTTTTGTGTAAAAAAGAAAAGGATAATGTAGTTAGATTCACAGTGATATTCTTAAAAAAAATTGAGATTTCTTGGGAGAAATATTCGACTTTTTTTAACCAGACAATATTGGACTTCTTTAGTCAAGTTATTAAATATCGGATATCTTCAGTGGAGGAAGTATTAAGTCTGTGAGTACTTTCGAGGTTACGAAGGTTTTAAATACATTAGGCAATAAGCTGATTGCAGTCATAAAAAAAAATATAAAAAAAGAATAATAATAAAATTTCTTTTTTGGCTGCATAGTAAAACACCAAGAGTAATCAAATAAAAATATGTTAGGAATTTCATAGAATTCAATTATTAGAAATTTATGAACAAGAAACGAAAGCAAGACATAGCCTTTATTTCTTCAAACACTATAAAAACTATAAATGTATGAACTTTAACCCTTTGGCTCTAAATTATTATTAAAAATATTTTTCATACTTTTTTCATTATTCTGATTAATTTAGGTAAAAATGAAAAATATTATATTTAGCATTTAAATAATTTATGGTTATTAAATACAGCATTAAACACCAGTATCTTTTATGTACGTTAAAGTTAAAATCTTCCAAACGCGGTTAACTTCCAAACAATAATTTTTCAATTATGCACAGTTATTTAGAGAGTTATTCATCATTGAAATTTTTTTAATTGACAAAATCAATTATTGATAACTTTTTTGAAAATGAATGAGAAAAAAAATTTCCAACTACTATTTTGGATTTTATATTTTAGTACAAATATAATTCCTACAATTTAACAGATTTTTTTTAAATAATTATTACACTGTTTTTTACAATTAAAAAAATACTGAAATGCAATTTTACTTGTAGTTAGAGTGCCAGGGAAAAAAATATATCTTAGGGGCACTGCTGTCCCCACTGTGTCAAAGGGTTAATAATACTTCATTGAATTCACTAAAATGTCACATATTTATCTACTGATCTCCTCAACTATGTGAATTTATGAGCCTTTTAAATCGATCGTAAAGATAGAGTACATAAAAAATGATAATCATAAGTTTTAAAAAATTAGAAAAAATTGCGCTAAATTAATTTCGTCTTTGATATTATTATTCACAACTAAGAAACCTCACAATGTTTCAAAACAGAATACTACATTTTTTTTTCTTTGTGCAAGCTAATCACTTATTTTAAATTGACTAATAAAATTTGTCTTAAAATTTTAGTACTTCGGAAAGTGGGATGTTTTCTTTTCTTATAATTACTAATTTTTATGCTTTTTAAACTGCTATGCTTAAGTTTTCTCATATACCTATATATTATTTCACAAGCTGCTTTTAGTGCTTATTTATGAAACAAATCATGACAAAATATTTAATTATTTTTAAAATTCATATAATTTTAGATTTTATTGTATAAAGATATGTTCTTTTGTTATGTCTTTAGAAATAATTGATTTATCTAAAATGCATGAATTATCTATAATTGTTCTGTATTTTTGCTTGTTTCTAGTTTGTTCTTGTATGCATTTGCACCCCCTTCATATCAAATCTTAAATATCATATTTTATCAATTTTTTTTAAAAATATATTTTTAAATGTTACGCAGCCTTATACAACCTGTTATTGTTTGTTATGCATGTAGAGTTTTTCAGTTTTTAAAGTTCAAGATATAGTTTAGTTACTAAACATATATTTCCCCTTAACATATTGTTAACATGAATCACACATTTTTGTCAGTAGTGCAAGTGCTCTTAAAATCAAACATTTATTATTTTCGCAAAAAGGGGTTTCTCAAAATTTAACAAAAATTCGCCAAAATAGCTCCGTAGTAAATAATATTAGATTATGAAAACCCCATACATTCAAAATCGAAACAGCATATATTAAGCAAAATGCATAGTCTCAGAAGTGTTGTGAAGGGAGAAATGTGTGAGATGTTCGTTGACTACTAGCAGGATTCGAAACAGGATGCTCTGTTGTTCGGATGTTTTCCAGTGGCGCCATCTATGGCCAAGAATTCGACTTCTGCCACACCATACGTCGCACCCGTTTATAGGGCGGACCCATTCATACATCCATTCATTCATCCACAGATCGTAATTTTGACCTGAATCAAACGATCTCCAATCCAGTACCCCAGAGGTATTGATTTGTTATGGGAACATGGAGGACTTTTTCGACTGGACAGATTTAACGTGCATCAGTCACTTTACTACACGGGGAGTCTTCGGCCGGCGGGGTTCGAACCCACGAACTCTTGGACATGGGCCCAGTGCCCTACCGACCAGGCTGTCCCCCGGCCCGTAGGATACTCTAACCAACATAATTCTACAACCCAGCAAAGAGAGTAAGACATCAGGACATAATTTCCAATTTCAATGGTATAAAGATAAAGTGTTGCAATTGGAAAAATATGACCCCAAAACTTAGTCAAGAGATCGATAATTTTAATTTCCATTTTTGCTTATTTCACTACATCTTAAAAAATTTTAATCGAATGGAAAATTTAAAGCTTCCTAACTCTCCCTGGACTTGGTGGTATTGATATGGTGGTTAGAGCATTCTAATGTGAACCCAGATGTCCTTGGCTTGATTCCTATCGGTAGAAAACGATTGCAACTCTTTGTATCATTCAAATTGGAAATTAGTATGTCATGATGTGTCATTGCGGAGGTTACTATATAACGATCCCTAACTCTCTCTGGACAGGAATGTGCAACGGTGGTGGCTTCTAGCATCATAATACGAACCGAGCGGTCCTTGGTTCGAATCCTGCAGGTGCCTAATGAACAATTCTCTCACACGTTTCTCCCTCCACATCACTTTTGAGACTAAGCATTTTGCTCGAAAATAAGAATATGCTGTTTCAATTTCGAATACATGGGTTTTCTAAATTTCGACTATTATTTGTTTAGGAACTCTTTTGACACGTCTTTGCTCAATTTTGAAATACCCTTTTTTACAGTGTATTTATTCATTTTTTTATCCTACTTATAAACCTAAAAATACTCATATTTAATTAGTATTTAATCTCAAAAACAATAAATTTCATGGCATTACGATATTCATCTATTATTTTCATCATAATTTTTAATAACGGGTACCCTTTTTTAGTTAAAACTTTATACCTTTAATCCTAAGGAATTAAATATCAGTATTATTTTCATCAGGATTCATCATTTTTTTAACATAGTTTTGTTCTCATTGTTATCAACAATAGTTAAGTCAGGTTCCATAATTAAAGGCCAAAATACATCCATTATTGGTAATGATAGAAAAGTCAAATAGAGTTAGTATTTTATAGATATTCTTTGTAATTTTAAGCGTGCATACATCCACTATTATAAACAATGGAAAATACATAAATGATAGTTACAGTATTATACCCAAAGGTATGTATGATTTCGATCGTAATTATGATTCAAAAGTCATAATTATGAAACTAAGCAAACAATTTAATTAGACATTACAGATCGCATGCTGTGGAAACTACCATGAAAAACTACCCTAAAAAATAATTCCGAATAAATTTGATATTACATTTTCAAAATAATGATCCGGAGAAAAAAAATTTAATGAAATTTCAATGATCGGAACCTAAGGAAACTACCCTAACTACCATGAAAAACTACCCTAAAAAATAATTTCAAATAAATTTGATATTACATTTTCAAAATAATGATAAGGAGAAAAAAAAAGTGAGGAAAATTTCAAGCTAAAAACATTTCGTTTTTGAAAAAAGCTCTAATCACCACCTATTTTTTCTCTTAAATAGTAATTGCTCCCTATTTTTTCCGCCTTTTTCAGATCCAAAGCCATCTACATCTGAGATGACGGGTGAGTGTTTAAAAACACAGTTGCCCCTTTCCTTTAACTGTAACTGTACTCATTCACTTACTAACACTCAGGACTTCTAATGTTAATTCTGCATGGTTTATACACTTTACTTTTAAAACCGGTTGACCCTCTAACTTTTAGTTTATGCACTAATCCTTCTTTAGTACTAATTAAGCACTACTTTCCTTATGTGTTCGTTAACCTTGTTAATTTAAATATGCTACTAAGCTTTAAAAAGTTTCTGTGTTAATTTTTCTTTTCTAAAAACATTTTCTTTTGCTGTTGTGAGTGTGAAAATTTTATAATTCGTCAGCATGTTTTAGAAACAAATCAGAAACAAAGAAGTTTTGCTTCTGGTAAGCACAATCTGCAAAAGTTGAAATTTTTAACAAACAGAGTTGACATTTTTACACCAATAGTTCGATATTATCTTTTTAATTTCACAAGTAATTATTTATTTTTACTCTATTAAATCAAAATAGTGACGGTTTTGTTTCTGAAAGCATTAAGGAATAGTAAGCTTTTAAAGCTGCTTAAGATTCTATATAAATATTACTTTATTACAGTGCGTTATTCTAATAAAGGAGTAATTTCAATTACAGAATAAATAAAAAGTCATTCCATAGAAGTAGCTTAACAGTTTTCTTGATAGTTGTAAAATTTGGATGAAACAATCCAAGAAATCTAACTTTTTCATGGTTTAAAATAGTGTGAAAAGTCTATGTCTTGCGTCATCTTCAATCTTTTTAAACTAATCTAAAATGCCATATTCATGTGCCTTGTTTTAAACTGTTTAAAATTGTCTGCAATTAGAGCTTCTTGTGTCTTGTGTTTTAACCGTTACAAAGAACCTGTAATGTCAGCTTATTTTACGTTGTTGTTGTCCGTTCAAAAAAGTTTGGATATTAATTCCATGTCTACAGTTTTTAATTGTTTAAAATTACCTGAAAAATCAAGTTGGATTCATAACATTTAGCTATACAGTTACAAAATTGAGAATCCGGATGCTTTTTCTTAAACTGGTTCATCTACTAACTCTGTTCTTGTAACTTCCAAGTTCTGTGGCTTCTTGTCTAGTTTCGCCAAGCAATGGTGTCGTTTGTGACTAACACTCCTTCTCCCTTCTCTTACTTTTGAACAAAAGTTATTATATAATTTAGCGATTGACATTTTATGTTGACCAATATTGTCGCCAACAGTTCCAATCGTTTCCACAACTACTGTAAAATCAGACACGTGTCCTCCTTGCCCCATCAAGTGCATCTGTCCGGCCATGGCTGATTTCGATGACAATGAACTGGACATAGAGGGTTAGTGACATATTTCGTTGTCTTTTTCTCATAAACATGTAAACAAGTTTTTTTTTTAATTTCTAGTAGTAAAAATTTCTATAACATGGAATAACTTAATTATGTAGAATATAATAACTTAATTTTTTTTTCTTAAACTTCTGATTTTAGTATTTTTTTCTTTTCAGCTAATAATTTTTTTAAAAATAAAACGTCAATTATTGACATTTGAATTTCTATTAGTGTTAGGTTAGAGCTACTTACAAAATGTTTCGTTTATTTGAATTCAAACTAATGAACATAGAAGATTTCATGAGAAATTTCGTTGTCTTTAAATTAATAATTGCGCTAGAGTACTTTTATTCCTATAATTATCGGTAATTACTTTTATAATTAAACTTACAATAAGTAATTTTATGAGAGGTAATGGAATGACGAGTACACTGTTAAAAAATTTCATGTATTTGAACTCCAAAATTGGTGACAACCACTTTACGCCAAAGTATCGCCAATAGCTGGCAGAACGTCTTATCTAGCATGTATTATTTGACTCACAATATATCCTTAACTGGATATAGCGATATTTGTTTTTTATTTTTTTTTTTAAATCCTGGATGTTACACAATACATCAATGACTCAGCTTTGATGGCTGACTATACGTCTTATCTAATATGTATTAGTTGGCTCACCTTATCTGGTTGTGGTGATATTTATATAAAAAGAAAAAGATTGATATTACACAATACATCGATGATTTAGCTTTGATGGCTGGCAGCTTGTCTTATCTAATATGTATTATCTGGATGTGGTGATATTTATATTAAAAAAAAGATAGATCTTCCACAATACATCGATGACTCTACTTTTATGGCTGGTAGCTCCAATTACTTAATATGTATTATCTAGCTCAAGATAGATATCCTTATCTGAATATGGCGATGTTTATTCAAAAAATATAGATCTTACAGAATACATCGATGACTCAACTTTGATGATTCGCAACACGTCTTATTTAGTATGTATTATTTGGTTCACAGTATATCCTTGCCTGGATGTGGTGATATTTATATTAAAAAAAAGATATTTGTATAAAAAATAAATGACTCAGTTTTGACGGCTGGCAACATGTCTAATCGAATGTCTGCTTCAAGATAAAGATTCTTATCTGAATATGGCTATATTTAGATATAAACGAATATAAAAAACGATCGATATTACAATATACATTGATGATTCAGTTTTGATAGCTAGCAACACATCTTATCTAGTATGTTTTATTTGGCTCAGGATAAATATCCGAATTTCAATTTACCGATATTTATAAAAACATCAATATTACACGATGGTCCAGCTCTGACAACACTTCTTATCCAGCATATTTTAGTCGACTCAGTTGACTCTATTTTGATAACTTCTTTTTAATAATTCAAATTTTTCTGAAATAGTCTAAGATAAGAAAAATAAATTACGCCAAAAACTTCTGAGACTCTCAAATAGAGCATCACTCAGCTGTTACGTGCTTAGCTCCGCTGAAAAACTTCAATCAATTGTTGTTGAGCAAACTTTCGAAAAAATCTCCTCTAAGGTGTTTTAATACTTTAAAAACTTTAACTTAAGTGGTATATAATCCCTCCCTCGATCTAAATCTTTATTTTCTTCTTCAGATTTTAATAGTTATCGAATTCTTTGAAAGAACATAAAACTGCAAAAAACTGCGCCGCCAAAAAAAAAAGAAAAAAGTCTTCATTATGCAATCTCAACAATTCACTTTCCGATCCTTATTTTCGTAACTTTCACCAATATCGCCAATTTCTGCTGTCGCTGTTGTTGATTAAATAAAGATTTGCGCACAAAGAAGCAATGTGCTCTCTTGTACGATTCCAATACTTTATTAAAGCTGTCTTCGAAGTTTTCATTCTTCATCTAAGAAATAGCCTTTCCGATATCTGTTGCCATTTTTTTCCATCGTTTTTTTTTCTTTTTTGGCGAACAGAAAATTTAACATACGAGAAAGAAGAAAAAGATGGTAAAATGGAATAAGGGGAAGAAAAAAAATCAAACTATCCCCCTGCTTGCAGAGATAGTTGCGTTAGGGTAGGCTGCAGGTGTTCCAGAGCGTTTCTTGACGTTCATCGATTATTCTCTCTTTCTAGAATATCGATTAATTTTTTTCCTTCTTCAGCTCTACATCAAAAACTAATCTGTGAACATTTATCCAAGAGTATGAGCTGAGAGAAAAATGGCCCGAAATCTCGATAGTTCTTTACCATACATCTTACGCGAGCCATTGCCTCTCTTGAAGAAGAATATTCCAAAGACTTCCTCACCTTTTTGAAAAACTTGGTACGCAAAATAAAAAGGAATTTTCTTTTTATTTTTTTATTTTTTACCCGGGCATATCTTAAGAAATATCGTAAACTTAAAGTCCCGTTTACCTATTTCTATGTGTTATTTCTTTGGAAAATAATGTTACGCCGTCTACAGGAAAGTGTCGTTTTTCTTACAGCAAACGACTTCGACAGTTATAAATCAAAACGTTCTTTTTTTTCACCTTCTACATACACAAAAAAAGGCAATTTCTCGTGTGTTTTGATACTGTCTTTCCATTGTTTGGTACTCTTGTGAGCTATTTGAACGGTATCAATCGCTTTTTCGAATAGCCTAACATTAAGATATATTTTCCGTATCAAAAACTTTAAGCTTATTTTTTTTTACCTCCTAGTAGAACTTTTAAAACAAATCTAATTTCTTCTTTTCAGCTTTTATAAAAGAAAGCCGATTTCGGCTATTTTTTTATCATTATTTATTTTATAGTATTTTAAACTTAAATTTTAAATTTTCATTTTATTCAAATGTACAAATTCCTATCTTAAATGCTTGAAAATCAAAAATATTTTTATCTTTCTAACCCAAATCAAGTCTTATAATAGCATCATATTCCTTCCCATGAGTGCATTGTTTTATTATAAATATTAATTAATTGAAAGAATTATTTCTTGTCTCTTTTTATTACAACGGTGATTAATCTTTCTAACCCAATTCAAGTCTTAGAATAGCATCATATTCCTTCCCATGAGTGCATCGTCTTATTATAAATAATAATTAATTGAAAGAATTATTTCTGGTCTCTTTTTATTACAACGGTGATTAATCTTTCTAACCCAATTCAAGTCTTAGAATAGCATCATATTCCTTCCCATAAGTGCATTGTCTTATTATAAATACTAATTAATTGACACAATTATTTCTGGTCTCTTTTTATTACTCGGTAACCAAGAAAATCAACGGTGATTAATATTTATTACAACTAGCATCATATTCCTTCCCATAAGTGCATTGTCTTATTATAAATATTAATTAATTAACACAATTATTTCTGGTCTCTTTTTATTACTCGGTAACGAAGGAAATCAACGGTGATTAATATTTATTACAACTAGCATCATATTCCTTCCCATAAGTGCATTGTCTTATTATAAATATTAATTAATTAACACAATTATTTTTGGTCTCTTTTTATTACTCGGTAACGAAGGAAATCGACGGTGATTAATATTTATTACAACTAGCATCATATTCCTTCCCATAAGTGCATTGTCTTATTATAAATATTAATTAATTGACACAATTATTTTTGGTCTCTTTTTATTACTCGGTAACGAAGGAAATCAACGGTGATTAATATTTATTACAACTAGCATCATATTCCTTCCCATAAGTGCATTGTCTTATTATAAATATTAACTAATTGACACAATTATTTCTGGTCTCTTTTTATTACTCGGTAACCAAGGAAATCAACGGTGATTAATATTTATTACAACGGTGATTAATCTTTCTAACCCAATTCAAGTCTTAGAATAGCATCATATTCCTTCTCATAAGTGCATTGTCTTATTATGAAAATTAAATAATTGACAGAATTATTTCTGGTCTCTTTTTCATACTCGATAACGAAGGAAATCAACGGTGATTAATATGGGAGTTATTTCATAATTAAAAGTGAGCTATTAAAACCTTAATTAATAATCATGGGCAATTTACAATTCAAATGAATTTAATTATAAATCTTAAGAATTGATGTCGGTTTAAAACATAATACCAATGAAAGTGTTTCAAGGTAAAATCGAATATTTTTCATTTATAGGGGATTTGTATACAGAGGCCACTATTATTTCAACTATTATTATTCGTACTATTTGCCCTATTTTACGTATCTGATATAAATTTGTATTTCTTATTATATGGAGTGAAAAAATTCTGGTTAATGAAGCCAAAATTCATTCAATTTTTCCGTTCATATAGTAACAGTTTGTGGGAAATTCTGGTTTTCAAAATTATATTCCTTATTCTAGCCCATTTACTAAAAAATTCAAAACTCAAAAGTAAATGTAACCGAATATATGGTTTTTATTCTATACACCATTTTAAAATGACCAAATTTTACCATATTTACCAAATTTTATCCTATATTATAAAACTATATTTTATTTTTAATGTTATTGAAATCATTTAAAAAGCGTGTCGGAAATAATTGCCGAGATCTTTGTTTTTCCATAGAGAGAAACACTAAATTGTCACAAACCAAGATCTGTTATTTCCTAACAGATATTTATAATTGCTATGGTTTTATTTTGTAAAAGATGTAACATGGTATTGTTTTTTACCACACCTTATTAAATTTGAAGCCAGTTTGAACGATATTGTGGTTGAAAGTATCCATATTATGGTTAAACATTGAACAGATATTTCTGAGAATATTTTGGAATAACCCGAATTAAAATAATCTTATCCCGAGAAAAATTCTTAATTTTTCTTTACATATTAAATAAAATATTACATAATTCTTTAAAATAAATTAATTATTTTATGACTTCTTAGCAAATCCTTAATTTACGTTAAAATTATGCAGTTTAAAAATAACTTAGTGAAAAAAAATGATTTTGTTTCAAATAAATTTATTTATTCATTGTAAGCGGAGAAGAAAAAAAAATCCTATTGTTGACTCTTTTCTTTGAACTAACTAAAACAAACAAATTATATTGAAGTGCTCTAATTACTTCTTTTTTTTTCTTCCTAGTTCTTTTTCTTTTGAAAATGAAAGCATTTTCTGAAAAATTTAGATAGACGTATAATCATCATTATATTACAAAAGAACAATTAGAAAAGACATTTAGGTAGTTTCTAATCGGTGCTTAAACTAATCACATCTTCGAAAATTATCAATTTTTCTCGTTTGAGCCTTGTCTTAAGAAAAAGAACAAAAATTTTCCTTTATTGCGTCTTTTTCTTAATAGCTTCGATGATTTTCGCAAATTGAGTGAAAAGCTACCAGAAAAAGCAGTCGTAATTCGATTTGAGAAACAGTCATTCTCAAATCAATTTGTTCTGCTAAAAGGACCATCCCTTTTTTGGCCTTCATTTATTATCAAAAATGAATTTTGTCCGTAAAGTGGCACTTTCTTTTATTTTACTTGCAATGAAATTATCGCTCTTATAATGAACTTTTGAAGTATATAAAATAAAAAAAAACTGAAAAAATTGCTTGGAAATGCATTTTTTTAAAATTTACTCTGTGAATAATCATCTATTGCTTACATTTATTTCGAAAATTTACTTATATTTTTATTATCGCAGCCATAAATATAATTTCAAAATAATTTCCAATGGAGTTAATTGCCGAGTTTATTATAATTGTTATTACCGTTATAAATATAGTTTTAAAATAATGTATTACTAATTCTCCAGGTTTTGTTTTTATTGCTGTTATACATATTATTTTAAAATTATTTCATATAATAAATCGTAAGTAATCCGAATAGTAAATCGAAAATTTTTTTTTCAATTTTCTGTAAAGAGAAAATCAAATTTTTTTTTTTTTTTTTTTTTTTTTTTTTTTTTAATTGACGAAGGATTTTTTAAATATTTATCCAGCAATTTTGATACTGATAATACTTGAAGTTTCTTCCTATTATTTTCAACTCGGGAATGTCTTTTAAAATCGTTTATAACTTAGAGATCTATTATTTTATTTGATGTTAGATAAATGAGTTTATTTAAACTCGTTAATGTTACAATTTAATATTAAAATCAATTATGTTTCCATATAAAAAAGCTTTTTGATTATTTTTAATTCCGTTTAAAGAAAGCTCTTTTTTATAAAGATATTACATTTACCATTTTCTGAATTTCTATGATTGAGTAATAAATTGTTAATAAATATTAATGTCATGTCAATAAACAATGTACTTTAAATCAACCTATATTTTTTTTATATCATTCAAAATTATATGCAAATAAACGCAATCTTTTTATATCTATGAATAAAAATATTTCATTAAATACATATTTTTGCTTTATTCTAATGGCAACATACGGAAATATACGAAACTTTTTAGCAAACTCTAAACAGTAAAATATATATCAACATTTTTATGTAAAATGTACGAAAACTTTTCAACCGAAATTTTAATGGTAAATTTGTTTTGTCAACAGTACGTAAAATACGCAGAAACATTTTTACTAGATCTCAATGGTAAATTCGCTTTGTCAATATTACGTAAAATATACTAAAATATTCTTACCGAAATCAAATGGTAAATTTATTTTATCAATATTACCTACAATATACATAAGCTTTCTATCAAAATCCAAATTTAAAATATACGTCAACATTATTACGCAAAATTTACGAAAGCTTTCTTACTAAAATTTGAATGGTAGATTTGCTTCGTCAAAGACACGTAAAATGCACAGATGCATTTTTACTAAATCTAAATAGTAAATTTTTTTCGTTAATCTGTCGTAAAATATACCAAAATGTTCTTACCAAAAAAAATGGTAAATTTATTTTGTCAATAATATGTACAATATACGGAAGCTTTTTACCAAAATTTAAATGGTAAAATAAACGTCAACATTATTACGTAAAATATACGAAAACTTTTTTGCCGAAATTTAAAGGGTAAATTTGTTTCGTCAATAATACGTAAAATACACGGAAACATTTTTACCCAAGACTAATTGGTAAAATCTATCCCTTAATATTACGTGAAATACATCTAAGTTTTTTTTTTACCAAATATCGCAATGATAACATCATTCCGTCAATATTACATTAAATTTACGTTTATTTTACGTATTATGAAACATGGGAAGTTTCCCAATCGCCATTTTTAGATTGTATTAGGGCTCCAACTGTTGATTTTAAGAAACTAAAAAAAAAAGAAAAAAAAGAAAAGAGGATTCCTAACCTGCTTTTTAACTTCCAACTTCCTCGCTTAACGAAGAAACATGTGATGTTGAATTAAAAAAATTTGTAGAAACATGCGAGTTTAAACTTTTCCATTGCTCAAGGTCTAATTTATTTGTCATCAATTAGGCGACACTAAAATACGATGCCATAATATAACATTTAAAAAGAGTAAACTCTCAAGCATACATTCATCGTGAGTGTTCCAAATACATGATAAAAGTTTTTTTTTCTTTTTTTAATTTTTACTGAATATAGGTGGATAATTAATGAGGGAAATCGAAGCATTAGAACACTATTCCTTGTGTACCAGATGGTTTGGTAAAACCAATCTACTGCGATATAAAATAATTATTAAAATACGTAATAAATTTGTTTTATATAGTAATAATAATAATTTTACCTTTTGTTTTAAGAATAACGAAGTAACATTTGCAGTGAAATAATTTGTTTTAGAATTATAAACTACTTTTAAAATCTGCATGTTTATAGAATATTTGTAAAATATTAATCTCATATCAAGTTTAAGTTAGTATAGATTCTTTAGCGAGAAAATATATGTAGTAAAATTATTTTTATTCAAAATTCATATTTTCTAACTGTAATATTAATTTTGGTCTCTTTAAAAAAAATTATATTAAATGCGGTATTATCATTGTAGATAAAAATTTACTGTCAGCATGTAATATTTTGTAAACGCCATCTCCAATTTAATAATATTTCAAAAAATTACTGGTTGGTAAAATATATTGCTTAGCTAAAACACTGATCTTTAAATTGTGAATTTTGGAGTACTACTTTAATCTCGAATGTTTATGTGCAAAAATGTTTGGTAAACTTTGTTTTCTCTTCTTAATTTAGAAGCCCTATTAAATTATATTATACACAAAATTTATTTTTCAAACAATCTAAATTTCCCCAAAATTATTTTTCATGGATATTGTCAAAAAATTTCTGACTACAAACATAAAACATTTATAACAAAAAAAATATTTTTACTCAGCAAAATCGATTGATTCGAAATATTTGCGTACGATTCATGTAGATCAATTGATTATCTAGGCAGTTTCTTGTGTACGTCCAAAGTAGTACATAACATAGTACTCGTATTAACAAGGCAAATCCCATTATTTGACACTGTCATTTACCCGTCTCTGGAGTCAGTATTCCTAATCTAGCGCAGCTTATTCCCACTTAAAGGACAAGTCATGAATAGTGTCAATAATCATCTGATTTCACTTTCAGGACGTCCTCTGAGTAAAGAGACCATCCCCCAACGTTCACCCCACCAGTCAGCAAGTCGTCATGACAACCACCTGGGAGGAAGGCCCACCCCACAGGAAGATCCTGACATCAGGCCTAATAGTAAGTCTTTATGAGAATCCTCATCTATTTGAATGGTTAAAACTGTATAGTAGTTGGAACATAAGTAGTGACTTAGTTTTAATGTATGTTTGAGGGGGGTTATCTTATTATGATGACATATATATATATATATATATATATATATACAGTCAAACCCCGCTATAGTGAACCTTTCAAGGGACGAAATTTCGGTTCACTATAACCGGGAGTTCACTATATCCATAGTGCTAACAATTTTAACTAAGTTTTCCGAACTGCTCCTTTTTATTACATTATTTAAATAAATGACCAATAAAAAGAAATACAAAGATTATTAAAAGAGAATATGTAGTAACAAAAAATGTGTTAAGTTTTATTTTTCATTACTCTTCGTCTTGCGTACCAAAAATTTAGGGATGGGAGACTGAGATAGAAGAAGCAAATAAGAAAAAATACTTATAGCAACATTCCAAACAATAGATAGTTTTAAAAATTGGTAAATGTATTTTATTTGGAAATTTCAAAAATACCAAAAAATGAAGAAAAAAATCTGTCGAAGACAGAAAAAAGTTTATAATATCCAATTTCTTTTTTCTTTTCGTTGACTATATCCACAAAAAATAATATTATGTGTGTATAGCAAGGCACGGGAGCGAACATTTTGTTCACTATATCCGGGAGTTCACTATAAACCATGTTCACTATAACGGGGTTTGGCTGTATATATTTATTTATTTATCCAAAAAACAAATAAATAAACCCTTTCAAAATTTTATAAAAAACAAAGGATACCCAACTGAAGTAATTAAATTCTATGTAAAGTCATTGATTTAATTGTATATTACTGTAAATAAATTTACTAAAAAAAAAAATTTCTTCGTTATTAATGTAATTTTTACCATGTGCAAATCCGTGGTTAAAATTGTGCAAAACAGGCAGCTCATGTTTCTTTCCTTTTTCTATTTTATTTTTTTTTCTTAAATAAATGTAAATTTTCTAAAATTATTAATTGTCAACTTCTTTAAATTATCCTGTATAATATTACCTTGCGCACATCCATTTTCGGGTCCATCCTTGGTAACTAACAAATCAAAGGCACTTCAGTACTGCAGTAAGAACGTACTTTAATACAAAATCCTTCTGTTTACGCTTTTACCTCAATTTACGCTTTTGATTTCATATTTTGCAATCTGGCAATCTTGTTACGAAAATATTTTAAATCATTCTTGAAAAATTTCTTGTTCATTTAAGTTCATTTGAATTCGCTACTCGCTTTATAGATTTCATTTCATGTTTTATTCTGTTTTTTCTTAATATTTTATTTTCCGTTTTTGCGTGATATTTTTACTTATTGTGTTCTATTTTTTTTTATTCAAGTACAAATTTCTCCCTTATCCATTTGAAAATCCTAGAAAATGTGCAGCTTTCATACACGTAAAAAAAATCATAGTGGGGAATATTGTTTTGTATTTGACTATTTAATAAAATTCAGAGCCTACGATAAGGATTTCTAATTATTAGCCAGTAAATTAGCCATATATCAAACGTATTCGCCAATTTTCGAAAGTCTTCGCCAAATGCAAATTTTAATATTTTTTTATGATAATTTTTTTCTCATAGAAAACTATTTTACGGTAGTTTGTTTCAGGCTTATATTATTTGGACCCAATTCTAATTGGTTATGCTTCTATCTACTGAAAATTACTGTAATCGAATACAAAAGTTAAATATATTTTTTTCTTTCCAATGGAAAAAAATCATTCGGCAATAATTTCACCAAAACACAATTTTAATCGCCAAATTTACGATTTTTTCACATTTGGTGAGGTGCTGAAAGCTTAGCGACAAACCTATTATAGCAAACCTATTTTGAAGAAGTTTCTGAGCCACAATGACAAGGTAATCGCCCATCTTTTTCTCCAAAATTTGATTTGATTGATTTAAAATAATTTAAGAATAGAAAGGGTAATTTATAGAAGTTGAGATCAACAAACGCTTTTATGTTGGAACATTCTGAATCAGGCGCTTTAATCCGCTTCTCCATTCATAGCCTATTTGGATCAGACGGTCTATTCAAAATTTTACATGTTAAACAGATTTCAGCTGTACCAGCCATTTCATTTTCGAAAATTTCAATGATTTTTATTCTGGACATGTTGTATATGATCCTGAATCATGCCGACCATTTCCTATTCGAAAATTTCATTAATTTTTATCCTAGACATGTTGTATATGATCCTGAATCATGCCGACCATTTCCTATTCGAAAATTTCATTAATTTTTATCCTAGACATGTTGTATATGATCCTGAATCATGCCGACCATTTCCTATTCGAAAATTTCCTTAATTTTTATCCTAGACATGTTGTATATGATCCTGAATCATGCCGACCATTTCCTATTCGAAAATTTCATTAATTTTTATCCTAGACATGTTGTATATGATCCTGAATCATGCCGACCATTTCCTAATCGAAAATTTCATTAATTTTTATCCTAGACGTGTTGTATATGATCCTGAATCATGCCGACCATTTCCTATTCGAAAATTTCATTAATTTTTATCCTAGACATTGTTGCATATGATCCTGAATCATGCCGACCATTTCCTATTCGAAAATTTTATTAATTTTTATCCTTGACTTGTTGTATATGAGCCTGAATCGTGCCGACCATTTCCTATTCGAAAATTTCATTAATTTTTATCCTAGACATTGTGTATATGATCCTGAATCATGCCGACCATTTCCCATTAGAAAATTTCATTAATTTTTATCCTAGACATTGTTGCATATGAGCCTAGACAAACATATATTTTTTTGTTTAAAAGATATAGCCGATATTTTCCTATGGTAATTTTTTCATTAATCTATATGAAAATTTCAATAATTTTTATCCTAGACAATATTGATAAAATACCGTCTCGTCTTGTCACGCGTATTGTGTATGTTAGTAAACGTTATGAGAACTTGCATTTGCGAATGTTTCGTAAATAAAAGAATTTTCTTATTTTAATGTATCTTATTTTATTCTTGCAGTTATCCCTGATGCTCCTGAATCCTCCAGAGATTATCATCTTATTTACACAGCTGAAACCTTGGCAATAGCTGTGACGTCCAGCATCGTGTCTTCACTAGTTGTGGGATTCATCAGCGGTTACATCTTCAGCAGAAGGTGCAGGAATGAAGAGATGGAGAACCCTTACGACGAGGGACCTTATCTTGAGCAACAGCACAATGCTCGCATTGACCACAGGAATATGGACACATTCCTGCCCGCCACGGTCAACAACAAGCCTATTAACCTGGTCCTTAATGTGCCGCCAAAAAGTGGCAAAACGGCCAACAGCTCGGCCGACAACAAACCCATCCAGAAAGTGAAGAAGATCTACTTATAGTCACTGGAACTATAAATTTTTTTGTGTACATGTGAGTGTGTGTTTGTCAAGAGCCATTTTTTCCATTGGTTTAAAAGTCGGCACTTTTTCAATGAATTCGTTGCAGGACATGGTATTGGGTAGACGAATTTTCTATTCATTGAAGTCAGTGCTCGTTGTTGGGAAAGTGACCGGAATAACCTATAAGTGACCGGAATTTGTATGGAAAAGCTCTTCACGTGTGTCGTACACGGGAAAAAGCATATTTTAGGAATATGTTTGGGAATGGTGGTAATGACCCTCTGCGATCGTTTCGATTTTCCTATTTTCTTCCGTAAACTTTAAAACGAAGGGATAAGCATGCCAGTTTGTTTGTGGTACTACTTTTAAAAAGGACGGTGATGAAAAGTCGAATGGAAAACTGCCCCGAGCACTGGACTTTTCTCCGCCGATTTCAAGCCAGTTTAATTCCAAAGATTCACGTAAACTAAAACATTTTTCTTAAGGGAAAAAAAACTTAGTATTTTGCTTAAGAATGAGCCTTTAGAAGTATTTCTTGATGTGAAAAATAAAAATCTAAATATTTGTTATTATGAAGTCAGAAAATAATACAATCATTGAGATACATAGTCTTGGAGTGATTTTTGAAATATTGATTAGTCTCTTGATGCCTAGTGTTGAGTGCAAGGGAGACTCTTTTTAGTCAGCAAATGAGCAAGAAATTAAAAAAAAATGAATAAACATTTTGGATTTTTTATTTTTTTTCCAAGAACTGTAATAAAAAGACATTTTTTTCTCTTCTTCCCATGTGGTTGACGTCATTTTCGAAAATTGATGACGTCACATTCATCCATCATTGTCACGAGCATTGCCGTCAACTATGCAGTACGCAGTGTTTGTACATAAATGTGAAATTATTGTGGGCTTTTTCTGTCACTAGTTCTTGTATATCACGAAAAATAGAATTATAAGGGCGAACGACGTGGATGAATTTGATCTAACATATAATTCTAAGCATTTTATTTGCACATTTCAGTCAGAAAAATTTAATCTTCTTACCTTGCACTGTAAAACAGTGCAAACTTTCTTCAAACTTGAAAGATGTTTAATGGAACCATGTTCCCGTTCAAATTGAACCATACCATCATTTATGCAACAATATGGTTCAACTTAGAACCATGATGATGTTGCAGCAAAAACTATATTATGGTTCCACTAAGCACCATAATAATGCTGCAACAAATTTGAACGATATTTTGGTTCAACTGAGCGCCATAATAATGTTGCAGCAAATTTTAACAATATATGGTTCAACTAAGCACCATAATTATGTTGCAGAAAATCTTAACGATATGGTTCATCTAAGCACCATAATAGTGTTGTAGTAAATTTGAACGAGATTGTAGTTCAACTTTGCATCACATTAATGTCACAGCTAATTTAAATGATTTTATATATATTTGAAACATTTCGAAATTTCTAACGTATCTTCTGCTACATTTTTGTGAGAAATATCCTAACACACGGCCCAATTTTTGAGGGGGATTAAATTAAATTACAGAGTCACAAAGTTCTCCATGTTCCCATAACAAATCATACCTCTGGAGGTACTGATCCAGAAGCTTCCTTGTCTTCTGGATTGGCTCAAAATTACAAGGCTACCGAGTTGAACATTAGTAGTCATAAACCCAAAGATTGGGTCGGCTGTTCAACGACGGTTATAAAAGTATCGAATAAAATACCTGCAAAAAAATTTATTATTTTATCTCTATCTTGTTTTTTAACTTCAAGGAATTTAATTTGATGATAATTCACGATAATTTTCTTTATTTGTTTGTAATATTTATTTTGTGACTTTTAGCGATTTTAATTATTGAGGGGGACTTATACCCACTATCCCCCCCCCCACTAAATGGAGTCCAACGGATATCAACCGAACTAAATTTATTACAATTGTTATTGAAGTTTATCAAAATATTGTAAAGCTTAATTTAGATAATGACCTAAATTATGTTTTATGTAATTAAAAATCAAATATGTATGATAAAATAACACATTATACACACATTACGTTACACATACATTATACAACAACAAACGCATTAGAAATAAACTATACATGAAAATGAATACAATATGTCTTGTAATCATAAAAAATATAAATTTGATATCAAAATAATTATAATAATTACTCTTTAATGTTATTTTTTGAAAGATAAACGCATAGTGGAATTTATATTAGAACTAAAAATTTGCTGCGAAGTTTGAATGAAATATAATAAAAAGAAAATATCTTAAAGTTGGTAAATTGTTCGGAATCCACGTCGTTCGTTTATTGTGACAATATGTCACACAGCCTAAATTCGGGTGAGACATTTGTATACATCTTAACTCACTCGTTTAAAGCTTGCAATAAATAATATGTGCTTTTTATACGAATATGATTGTATAAATGTCGACGTATAGATGAATTACTATGTATAGTTATACACACAATTAAGCGTAACCATATAAATATTTATGAGGATCAAACTTGGGCAATCTAAAAGAAACAGATTATTTTTTGTGATAATTATACAATTATATGTACAGGATCAAAAAATAATTCTAATTTTATTTAAAATTCAAGAGAATTGTGATTTTAAAGAATTTTATTTCATGCAAGTTCATATTTTATTTGATGAATTGTAGGACAAAATATTTTTTTTTTTTTAAAAAAGAAAAGAATATTTTTATTCAAAAGATCTCTTACCAAGTTTTTTTTTTAAATTTACTTTTACTATAATAATTATGATATTTTCTCTCACTTTTATCTTTTGCAATAATATTTTATGTGTGCATATTGTTAATTATCAGTGATGTGATTTCTCCGCCCAATTTGCTAAAATATGAAAGAAAATAAATGGCATAAATTTGTTTTGCTTACAAAAAAAATTTTTAGGCGTTAAATAAATTCCTCCTTCATAATAAAACAAGGTTAGGATTCTCTTTACTAAGAATATCATATTTACCAAGGGAAAATTTTTGTAGTTTCCAACAAAATCAACGTTTAGATGGGATTCTTGACCTAAAAGTTTTTGAAATTAGCATTGTTTAAATATTCAACAAAAAGTGCAATTTTAAAATTAACATTGTTTATTAAATGTTCAACAAAAAGTGAAACTTTGGAATTAACATTGTCTAATAAATACTCAACAAAAAATGCAACTTTGAAATTAACATTATTTACTAAATATTCAACAAATAGTGCAACTTTGAAATTATCATTATTAATTAAAAATTTAACAAAAAGTGCAACTTTGAAATTAACATTGTTTATTAGTAATAAATATAGACTTATATTTTAATATTGTTTGCTAAATATGCAATACTACAATTTTCAAGTTAACACTGTGTAAAAATTTGTAACAAAATATGTAGGCATGAAATTCACATTGCTTGTTTAATATGCAATAGAAAATGAAATTTGAAATTAATATTGATCAATAAAAGATACTACCTCTAAATTTACATTGTTTATTAAGTATGCACCAAAAAATTCAACCTTAAACTTAACAATGCTCCTTCAAATGTAACAAAAATATAAGTTTTAGTGTGAAAAACAATCTTTAAGCTTGAGAGTTTTCATTAAAATGAGTATAATAATAGGAGATAATACACATCACTGAATATAAGAATTGCATGTTGTCTAATAATGCAAACATGCAATCCAATTTAAAAATGTTAAAATTAAAGTAGCTGCTTATGTATTAACACATTCATTTTTGTTCTTGGATAACTTGTATATTTTGTTGATTCTTTAAAATAGATTCATCGTAACCTAAATTGGCCCAAAACTTCTAAGGGTTTTAATTCTATTTTCTACACAGAAAAAGACAAGAATTCCTTAATGTTTGTAACCTAGACAATTAAGAGTGTTCTGAAAACTGTAAGAAAAGTGATATATGATGAGAAAATCATTTGTTATAAAACTTCATTCAAAACTCTTTGTATTTTAAATATACTAATTAAACTAATATAAACTCTGAAATATTTAAGACGTTACATATAATTTAATTTTTATATAAAAATTTGCTATCGTAGAACAAAGCAATTACTAAAATATTGTAATTTAATTTAATTTGCAATGTACCTTAAGGTAGAATACCCGAAAGCTAAGGATTCATTTAATTTAAAGAATCTGTTAAGTCAATATAATGTTTTATTATTATTATTACATTTATTTTAGAACTAAGAAAATAATATAATGGACAAAAAATTTTATTTCTAAAATTAATTCAGATGCATATTCATTTTCTAGTCTATCATAAACGTTACTAATTCTTCTATGTTAATAAACTATCATGATTGTGTGATGTATATAAAAATTTATTTTAATTTTTTAAGCTACTCCATTAAGCTACAATAAAACAAATCTGTGATTATAATATGCTGTATTTTATAGGCATAGTTGTTGCTATTTTATGTGCTTTTATTTCATTTACAGTGGATTTATCATATGCTTGTTTTGTATGATGATGATTATTCATTTTGCACTATTTCATCTTCATATTCTTGTGAATGTACATAAATTGATTCATTGTTTTTTAATCCATTCTATTTTGAAGGCAGTAGGTGTTCAATACAAGTTCAATGTTCATTTGTGGAGAAATATGTTTGGGCTAATTTGAACAGATGAGCTTTGAACTTGTAATATTATCTAGTCAGATTTTCACAAACTACTTCATGAGACGATAGTTTGAATGCAATGAAGTGTCTGTATTGTTTCAAATAAATCCTACGAGTGAAAATGTTTAATTTCTGTTTGTTCGTAAACTTATTGTTTTTAGTTGAAGAAAAGCAGGCTTTTAAGTTCAATTTTGGAAATTATTTCAAAGCGAAAAAACTGCTTTATTGTTTTGATTATTTAAAATCATCATTAATATATTATATTTAAATTCATTAGCTATATTTCAAAGAGAATATTGAACAAAATAAATAGGCGATTTTATAATTAATTAATTCAAAAATTAATGATATTAAATAGCGAATGCTATTTAAGTCTTGGAGAATTATTTCTGATACACTTGATATTATATTCTTTAAAAAATTCGTGCTTTAATTAGCATGATTTTAACTTTTCTTCAAAGTCAAGTATCAAAAATAAAAACATTTCAAAATTAATTTTAAATGACGTTTTTATTTCATGCTTGTCATTTTATGATATTCAGTTTAAATAAAATGTAAGAAATGTTAAAAAACTTAAAAAAAACTACAAAAATTATGAAACAATTGTGAGAAAATTTTATCTTTACTTTATTTCCTTTTTAGGTAGATTTTGGAATATCAATGTAGATCGCTCTTATTTTTTTTTCCTAAAAAGTCCTTTATAGTTAAACAGCATTAAAATTATGTCTCAAATTATAATTTTGCGCACCACTAATATATTTAAAATGATTATTAACAATAACAAAAACCTTTTTTTATTACTACGTATAGACGACATAAATATAAACTAGAATAAATTAGATTTATTTTGCAAACTTTAAAATCACCTAAAACGTTTTCGAACTTAAACTGATAAAATTCCATGAATTTTAAAAATTGTGACAACTGTTTTGACTCAAAAGAATCTAATTTTGTTGAGTTGAATTTTATTTCGTTTAATTTTATTGAGTTACAATACAATTTAATCAATCGTGCAATTTAACCAAGAAAATACAATTTAAATCGATCGTGACTAAGAGTTAGCGAAAGCAAAACAGTACATATAATTTTCTCTGATTAATTTAGTTTTTCGCTTATGGATTGATTAATCAATATTTTTACTATAAGCTAATCAACTTATGTATATTAAGGCTAAATTGTTTTGACAAAAATATATATCTTCAAATTGTGATTCAAATAAGTGATTCGTTTAATCAAAGTATTCGCGAAACTCGTTTGTTCTTTTTACAAAAAATTAATTTATCTTAATAAGAGTTGGAAGACTAGCTCTTTTTTAAGAAATTAGAATAGTCTAATTTGTGCTGTAAATAGCTTTGGTGCGATAAATATGTGAAAATGTTTTTCTAGAAATTAGTACCAAAATTACTGGTGCGTTTAATTAGAATTAGGAAGATCACTTTTGTATTTTAAATATTTTTCACATACTTTCTTTCGTTTAAAATAATTGTTAATATTCATAAAAATTTCTAAATGTATCATTCAAATTTTTTATCTCAATACATAAGCGCAAACTTAATTTTTTTAAAGCAGTAAAATCTGTCTCTTTGTTAAAAAATTATATGTTTTTTAACTTCTAGAATATTATTTTTATTTTGAATTGAAGGTCTTTATACATCGAGAAAAAAATTCTGATAAATTTACCCAACTGTATGGTAATGGCATTTCTGGTAAAAAAAAATCTATAATAAAACTAGTATTTAAACTATTCATTTAATAATCTTTCTATTCATATGGTAACGGTTTACCGGATATTGTGGTTTTCAAAATTATAGGTCTTTACCACACATTTAGTAAAAAATACAAAACTAAACAGTAAATTTAACCAAATAACTGATTTTTATAGCATGCTCTAAGGTAGCATAATAAAATTTCCAAATTTTACCCCGTTTATAAAATTTTATCACACATTATAAAACCGTATTTTATTGTTAATTTTACCAAAATCATTAAGAAAGTGCTTCGGTAAAAATTACAGAGCTTTTTGGTGTTCTCATATTCCTGTAGTTTTTAGCATAATTTTTTTATCTCAGTGTAGTGAACAATCACTATTTATATTTTATAAATTTTCTTATTTTTTCAAACATAAATAGGAAAATGGTGACTAAATTTTCCCGTTTTTGTTTTCTGACACAATAGTGATAAAAAATTAAATAGATATTGAAAAAATTAAATAGGTTTTAAAAAAATTAATAGATAATAGTGAAATTAATAAATAAAATTAAAACTCTTTATAAAATTTGCTTTAAAATAAACTAGACTAAAACAGCAACACCTAATCATTAAATTCAATACCAATACTTGTTATTTTTAATAAATAATACTATGCTTACTGCATGATATTGCTACTACTACTAATAATAAAGTAATTATTACAACTACTTTTTTTTTACTGTTTCTAGTATTTGATACTTGTCATTGTTTCACAAAAAGACCTTCATTTCAAAGATAAAGACAAAAACTAAGAAAACTTTTTTAAGAAAGAAAGTTCTGCGAGAATGGATGTAAGTTACAATGCGAACGAAATAAGACTGACGGTTTCCCCATGTTTGGTTAGTTTGTTGTAGCTGCGGCTGTCTGCTCCAGGACTATTTCTCAGCATTATACTTAATCCAGTTTTCTTAAGACTTACATTTTAATACTTACGCGATTCTTTATTTCCATTCCACTCTAATGTACAGAGCGAGTCATAATTCCATCCCTCTACCTAAAATACTAGTTTTAGAAATCTTCAATAAAAAAAAACTGTGACAGATATAGTAATAATAGGACCTTGCATTGAAAACATAAACTGTTTTCCTCGTTTCTTTAAAGACCTTGCAGGTATTGGATGCATGAACTTTTTTTTCTCATACAAACGTTACTTCGATGATGAAATCAACGCCATATTTTTTTCAATATGGTACTAAATAATCCGTATTTGTGATCAACGTACTTAAGTCGAATATTTTGATGTCTGGTGAACGTGGAGGCCATGAAAAAAGGCGCGCTAACATTGCGTTTCTTCGATTTTGTGTGCTGCCATCTACTGGAGACTTCTGTTTCAAAAAATTCTAATTAAATCATCTTAAGGCATTATCAAAAAATAAATGGTTTAAGATTTACACTTCGAAAGTGTGAAAGGTTTTTGCTTGCAATGCAAGGTTCATTTTCCTTACATTTATTAGAGTTTTTTTTTTTTCCTTTTTCTTTTCTTATATTTTATTATACCTTTCTAAAAACGGAGGGGAACGAGAAATATGAACTACTCTGTATATTTGTAATTTATTTTTGATTTATTAAGATTTTATTTTTTGATATCGCAGATTAACCAAGTTTTAATTATTCTACCATGTTATTTTTTAAACAATATCTATGAATATTTTATTCTTTAAACAATATCTAGGATATTTTCTATGAATTCATTTTATAATTATTTTATTTTTTAACGATACGATAAAAGCCTTGAGCTAAATATTCAAAAATAAATGTTCTCTTTCTCTTGCATTTTATTAGTGTCTGAAAACGCACAAATGTGAATGCGATAAACAAAAAACTAATATTCTGCGACTATGCAAATAAATACGTAAATTGCTCTATAAATATTTTTCTTAGGATAGGTAAATTAAAATTTTCAGAGTATATATATTTGTTCGAGAAACTGATAAACCAATATGTTTTTCTTTATGAGGAAAACCTTTAATTGCTTTCCATAATAATTTTCATAGATAAAAGTTTAAAATCTGTCGATTAGTCTTTAAACATTATTTAAAAAAATAAATCAAAGTAAAGTTTCTCAGCAACTGCTATTGAGATGGCATATCATCAAAACATTTAAACTAAAATTGACTATTTATAAGATATTTTTTAATGTATTTTAAATAATAATAAAAACTGCATTTGAAATTGTATTCTGTTCTCGAAAACACTGAATAATATTATCTGTTTCAAAATTTAAAATATCTCTTACTTTAAAATAATATGGGAAGAATGGAATGATTTTTTTAAAAAATAGAACAATCATTGATATAAAAAAAATTAACTTTAATATTTCCATCCTTCAAATTTTGGTTTTTAATTTTCTACTTTTCGACCACAGGGAATAATAGTTAATAATTTTTTAAAGCAGACTGTTTATTCCCTTTGGCGCACTGTTTATAAAACTAGTAACAAAAACCAGGAAATAAAAAACCTTCTCGAAAATAGAGAATAGAAATGAAAGCTCTCTTCAATATACGTATTCATAAATAGTAAGGCGTGATAATATTAAAATTTGAAAGAAAATATGTAAATCTAAAAGTTTCCTTGTTTAATATTGAAATTAAACATAATATTTCCAGAAACTTCATGAAAAAACTGCAACATGATTTAAAAACTACTTTTACTTACTCTAGGAATGATTTGAAAGACATCAAATATCTTTTTATGAATACTTTTTTCCACCTTATGAAAAAAAAATTTAAAAAATTCAATAAAAGTATTACTTTATATTTAATAAAATTGTTTTTAAGTTACATAAATGAGATAAACCACATTTTGCAGAATTGGTATGATATTAAATAATTGTGATCAGAAATGAGATAGCCACATAAAATTTAATCAAATCTCCTAAATTTATAAGTATTTGACTTAAGCACTAAATAGTTTTACGCTTTAAATATCAAAAAAAAAACTTTATATTTTATATAATTGTTTTTTTTCTATGCTTACGTAAATCTCAATCGTAGTTGCTTCCGGAATATCCATCCATTTTTAAGACTCGATGTTCTAGCCAAAAGACGTTGTAGAGCAGCGTTGTTTCGAAATTGAACTTAAAGCTGAAGTTGGTTGATTAGAACTTTAAAAAAAAAATGAAGAATATTATTCACTCATTAAACTACGATCTAGATTGTTCTGTAATTATTTGAAAATACATTATCCGAACATGCTTGTCATATTTTTGTCATATGTGTCCTCATGCCTGTTGTAAATGTTTTATCATAATAAAGTCAAATGACATAGAAAAAAACAAATAAGCTTTTCGCTCACTTTATTCATATACTGTACAACACTCGCCTTCATACTTCAATATTAAAAGTGCGATTGCATATGTAAATAATATTTTTTTTTGTCGTATGCCTGTTTAGGCAGAGGGGGTGCGATTGTTCTTGTTTTTCAGTGGCGCCATCCATTGCCAAGAATTCGACTTCTGCCACACCATTCACACGACCACAACCCAGGGCCGTAACTACGCCGGGGCAGTCGGGGCCCCGACGATCAAGGGGGCCCCATATGAAGAGACCACATCATGTTTTTACAAAATAAAGTACTCTAATTATATATATGTAGGAAAGAAATAGTGTTAAGATAGAGTTGATGAACATTTTCTTTTTTGTAATTGCGTACCTACTATAACATAAAGGGAAGGGTAAAAAACTGTAAAACACCTTTTCGCGAATTATTTCCCTTTCCCAACAGAACAAACACGCTTTGTAGAGAAGAGGAAAGGCCACAGCTGCGTGTAGTTGACTGTTAACACTTTCTATTTATTACACTTCTGGTTAACTTTAGTTGTTTCTTCTACACTCTAGCGTCAGACCCAGTGGCGTGCCAACCAGGGGGAGGCAGAGGGCCCCTCTAAAATTTAAGTGATGGGTAAACGATCCGTTTCGCCCCTCCTGAAATTTAGACACTCACGAAAATAAAGTAAAATCCGTAATTTAAAAAAAAAAAAATTTGAAGCTATTTTTTAAATAGAAAACTTTATATATTCCTCTAACATTTATGTGCTTTGCCTCTTCTGATATTTAGTAATTCGCCAAGACGAAGTTTAGTAAAATAGGTAATTTTAGAGAAGAAAAAAAAAGCTATTCTTCTTCAGTTTGGCAGATATACATAAAGTAAGAAACTTTATCTTGTTATGGGCGATTAATGTGTTTATTGACTTTTCGAAAAGTAAAGTAAAAGTGGAAAAAAATATTTTATTTCCAATTTTCACTCTATTTTCTTCCGAAATAGTAATGAGGGGGCGAACATAGTGTTTCACTCCTTCTGAAATTTCAAAGTGATCAAAAATAATAAAAATTGGTATCAGAAAAAAATGTCATCTTTGAATCTATTTTCCAAACAGAAAACTTTATTTTCTTCTGAAATAAAAGTGAGAGGGGGGTTTGATTTGCTTCTCATCTTCTGAAATTTAGACATTAATAGAATAAAATCAAGAAAAGCTGGAAATTTTAGAAGAAAAAAATTTTTTGTTTCAGAACTTCGACGATGTTTTCCAAAAAGAAAACTCCATTTTCTCTTAAATCACGGTAAGGGGATAGAAAACTTTATTTTCTTCTGATATAAAGTAAGGGGGGCTAAAATGTGTTTTGTATCTCCTGAAATTTAGACATTTGAAATAATAAAGTCTAGTAAAATTGTTTTTAAAAAAAACTTTGAAGCTATTTTCCAAAAAGAAAATTTTATTTTCTTCTTAAATTAAAATGAGGGGGCGAAGAATATACTTCACTTCTTCTGAAATTCAGACATAAGGTCAAGTAAAATTTATATTTAACTCTTATTTTCGACTTTAAAGCTATTTTCCAAATCGAAAATTTTATTTTCCTCTGAAATTTAATTGAGATGGCAGATAATGTGAGCCACCTCTTCTGAAAATTTGACATTCGCTACAATAAAGTAAAAAAAATTGAGAATTTTAGAAAAAGAAACTACTTTTTTTGCAATTTACTAGCTATTTTACAAATTGAAATAGAAATTCCTCCCCACAAGAAAAGTACTTCGGTTTTGTTTCAATTTCTTCTACATGTTACGACTTCTAATTTATTAAAAAAATTTAAAACTAAATTGCGAAAAGAGAAGAGCTGCACATCATAAAAAAACATAACAAGTGTTTAGAAAACCTAAATAAGTACCACTGTTTTGCACCTGAAAAATGCATTCTACACTGAGACTAATCGATATATTTTAAAGCATCTTTTGACTGTGGGTGGAATGAAGGTGTTAAAACCTTCATACCACCCGCAGAGTTGACCCACAGTTATTTGACTCCTCAAAAAATAGCCATCTCCTTTTACTCCATGGGAAAATGACCTTTTGCTTCTTTAAATTGCCTTAATCTTATTTATGACCCTGGGCTCTTTTGTGCTTTTATAAAATGTCATATATTTACAGTACCATCTATATGTCCCTTAAGTTGTCTTAAACTAGCAACAATCTAGATGTTCTAGGAAAACAGATGCTTTTAAGGGAACCAAGGGGATGACTCTTGCTGACATTTACTTAGGTCATTTTGCCAAGAGATTTTTTCTGAGACAAACGTAAAAGGTTCCAGTTAAATTCCAGTTTTTAGCGCATTTAATTGCGTCATTTAAATTAACCATTTTTAATTCAGATAAAAATCTTCTGTTATCTTTTATTTTATTCAATTTTTGAAATTAAAATTTAACTTTAATTAACAGTTATTGAAATTACTTTGCAACTTCCTTTTTTTCAAACATAAATCGTGATATCAATAATTCCCATTCTTAATAAAATTTTTCTTTGGAAAACCAAATGTAAATTTATTTATAAGGAGGTAAGTAATTGTTTGCATTAACTCATTTAATACATTTAAATTTTATATTTATATACTGTTAGAATTCTTTTATAAGAATGGTAACATAGCAATTGCTTTTTTTTACGTTCGTATATAAAATTTTGTTTGTATAGTACTTTAATTGATAACTTTGCTGTTTATTGTGTGCATTGATTTTGTTCTTATTTTATATTTTTTAAATTATTAAGACCTTTAATTTTTTTTAATTGGAACTTCGAATTCTTAGGGTTTTTAACAACTTTGTTTTCATTAAAAAATGAAATGCAATCTTTATGTTATATATAAAAAAAATATCATATTTAACTTTATAAAAACGCATTTAATTTTATAAAAATGCTATGAACATCAGCTTAGAAATCCGTAGCAATTAAAATTCATTGCATTGACAAACCATTTAAAAAAAAAAATTTTAATTAGCAAATATGCTTTGACTTTTTCTCATTTTTCTTTCATTTTTACATGGTGTCATGAATACATAGTCCAAATATTCAAGAACGATTTTCTAGGGACATGTCCATATTGGAGTAAGGCAACTTTGTTTTTGTTAATCGATGTATATAGAGAAAAAAAATTCGGTATATTTTTTTCTATTAGGAATTTTTTTAAATGTGGTATATGTGCCAATAGAAAAAAAAAAAGTCTATAATTTCCTTCAGTTTCCATAATGCGGTCAAAAAACTTTTAGATTTGAAACTGAAAATAAATTTTCATTTTTATAATGGTTTTGTCTTGAAAAGACCTTCCTTGCGATATAGTAACCGGATTCAACAGGTTTATAAAATTGGTATTTTATGATTAGAATTATATTTAGAGGAAAAGGAGGCTACTGTGGACATGGGGGACAAAAGTAGACAACATGAATAGCTTTTTTTTCATCATCATATCTGGCTAGACAGCCCAGGGTGGGCCAGTGCCCTCCTTTGAATTCGAATCCACTTCTCTTTACTTTTGACAGTTGTTTGCTTTTTTTTTAACACCTTGCCTAATGTTTAACACCTTGCTTTTTTTCCCCTAGTCATATTTCTTCGGTGAGATGTCATAAATTGGTACCCTTTACGTACAGTGAACCAAAAATGTACCACCCTGAATAACTTTTGATTTAATGATCGGATCTTCACGTTCTAGGACTCCATCTTAATAATTCCAGGGTATGACTTCAAATATGCAAATTAATTAGTGCACGATATTTTATTTTAAGTTACGCAATCAGACACTAAAACATACTTTCTCTGAATAAACATAACTTTTGTTCAACAAATTTCTAACCCCCGTAATATAGGAGGTAGCTGTAATCTGGAAAATATGGTCCCAATAGTTGGGTCGGGTGAGCTATCCAAAGTTTGGAACCCCAAATGTAAATTTTTTTTTTTTTTTTTTTTTTTTTTTTTTTTTTTTGTATTTCACTACAGATCGAGAGCTTTTTAAGGGAATCGAAAAAATTTTGCACACGATTATAAAATTCTTTTATCTAAAGATAATTCCATGCAAAAAATAACTTTTAGTAAATATTTATTATTTTTTATTTAATAATAGTCTGATGTTGTTGGTCATTTACGTCGCACTAGTGCTGCACAATAAGCTATTGGCGACGGTCTGGGAAACATCCCTTGAAGTTTGATCCTCTGCAGAGGGGATGGCATCCCCGCTTCGGTAGCCCGGCGACATGCACGCGAAGTCCAGCACTTTATGGTAGACCAGTTTAACGAGGATCAATACCGCACACCCTCGGTCCCTACGCAGGCTGATCCAAGTAGTCACCATCGGCACACTGACCGCAGCCAGGGATGCTTGACTTCTGTGATCTGCTGGGAACCGTGTCTTAACGGTCACTCCACTTCGGGAAATAATAGTCTGAAAACTTTTGAATCGTAAGCCATATAATTTTTTTTCCGTATCATTTTAAAGTATCTAATTCCACATGGAAAATACAAATTTGAGCGTAATTGGTTGAATAGTGCATTAGTTCCTGAGAAATTGAGTTTTATAAGAACGACTTTTTTATAATTTAATTTCTCAGGATTAATCGATTTTGCTGAAATTTTATATTTTGCCATGTAGAAAACTTAATGTTTTGTAGTCCAATTTATATACGAACAAATAACTTGTTTTCATAAATATATTCGCTAACATAGTACATAAATAGCTAAAATGACGTTAGAGATGGAGTACTGAAAGTTTTTGAAAGGGCCTCCTCCAAAAATGTTTGCCCCAGAGCCCGGAGGGGTGAAGTTACGGCACTGCCACAACCCCGCTTATAGGGCGGGTCACATTCACACACACACAAAGGAGAAATGACATCCATGCCTTGCCCGGGATTCGAACCCAGGACCTTTCTGATGCAAGGACAGTTCCCTGCCCCCTATTATTAAATTACTGAATAATTAATTAAAGTACTGAATAGTAAAACATTATAAGTTTCAATTCGAAGCATTTGAAAAAGTAAGTTTTAGATTGTAACGCATAGAAACAATAATAAATATCTTTTCAATTATTTTAAATTTTTTGATGAAGAATAAAATGAAAAATCGGGGCTATCAGGGAACAGAATTCGTATCAACTAGTTACGGATGGGATATGAACCTGGGAAGTCTAATTGGAAGGTGGACACTCTACATATGCACTCTACATATATCCACATATGCAGTACTTAAAAGTATTTTGAAATTAAAAGAATAAATTATTTAATCATTTCTACAAAAATGTTAAGGTTTGCATTGGGGACATATTTACTTTACAAGATGATTTGCCATTGATATTCTTAAAATATTTCAAGATGAAGTTGAAAGCTAATGCTTTTTGTCTATTTCTGTCTGAATAAAGAAAGGCTTCAACATTTTGTAAATGAAAAGCGTTTTTAATTTAATTTTTCAATATTTTACAAAAGTAACCTCCCCACGGCATTGTTAGGGGTGAAAAAAAAATTTAAAAATCGAGAATAGTCCGTTGCTTTTAGGGCTGTTTTTCGAACGCTATGCCGTCCCATAAAATAACGCTTTTTTGCGAATAATAATCTGTTTTTATTACTGCTGAGATTTTACATCAGTCAAACATGACTTTCAGATCAAGTTAAGCCTAACACTTTTGCCAGCGCCCTAAATACTAGTGCTGAAAATGTCGCAAAACGTCAATTTGAAGAAATGCCACAGTTTTGTGACAATAAAAAGCGTTTGTGATTCTAATTTTTTTAGTATTTAAAAAGACTAGCCAATACTGTACTATCTAGGCTTATAAAAATTGCGAATAATTCATTGATTTTGATAATTATCGTCTAATTATAAAAATCTTGCCAAATCGACGCTTTTTTTTAGTTTAATAACTATCATACTCTGTTGCAAGTTAAGAAAAAACCATTATCTCTATGGAGAGAGTCTGTTGGCATCAAAGTGCATGCCAAATGGATGCCAAGCTCCCAGCGCGGACGTATATCATCATCGCCAACTCTTGAAACGACGTTGCACAGCCTTCTTTTTTATTGCTTTCTTACTAACATCAATAATCAATTAAAATGTAATAAGAATTAATAAAAATGTGTTCTTAAAATTGAAGCAAAATACGTCGTTCTGTTAGCATTTAAAGAAACTGATGAAAGAATAATGAATATTGTTTCTTGCAGACGAATTTCTTCTACAGCGAAACAAAATTAAAAATTCTTGAGAATTTTTAGAGCATGTCAGCATAAGACGCGCTATTTTTAGTGGTCTAATAAAATACAATGCACTTGCAACGTCGTATAGTTGTTTCTTTTTCAAGAATGAACGTTCTCCTTGCTTATCGAAATATGTTGCTCTATCTAGGATTCCAGTATAACTACGAAATTATAACCTTTTTTAATAATTTTATGATATATATCGTAAAAGATAGCACGAATTAAATATCTGTCTGACGCGTTTAACTTTTAAATATTGTTTTGAAAGCATATTTGTAACATTTGATAACGAAATAATACGGAGCTCTACGCAGTCACGGATTTCTTAAATCATGTACCGCAATGGTCATTTTTCTTAACTTGCAATGGAGCATAAAATATAAAAGTTTTCCTCGGTTCTAAAGACCTGATAATTCTTTACGTCAAAGTTGGTAAATATTGTATAAAATTATACCGTTGCCTTCAGTGTAGGGCTGTTAAACTTAGGCTTTTTTTATTTTCCTTTTTGGACTTAATATTTTAGTACAGATATAATTCCAATAATCTAATATTTTTTTTAGAAACTATTAGACAATTAAAAAATACCAGCCTATATTTTTGCTTATAATTAGAGCATCAGAAAAAATATTTAAAAGGGACACCGGTGTTCCAACTGTGTCAAAAGGAACTTGAACTGCCTCCTTCTTTTTATTTTCCTTAGCTAAGAGCTTCGAAGAACAAACTAAAAAAAAATAATAAATAAATATTTCTGCATATCACAGCGATAATTTATCGAATTCATGAAACATTAATAATATTTAGGTTAGAAATTTGAAAAACGATGCTACGTAAGGGATGTAAGTTATTCACCCGAAGACATAAATATTTCATTAAAATGTGTGCCATGGTAGAAGATTCTCAATCTAACTATCGTGTCTACCCATATCTACTTCTCCTCGTTTCCCATTAGTGGTTGAATAATACTAATTGAGAGTGTGGTTGACTGTTTAATGAGACAATTTATATTGGAGGTGCCCGGGCATTATCCTAATTGCATTTCGCGCTCCAAACATTCGATGGGGGGAGGAAGGCATCTGCACGAATTAGCGGGTACTCCAACCCTTAGAAGAGTTGATCTACCTGGAATAAATGGTATCTAGCTCTAAAGAATAACGTCATTTATTAATTCGATGACGAGATTTAAATTTTAGTTGAGGTTAATCTAGTATATTTATCATTACTGGAAAGTGGGTCATTTTTGTTTTTCATTTAAATAACTAAAAACTTTAGCAGCACGATTATAAGCTAAAACTGTTTGTGTCTGATGGCGGTTTGGAATTTTCATTTTGACTTATTAGCTGTAGATGTGAGCTAGCTAATTAGTGGAGTTTGAAATATGTGAGGTTATTATATTTCTTTCATGAGGATTCTGCCAAAACTTGAAAACATCACAAAAACTTAAGAACTAAAAGATCTTTGAATAATCTGAAGAAATATGAATTTCATACTTATTCCCTATAAGGCACTTCACAAAACAAAAATAAAAGGAACTCACTTTATCATTGCTGGTTGTTAAGTTGGTTTTCTGACTCAGAAAAGGCCAGGAGAGTGACATTTTTATATATCAGGAGTGTGACATTATTTTACCTGTTAAAAGTTCGAAACAGAGATGTAGACTTAGGAATGTTCTTTTAAGAGACTCATCAGATTAGTAGGGGAGAGTGGGGTCAATTGTAACATGTTACGATTGTAACAGAGCAAAAATTTCGAGTGTCGGGTTCTAGATTTGGTTCCTAGGTGGCGCACAAGGTGTATTTAATAAATCTACATGTACACCCCTGCTGGCAACCATTTTTATGTACTTTTGAAAGAGTTACATCACAAAAGATATTTTCACGCTACGTAAGTACTTTTTTTTTGGTGTTAGAATATTATATTGTAACAAAATAATTTTGCTTAAACAAATAAAAATTGTTAACCGAATATGTAAGTGGACACCTTAATTAACATTTAAAAAAAATTTGTTTTGTTAATTAACTAGCATTGTTTTTAACAAATGAAGCTGAAATGGCGTCTTGGGGACGATTGTAACAATAAGTAAAGGGACGATTGTAACAGCTGAAAATAAATAATCTTATGTTTACAAACCATTACTTAACTCTTTAAGAACCACCAATAGTTTCCTATATCATTTATATTATGTTGCATGTGCATCATTTTATTTGTCACCTTTCACAGCATAAATTAAAATTTTTAACCCCTTAAAGTTAAAAGTTTAACCCTTTAGGTCTCTGCTCATTATTATTTTTACTCCTAAAATATCACTATTATTTTGATCAATAAAAAATCTATCACAACTAGGATGATATGTATAATTAACTATGTTTTAGTTGAATTTATGAACTGTTACAATTGACCCCGTAAGTGGGGACAATTGTAACAAGTGCACGACTGTCAAAAATTGTTAATAACTAATATAATAACATTTAAAATAAGGTTTTTTTTCTAGTAGAGGATAGTCTACTTTACTCGTCTCTCAATTAATACTAATAATATAGTAGCTTTTTTGTTAGTTAAAAATAGTTCAGTAAAAAATGTTACAATTGATCCCACTCTCCCCAACACATTATAATAAGCATGGTATTTTTTGTTTGTTTTGTTAATATGTTTTTGGGTATAAAAAGACTATTGAACAGGAGATTGACAGCAGAAACAGTACATAGGTTCAAAGCTATGATAAAAACATCAAGTGAATCAGACCTTCAAGGAACTCAACCAATCCAAAAGAACAGCGGGAAGAAACAGTGTTTCAAGAGCAAGATTAATAATACACTATTTTTTCATGAAATATTAGAAAACTTCCTTAGACCAGGAAAGTGACATGAAAACCTTGGGACAGACTTTCAAATGATACACCTTAGTGAATTAAATAATTAAACGGCTTCAAAAAATATTAGTCCCGCAGCGGACTGATCGTTAAGACACGGTTCCCAGCAGATCACCGTAGTCAAGCATCACTGGCTGCGGTCAGTGTGCGGGTGGGTGACCATCAGGTGGGTGACCTTGGATCAGTCTGCTTAGGGACCGAGGGTGTGCGGTAATGGTCCTCGTTAAACTGTGCTACCGTAAAGTGCTCGACTTCGCGCGCAGGTCGTCGGGCTACCGAAGAGGGGGTGCCATCCCCTCCGCAGAGAATCAAAATTGTGATGGCATGTCTTAGGATCATCCTCTGGGATGTTTCCCAGACCGTCGCCAATAGCCCATTGTGCGGCTCTAGTGCGACGTAAATTAACAACAACAACAAATATTATTTTGCACCTTAAAAAATACAGGGTGCCGCAGTGGACTGATCGTAAAGACGTGGTTACCAGTAGAACAACGAAGTCAAGCATCACTAGCTGCCGTCAGGAAGCGGGTAGACTACCACTTTAATCACCCCGCGTAAGGACCGAGGGTGCGCAGTATCGATCCTCGTTAAACTGTTCTACGGTAAAGTGCTCGACTTCGCGAGCAGGTCGACGGCCTACCAAAGCAAGGGAGCCAGCCTCTGCAGAGGATCATGTCTTCGGATCATCCTACCTCAAAATAGAGGATGTGTCACTATTCTCAGAAAGAATTGTGACACATCTGTGGCTACTATTACCAATACATTAACAAATTTTACACTACCTGATAAAAAAAACATCGCAATTTTTTCCACTTATATTTAATCTGTGAACCTTTGGTGATGCAGCTGTTTCTTATTTACAGTCCAGCTGCAGATGGGAACTGATACATTTGCAGAGTTTGAAATATGAAAGATTGTTACGTTTCTTACATATACAATTAATATTCAATCCACAAATGTTCAATTAATATTACTTCAAGCGGGATTACGCAATTTATAGATAACAGCATGAATAATCAATTGATTACTGTGTCTAATAATATAAATGCAATAATATTTAGCAAAGAATAATCTCATGGTTCGATGGAGACTTGAATGTTGAAAATTTTAGAATATGAACTAGAATAATTTATTATTTTTATGGTTGTTTCCTACTTTTATTTTAGTTGTAAATGAGAACTAATAAGCTATAAATAAAATATGAAAGATTTTTACGCTTTTGATATATGTATATTAATAGAATTATTGGATCAATATTACGACACGCTGAATTACTTTATAAAACGAATTATGAATTGTAATCTAGTAATAATGTAAACGTGAAAAAATATTTAACAAAGAATTATCTAATAGGTGTGAGTAGTTTGTAGCAATAAAGAATAATTTTTTTTTTGAAGAAATAGATAAATACATGAGCATTACATATTAATATCAATAAAAAATCCAATCACAAATTAATAACAAATGATTATTAATGGATAATAATTGTTAATCCACAACCATTAAAGCCATTAAATTGGATCACTTCCAATTCCATCACTTACCAATTTCAGATTTTTTTATGAATTTTAATTATTTATATTTAAATCAAATTTCTCTAATAATAATTTTTAACACCACATAACTACTAATTTTTTGGTCGTTAAAAAAAACAAGTTACTTATTTCAAGAGCATTTACTTATTTATTCAGATTATTATTCATATATATTTTGTTCTAAAGTTAATCGAGTTAGCAAAAGCACGTGATTCATGAAGTATAAATAACGATCTATGTATAACCCCTGGCAAAGCCAGTTACTTCATCGAATTAAAAACTTCATTTAATATCACTCTCTTTAACAAAAAGTGTAACATTTCAGAGTTATCAAATCAATTTGGTATACAAATCATAGTTAATGCGAGATTTCGCATCAAAAATAAAATAAAATAATGAAATAAAGATAGTAAAAATCTTTAATTCATAATTAATGATGAGTGGAAAAAAAACTAGTTTAAAAGAGGGAATTGATAGTAATTAGTATCTCCATTTTCACAGTCATTAATTCTATTCTTTTGAGGGGGAGAGGAGAAATTTTTCTAATTCTGTGAAGAATTAATTGTTATGAGAGGGGGGAGGAATGAAAACGGTGAGGGTGGAGCAATCAAATACCTATTCGAACACTATCTTTTTAGAATACAGATCTCCTTTTCAGAAAATGGCGACCGGTGCGAAGATTAAGAAAAATTACACTAGTAGTGGTCAAAAAGAAGGATTACAGAAGAAAAAAAATGGCTCACTCCTTTGAAACTAAAAGGAATAGTTTTAGAATCTGTTTTGCTCTAAGCTGTAATTAAAGTCGATGGTAATTAGGGAAAAATGAAGAAGAGAAAAATTAGTTCCAATGATGATTAGGTGGTGGAAGTTTAGAAAGAAGACTATGAAACGAATACAAAATGAAATTTTAATTATTCCTTTGGTGGTTGCAGTTAAAAAGGATGATCAAAAACTCTTGATATCGTTTTATTTTAAATTCATGCACTCCTTAGGGTGGCATTTCGAAATATTACGGGAAGTTCTGAGGAACGAAAAGTATAAAAAACGTTGTAATTTTAAATTAATTTGGGGAAGTTATATCCACTTTATTACTAGAGCGTTAAAAAGTAGTTATTAATTTTATTTTTTACTCTAACCAATACATTATTTAATTCATTTTAAGTACACTAATCATTTTAAATGGCGCATTAATTCTTCCATAAATTATCTCTAGTTTTTAAAAGTATACTGCATAAAAGAAATATTATCGAACAATTATTATTTATTTGACGTGCGAATTTTTTTTTTTACAATTTTATTTTTTAACTGTTGACTATGCATCTTAAATTTTTCGCAAATCAAATTTAAATCATAATTTAAAATGATGAGATTTAGAATCTTATTTTTTTTTTAAATATTGCTATAAATATTTTATATTAATAACAAATATTCTTTCGATGAAAGTAATTTTGACACATTTTTTCTCAATTTTGAGAAATCATTTCAGAGCAGATTTGCATTTTCAGATTAGATTTCAGAGTAATCATTTCAGAATCATTGAACATACAAAATCAGAATTTTGAGAAATCATTTCAGAGTAGATTTACGTTTTCAGATTAGATTTCAGAGTAATCATTTCAGAATCAATGAACATACAGAATCAGAGTTTTGAGAAATCATTTCTGAGTAGATTTGCATTTTCAGATTAGATTTCAGAGTAATCATTTCAGAATCATTGAACATACAGAATCAGAGTTTTGAGAAATCATTTCTGAGTAGATTTGCATTTTCAGATTAGATTTCAGAGTCATCATTTCAGAATCAATGAACATACAGAATCAGAGTTTTGAGAAATCATTTCTGAGTAGATTTGCATTTTCAGATTAGATTTCAGAGTAATCATTTCAGAATCATTGAACATACAGAATCAGAGTTTTGAGAAATCATTTCAGAGTAGATTTACATTTTCAGATTAGATTTCAGAGTAGATATAGATTTTAGTAGATTTATTTTTATATAAAACAGTGTCGAAGTATGATTTTAAAATTTATGTATTTTTAAATTCTGATATGATTTCTTAATAACCCAAATAACAATATTTCGTAATTATTTAACTAAAGCATAACCAATATATTTAGTACGATTATAACTGTGAACACATACTGTGTAAATATATAACTCTAAAAATCTGCTTCATAAATTATATTGAAGAATCAATTGACTGAATACTTTGAAAGCCTAAACATGACGATTTTCGTTAACTTCTCTATACTCGTTGACCAAAACTGTTCGTTCGTTTATGGTCAACGAGCACAGAGAAGTTAACGAGAAGCATTGGGTGCACAGAGATGCAACGAGAGAATGTCGGGCATAGAGAAGGTATGTATAGAAAAGTTAACGAGTATAGAGAAGTTAACGAGAAGAGTCGAAAAGCATAATCACGCTCTCGTTTATGGTCAACGAGCCGGAGTTTTTTAAGCACATGTGTACAAATTGTTTCGGCTCGAGCAGTTTTTTCTAACAAATAACAAAGATAAAACTGGAAAAACACAGAGGAAAAATTCTTACTACAAGCCCGCTATCGACAGTTAGCATTTTTTAAAAGCTTTTACTCTTACTAGTTTTTAACTAATAAAATGTCATTAAACTTTACAATGGTTTTAAATACTAGGGCTGAAGAAGAAACGGAATTTTACTATTACAGTATATTTTCAGAAAATATAGTATGCATGAAACATAAAAAAAAATTCTCTGATTTGTCATCATAATTATTTACATTTGACAATATTTTATTCTCCTAAATGAAGTTTATCGTTCCTTACAGTATTATCATATTTGATAATTATCGTTTGTGTTAACTATAGGGGAGAGTGGGGTCAATTGTAACATTTTTTACTTAACTATTTTTAACTAACAAAAAATCCAATATATTATTAGTATTAATTGACAGACGAGTAAAGTAGACTATCCTCTACTAGAAAAAAAATAAATACCTGATTTTAAATATTATTATATTAGTTATTAACAGTTTTTGACAGTCGTGCAGTTGTTACAATTGTCCCCACTTACGGGGTCAATTGTAACAGTTCATAAATTCAACTAAAACATAGTTAATTATTCATATTATCAGAGTTGTGATATATTTTTTTATTGATCAAAATAGTAGTGATATTTCAGGAGTAAAAATAATAATGAGCAGAAACCTAAAGGGTTAAACTTTTAACTTTAATGGGTTAAAAATTTTAATTTATGCTGTGAAAGGTGACAAATAAAATAATGCACATGCAACATAATATAAATGATATAGGAAACTATTGGTGGTTCTTAAAGAGTTAAGTAATGGTTTGTAAACATAAGATTATTTATTTTCAGCTGTTACAATCGTCCCTTTACTTATTGTTACAATTGTCCCCAAGACGCCATTTCAGCTTCATTTGTTAAAAACAATGCTAGTTAATTAGTAAAACTAATCTTTTTTTATTGAAATGTTAATTAAAGTGTCCACTTACATATTCGGTTACTAATTTTTATTTGTTTAAACAAAATTACTTTGTTACAATATAATATTCTAATACCAAAAAAAGTACTTGCGTGGCGTGAAAATATCTTTTTTGATGTAACTCTTTCAAAAGTACATAAAAATGGTTGCCATCAGGGGTGTACATGTAGATTTATTAAATACACCTTGTGCGCCACCTAGGAACCAAATCTAGAACCCGACACTCGAAATTTTTGCTCTGTTACAATCGTACCCTGTTACAATTGACCCCACTCTCCCCTACTGAGATATGCAAGCTTGTTTGTTCATAAGATTTTTTTAACAGATCTTAGATACTTTCGTAACACTAATTACAAACCTACACTATTTTTTTCCCTCAAGCTACAGTTTTTTTTTAAAAATAACATTTGAAATATGTTTTTCCTTGAAATGTACAAGTTTAAAACGATATATATAACAGAAAGTCATGTAAATTCTACGGAAAACTTCTAGGAGAGTTCAGGCACATCATCATCAGGATTAAAATTGCATATTAATCCATGAATTGAAATGTCATTGCACGCCGCTAGGGGCGCTTACTATTATGAACTGTTTATTAGCGTGTTTCTGAGCATAAATTCATCTTCATAATAGGGAAGCGCCCCTTATCGCATACGATGACATTCACAGGCATGGGTTCCTATGAAATTTTAATCCTGATGATGTGCCCTTATTTCCGTAGAAGTTCATCACAATATTTACGCTACATAACATTTTCAAACTTGTACATTTAAAAAAAAGTGTTGTTTAGAAAAACAGTAGCTTCAGGCGAAAAACTAATTTCAAATTTGTAATCCATATTCCCAAATTAAGCAAGATCGCGTATTTGTATAAATGCAATAAAAACTTTGTTCCTCAGCGTTATCGTACACTCGGAAAGACATGGAGTGTTGTGATGAGTCGTGAGAATACATTTATCGTAAAACATCATATTCATTATGAATCGTGAGATTACATTTATCGTAAGACATGATATTCATTATGAATCGTAAGATTACATTTATCGCATGACATGATATCCATTATGAATCGTGAAAATACATTTAACGTAAAACATGATATTCATTATGAATCGTGAGAATACATTTATCGTAAGACATGATATCCATTATGAATCATGAGAATACATTAATCGTAAGACATGATATTCATTTGGAATCGTAAGAATACACTTATCGCATGACATGATATCCATTATGAATCGTAAGAATACATTTATCTTAAGACATGATATTCATTATGAATCGTAAGAATACATTTATTGTAAGAATACATTTATCGCATGCCATGATACCCATTATGAATCATGAGAATGCAAATAATTGTAAGACATGACATTTATTTTGAATCGTAAGAATACATTTATCGCATGATATGATATCCATTATGAATCGTGAGAATAAATATATTGTAAGACGCATGATATTCTTTATGGATGGTGTCAATACTTTTTAAAACATCGTTATAGCAATACTTCAAAAATATCGACATTTCTTTGTGTATAACCCAGCTCTACTATCAAATCTAAAAATTTAAAAACAAACTCTATTCTTATTTTAAAACTTTGAAGGATTTTTATTGATTTGCATCATCCGCAATCAAATTTCATTTACTCTGGTGCTTTTAAGAAAGGATTGTTTACTTCTTTTCGCAGTCCCCTTTCATTATCTGAACTTTGCGTATCAACCGTGAAAGTAGTGATGGGGGGGGGAAGAAAAAAAAGGGGAATTCTTCGCTAGATATTTCCCCAGAAAGCTCATCATGAACCACGACAATAAATTTGGAGATTAAACAACCCGTCCCAGCGGAATCACAAGCAAAAATAAACTCTTCAGACAAAACCCCTTTTGGCAGCTTTCCTGCAAAGCTGCTTTTGCTTAGAGACCCGGGAATATCATGACCAATGGCTGTGGGAAAGAAATTTTTTTCCAGGAAAAACTCCAGGAAAAAGGGAGATTTAATGACGCGTAGTGTACTTCGGAGAAACAGCTTTCTTGGTCACAGAACGCGTTATCAGCCCGAAGGTGATAGATTGGGGGGATACAACTTCTGGGACTTTACATCCGGGGCCCTGAAAGGTAAAAGAATTTTTTTTTCTTTTTCTTCTTTTGCAGCGTTCTTCCGTTTCAGCGTCTCCTATTTTCGGAAGCGTTTTTCGAAGAAAATGGTAAATTTGTTTTCGCATCTTTTCTCTTCAATGCAAATTTTTAGAGCTCAGTGGAAAAGAAAAAGAATGGGTATCACGTTGGGGAAATGGGAACTCGTTCGGAATGTAAAGATCGAGCTTCTTCGAGCAGATTAAAATGTTATGTGAATAGAATTAAGCGAGTTTAATTATTTAAGATTTTTCAATTAAGTAAAAACAAAGTATATTTAATTGTAAAATTTTGTAGTTATACTCCTACTGTGATAAATGTTATTTATTTTATTTTTATTTTAATAGACTTTTTTTTCTTCATTAAATAGATTCGCGTTGTAAAATTTTATTATTTTGAATTAATTTAGGTCAAAATACATGAGAAATAAAGTCGGACTTCTATTTAACGAACTTCCATTTTATGAATTTCTCTATTTTACAAATTTTTTCGAGGAGCCAAGAACATTTTGGAAATTTTATTGTAAAATAACTTCCAAATAGTGAAGTGAATTTTCTATTTAACGAACATTTCATTGAGATTCACTTTTTCTATTTTCCAAAATATCTCTTAATATTTCAAACTTGTTAACGCATTTTATGGGGGAAATGGCCTTGAATTTATTTTCGAAGCCACTGCTTTATGAAATGTATTACTGTTTTCTCTAAAAATTATCTTAGAGAAAGCAGTACAATCCAGGGCTCGAAAAACCACCCGTCCGCCCGTCCTTGGCGGTCAAAAATTCCCCGCGGACAACGAATTTCTCTAATCTAACGTCCGCGCGGACGGCCATTTTCCCGTTAATATTAGTGATACTTTTTCAATTTTTGTTATCTTACAAGAGTCTAGTGCCTCACTTTTAAAATGACCCTTTAATCTAGAAATCCCGTTAATTCCTTGCCACATACTGCTCATGGTGGAATTGATGTTTTCTTTGTCTGGGAGTACTGCAGCGTTTTTCAACCGGGGCTTTTCGGCAATGAACTTACAAAAAACAAAAAAAAGCAATACGTACTGGTCTTCAACAAGAAGCGTTAAACGCAATTATGAACATCTACTTAAATAGAAAACCCCTTTCAGATTTCTGTGCAGAAACCTCTGTAAATCATTGGCTTGATTGCGGAACTAGCAAACGTCATATTTGATTCCTTTAAAACACGCAGTACCCTCGGATAAATTGACATTCCAGATAACTTGACCTTTGTCATTTAAACTATTTCATAAAAGAAATAAATTATTTCATAAAAGAAATACTAGGTTATTATTAGTAGCCTAGTATTTCTTTTATTACTGTATAATGTAATCCTAGTATTTTTAATTCTAGTAACTACTAATTCATTGTGCAATTTATGCAAATGTTTGTAACAAATAAGAGAAATCTATATTTTTATTTATTTAGAAGAGACGGGTTAGTTTCAAAGGAGGACGGGTACATTATTGGACAAGCCGTCCTCGGGGACGGGTAAAATTTCTGAGTTTTTTCGAGCCCTGGTACAATCCCTTTCCCTTTTCGCTTGCATTTCAAACGAAAAACTCAGTTCAAATTAACGGATTTCATCTGTAGCAATTTAACTTAAGAACGCATGTGATAATGTATGTTTAAAATGTCTTTTTTAATAAATGCAGCTATAATTTTATGCATACATTTAGCCTTTTTTCAGTTTAAAATGTATGCAGCATGATAGTGTAACACTGAATAATGTTTTGCTCTATTCTTGCTTTCCATGCAGATTTCTTTTAAGGTTAAGATTCATAAAATAAATAGTAGATACTAGTTTATAAGCTAAAGGTGTATCAATTGCTATTTTAATTGTGTCCAGTGTTTATGAATTTAAAACCTGTTTTGTGTAACTTAAGTATTTTAAAAGGTGATTTTCTATTTAACGAATTTTCCATATAACGAACTTATTACCGGGATTTAGCGACTTCGTTAAATAGAGGTCCGTCTGTATTATATTTAGCATTTTAATACTTTATGGTTATGAAATACAGCATGAAACACCGTTGTCTTTTTATGCGTCAAAACTTCCAAACACGGCTAACTTCCAAACAATAATAATCCTTTTAAATCTGCACTTATTTTCAGCTATTTAGATCTAAGAAAAACAGTTATTCATCATTAATTTTTTTTTAATTTACAAAATAAATCATTGACACATTTTTGAACATGAACGAAAAAAAAAATCAAAATTTTACAATTTAGTACAAATATAATTCCAATAACCTAACAGATTTTTTTAGTAACTATTTTATTTTATAACAATTGTTGAACAGCCGACCCAATTTTAAGTTTACGACTACCAATGTTCAACTCAGTAGCCTATAATTTAAAACCTAATCTAGGAGACAAGGGAAGACCTAGATCAAGTATTGGGAGAAATTTGCCTTCGAGGAGGACTTTTTAATGGAACTTACTCGTATTTTCGTTACACGGAGAGGAAAACCACGAACACCTCTCATGATTAGTCTGACTGCAAGGGAACTCTAAGCTATGATCCGTCTACCACAGAGGATATTTCACGTCATCACTGTAAGTCGGTGCAAACCTGATGCGGAATTCGTATCGACTGGGATTCGAACCCGGTTCACCTCATTGGGAGGCGAACGCTCTATCCCCTGAGCCACCACGGCTCTTAGTAACTATTAGAATATTTTTTTTAAATATTGTAAGTACCAAAATAATTTTGCTTGTAATTAGAGTGTCCGAAAAAATATATATCTAAAAACACCTGTGTCCCATAACAAAGATGTAGCACTTTCACGCAAGCATCCCGTATATGTATGTTTTGCACTGCGAAATTACTACAAAATAATTTTAGTTTTCTACAGACTTAACGAAGGGAAGCACTTTGAGAATGCTAATTTTCTTAACTAGAGTCGCAGTGGCTCAGGGGATAGAGCGTACCGGGTTTGATTTCCAGCGATGTCTGGTCGATGTGAATTCGACACCCGGCACGCACCGACCACAGTGCTGACGTAAAATATACTCAGCGGTAGACGGATCATAAGTTAGAGAACCGCTGCCGTCAAACTAACCATGGGAGGTTTTCTTATTTTTCATATCCATGTAACTGAAATGTAGGTTGATTCCCTCAAAAATGTCCTCCACGGAGGTAAATATATTCCAATACTTTATCCAAGAGTTCCCTTGTCTTCTGGATTGGGTTAAGAATTACAGGGCTACGGAGTTGAACATTAGCAGTCAACGACGGTTATAAATTAAAATAAAATTGTTCAAAAGGGAAAAAAATAATTATTGCCTCTTTAAGCTATTTAATAGGGCTATGGAAATACAAACCTCTACAAATTGATACAGAAACAATTTATGGCCTATGTCTGTAAAACAGTATTTTGGCATCTTTTAACATTCTTTATTATCGATGTTTATATCAGTTAGACGAAAACGGAAGGAAAAGAAAGTAAAATATAGAATTCCGGGATTAGGGGTTTTTTTCAACGGAGAAAAAAAAAAAACAAGTTTTCTTTTGCGCAAATACATCGTTGGCAGCAATATAAATTCCACTCCTAATACTGAAACATGATCACTGCATAGTCCATGTAAACATTTTGGCAATTCACCAACGAAAAATAAATAAGAAAAGGCTTTTTCTTTGTGTTTTTTTTAAATACCAATAAACTTTTTTCTTCTAGACTTCAAAAAGAGAGTAAAGAATAGAAATATAAATACTATACGAGGCCAAACTAATGGATAAGGAAATACTTTTTAGAAAATTATTGCTAATAATCCATTGAGCACAAAGTAATAAGCTATGTTTCGTTTCGCTATTTACCAGCCAAAGAACATGCCAAGCTACGCCAAAACTGAGTAAATTGTTTTCTTAACTGATATAGGTTTTTAAACACAAAAATACAGCAAGATTATTAATTTATATGTTTAATTTTCAACTTGAAACAATTCTTAGCAAGAGGACCAACATTTCATCGGTAATAAAACTGTTATTCAAAAATTAGAAGATATTGAAGTTGTTTATTTCAATCGCACTAGAGCTGTATAATGGGCTATTTTTTTTATTTTATAACCGTCGTTGAACAGCCGACCCAATTTTGGTTTTGAGACTACCAATGTTAATTTCCATAGCCTTGTAGTTTTGAACCGAAACCCGAAGACAAGGGAACTTCTACATCAAGTATTAGGAGAAATTTGCCTTCGTGGAGGACTTTTTGATGGAACTAACTCGCATTTGCGTTACATTTAGCAAAAAAAAATCCCTTACTAAAAATCCCTTCAATCCCTTACTGAGGGGTAGATACCCCGTTCTGTTTGCCCAATGATTTGCTCTGTAAGTCAAGCACTTTACTGTAGAACAGTTTAACGAGGATCGATACTGTACTCCCTCGGTTTCTTCGTATGATCCAAGTGGTCCCTTCGTATCATGATTAAAGTGGTCTCCCACCCACACACTGACCACAGCTAGTGATTCTTGATTTCGGTGTTCTACTGGGAGCCGTGTCTTACGATCAGGACTAACCCGCGGAGGAGGACTTTTTCAAGGAACTAACCCGCATTTGCGTTACATGGAGACGAAAACCACGAAAACTTCCCTCGGTTATCCTGACGGTGAGGGGACTCTAACCAACATCTGTCTACTACTGAGGATATTTTTACGTCAGCACTGCCGTCGGTGCGAGCCCAAAGCGAAATCGGCATCACTCTATTCCCTGAGCCACCACTGCTCAATAACAAACATAGTGGTTGGTAGAGACTACTTCTCCCCTAGTAATCTGAAAGATTATTCTAGGCGTTTCACAGCACCAGGAAATATCCTTGGGTTTTGGTGGCCACTGCACCAAATTAAAGAAGTTGCCTACCTTTTTTGGTGTTAAGGTGCACAAAAAGATTTTTGAGTGTATCAAGAAAATAGAAAACATTGATTACAAAACAATCACCTTATTTTAGTCTATTTAATTTGAACAATTAACTTATATTAGTTTATTTTTAACCTTAAGAATATTTCTATTATTATTTATCTAAATTACTTTTAGCTACCTGTCTCTTAGAACATTTAGAATTTAGAAAATGTTTGTAAGCAGTTACAAAATTGTATTTCATAAAACTGAAAGCTAAGTTAAAATTACAGATTTGAGTTAATCAGACCTTTAGTTTCATTGTTGCATAAAATTTTCACATATGTATGATTTGTGTATATTAACCATTTCCTTACGGTACTTAGCAAGATCAAGCCATCCTGGTCCACTTATTGAACCTGCCGTAAGCAAAGGGGTGAAATATAAAATTGAGTGAGACAGAATGTTTCGTAAATAGGTATATTTATTAGCATGCATTAAACTTTAAAAGAACAACTGGAACATTACACTTTAAAATATTGCTAATCAGTTTAAAATTGCAAAATGGCGCATATTTTCTCATTAGTAGTTTCTAATTTTCTACAACCAAAGCAAACAACTATTTTTAAACAAGCATCGAATTCTCATAAATGCAGAATGTTCTGCCTGAAATTTTATTCCGATAACTGTTAGAGCAGAAAAAATTATTCAAAGATTGGTTTAAAGTAAACTATATTAATTAATTTAGTAAGCTGAAAACTATAAATATATTTATTAAATAATTCCAAACTCTTTTGAGAAAGTATCGTAAGGGACCTTACGACAGTAAAATTACTTTTAAAATTTATAGACGAAATATTCGAAAACATACTTTAAAAAAAGTAAGGTAAGAGAATATGAGATAGAATATAATTATAGAATTATAGTAACATAAGTTATTTAATCCTAAGGGAAAAACTTCGGAAAATTTTTCGAACTATAATTAAACAGTGACTAATTATAATAGAAACCTTATCATGATATTCAATATTTAAAACTTTTATACATGATTTTGATGGGGGGAAAATTGAAAGTAAACATTTCATAAAGTAGTTTAATAATGAATTATTGTTAAAAACCGATTAATTTTCTTTCTGCTTAGATTGAATACTTAAGTAGAAGAAAACTATGACTCAAAACTGCTAAGAAATATTTTTAAAGTTTAATGTAAAATATAATAGTTTCATTTCAATGAAAGCGACTGTCAAAGAAAATTTCCGCTTTCTGCATTTGGAGCATGCTTGAATAACACTGCGGGTGAATAACACTCAAAATGAATAACACTGCGGAACATATTTTTTGTTGCATATAGTAGTTATATGTAGCAGTTTCATTTTAATTAAAGCGACTGTCAAGGAAAATTTCCGCTTTCTGCATTTGGAGCATGCTTGAATAACACTGCGGATGAATAACACTCAAAATGAATAACACTGCGGATGAATAACACTACGGAACATATTCTTTGTTGCATATAGAAGTTATATATAGCAGTTTCATTTTAATTAAAGCGACTGTCAAGGAAAATTTCCGCATTCTGTATTTGTAGAATAACACTGCGGATGAATAACACTCAAAATGAATAACACTGCGGAACATATTTTTTGTCGTACTTATATAAATACTAGAACTTGTCTCATTTGGGTGTGAAGATTTTAAATCTAAAATTAGTTTTGCAATGGATTTCTTAAACGAACTTTTAAACTATTTTTTGTAAAAATGTACAAGTTTAAAAACGTTATATATAACAGGGAGTCGAGTAAATATTGCGGCAAACTTCCAGGGGAGTCAGGACATAACATTAAGATTAAAATTACATTGGAACCCATGCCTGAAATTGTCGTAATACGCTAAAGGTACTTTCCTATTATGACCTGCTCAGAAGCACACGAAGAAACAGTTCGTAATAGGAGAAGTGCTCCTAGTGGCGTATGATGACGGCCTATGCAATTTTAATACCGATGATGTGCTTTAACTTCCTTAGAAATTTGTCACAAGATTTGTGTGACCCCTGTAATGTATGACCTTTTTAAAATTGGCAAACATATTTATTATTATTACATAATAACATTTCGACAAAAAATAGACTAAAAATGCCATTTAAAAAATAAACAAATAAATAAATAAAAACTGTAGATTTGAGAGAGAAACCAATTTCAGATTAAAAACCAGCAATACAAAAGCATTGAAAGTCTGTTAAACAAATCTCATTCACCAAAAAACTGAAGAAAAAAAAAAGAGAATTTCTATGAGTAATCTTTAGTGTAAAAAATTTTATTACTTAAAAAATATCATTTAATCTTAAATAAAAATTTCAATATTTATAAAATAGAAAGATTATTTTGTAATTAATGTTTATTCATTTTCTTGACAAAAAAAAATGGGGAAACCGATAAATTACAATGCTGTGTCAAAACCTATTTAAAAGAATTCAAAGTCCAAAATAGGCTAAATCTAGAAAATATGTAGCGGTAGCACAAGTATGTTCACTTTGTAATTTTTTTATATATATATTCTACTCTTCGTAAAAAATTGACCCGGGTTTTAAGTGAAAATTTAAGGTTCCGAAAATGTTAGTTTTAAAACACCGAGAAATAAAATTCTAGTAAAATTACCATATGCATACTGTATGGTAATGACATTTCCGGTAAAAAAAAAAATAAATAAATAAAAAAAAACATAATCTGCTAAATAAAACCAAAATATACGGTTTTTATAATACATTTGCTAATTTTTCCGTTCAGGTGGTAGTGGTTTACCGGAAATTCCGGTTATCAAAATCATAGTTCTTCTTATTACGCATTTAGTAAAAACTGCAAAAAAAAACTAGAAAGAAAATTTAACTGAATAAATTATTTTTATGCCAAGCTCTAAGGTATCATTTTATTTTATGACAGTCGCAGAACAGCCGACCCAATTTTTGGGTATACGACTACTAGTGTTCAACTACGTAGCCTTGTAATTTTGAACCAAATCCAGAAGACAAGCGAACTCCTGCATCAAGTATTGTGAGAAATTTGCTTTCGATGAGGACTTTTTTGATGGAACTAGCCCGCATTTGCGTTACATGGAGAGGAAGACCACCAGAACCTCCCACGGTTAGCCTAACGGCAAGGGGACTCTAATCGATGATCCGTCTACTACTGATGATATTTCACGTCAGCGCTGTGGTCGATGCAAGCCGGATGCGGATTCGTATTGAACAGCCATCGCCGGGATTCGAACCCAGTTCACCTCATTGGAAGGCGAACTCTCTATCCCTTGAGCCATCACGGCTCTCTAAGGTACCATTATAAAATTACAAAATTTTACCACACTTATCAAATTTTTTCGAATATAAAAACAAATTAATTATACCAAAATCATGAATCTAAGCGCCTCGTAATATATACCGAGATTTTTGGTGTAAACCCGAGATTTTTGGTGCTTTGGCCTAGACCATATTTTGGTGTCCATGGAGCCAGAAACACTGTAAATTTTAGCATATTCTGGAAGTTTTGAGCATATTATTTTTTTCTCTGTGTATGCGTTAGTTGGTTTTAACCATAGAATAATACTTCACGTGAATCTATAGGATGGTCCCCAGCAAAAAAGTACTTTGTAAACAGTTTTCTGATTATTTTTTTTAATATTTTTAAACGATTTTTTTTTAATTACAAATGTAGAAACATGTTCTGGTAAAAAATTTTATGGTCAAAACTACAAGGAACACGTTAAATTTTACCACATTCTGATAATCTTAACTATAATATTTTCTCAGTGTAGAAATATATCTAAGGACTTTTCTGAAATAAACTTATTTTGTCCAAATCAAGTAAATTCCAGAATTGTTATAACATATCTCATTGTTTTAACGAAAAAAAACTTTGCATAATTTTTTAAACATTCATTTATTGGATCGAGGACTACCTATAAACATAGAAAAATATTAATCGAAGAATGTGCATACTATTTCACCAAAACACGCAAAATGAATTGAAATAACTAAACTGCCCAAACATATTAAGAAGTATTTCTAAAATTCTCTCTTCAAAAAAAAAAAAAAAAAAAAAACTTATTTATACCTAAGCATCGCAGTTCTAGAGCATATATTCTGTTTACATCAGCGTAAACAATTTTAAAAAATTTCCAAATTTTTTTTTTTTTTTTTTTTTTTTTTGTACTGTTAGATTTATTTAAGGCCGGTTTCGTATCAAAATATAGACAGCTACATCTCAAAATGCCAATATACACTACCCTACAATAGTTGATGAAACACTTTCAGCTTTTGACGTTTTTGACATACTCAAGAAAATAATTGGATTATTTTATTTTGAACAAAATAATAGGATTATTTTATAACTTTAGGTCATGCGATTTCTCATACTTATCAATAAAGTTAAAGCTTTCAAGGGATTGAAGGGCTGGCAACAAATGCGATTGAAAAACAAAATTGTTTTTGAACACTCTATGTCAGAAAATATAGCAATGAATCTGCAACTTAAATCAATTACTTTGGTTAATATGTGCTATAATTGTATAAAATTTCGTTATATTCGCAATAATTGCATAAAATTTCGTTTTTTTCGCAATAATTGCATAAAATTTTGTTTTTTCCCCAATGATTGCATAAAATTTCGTTTTTTTTTGCAATAATTGCATAAAATTTCGTTCTTTTCGCATTAATTGCGTAAAATTTCGTAATTAAATATGAAGATACGTTTCTAACAAATAAGGAAATTTAAAGTTTTTTCTTTTTTGCTCTAACTTTAAAAATAATCAATAAAATTCTCACAACCCTACTTGCTTTAAAAAGTATCACACTACCAGGGCCGGAGCAGAGAATTTCAAATTATTAGCCAGTTAACAAAATAATATCAAAAATTATTCGCCAATTTTCGAAATTTTTCGCCAAATGCAAATCTTAACAACTTCTTACGATTTATTTTTTTTCCCACAGAAAACTGTTTTACTGTAGTTTCTTACAGGCTTATATTATTTGAACCAAAATCTAATTGGTTATACGTCGCATCTATTGAAAATTACTGTAATAGAATAAAAAATACTGATTTGCTCAGAAAAATTAATTTTGTCATAATTTCAATTTCCTTCCAGCGGAAAAAATCATTCGCCAATATTTGCCCCCAAACCAAATTTTATTCGCCAAATTTACGATTTCATCCCACTTGGCGAGGTGGCGAATGTTTAGCGCAAGCCTTGACTACACTACTAACTACGAAAAAAAGTAGCGACTACAGTAGTTTCACTACTTATAGTCCACTACTTCCGACCACTGAATATGGTGGGTATATTTTCCTTTTTTTTTAAAAAAAAGTTTTGCGTGACGAAATTCATTTAAAACTGGTTTTATAAAGAAGAATGAGACTTATATTTTCTAAAAATAATCATATAGTACAATACTTATTTATTAGACATTATCAAATTTTTATACAGGTCGTGAGGAAACTTGGCACTCTGAAAATTTGAAGGACGAGGAAATATAGTTTTTGCCAGTTGTTAATTCGAGTCACGTGATACCACACAGAATATTGCTAAATTTCAGTTGCAGGAGATTTATACGGTTATCAAAAATATTTACTAATATTTAATATAAAAGGTTTTATAAAATAAAACTTCTAAATTTTAACGAAGGAAATTAACTGTTTCAAACATTAAAACGTGCGAGTATAGAAATAACGAAAAGAAAAATAATTTTGAAAACTTTTTCACGCTTTAAGTAAAATTAGAAATAAAAAATGAAAGGAAAAAAATTCAAAAAAAACTCTTACATGATCATAATTGCAAACTTATTCTGCTTTCGTGGAGAATTTTCTTAAATACTTAAAGAATTAGGGAAATAAAAGTTAAAATAAGCAAATATTATTTTTTAGAATTTCAGATTGAACTGATAAACTCATATTAGGGTAATTGTACATGACAGGTCTTTAATACTTACAGTTGCTCTTTGCATATTATGGTAGTTAAAATGATTAAAAACTATTTTAATATAACCAAACAAAAAATAACTATTGAACTTTGCAAAACAAAACAAAAAATAATTATTAAACCTTAAATCATATTACAATTTATTTTTTTAAAAAAAAATTTTTTGTTTGAATCGGTAACTCTACTTACATTTAGAAAAAGACATTATCATCACTAAGATGATTTTAAAATGTAACTCTTACTTATGTTCTTAATGCACGCGATTTGAGAATCATGACATTTTACGAAACAGAAAAAAGAAAGATATATATAAAAAACAGAAAATGAAATTACGATGTCTAAACCATCAAATATAGTTTAAAATGTTTAAAATACTTTTAACTTTTTTACAAGTGAATAAATTTTTCTAAAGCAATGCAATTTCAATGACAGCAACAATGAAATATCTTGTTGAATATAGGATGTTCCGTTATGGCCGTTTTAAATACAGTGAAACCTCCAAGAAAATCCACCTTTAGGTAGCGACCACCTCTATTTACAACCACTTTTGGAAGGCACGGAATTTTCTCCATAGACTTTGTATTGAAGAAAACCTTTAGGAGAGACCATCAGAACCTCTAACAGCGACCGGGCGAACCTTTGCACCAAACGCGGAAAAGGTCAAATAAGGAAACACGAAAAATGTCAAAACAAAAAATATTAACAAAACAAACAAGCAGATTAAAATGTATTCGAAATATTTGTGAAAGGCTCTTATTTAGGGAGCTTTTTTTTAAAAAAAAAAATTTTTTTTTTACTGTTTTAAAATAGTTCTGTCATTGATAATTGGTAAATTTGTTTAATTATATCAGTAGGAGCCACGATGACTCAGGGGATAGAGCGTTCGCCTTCCAATGAGGTGAACTGGGGCTCGATCCCGACGATTGCTGGTCTATACGAATTCCGCATCCGGCTTGCACGGACCACAGTGCTGACGTGAAATATCCTCAGTGGTAGACGGATCATGGGTTAGAGTCCCCTTGCCGTCAGGCTAACCGAGGGAGGTGCTCGTTGTCTTCCTCACCATGTATCGCAAATGCGAGTTAGTTCCATCGAAAAGTCCTCCACGAAGGCAAATTTCTTCCAATACTGGATCCAAGAGTTCTCTTGTCTTCTGGATTGGGTTCAAAGTTACAAGGCTACGGAGTTGAACATTAGTAGCCATAAACCCAGAAATTGGATCGGCTGTTCAGCGATGGTTGTAATTTTATTAATTGATCCGGTTTTTATGACACAAGTGGCAATTCCTCACCAAGAAAATTACATTGAATAAAATTAAAATCGTTTGAGAAAAATCAAACATCAGGTCAATGGAGGTAATCCCTAAGAATGACCAACCTGCATTAACGACCGCTTTACCGTGGAACAGAGAGTGGTCGCTAACGAGAGGTTTCACTGTAGTTCCAATGTCTCCGAGATACAAACTGCTCCGTCTTCAATCAAAAAAATCATAATAATTGGAAGAGTATAAGATACTAAAGTTTACAGAATTCTGTTAAAACTTTAAAGGTTTCACAATGAGATAACAAAATCTGGTCTCTTTGGTCTAGCTGGGTTCCTGAAGGCAATAATGGCCCTTTTCCCATTCATCCTGTAATGAGAACATAAGCAAAAACAATAGACAGATTACATAAAATGCAACAAATAATGGTGCATGTTAAGGTAGAGAAAAAAGAATGGCACTTTGCCATGGTCATAAATAACAAATAATTGAGTGTATGGAAAAGTACAAGACATATTTACATGTAGGGAAACGAAAATTACAAGAAAGAAAAATATTTACAAAAAATGGGAAGAATTAACAAATATTCATAATGAATAACGTTAAGATCATAAGAAACCTTAATAACAAAAAAGTGTACCTCTGTTGAAACATTAACAAAGTGGTATTTTATAAATATATATTAATTTTTGGTATCTAGTGGTGGTCAAAATCATTTTAAATCTAATTTACTAAACTGAGAATCATATATAGGTATTACACTAAATCATAAATTTTATTCCACTAGAAAAAAATTTCAACCAAACAATGGCAAGTTAGAAAGGGTCATAAACTTGTGACTGATCTTCCGCCTAAATTATTGGAACTATATTTCCAAACTACGGCTGTGCCCTACAATTTAGGGGGTCCAAAATCTGAAAAGAAGTTAAGTTTATTCACAAAAAGTACGGTAGTGATTAATTCGCAGATTTAATATTAGTCTTTGAACTATTAAGATTGAATCATAATTACATGAATTCCGATAATTAGATCAAAAGTTATCAGGTGTGTTCCGTTTCTTATTTTTCTCGCTATACATAGAGTTAATATAATGACTGAAATCTCATATTTAATGTTAAAATTAATTTCAATTTATATTCTAAACAAAACATTCCCTCTCAATTCTCGTCAAATTATGACATCCAAAACAAAAATTCTAAACCCCATAATTCAAGTTTTTGATTGAAAAAAAATTTTTTTTTCTGGAGCTCTGAATATGAATGGAGAAAAATGTTCAAAAAAAGCATCGAAGAACACATTAGAAAAATATTCTTTTTTCGGAATGCTTTCCTTCGATTGATGGATAGAATATGGGTGTTTGAGAGGGTGGGAGGAACTGCAAATCAAGAAATGATGGACAAGAGATTCAAAGTTTTTGCAGATGCACCTGTCTTTCTTTTCAAAAGAAAAGAAACCCTACAAAAGGCCTTGTTGGAATCTAAATGGATTCGAAAAGGTGACAGTTTCAGCGCCACAGCTGGAATCATACATCTACAGTTTTTATTTCATATATCGGTTTATCTTTATTTTTATCCGGTCTTTGTAGCATGATTCCCACTAAATTTGGTGGGAAAAAAGAATTGATTATCATACTCACGATTACATGCGCATACTATAATTAGATGCAGTCGTACAGGGGTTTATCAAAATAATAGAAGCAATTCCTTATTAACTCTTTCTAAACCCTTTTTCTTTTACCAACAAATGTTTTAGAAGATTTTACGTGTCGAAACTATTGCAGCGTTTGTACGCAACTGGAAAAAATTAAAAACTGGTATCAATTTTGTTATTAGGAAGCTGAAAATTTCTTAACATTAGCTTCCACTTTCGAATTTAAATTTCATTTCCTTCACCTTCGGATATACTTATATTTTCTTAGAGAAATAAGATATTCTGGTAGCTACAAACATAATAATATATAAATATTACTACGACGCTTTAATTTTTTTTTCAGGTGCGTATGAATCCAGCATTACCACAATTTGAAACATCATACTTCAACTAGAATGAGCAGATCGACTAGATTAAGGAGAGGAAGTTAATAACTTCTTTCTAATTTTTTATAAAATTAGAACATAACTCAATCTTGAAACATCATACTTCAACTAGAATGAGCAGATCGACTAGACTAAGGAGAGGAAGTTAATAACTTCTTTCTAATTTTTTAGAAAATTATAACATAACTCAAATTTTGAAACATCATACTTCAACTAGAATGAGCAGATCGACTAGACTAAAGAAAGGAAGTTAATACATAACTTCCTTCTAATTTTTTAGAAAATTAGAACATAACTCAAATCTTGAAACATCATACTTCAACTAGAATGAGCAGATCGACTAGACTAAGGAGAGGAAGTCAATAACTTCTTTCTTATTTTTTAGAAAAATAGAACAAAACTCAAATCTTGAAACATCATACTTCAACTAGAATGAGCAGATCGACTAGACTAAGGAGAGGAAGTCAATAACTTCTTTCTTATTTTTTAGAAAAATAGAACAAAACTCAAATCTTGAAACATCATACTTCAACTAGAATGAGCAGATCGACTAAGGAGAGAAAGTTAATGACATCTTTCTAATTTTTTAGAAAATTAGAACATAACTCAAATCTTGAAACATCATACTTCAACTAGAATGAGCAGATCGACTAGACTAAGGAGATGAAGTCAATAACTTCTTAAAAATAGAACAAAACTCAAATCTTGAAACATCATACTTCAATTAGAATGAGCAGATCGACTAAGGATAGGAAGTTAATGACATCTTTCTAATTTTTTAGAAAAAATAGAACATAACTCAAATCTTGAAACATCATACTTCAACTAGAATGAGCAGATCGCCTAGACTAAGGAGAGTAAGTTAATAACTTCTTTCTTATTTTTTAGAAAATTAGAACAAAACTCAAATCTTGAAACATCATACTTCAACTAAAATGAGCAGATCGACTAGACTAAGGAGAGGAAGTTAATAACTTCTTTCTAATTTTTTAGAAAATTATAACATAACTCAAATCTTCAACATCATACTTCAACTAGAATGAGCAAATCGACTAGACTAAGGAGAGGAAGTTAATAACTTCTTTCTAATTTTTTAGAAAATTATAACATAACTCAAATCTTGAAACATCATACCTCAACTAGAATGAGCAGATCGACTAGACTAAGGAGAGGAAGTTAATAACTTCTTTTTAATTTTTTAGAAAATTATAACATAACTCAAGTCTTGAAACATCATACTTCAACTAGAATGAGCAGATCGACTAGACTAAGGAGAGGAAGTCAATAACTTCTTTCTTATTTTTTGGAAAATTAGAACATAACTCAAATTTTGAAACATCATTCTTCAACTAGAATGAGAAGATCGAGTAGACTAAGGAGAGGAAGTTAATAACTTCTTTCTAATTTTTTAGAAAATTAGAACATAACTCAAATTTTGAAACATCATACCTCAACTAGAATGAGCAGATCGACTAGACTAAGGAGAGGAAGTTAATAACTTCTTTTTAATTTTTTAGAAAATTATAACATAACTCAAGTCTTGAAACATCATACTTCAACTAGAATGAGCAGATCGACTAGACTAAGGAGAGGAAGTCAATAACTTCTTTCTTATTTTTTGGAAAATTAGAACATAACTCAAATTTTGAAACATCATTCTTCAACTAGAATGAGAAGATCGAGTAGACTAAGGAGAGGAAGTTAATAACTTCTTTCTAATTTTTTAGAAAATTAGAACATAACTCAAATTTTGAAACATCATACTTCAACTAGAATGAGCAGATCGACTAGACTAAGGAGAGGAAGTTAATAACTTCTTTCTAATTTTTTTAGAAAATTAGAACATAACTCAAATCTTGAAACATCATACTTCAACTAGAATGAGCAGATCGACTAGACTATGGAGAGGAAGTTAATAACTCCTAATTTTTTAGAAAATTGGAGCATAACTCCAATCTCGGTGTGTGGACGCGATGCGGCCTTTACTGATTCGTCAGATTTTTTAGACATATAATGGGGAGTGTGTGAAGTGGGAGTAGAATTGGGGGAGAGGGGTTACCAAGCACCTGATAGTAAAGTCAAGAGTGGGAAATCAGTCGGTTGATCATGTGATGAAATCGATAGGAAATAATTAAGATAACATAATTAAGGAACATAATTAAGATATAACTAGATTAAAATATAATAATGTTTACAGGGGTCAGAATAATATCAACACTTACGCAGGAGTATTAAAATAGAAAATAATAGAAAAAAATGTATGCAACTATTTACACCAGATAAAAAGAAAATCTGTCAACGACGAAGAAAAGGTTATGTAAGCGATAGATAGTTCGTCAACTACCTTGTCTGTGACTCTGGTGTTGTCATGTTTAAGATCAATGTCTAGCAATAAGTTGAAATCACTTGTAGTGCAATCGTATACGATTTCAGAGAATTCACTGATGAGTTTGTTCATGAAGATATTTATATCTTCTATCTTTAAATCGGTTCTTATACTGTTGAAGCTGATATAGCTATGATCATCTTAACACATCGCTGACCGGTAACTTTTCTGTGGAATGGATGTGGAAGTAAAACAATATAAATAAACTTTGAAATTTTTTATTTGTTATTCAACTCTTAAACCTTTGGGGACGAGTGATTCATAAAAGCATTCGTACAAAATCAGAATCAGAATGTAAATATATAAAAAACGGTAACATAAATGTAGGCGTTGCTAATTTGACAGACTTACTTTGCTTTTACTTTAATTATTGTTAGTTTAATCATATATATAATCAATGTTAGTTCAAAGTATAACTAAATAATTTTATTTTGAACTAAAGTAATGGTGAATTAAATGAATCAAACAATTATTACCCCGCCCACAAATAAACTGCTAAAGAACTACTTTGGTTACCAGTTTAATCTTTTTGCCCTGATTGATACGGTTTTACGCTGGCACGTATATGTGACAGTCGGCGCGAAAGGGTTAATACATACCTGCCAACTTTTAATCCTTTCCATTATGATTTTGCCCAGTGGTATTAAAATGGAATCAAAATTTCAATTTTAAGAAAAAAAATACGTTGATTTTGAATAAGCTTAAGCTGATTCAGTCTGTGTAGGGGGCAGGGAACTGTCCTTGCATCAGAAAGGTTCTGGGTTCGAATCCTGGGCAAGGCATGGATGTTTCTTTCCCTCTATCTGTGTTCTATGTCCTTTCTCCTTTGTGTGTGAATGTGTGAATGTGACCCGCCCTATAAACGGGTTGTGGTAGTGTGACGTGGGCGACGCTGTTCCACCGCCGTGGCTTCGCCACAGGTGCCCACTGGGTAACGAAAAGAGAATTAGCAGTTCTGGCACTTTCTGTGGCCAATGGACAATAGCTCCAAGTGCCCGCCATTAAAAAATAAAAAATAAATAAAAAAAAAAAAAAAAAAAAGCTGCTTACAATGATGAACTTGAACTTGAACTGGTGTCATATATTTACTACCACTTTATATATGAAAATAAAATTTTACGCCAAATGCGTAAAAGTTGGCAGTTATGGTTAATATTACTTTTTCGTATGATAAAAGGTATAACATTCACCTACGTGCATACCTGCTAACTCTTCCGGAAGATTTTATTTTCATATTTAAAGTGGTAGCAATACTCACGTTATTCCAATTAACTTTTTTAATTATAATGATAATTATTAATGAATTTGACCACTACTACATATAAATAATTACAATAAATATATTAAAGCAAAATAATCCTTGCGCAAGCAAATTACAACGAGATCAAATTTTAAATATATTTTCGAATCAGATTGTTTTTCGTTTATTGTTTTACAATCACTCTGATAATCCATTCTCGGAAAGAGTGAAAGTTGGCAGGTATGTACGTGTAATGCTACACCGCAAGTTTTGCAAATATATCAGGTTTCGTAAAGTTACAATAAATTGGTGGAAAATTAATTAGTAAAACTTGAAAAGTAAGGAAAATTACGCTTACTTCTTAACCCTTTCGCGCCGACTGTCACAAATACGTGCCAGCATAAAACAGTATCAACCAGGGTAAAAAGATAAAATTGGTAGTCAAAGTAATTCTTTAGCAGTTTATTTGTGGGTGGAGTTATAATTGTTTGATTTATTTAATTCACCATTAATTTGTTCAAAATAAAACTATTTAGTTATACTTTGAACTAACATTCATTATATATATGATTAAACTAACAATAATCAAAGTAAAAGCAAAGTACATCTTTCAAATTAGCAACGATTACATTTAATTTACCGTTTTTTATTTAATTAAAGCCCAGCATCATATATTTAGGACAGTTCCTTTTTTCAAAAACTTCATTGTGGTGGGAAACTATTTTCAGCATTTTCATTTATCTGGGTGAATTAAGAGATTCTCATATACCACAATGATTTAGTTATTTCTGATTAGATCTAGAATTATAAGGAGCAAGTACTTTTTGATCTATCAAAGACTTTTTGAATGCCCTAACAGTGGAAAAAGCAATTAATTTCGAAAATATATTATACCACTTTTTCCATAAAACCACTTTTTGTATCATTTCAATATATAAATTCGGGACAAAACGAGTTAAGAATCGGTCAGCTTCGCTCCATTCTTAATATATAACACATTATTGAGCACTATTCATTTTCTTATTATGTATTGTAGTATACTTTATAGCGATACTGACAAGGGGTGTCTTTATAGCGATACTCCTTGTCAGTATCGCTATAAAGTATACTACTCCATAGTATACTTTATAGCCATATATACTACGCATAGTCCTCACATTCGACAACTGCCCTGATTAACTATTATGATCATATTTTCCATATCAAAACTGCACCTTTTCTCCATATTTTGGGGATATTCGAAAAAAAAATTTATTTATAAAAGAAACATATTTTTGTCTGATTTCGTCACTATGTATCGTGAGTACTAATGAATTAGCACATTTGAGATTTAAAAAGAAATCTTTGAGTATGTTATTGCACAAAATATCTACCATCAAATCAAAAGTTATTCAGAACGTTGCATTTCCTTCGGTTGTATTTCCATTTTCATTATAAAATATTTTTTTTACTGCAAAAAAATAAAGTGGTTAAATTATCTTACCACTAATAAAATTAAAATAAATATTTTAAATAAATGATGTATACTAGAAAGTATATAATGATACACATAATGATATTTGCTTGAAAAACTCCTAACTTGCAAAAAACAAGTGGGAAAACAGAATAACGTAGCATAATACCGTTCAGTAATCTAAGTAATTGATCCAGAGAGAGCCTTCTTATTAACCGTACTTTAAGGCCTCAAAAATTCTGACAGTACAACGTAATACGAACACCTCTATCCTATCTCGATGTAATTTATTCTTTTTTTTTTGGCAGCAATTGTTTTAGCAGATTTTACATGGCAAATCTGCGGACACAATTTGAATGATAATGCTTGAGGCTTCAATAAATGTTATCATTTTTACCCATGCTAAAGTTGCACCGACCAAAATGTGGGGAGGAAGTTTAGGGCTTCTTTCTTCTTTTATTTCACTATAATTCTTAAATATTCTTGCATAAACATCTCAATTTTATAGAAATATTTCGAAATTGCTGGTATTAAAGCAGAATCGAAGTTGTTAAAGTTGCATCGACCAAAATGAGGGGAGGAAATTTAAAGCTTCTTTCTTTTTTATACCACTATAATTCTTAGATATTCTTGTATAAACATCTCAATTTTATAGAAATATATCGAAATTGCAGGTATTAAAGCTGAATCGAAGTTGCTAAAGTTGCATCGACTGAAAAGGAGGGGAGGAAATTTAAAGCTTCTTTCTTTTTTTTATACCACTATAATTCTTAAATATTCTTGTATAAACATCTCAATTTTATAGAAATATATCGAAATTGCAGGTATTAAAGCTGAATCGATTTATACATATTATACACTTATGATTTTCCTATAAACAAAGCAGATTATAACAGCCTAACAGCCTATTACGCAGATGACACCGGTATTATTATTAAATCCAGAAAACCAAATCATGCTCTTCAAAAACTACAGGACCATATATATGAAATAGAAGACTGGTGCTTAAAATGGAAAACTGCAGTAAACGCTGGAAAATCACAAATATTAATTATACAATAAAGAAGAATTAAAATACTTCCACAACTTCAACCAAAAATGTTCAATATACCAATACCAATAGTTAAAAAAGCAAAGTATCTTGGCCTTATAATCAATAGCAAACTCACCTGGAATGATCATATCAAAATCACAATAGATAAAGCAAATGCAGCAATAACAGCCATACAACCATTAATATATAATCAGAATATGTCACTTAAACTGAAGAAGCTACTATATACAGCAATGATCCGCCCAATACTTACCTATGCCTCACCTGCCTGGACAACGATACCTCAACATCTACTGAAGAAATTAAACCAATGCCAAAACAAGATCCTTAGAAAAATAACCTGTGCAAGATGGTTCATCCGGAATACCAATATACATACAGACCTCAAAATACCAACTCTATCACAGCATATATACAAGCTAAACGCAGATTTTTTCGATAAAGCCAAAGAATGTAAAACAGCAAATTTTAATGAAATATTTAAATTTGAAAATTATATCAAAGACAAAACCTACAGATCGATAGCTGCACATTTCACCTCCGACGCCTCATATCATAACTATCAGAACAAATAATTTTATCAACCTTTCTGAAAATAACGTTTCCTCATGCTGATACAATTCTGAAAAACTCCAAAATCAAACAAGCGCAACTATAGAGCAAGCTGCTCATTTAATTTTTTGATTGCTTTTTAGTTATTCAAGCAAAGTGCTTGAAACATTCACAAAAGCAACTCCACTTCCTGCTTACCTCAATGGTCAACCAAAACAGTGTAAAAATTCTAGATGAATGGGATAGGGGTCGCTTCGCGACCCAAGTGCCCAATAAAATTAAAACACTAGGACTAGAAAGCTGAATCGAAGTTGCTAAAGTTGCATCGACTAAAAAGGAAGGGAGGAAATTTAAAGCTTCTTTCTCTCTTTATACCACTATATTTCTTAAATATTCTTATATAAACATCTCAATTTTACAGAAATACTTCGAAATTGATTAAAGCTGAATCGAAGTTGCTAAAGTTGCATCTACCAAAATGAGTGGCGGAGGTTTAAAGCTTCTTTCTTTTTTTTTATACCATTGTAATTCTTAAATATTCTTATATAAACATCTCAATTTTATAGAAATATTTCGAAATTGCTGGTATTAAAGCTAGAAAGAATTTTTCAACTTTCTGTCCACATTTTGGTCGATTCGATTTTTGCATGGACACGAACATCATTTCTAAAAGATTCAAACATAATCTTTTGAATTGTGCATACTGTTTTGCCATGCAAAATCTTCCAAAACGTTTGCTGCTAAAAGAAAGATTACTAACGTAGTATGGAAATGTTTTTTTTTCTTTTTAATTTTTTCACTTATCTGTAGTTACTCCATTACTGGCAGAATTAACCTAATTTTTTTCGCAAATATAAATTTTAGCAGTGTTGTAGGTCTTTTTCCCAGTTAAAAGAATTGTAATATGCTTCTATTTAAACTAAATGGATACTTCCATCTCTCTTCAGGATACTTCCATCTCATAATTGCTATTTTGGTCAAACAATTTGAATATTTAGTATACCATTATATATAGTTGCTTCTAATGCCACTTGCCATACTAGCAAGCCTGCTTGATTAAACCAAGGAAATTTTAAGGCAGATCGTGCGTTTCCATCTATGGCCAAGTATACGACTTCAGCCACACATACGTCACTGTCTGTTTACAGGGTGGACCCATTCCACCATTCCACAGATCGTAGTTTTGACCTGAACCAGAGAACGATCAATTTCCCACAGGTATAATTTGTTATGGTAATAAAGATTACTTTGTGACCAGACAGGTTTAATGTGCACCATTAACCATTTACTGCACGGAGAGTTTTCGAAAGGCGGGGATCGAACTCACGACCTCATGGACCCAATGCCCTACCAACCAGGCTATTATTAGATATATTAAGGTCGTGGTAATAATTTGATGTGGCTGATAAGTAGTAAAAAAATTTGTAGATATATTTTGTACATTCATTAATCTTGTAGCTTAACACATTGCATATTGCATACGGGCAACTTTTCTTAATAATTTATTACTTATGTAATTTTAAAAAAGTGGTAGGCAAGATTTCATGAAAGTTGGAGCAAACTTGCCACTTTAACTGCAACTTCAATAAAAAAAAACATTTGCGACGAATGATTGCAGTACTGATTACATATATACAGAATCATATATAATTGTAGTAATCACGAATAGATAATTTCTTTGTAAAACAGAGCGAAAGCGAACCAGTTTTGCTACCACTTTTTAAACTTTCGTATGAATCGCAGAAATTTCAAGCACGTAATTTCACATGACCCGCTTGCAATATGATAACTATCACTGCATAAAATGATCAAAAATTGTATGATGTGAACCAGAGATGTCAACTAGTTTCGCGTTGTGAGAATTATTGTGCTAGTAGTAATAATATGTATGTGTGTGTGTGCTGATAGTTTATTTAACACGTTGCGCAGGTGAAGGCTATTGTCATTTGATTTTTAGCAATATGCAGGGAAATGATGTCTATATCTTTCTTCAGAATATCTATCGTCTCTAGCAACATAAGTTCTCCACATTATTATTTCTTTAAAACGCGTCTTTCTTCTAATATAATCCTAAAGTATAGTTCTGAATTTTTGTATGAAGTGCATAAATTTATAGGCATACTACAAAATATATTTATACAAAAATATTATTCAGTTTGTTTATATACAAAAAAAATGTCTTCTCATTTCTTCCCAGCTTGCAGCTCAGTTTCTTTTAGCTTTACGCTGCCATTGCGATAAAATAATTTTCCTTAATTTGGAGACAATATTAATATTAGTGTGTTTATATAAGTGTTCTTTTTTTAGACATTCAAGAATGCATTGTCAACATTGTTCCAAAGTTAAATAATTAATGAAACTGAAAATTATTCAGTTTGTTTATATGAAAAAAATAAATATTTTTTGCCTTCTCATTTCTCCCCAGCTTAAAGCTCAGTTTCTTTTAGCTTTACGCTGCCATTGCAATAAAATAAATTTCCTTAATTTAGAGACAATATTGATATCAATGTTTCTGTATAATATAAGTGTTTTTTTTTAAATAATCAAAAAAATATCATCAACATTGTTTCAAACTTGAATAAGCAATGAAATTGAAGAATTTTCAGTTTATTTGCTTATATGAAGAAAAAAAATCGTCTTCTCATCTCTTCCCAGCTTGCAGCTCAATTTCTTTCAGCTTTACGCTGCCATAGCGATAAAATAAATTTCTTTAATTTTGAGACAATATTAATGTCCTTGTTTTTTTATTACATAAGTGTTCTTTTTGTAAATATTCAAAAAAGTATCATCAACATTGTTCCAAACTTTAATAAGCAATGAAATTGAAGATAATAACAAAATGTATTGCGTCATTTGTGGGAAGAAGCATATTTGGGCAGAAGAAATTCTGATGAACTTCCAGGCTAGAAGGCACAAATGCAATTACACCATTCCTTCAACCGGAAAACGAAATAGAAAATTATTCCCAAATATAAATGTCATTTTCCTCGATAGGGGTGGGGTACTTTCGACAGATGGAGGATTAAGGTCCAAATATGCCATAGTACACCGCACATCGGATTTCTTTATGTATTTTCATTATTTGACTTCATTGTCTCATATGATTTAAAATGCTTTCCGCAAATCCCCCCAAATACTACTTGAAGGTATTAACTTGGCTTCTGAAAAAGATTGTGGTATTAAGACATGAGGATTAACAAATGGAAAGAATGATATGGCGATCGATTCTCCTAAATTAGTTTTGCTGCCTTAATAAGATATACGAATTTAATGACTTTCTTCAATAATATTCGTTTTTTAAAAATGTTTTTGTTTAAGAAATTTAAATGACATTACATATAAATCTACGAATTCGATAACCGAAAAGTCTATCTTAATTGATACCTTGTAAAATATTTTAATCTGATTGATAGGTCAATATCAATCATCATCAACATTATCGTTAAAGCTTATACTGTTGTTAAAAAGCTCAAATCAATCATGATTATTAATCTCAATCAATCTGATTGATAGGTCAATCTTTAGGATAACAATCATCATAATTGTTAAAGTTTTTAATGAGCGCAAATCAATCATGATTGTAATGTAAGTAATTCACGTTTTTACTTGGTTAATCAAACCAGCCAGCCAAAGAATCCCCGTGTAGTAAATGGTGACTGGTGCACGTAAATTTGTCGGGACACAAAATCCTCCATGTTCTCATAACAAATTATACTTTTGAGGGTACTGAATAGGAAACTGATTGTTCTCTGGTTCAGGTCAAAATTACGATCTGTAGTTGAATGAATGGTTGTATGAATGGGTCCGCCCTATAAACGGGTGTGACGTATGGGTGTGGCAAAAGTCTAATTCTTGGCCCTAGATGGCGCCACTGGAAAACAAGAACAATCACCCTCCTTGCCTTAATGTCCTACGATGACAACAGTAACAACTAGGTTAATCTATTTACTCTTAAAGGAAATAGCAAACCCCATTATTGTTAGCATTTAAGTAATTAAAAAGCTCAAACAAACCGTAACTATTATAATGTTGGTAATTCACATGCCAATTAGGTTTATCTCGTAATTCTTAAAAGCAAAGAATACACAAGTGTGACATAAATCGGCTTGATTTCAAATAAAACTTTTTTTTATTTTGAGCTCTGTAATCCAACATCTTAATTTTGAGACTATTTGAATAATGTCGAAGTTTTTATTTTCTTTCCAAATTTCACCGTTTATGCGTTATATTACGCTTATGAAGCATAACAAAAAATTTTAAAAAAATTGTAAGAAACAAAAAACTGAAGCTATTGTGATGTCCCGGTTAGCACAATATCGCTCATCGCTTGTTTACCTTAGTGCATGAGGTTATCAATTCAATACCAATGATCAACATGAGTTATTTTTATCTGCAAGAGTGTTGTGTTGTTGTTTCTAATGCTACTTGACAATCCAGCAAGCCTGATTGATGAAACTAAGCGTATTTAAGGCAGTGGGTGCGTTTCTTGTTTTTAAGTCCTTCTCTCTCTCTCTCTCTCTCTCTCTATATATATATATATATATATATATATATATATATATATATATATATATATATATATATATATATATATATATATATATATATATATATATATAAGGTCAGCTAAGCATCAAACAGTGATATTCTTAAGTTTTGATAAAAATTTGTTTGAAATTATCTATGTTTCAAATATTTCTAATAGTTTCTAGGAACTTATGTTATGACCAGGTGGTTACGTTATGACCTTCGACCTCTTTGCACCCCCATTGTCGTCAGATGTAAGAAAAGTAAAGAAAGAGTGTTTAATTTAGAGAAGAGAGAAGGGACTTGATCGGTGTGAAAAAAAGTGAACAACATAAAAAAATATTTAAAGATTTCAGAACAAAGTAACGATTTCTTTACACATTTTCGTTACAAATGCTTGTACATTTCCCCAAAGAAAGTAACGAAAAAGCAGGTAAAGGTACTAAATTTAAAAAGTACCGAAGTACAAGTACTTTTTACTTTTACTTCCATTAATTGTAACGAAAGCAAAAGTGTTGCCATGTATGTTTCTAACATAGTTCACTGTCTTAATGGGCAGAAAGAAAAATTGAGAAAACCGCAAATGCTGGAAAGTTAATTGCAAAGAAGTGGTTTAACTACAAGTTTATCTTTCTTCCTTTTTCTGTTCTCCCGGCAAGTTACCCATGTAAAAACTTGTAGGAACTTGTTTGAATGTAAACAAATCTCAAAAGACAAAATATTAAAAAAACAACCTATTTAAAACGTCCATTGCTGGCGAATATTTAAAAAAAAGTTTTTATTAGCTCCAAAAGTTTTGATATTACATTTTTCAATACCTAAATACAAAACAGATGTATTTACTTTCACGAATATAAAAACCATATTTTTCTATGTATTTCATATTCATAGAACGCACATGTAACGCAAGCAGAACGGGTAAAAAAGAAAAAAAAATGCCACAGCAACCACTCCCCCTTTATTCCTTGCATTTCCTGAAGAAACTGTCGAGTTTGGATCAAGACCCGCTCCGTGATCATCCATCACACCAAGACTTAAATCATGGTTTAGAGGCACGCGATATCAAGACATGCAAATGGATGGTGTTTGCTTGCCTCAAAGACCTGCTTTTTTTAGTTAATGTTTTGAAATTGATTATAATTTATTTACGCGTGTTATGGCGTTGTGGAAAAATCTGTCTCGAACTATATGTCAGTCACCGACATAGCGTGATGGCAATGAAAATATTGAGACGAAAAAAATTATAAGCTTTTTCACTGACACAGTTTATTAAAAAGTGAATTTCCAAGCTTTAATTAAGCTGAAAATTGTGATTAATGGTATTTCTAAGGGTTATATTTGAGCTCTTATGTTTGTTAACTAAAGATTTATCTGAAAATTCGAAGAATATGCATTGAATTTGCATAATAAACTATTTCTTACACAATCTTAACTTCTCAAACATATTATATGTAGCGAACTATTTTATTTTATTACCTACGTTGACCCAATTTTGGATTTGCTAACTCCTTATAATTGTAATTTTGAACCCAACCCAGAAGTCAAGGGAATTCCTAAGTCAAACATTAGGACAAGCTAGCCTTCATGGAGAACTTTTTGATGGAATTGACCCACATTTGAGTTACATAGAGAGGAAAACCAAAAAACCCATCACGGTTAGCTAGACGTCAAGGGGATTCTAACCCATGGTCCGTCTCCTACTGATGCTATTTTACGTCAGCACTGTGGTCGGTGTTGTTAGCTATCACGTATTTTGCATATTATAGTCGTCACTTTGCAATGTAAAGGAAAAGTCTTGAGTATTTCCTAATTAACCTACTGCCTTTCGCCCTATTGCAATGTTCTTATCCTAGTTAGTTATATAAGGTTTAATTAGAAAATATATCAGTCACTGCTAATTAAACTGGTTTAAGAAAAGTAAGTATAACTTTGTCGCATAATCTTGATAGTCTCTTAATCATTTATGTCTCCCCAGGAAGTAGATTGTAAATCGACTGCATGAATTTCACTTCCGGGAAATAATCTTTTTTACGTCATTTCATTGACAATGTTCATGTGACAATGTCATGCAACAATGCCGTAAAAAAATTATTACGCAATATACATGACAATTCCAGCATTCCAACTGTCGGACTAGGAGAATAAACTATATTTTCCACATATTTTCTGCTGAAATATCCTGTTGTGATGTCCTATTTTATAACCGTCGTTGAACAGCCGACCCAATTTGGGGTTTACGACTACTAATGTTCAATTCCGTTGCTGTGTAATTTTGAACCCAATCCCAATGATAAGGAAACTTCTGGATCCAAGTATTGGGAGAAATTTGCCTTCGTGAAGGACTTTTTGATGGAACTAACCCGCATTTGTAGTAAATGGAGAGGAAAACCACGAAAACTTCTCACGGTTGAGCTAACGGCAAGGGGATTCTAACCCATGATTCATCTACCATTGCATATATTTTACGTCAGCACTGTGGTTAGTGCGATCCGAGTGCGGAATTCGTATCGACTAGCCGTCGCTGTGATTCGAACCCGGTTCACCTCATTGGAAGGCGAACGCTCTATCGCCTGAACCATCACGGCTCCGTGGTGTGGTATTGAGGAAAGTGTTTCAAAGTATTATTCATTAAACGCAGGAATGCCAACTGCTCAGCTTTCTACAGAAGCTTTTATAAATTAGTACAAATTTAAAAGCAACATAAAAGCAATGAATGGCAACTGTTTTACTCTCTATAACTCTCACCACATGATGATATATTTGATATTTCGTGGTGAGAAAATAATTTAAAATCAAATTTACCTGAAAACAATAACTTCAACTTCACCTACCACAAGAAAATATTTGCAATTTATATAAAAGCAAGTTCTCTGTAAACGCTGAGATTCACAGCATATATACAAACTAAACTCAGATTTTTTCGATATAGCCATAGAATGTAAAACAGCAAATTTTAATGAAATCTTTAAATTTGAAAATTATAGCACAGATAAAAACTACAGACCAATAGCTGCACATTTCACCTCCGACGCCTCATATCATAACTATCAAAACAAATGATTTCATCAACCTTTCTGAAAATAACGTTTCCTCATGCTGATACAACTCTGTACAACTTCAAGCAAACATAGTTTAGAGCAAGCTGCTCATTTTAATTTTGATTCCTCTTTAGTTATTCAAGCAAAGTGCTTGAAACATTCACAAAAGCAACCCCACTGACGGCTTACTTCAATGTTCAACCAAAATAGTGCTAAAGTTCCACGATGAAGCTGCACGGCCGCTTCGTAGCCCAGGTGCCCAGTAAAATTAAAACACTAGAACTAAGTCTAGTAAACGCTAAGATCATCATTTTCAAGACTCTGGCATAAGACAAGGCCCTTTGCAATAAGCCCAATTAAATGCAGGCTGATTGAATAATTTTTTTTTCAAATTGTGTCATTGACCTAAAATCGTAATTACGCTTATTACTGATTGTAATTAGCTAAAAAAAATGTCCGTCTAAAAAGAATATTACTAAACGATGAAAAATGAACAGCAACATTTGAAAAGCATCTCATTTTTTTCTATTAGCTTAAGTTAGACATTCCGTAATTTCATTTATACAATGCTTTTGTATTTTTAAAAAGCGCATTTTCAAAGATTTGCTGTTTAAGTTTTGTTCAAATTTCACTTAACTTTTTTTTATTAGGTACAATTTTATTTTGAATCATATCTGTATTAATAGTGACTTGAAAGTTTGATAATAAATAGAATTATAAAACTATAAAACTTTTATTTTGTTATTATTGCTTATTGGCAAAATCTTTCTTTAAAAAATTCTTGGTGCAGATTTGAAAAGAACTCGCAATAACTTGCAAGGAGACGCAATTAATCATTCCTAATCGAAGAAAAAAAACACAATCCAGCAGCTGGAAACTAAAGAAAACAAAGTCATCATTTATGAAAGCATATTAGGTAAATCGACATAAAACAAAAAAAAAAATAATATAATGAACATATTGATGTTTCTAGAAACCAATTGGGGATATTGAGGGCGTCATTTTGCCCATTCATAGCCAAATTTTATAATAAATGAAGCCGCGATTCCAACAACATAATCGCGCAATAGCTAAAAGGGTCATTAAATTGATAATTTTTATGCGAACAATATCTCATAAAACAACGGGGCTCTTACAATAAACTTCCAAACTTAATGTGTCAATGGCTGGCTGCACTTGACGTGGTAAAGAAGATGTTTCCAAAAGTGAACAATGCCTCCGCATCAATGTCATAATTTTAATCGAGAGTTTTTAAAATTCTTTAATCACTTCAGTCCTTTGTTTGGAAGTCTCCTGAATCTTGACGTTTCGCCATTGTGGCAAGATCCGCCTCTTTCTAGTTTTCAAAGTTCTTTATTCAATGAGTGAGCTTCTTCGAATTCCGCAAATGCTGAGTCGCTACTCAACCGTTATATCTTTAGCGTTTCCTGAAGACCGTGGAAAACTTTAAACTCTATTTGGTTAATTTACAGTTTCTGTCAATGGGGAATAGTATACTAAGGCATAAGAAAAATTCGGAAAAAAGTAGTACGATTTCGTTTATGATTTATAATATGAAGTTTGCTAAGAATTACTTAGCTTATAAATGTGGACAACCCATACAGAATCCAACGAAACTGATTACGTTAACTCGTTAACATTAAAGAGTCCAACTGTATCACCGAATTAATAACGGTTGAGTCGCTACTCAACCGTTATATCTTTAGCGTTTCCTGAAGACCGTGGAAAACTTTAAACTCTATATGGTTAATTTACAGTTTCTGTCAATGGGGAATAGTATACTAAGGCATAAGAAAAATTCGGAAAAAAGTAGTACGATTTCGTTTATGATTTATAAAATGAAGTTTGCTAAGAATAACTTAGCGCTTATAAATGTGAACAACCCATACAGAATTCAACGAAACTGATAACGTTAACTCGTTAACATTAAGGAGCCCAACTGTATCACCGAATTAATATTTTAAAAGTCAAAATAATCACCTATCGAAATTTTAATGGTCATTGCATATCTGCCATCTTTTATTTCTATATTTAAAGTGGTAGTAAAACTTCAACATTCATTTACTTTCTTCCTGTTTTAAAAAATTTAATTTTAAGTGATTTTGACTACCACGACATTTAAATAGTTTAAACATAACGGGGTGAGGCCTGAAAGCGAGACTGTAAAGAGAAAATACTGGTAGGAAAACTATTGCAATATTAGATAATATTCGGGAAGAGTTAATCTATTCTCAACAATAAACAATTCACTGTAATTACTTTATTCTCGGCGAATTATCACTGCAATTGGCACAATATCACTTCAATTGGCACTTCACTACCGCTAGACAAACACTTCTTTGAAGAACGTAAAAGTTGGCAGCTATGGTCATGTTGGAAATAAAATGAAATCTAAAACAAGCATGTTTACCCATTGCACTCAAGAGTTGCATCACAATCACCTTACCAGAGATGCCAACTTGCTCCGCTTTGTAAATAATACTAGGAGGCTTCGACCCCTGCTGGCTGGCGCTCGTCAACCCCCGGAACTGCTTTCGCAGTTCTTTCCGGATTGCTTCGCAATCGGATTGCTTCGGATCGCTTTGCTCGCTCATTGGATACGTTCTTCTAGCGTTTGTATACTTTTTTGAATACTGAAGTTCCGAAAACTTTTCACTGCAGAAAATTCTAAACCTGTACATTTCAATATTAATTTGAAATTGCACAGTTCACATATTTTGCTTAATCACACTATTATAAATTTCAGTTGTTAAGAAAAGTAACTGTTGTAAGTTCTGTTTTAAAGTCTCTCCCACCAGAGGGCTAAAGCCATGTGTTGTAAAACAATATGAAATAGTAGTCTGCCACTGAACGCCGGATGTAAGGCATCGGCTTCGATGAAGATAATTTTGTATTTTTAATTCTCTGAAGGGCGCCACCCTGATAATATGGAATTTGTAAAATAAATGTATATATTTTTGATTGTTGATGAAGCCCATCATTTTGTGTTTTCATCAGTGTTCAGAAGCAGAACAACTATAGGTTTTTTATTTTATCACAAAAATATAAAATGTATCAAAAACAAAGAAAAGAGTAAGAAAATGAGTATAGTCATAGAAAAAGTTAAAATTATAATATAGTATTTGTCAGTTAAAATAAAACTTCTTGTTTAAGTCATTGTTAACAATTCAAATTTCTCCGAGGGAATTCTAAATCTTAATTTTGTTCTAAATGTCAGTATTCAGACACACAACAGAAGTTTAATATCAAGTTGTAAAATGCATATATATATATATATAAAAGGATAGTAATTATATAAGTAAAAATTAAGTTGAAACACAATATTCTTAGTTTTAATGTCAGCAATACAATGCAATTTTTCACAAAAATGATTGTTTCCATTATTAAATTCAGTGGCAACAATTCAAATTTTTCTGAGGCAACTCTTAACCTTTTTTTAAGTACCCATTTCTAAATGTCAGTATTCAACCACAAAACAACTTAAGTCCTCAAATTTAGCATGAAGTTGTAAAATGTAATGAAAGAGGGTCATAGCAATAATGTAAGTAGAAGTAAAGTTAGTACTGTAAAATTAAAACAATATTTTAAATCAATGAGCCAAGTTCTTCAAGAAGCAGTTGTAGAAGTAGCTAGATAGAAGTTTTTTTATATAAAACTTTTTATAGAATTTCTTTAAAAACACAATTGTCAATCTGGACTTTTGGCGATACAACACTTATAGAATTGAAGGATTTGTTACGTCAAGCGCTCAGGTATCATAATTTTGATCTAGTTGCACTTCTATGTCATTTTGATTTATGTTGCTAAGTTAACTTTCCAAAAATACTATGGCTGGCAACAGCATTTATATTTTTTAAGTTGTTTATTTTTATTTCTTTTAAAATAACAGAATTCTTTGCCGACTGTTCTCTGTATATAAGATACAAGATTTACTATTTTATTCGCTACCAACTTATTACAACTTTTGAGGAAAGCACAGCATTTGGCATTCCTGCCTTTACCATTGCTAACAGCAAAATACCTACCAATCTGAATGTAATATTTTTCACATCTTAATACTTAGTGATAACTTTAATTCATGACCTGACTGATATTATATGGAAAGTTGGAAACTATGGGTTTTATCCTTTGATCTTGTATTTGTGGTTACATCCATTTCCTTTACCGTTGTAAAAATTTTGAGTTCGAATTAGTCAAAACGTAATTTTGTTGCCATGTTTTTATTTTTCCTAATTCTCGCCGCCCTGTGAGAACAATAATTATATTCATACCGAGTTTTTAGTTGGAGGTATTTATTTCAATTTTATTTTGCTAGAAGACTAAGACCCCCATTTGCTGCAGCTCACCAACCCAGATGATTAATATAATATAATATAATATAATATAATATAATATAATATAATATAATATAATATAATATAATATAATATAATATAATATAATATAATATAATATAATATAATATAATATAATATAATACAACTAGTTACTTCAATGTTGAAATATTTTGGTGCTATATTCTCAATTAAGTGAATTTTATTCCAAATACTGACATTCTATATTTGAAAAATAAAAGAGTATTTTTATTTGTTTGTCTCTCTTTAAATGGAACATATTGTGAAGGCCTATTCCATCTCTGTCCAGTTATAGACATCGCATGCATTCAGAAAATAGTTTTTCTTTTACGATTGTCACATGTCTTAAGCCTAGAGCCACCCAAAATGACGAATAGCCTTCAGGAAAATAACCATTGGGAATCTTTTTTTTTTCCAAAGATGAAGATAAAAAGAAAGGATTGTCCATCGCAAAAAGATATCAGAATGATCGTTGTGTTTCTTTAAGCATCGATATTCATATATTCCTTCAACTCACGTGCATCAAAGAATATTTTTTTTTCCTCTGAAAGTAACAGAAAATCTTGAAACTGAGTTTATGGCATTTTTAGTTATAGAATTGTTACTAACGTTTAATATTATTCACAGTGAACAATGCTGCAATAAATCCACTTTCAAGATACTAATAAAACAATTGATAAAAAATTTTTTTAGCAATTAATAAAAATTAATTAACAATTAACAAAATGATAGTAAAAGAAAATCTTATAACTAAGTTTATTGCATTTATAGTTATAGAATTGTTACTAAAGTTTAATAATATTCACATTGAACAATGCGGCAATAAATCCATTTTCAAGATACTAATGAAACAATTGATAAAAAATTATTTAACAATTAATGAAAATTAATTAGCAATTGACAAAATGATAGTAAAAGAAAATCTTATAACTAAATTTATTGCATTTATATTTTTAGAATTGTTGCTAGCGTTCAATACTATGCGTATAAAAGAGCGCTGCAATAAATCCACTTTTAGGATACTAATAAAACAATTGATAAAAATTAATTAACATTTAATGAAAATTAATTTACAATTAATAAAAATTAATTAACAAAATGATAGTGAAAGAAAATCTTATAACTAAGTTTATTGCATTTATAGTTAGAGAATCGTTACTAGCGTTCAATAATATTCGTATAAAACAGTGCGGCAATAAATCCCCTTTTAGGATACTAATAAGACATTTGATAAAAAATTAATTAACAATTAATAAAAATTAATCAACCATTAATAAAGCGATAGGAAAAAAAATCTTATAACCAAGTAAATCCACTTTTAGGATACTAATAAAACAATTGATAAAAAATTAATTATCAATCAATAAAATGATGGTAAAATAAAATCATGAAAGAAAGTTTATAACATTTATAATTACATAATTGTTACTTGAGTTTTAAAAAAAATTTTAAAATAAAAAGTAATATTTTTAAAAACCACGTTTTAGTAGTGGAGAATAATAATTAAGAAAAAAATTGAAAACGAAAAACGTGGGGCGCATGAAATACATAACAGTAATGTTATATTAGTGTGTGTATGTGTGCTCTTGAGAATATGTGTATGTATATCAGTAATTGTAATTGTATCTGAATGTGGATGTGGAATATGCTTTTGTATATGCATATGTATGTGGATGTATATGTGGCTGTGCATGTGTATGAGTAAGAAAATGTGTATATGTATGTGTATATGTACTGTTATGTATTTCATGCGCCCCACGTTTTTCGTTTTTCAATTTTTTTCTTAATTATTATTCTCCACTACTAAAACGTGGTTTTTAAAAATATTACTTTTTATTTTAAAATTTTTTATTTTGAATTTTTTTATTTTAAACTATGATTTTTTTAATTTTTATTTTATATTTTTAAAAAAATATTATTTTTTAATTATTATTCTTCTCTACAAAAAAAGTGGTTTTTAGAAATATATATTTTTATTTAGATTATTTTTCTTAGTCAAGAGTAGTCAAGACTACTACAAGACCACTACTAAAGTAATAGAACTTTTATTTAAAATTAGGGATACAAAAATCTTTATAGAAAAACAGTACCTTTACGACATTCATTAGTTTTATGCTGATGACAACCAAAACGGAAATGAATGAAGAAAAACTGGATCCTACCACGTGATTTTTCAGCCAATTAAAAAAATACTCCGACAACAAAAATCTTTTCACCTGACACGTAATAATTTGAAATAATGGAATCGACAACAAAAGACAATCTCGAAAATAATTTTTTTTTTAAATTTTAATTTTATTTTACTTTGCATGTCTTTTTTCTCTTCATTTTCATGCATTGTCATCCAATTCAGAACTGTGTGCTAAATGTGAAGTTTGTAGCTAGTCGGGAAGTTAGTTTAAAATCGATTACAAAATTCCACCCGGACAGACATACACGAAGGCAAGTTTATATAAACGTGGTAATAATAAAATAGCCGTATCTAACAATGTAGTGAAAAAATTTACTTTTATAATGCTTAAATCACAGTTTCTAAAAGTTAATTAACTGTGATTTTTTATAAAACTATATTTTGACTTAAAATTTGCGAAAATAATGATTAATTTTAAATCATGTGAAAATTTGCAGACAAAAATCAATAGTTAATAAAATTTTTGTACATACGTTTTTTTTTTCTTTTTTTCTTTTTTTTTTTTAATTTTAACGAAATAAATTTGAATTCAAACATCAATATATATTAAACCCTTGTTACATCAGATCATCTTTCTTGATGCTCTAGAATATTTTTTAAATGGTCTGTGCTGTGTTCAGCAGTTTTAGCATTAAAATGCATCAAATATTCCCGCATTATATCTTAATTTTAGAGTTTATCATTTAAAAAGAATACAGGAGAGTTTTTCAATATTTATATACATATATATAATGGTATAAAAGTCTGAAGCTTTTTTTTACTCTTTCAATTCCATCTCAGCAAAACCAATACAAATCAAATAATTTCCATAAAAATATCTAACATCATCAATGCTAGACCTGAAAATAACCTCTCGGCGCACAGCGAGTCGATAAATAAAAAAGTGGCGACTATGACTTAAATAAAATAAACAACTTCTCACTTTTTGTTATCATCTTTTTCTTTAAAAAAATCGTTTAATGACAAAAGTACATCAATGCAAAAAGACTTTGGTTCACAGAATATTCATTGAAATGTGTAATGACTCTATTCAAAATTTGGATCCTTCAGAATCCATCAATTTGTGATAATAAGATTCATTTGGATGGAGATTTCTCTAACTATTCACATATTTCAAAGTTTTAATGTATATGTTACCGGCAAAATGAAACGTCGGCATTCTATAGAATACCTAGGCATTGTATACAATGCCGGATGTTTTTAGGCAAGGTATGAAATATGAGAAGTATTACAAACTTTCCCTAGGCAATGTATATAATACCTAGGCATTCTATAGAATGACAAATGCTATTTAGGCAAAGTGAGAAAGAAACGTCCTGATGAGGTTATTATGTAAATGATGTGCATTTCTAAAAAATAAAAATGTTATTCTGAAAAAATGATGAGAGTGGCATTAAAAAAAATTATTCAAAATGCGTAAAGAAAAATGAAAAGTTGCACAAAACATAATTTATGCCTTTTTTAATAAGGGAAACAACATTTTCATATAAAAAAAATAAGAAATTAACCTATTTATTGCAACATGGCAGGCTTGAATGACATTTTGAATTTGATATTTTTGAATGACATTTTGACGAATCGGAGATGTATTTAATACTTTGCCTGTTTCTCATTTGGCATTCTATAGAATGTCTAGGACAGGGGTGGCGAACCTTTATACACCAACGTGCCATTTTCTCTAAAAAATTGCTTAATGAGGTCATAGACGTGCCGTCAAATAATTTTGACTTCGTGATTATTGGGAAAATAATACTAAAAACTATCCACTCAAAACTCTTTATTTACATTGAAAAAAAAATATACATTTTGCAATGCCTCAATTATACAAGTAATTCAACTTAAAGTAATATCAATGTGACTTTTGTTGTTGCAGATTAGATGACCAATGACTTATATTAGGTTCTAAGATGTTAGTTTAAGCAGGACTGTTGATTTCTTTTGCTAGTTATTTATTGGTAGCTTGTTTTTTACGGTTATTAATTGTTTTTTAGTATTAATTTTTTTATTAGTAATTGTTTAATATTTTGTTTGTTTTTTGTGAATTTTAATTTAATTGTTTCATAGCGTAATAACAATTGTGATCGGTGGAGTGCCCAAAATATTGTATCGCGCGCCATAAATGGCAGGCGTGCCATTGGTTCGCCATCCCTGGCCTAGGAAATGCGTGAAATATAAATCGTTTCATACATTGCCAGCTAGTTTTAGGCATTATATATACAATGCCTAGGCATTCTAGGAATGCCGGATTTCAAACTTTGCCGGTAGCATATACATTAAATGTTTTTTGAATCCCCAAATATTTTTAAATAAACTTCTTTAAAGTTAGTATGTTTAATTAAATTTTATCATATGTTTATATTATTTTAATTGTTGAATTAACTTTTCACAACCGTTGATTGTTTTTCCTATGAATTTTTTAAAAATATAATTTAATCCTAGCAACAACAAAAAAATTGCACCAACCGACATTGGCTAGCGACTCATTAGGTTTGAGGAAAAAGTGACTACCAAGTTATTAGAGTCTACTGGCCGCTGGCTATTAACTAAAAATTTAAACTTTCAAGTCAGGTAAAAATGTCAGATCAGGTTCAATATCTACTATACAAACAGTAGCACTTTATTATTTCGTTTTCGTGCTTTTTCATTAACATTTTTCGCTTGTTAATTCCATTTTCAATTCGTGCAACATTGCTCAACTCTTACACTTTCTCTGAATGAGGGGTGTCCTGGAGATTGCAGATTAGGATTGCGTGCAGCATTCAATGCAAATTACTATTCTTCACTCTAAACGGAGATATTATCAGAGTTATATCACTCTTTCCCGTCTCTGGCTGTAATTTCATTCTCGGACTTGATCCTCTGGAATCCCACCCTTTCTTTACCTAATCCACTGTGTTCCTATTATACGCGGTCCCCACCCACGCTGCACATCATTCAAAACCATCGGAACAGAACTACACCCTGATTCTGCCCCACCCTACACCCCACATTTGAGGCGACCTAAGGGCTCATTAGAAATAACTTAGGCAAATAGAACCTCAACCCCCACACTTACACCCAAATCCTTCGAATCCAAGTGTCCCTCTCTCTCTGTGTGTATCTTTCTGTGACTGTCATCACTTGTCTGGTTGGGGGTTTTGGAAGGATAAAAGGGGGTGCCAAGGGGGGGGGAATTGCAATCAAGGTTATTAATGGAAATATAATTACAGCGTCTTCAAGATGAGGGGGAGGGGATGGTCAGAGGATTGATCACTTTTCGGTCTTACACTATTTATCTCTCCAAGAGAGGGATTCAGCTGATGATTTTTCGTTTTGTTCCATGGCTTTCAGAACAGTTGGATACACCCTAAAGGTATAATCGGGCAAAGCTTTAACCTCAGGAAGTTAAAAATTTTGATTTCTTTCTGGACTTGGCAATTTGTAGCTTATTATATGAGATGCAGACGACAGGGCGCATTTAATCCTTTGTTTGTGCCATTTCAAATGTGCCAAATGTGTTTTCAAATGTTCGAAGACTCCATAGGAATCCAGAATTAAAGGGTTTATTTCGAGACAGTTATGAGCTGTTTTTCAGTAGATCGAAAAATAAGAACGGGATAGTAAAATTCATTTCCTGAATGCAGAAGATCGTGGTAACCTAGTGGTTAGAGAATCGGTTTACGTAGTTCGGTTGGAGTTCGATAGTTTAACGAGAATCAGTTTAAATAGATCCGATACCGCTCACCTTCAGTCACTTCGTAGACTGATCAAAGCGGTCACCCATCCGCTCACTATCAGCAGCCAGTGATACTATATTTCTGTGTTCTACTGGGAACCGTTTCTTTACTATCAGGTGACTGCTATCAGATTCTTGAAAAAAAGAGAAAGAATTAATTTTCAGCCGCGATGGCCCAGGGGATAGAGCGTTCGCCTTCCAATGAGGTGAACCGGGGCTCGATCCCGGCGTTGGCTGGCCGATACGAATTCCACATCCGGCTAGCATGTACCACTGTGCTGACGTGAAATATCCTCAGTGGTAGACGGATCATGGGTTAGAGTCCCCTTGCCGTCAGGCTAACGGTAGGAGGTTTTTGTGATCTTCCTCTCCATGTAACGCAAATGCGGATTAGTTCCACAAAAAAGTCATCCCTGAAGGCAAATTTCTCCTTATGATTCATCCAGGAGTTCCCTTGTCTTTTGGATTGGGTTCAAAATTACAAGGCTACGGAGTTGAACATTATTAGTAGTAAACACATTTGGTAAATGTCCGCAATTTATACTACGTCTAGTTAAGTGCCACAGCCCGGTATACATTTGCCCGGTATACCCTACACTGATGTTTTTTTTCAGGTTCAGAGCTACATCCCGGTATACTCTACACTGATGTTTTTTTAAGGTTCAGTACTACATCCCGGTATACTCTACACTGATGTTTTATTAAGGTTCAGTACTACATCCCGGTATATTCTACACTGATGTTTTTTTAAGGTTCAGCACTACATCCCGGTATACTCTACACTGATTTTTTTTTAAGGTTCAGTACTACATCCCGGTATACTCTACACTGATGTTTTCTTTAAGGTTCAGTGCTATATCCTGGTATACTCTACACTGATGTTTTTTTAAGGTTCAGTGCTATATCCTGGTATACTCTACACTGATGTTTTTTTAAGGTTCAGTGCTATATCCTGGTATACTCTACACTGATGTTTTTTTAAGGTTCAGTACTACATCCCGGTATACTCTACACTGATGTTTTTTTAAGGTTCAGTGCTATATCCTGGTATACCCTACACTGATGTTTTTTTAAGGTTCAGTACTACATCCCGGTATACTCTACACTAATGTTTTTTAAAGGTTCAGTGCCACTGACCGGTATACCTTTGCCAGGTACTCCAAACACTAATGTTTCTTCTAACCTATCCTCAGCAGATATTAAAATATCGAATAAATATAATAATAACAATGAATAAGTTAATATCAAATCGTATATAACAAATATTTCCGACATTCACCAAAGCGACTACGTGATTGTTGACATTTACCGGTGAAAGTCGACATTCTTTGATTTCGGTCATTAACGGTAACCGAACAATGTATATATGTGTACAATGTATATGTATGTACAACAATGTATATATATATATATATCTGTAACAATGTATATATATGTACAATGTATGCATGTATGCATACATGTGAATAAATGATTAGTTTCAAATACGATAGCTCGTTTTGATTAAATTTGTAAGAGTCTGCAGTCCATGTTTTCAACATCCCCTACGCAAGTTTTTGATCTAAATAAATAAAATAAAAAATCTAAACAAATAAAATAATAGAAATTATATTTAAAAAAAATCTTCAAACTAATGTCTAATCCTCAAAGTAACATAACTCGCTAGGCATTGAGAAGGTTGGCGTACACGATTTTATCAGTTCTACCATAATAGTATGTGCTTAAGATTTACAAATAAGCAAAAAACAATTTAAGTTTTAAAACTAAGCACATTTTTTATAAAAAAGAGAAAAAAAAAATATATCAACATAACATAAACTAAACAGGAATTTTTATACATATTAAATGCCTTACATCAAGAACTAAATGTTTAAGCATTAAGACAGGAACTCATTTAAATGTTCCGATAACCTTTCTTATTTGCAAAGAAACATAAGACATAATCACAATTTTTTTTTATATCCAACTATTAACTGGAAGAATAAAAACAGCTGGGCCAAGAAAAAAAAAATTTTTTTTCCTATCTGTATCTATAACAGGTAGATGGAGGGAGGGAAATAACGAATTAAACTGGTTTTTCTCCTCACCAGATCGTAAAGAAACTTAAGCATTCGATTGAAAAAAAGAGAAAAAGAGCCGCTAATTTAAGTAAAACTCTGCATCGTTCGACTGTTTTTAAGCATCAACTCACTAAGGGAGCTTTTAGGGATTCTTTTAAACATTTTTCTCTATTCTAATGACTTGAATCGCTATTTGCAGCTTTACTTTGAAGAAAACGTATCATTATTAACTTAATGAGGGAGTGAGTAAGTTTGCAGCATTTTTCTTTTGGCTAAAGTGATTTGAGTGAATCATTCGAGAAAACAGAACAAATTTGTTTCATATATAAATGAAACAGTATTTGCTTGCTCTTAAAATATCTGACAAAGTTAAGACTAACAATTTTTTTTTTCTAAAATTTTATATGCATTGGAATATAATTATTAATAATTGTATATATTATTATTTATAATTAGACGAGATTATTAATAATAACAAGATTAATAATAATTATATATATGTGTGTGTGTTGCCAGCGGAATTGGCAATCCAATATTGTATACGACGTCGAAAATCGACTTTCAAAGTGTAAAGTAATTCAACTTTTTTTAAAAATATTGCTTAAGCATTATGAAATAGCAAACGGAATGACAAAGCGGCAAATTATTTTAGAAGATTCCTTCGTACTTTTAATTATCATCATTATGAGTTATTACTTTTGATTGAAAGTTATTTCGCGGTGTAATGAATAGGCTCACAGTGCTGACGTGAAATATCCTCAGTGGTAAACGGATCATGGGTTAAAGTCCCCTTGCCGTCAGGCTAACCACGGGAGGTTCTCGTGATTGTCCTCTCCATGTAACGCAAATGCGGCTTGGTTCAATCAAAAAGTCCTCCATGAAGGCAATTCCTCCCAATACTTGAACCAGGGGTTCCCTTATCTTCCGGATTGGGTTCAAAATTACAAGGCTACGGAGTTGACATTATTAGTCGTAAACCCACATTTGGGTCGACTGTTCAGCGACTATTATAAAATTATATATATACTAGAGGGCTGCGCCCCCTGCTCGCTATCGCTCGCCAACCCCCGATAATTGCTACGCAATTACATTTTTGTTTGCTACGCGAACAAAATTAAAGTTGTTTTCCTGGAGATTAACTGGCAATTTTTCTGCACCAACATCACATAGAGATAATATGATAGGATTGTAAAATGGCAGAGGTCCTTAATACCAGCGTTATAAACTTATATAAAGCAATTTTAATACAAACAATATTATAAACTTATATGAAGCGAGGAAGCAATATTATTTAACACATTACTATAGGGCAATAGCCGGAGATTGATCTCCGTATCCGAAGTACGAGTGTCAGAGCCTAACTCGAGTAGACTATATTTGAGGGTGCCCCTTGATTCTTTCCAAGTTGTGATCGCGGTTGATCGCCGAGCTGAGCGATGCTGAAACCCAATCGTGATTCTGATTGGTTTAGATTTTAGCGTTACTTTTAAATGTTCAAGTGTATATGTAATTTCAGAGGTCCGTTAGTTCTTCGTTGGATACCGGCTGGTAAGGTTACTTTTGCCTCTGGTCAATGAGATCGAAGGTATGTGGGCAATCATGAAAGGGGACTTTAGAAAAAAATATCATCGCCAGTCTGGTACCACAGACGCCATTTTCGATTCGTATTTCGCCGAATTTATGCGGCGATGGAGGTATTATCCCCGCATTCACATTATCGTATATATTATCGTAAATTAAATTTTTCAAAGTACTCATAAATAAAATATATATATATATAGCTTCAAAGTGAAAGAAAGTAGAGCTAGTTCGAGTACACGAAGTGACGCTCCTCATCAAAACGACACCACGTGACTGAAGAAAAATAGAATAGGTTAGAACCAGAAAAAGCACAGTGGTCAACCAAAGAAAAATTGAGGAGAAAAATACAAGAGAAACCGTGGTAGCCGAAAAGACGTTGGTGGCTGAAGTACGTAGATCAGAGCAGAATACATTGCAACGCACACCAATAAATCAAAAGGGAGGTCATTTACTACAGAATCAGAGTTTATATGAATAAAAAAAAACTGAAAAACACGCCGAAAAATATTGTAGTACATATGGTATTATTTGATGCTTTTTATAATTTTATTTGGGGGTGAAAATTTTTTTCCCGGCAATCTTGTAACTGTCAATTTTATCTAAGGTTTAAAATTCATACATAAATGATTTTTTTCTCATAAATAAGTAATTTATCATGTATAAGTGAGACTGGTCGCTATGCAGATCACAGGAATGCTACTAGTGAGTTGATATTCTATAGGCTGAAAGGATGATATTTGTTTCTAAAATTAAAAAAATAGTTTTTTTTTCAATTTGTGTAAAAGTTGTTACAATTTCAAGTGTTTTTCTTTTCTTTATTTTATTTATTTATATATATACGCACTTTTTTTAAAGTTACATTTTGTTTTACTACACAAAACTATGACATTTCGTTTTGTAGAAAAATGACGGAAAAGCATTGGGAAGATAACGGAATAAAAAAAAATTAAAATTCGATTATTAGTTCTAGAATAATAAACTATTAAACTTAAAGGGAAAAAATATCTTATTTGGTCGATCTGTAGTAGCCCACTAAAATGCAGCTACGGAGACGTGATGAAAACATGCGCTTTCTCTGTGTACTAAACGCGAATTTTGCTTTGAAATTCTAATTTGTCCGAATGTTATTAAAAATTTTAGTGATTCTTCAGCTTTTTTACTTCATTGTTGTAGAAAATTTACTTTTTCTTCACGCGATATATTTAAAAAAAAATAAATAAATAAAAATAGGCATGTTAGTAGTAAAAGATTATTATAATACTTTATAAGGCAAATAAAATTCAAAAAAATTGAACATTATAATTAATATTCATTTTGTTAAGTTGTTTTAAGTAGTAGTTTAAGCAGTGTTGAATAGTTAGTTACAAGTTAATTTAATCGCGAAATATTTTTTTTTCATCGTTCTGAATTGGCTGTAGAAATTTTATACATAAACTGTACTACGATGTCACATACCAATTATTAGTGACGGTGCATGCCTTTTCCGAGAATATATATAATTTTTATACTGACTTATTATGCTATACTATACTATATAATATTAACCGTTGTAGATTGATATTATATATTATTTATTTTTCTCCTTTTATCGTTTACTTTTCTTTTTTTTAATGTATCCAATTATAATTTTCTAAACTAACGAGAGAGAAAGCATGAAATTCTTAATTTTTTTTAAAAAAAAAACTCAAGTAATGTTAAAATGCTTAATCAGAAAATAGGAAAAACGATGTTGCCCATTCTTTGGATCAAAACATGCCTGTGAAGGTAAAAAAAAATTCGTTCGTGCAATATTGTCAGATGAAAATGGAGAAAAAAATTATTAGAAAGGCACATGCAAGCGATGTTGAATATAAAAAGCCATAACATTTATCAATCGCCTTTTCACGAACGCCGGTAGTGGGACATCAATCACTCCAATGTTGCGTACGCACTTTCCGGAAGAAGAATGAATCGCATGCTCTAAAATTCTTTTTAGTGACAGATCAGTACTTGTGCTGCCATCTGTTGAACTTAGACTTACTTAACGGAAGCTAGAAATACTCCATATTTTTTGTCAATTTAACGAGTTTTATAATATTTCTTTTTAGAAAAGAGAGTTAATGATTTAAAACAAATTTATGATATTGTCTCCACTCCACACAATTTGATTAAGTAAGTTTTGTGTAAAATAAAATTTTTGAGAAAATGAAATCTTTATTTAATGGAACTGAAATTTTTATTTTATTTAACGAAAAATTCTAATAAACATTTTTATTTCACAGAAAATTGATAAAAAGTGTTTGTGATGCTCAGAGCTCACCTCGCTAAGTTTAAATGAAGCTGTCCTTAAATCATTTGGTGGTCTTCTTAGGAAAATGGTTTGTTTAGAATTCTTTTAGATTTTCAATTAATTTATTAAAATTGATAAAATATTTTTTTCAATATTTTTGATATTAATTGCTGTGAATAGAAATGTGAAGGATACTCCTTTTAAGAGCCATACCTATTTCTTAGCCATTGCCAGCATATTTTATTTATATAATTGAAATCGCATCCATCCTTATTAATGAAACATAAAACAAAGATTTTGAATTCTCAATATCGAAAATAATTTCTCCTTAAAAAGTGATTTCTAAAAATGCGAGATCCTTCACAAAATCACCTCTCCCTCCCTCCCCCCCTTTCTTTTCGGTTTGAGCCGCGATGGCTCAGGGGATAGAGCGTTCGCCTTCCAATGAGGTGAACCGGGCTGGATCATTTCCCAATCGATTGCTTGCAGATACGAATTCCGTATCTGGCTTGCACCGACCACAGTGCTGACGTGAAATATCCTCAGTGGTAGACGGATCATGGGTTTGAGTCCCTTTGCCATCAGTCTAACCGTGAGAGGCTCTCGTGATCTTCCTCTCCCGTAGCGTAAATGCGAGTTAGTTCCATCAAAAAGTCCTCCACGAAGGCAAATTTCTCCTAATACTTGATGCAAAAGTTCCTTTGTCTTCTGGATTGAGTTCAAAATTGCAAGCTACAGAGTTGAAATTACTAGCCGTAAACCCTAAATCAGGTCAGTTGTTCAACGACGATTATGAAATAAAATGTTAACCGTTTCCAGCAGGATTCTTATTTTGCTCTAATGAAAAAAGGCGCCTTTATGAAAAACGTGGTAAGCTAGTTTGCATATAAATTAAATGAATATTTTCTTCCGTTAGCTACTAATATTGTTAAGAAGCGCAACGACTATTTAATTTCAGGACAAGATGTATGTAACGAAATATAATTTTATCAAATTAATATATGTTAATTGATAGGAATATTCAGTTCTTTTTTTCCAATTGTAAGTCCAAAGAAAGAAAAATGGATTTCAGTTAGAAGTCTTTAACATTTTGAAAAAAGGATTCTGTTCCAAAAATGAAACATCGGCATTTAAATGGTTTAGAGCAGAGGTCGCCAAAGTAGTCCATATAGACCCCCAGGGGTCTATTTAACAAAAGCGGGGGTCGATCTGAGACAGGGGGGCGAATGGGGGTCGATCCGAATCGGAAGGGTCGATTGTGGGTCGAAAAAAAAACAGTTCTCAATACGCAAATCACACATACCTAATTAAGTATACATAAATTAATAAGCGTATATTTATTGGGGTGAAACAAGTATTTACGTACCACCGCGCAGTGGCACGAACTCAGCCTAGTTTATAAGTCATAAGGCATATGTGCGCTTGTCCAAATGTCACGAGTGACAAGCATTGATGTTACAAATGCAAATATCATATGCAGTTACAGCTATCTTTGCAAACTGTGTTGAATATTTGCAGTGTCATTATTAAAACCTTTATAGTTTTGGATAATTAGTTATTGTTTCGATAAAACCATTCGTTTAGTTTAGATATCAATTTTAATTATCAATGCACAAAAAAGAAGGTAAACATTAATAATATGGATTAGTACAGCCCGCGACAAAACTATAGCACACTTTGTATTTTTTTACGAAAATTACAAAATTGACCAATTTTGACGAAAATTAAAACTGACCAATTTTGAACCCAATATAGCGAACCTTGCAAAAAAACACCACGCACACCCATCTCATTGATCAAGAAGCAGTAAATCTTTAGTTACTTTACTTAGTATATCTACTTATGCATAATTACTTATTATTTAATAATAAGGTATTTAAATTTCAATGCTAATATATTTTTCATAAAACTATTGTTACACAATGTACTATTACTTTAATAAATGTTTAAAATCATAAAATAAATGTACAAACGCAGTATCTAATAGAGTTTTATTTTAATTAACAGAAAATTACTTTTGTGGGGGTCGATGGAGATTTCGAAAAATCATATAGGGGTCGATGATCAAAAAAGTTTGGCGACCCCTGGTTTAGAGTGTCAAAAAATATTTTCATTTTACTCGTGAGATGTACCAAGATTAAGAATCTCGACGTTTGCATGTGTGTTTACAAAGTTCCTGAAAAAGACGGAATATTTTTTATTCCTGAAAATATTTTTTTAAAAAATTATCATAATTGTCATGATTAACTTCAAGAGAAATGTGTTCATAACTGTAGAACTGTAGCTGTTTTCTAAATACTGTTACAACTTAGAATTGTTTTGGTTACTCAGTACCAGCTCTCACTGATTCATCGGATTTGACATGGCTCAAAGACATAAGATAGTGACATGGCTAGGCATTGGGTTGCTGTCCGGTTACACCAGTACATGATACGAATGGTAATGAAATGGAAAAAAGCTTAAGCACAATATTTACACTATATGCAATGCTTCTAGGATAGTATACCATCAGATAAGAAAAAGGCTGTTAATGAATTGCGTATTATGGCCTTGCTTAATTATGCCATTTGCCGAACAGAAATTACATTATACATAATTCAGTAACTATATTTGAGTCACCGAATTATTTTCATGCAGAGCTTTCATTACTTTAGTTGTAGTCAAGAATAGCGTGCATTACAAAATTTAAAATTGTATTACTCAAACTTAAACTGTATAAAACACCTGGGCACCTGAGGCCGCTGGCGGCCTTTTTCCCATTCATCTTTAGCTTGATCATTGCAGTGCTTCGATGAGGTTGTGGAATGCAAATGAAGTAAAGGATTATTCATGTGGATCATTGAGGTCCTGACTGTGTAATTATATGCAGTAGGGTTCAAACTTTATTTCATATTTGCTATCTAAACAAAATGGTAGTTATAAAACGTACACAGGGTACTCACGGGTCGTGAAAAATTTCAAAAGCGATAAAGAAAATGCAGCAAATCTCGATATTTTAATTTCCGTGTAACCAACACTAGAAATTGTTTTCCTAAGAAAGTATATATGCATGAAAATTCCAGCTTCTGTACCAATTAACGATTAAGTGGTATATTAAATTAAGAAATTTCTCTTGGCATTAACCTAAATTTACCACCACTACTAAAGCTTTCCAAAGACAGCGGGAATCCTGATTACATGATGACTTTAAGTTTTCATTTTGTTTTTATTTGAGTAATTCATTTGGTAGTAAATTTTATGATATAGCATATTATTATTGATTTAATAAATTAAATTTGGAATAATTTTCCCCCATTGCAATCAAACAATTTAAAGATGTACAATTTATGAAACTTTTTTTCAGAGATATGAGGGCAAAATTAAGCAAATTATGTTTAACTTAATTGTTATTTGACTACCACTTTAAACATTCTATAGTGTTATATTAGCTCATTAAGTAACAAAAATAGCACAAAAATTAAGTGTAAGTTTGTTAATTAATATGACTTATTAATATAAGTTAATACAAGTAAAGATGTATCGAATAGTGCATCAAATGCGGAGATCAAACCCGTATCCAGCAATAGCACAATACCATCACATTTTGACAATATTAATATGAATTACGAAAATTCTTTAAAACTCCACTCTTTCAAAAATTCTTTATAACTTCACACTTTCTTCATAATACTTCATTCTTGCCCAAAGTTCCATACAATGTGTTCCTCTTACGCTGACACTTTAATATTATTCAAATTTAGAACCTCTTACTATAATCTCACAACTTATACTATTCACATTTTTGTTTTAAAGTTTAGAAGGATGCCAATTTCTTTTGCTTCGCCAGCCATTTTATTTATATCATCAGATATCCTCATCTGTAGTTAAACATCATCATCGATATTGGATCCGATCAGCAATATACGATATGATTTCAAAATTAAAGAGTAGGCGTTACTTTTATTCCATATCTACCAGATGCCATAAAAGGTAACGCCTACTTCATACTCAATACTATTTTATTTTACTCAGATTGAAGAGTGTTGACTAATATTGCTTTGAAGCAAACAAAATTTCATTTTTAACTAAATTAAAGAAGAAAAAATTGTGACCTCCAGGCTGCTTGTGATATGTTTAGTAATTCTGTGTCCTCTTAAAGTAAACAGTAATTTTTAGCTTTACACAAATTATTCAATTTAAAAATCGAAAGACAAATTTATTTCAATTTATTCGCCCTATCTTAACATATGCATTTCCATTATCAATTACGAATGATGCCCTAAAAAAACTATCAACAACTGAAGATAAAATTATCAACTGAAGATAAGATTATAAGATTATGAGCGTTAAGATTATCAGATGAATGTTAGGAGCTTCTGGAGTCATTGTCAATAAAAAGATGAAATAGAAACTTGAGATCGAACTTGAAATATTCCAGGCGAAGACTTAAATATATAAGCAAAGAACAATGATGTAATGATGTCGTAAATTTTGACATCAACTTCAGTCCTACTATGCCATTTTTACTCCCAAACAACTGTCTGTAAAACTTATAAACGAAAAATGTTAATAAGCTAATACTGAAGTAATTAATATTCACTAGTAAATAACTGTATAAAGTCACTCATTACTCAGATTCGACCGGGAAGTAACCCTAAAATGAAACTGAGGACTATCATGGTTGACCCAACGTTAGCCTTTCAATTTCATTTACCTTTTCTATTTACTAGTCTATTACATCAGTTTTCAACTTGTAAACAGCTATGTTTTCTGGCGTGCATATAATTGTAAATATCGCTTTACACTACCATGTTTTTAATTTTATACATATGTAATAAAATGTGATTAAGATAATTCATTTATGATGCTAAACGAATGCACGTCAATTGCGTGAGTGTGGCAATTAATTATTTAAACAATTAACACCGACAAGTCAAATTTTCATATTGTAGCTAAGTTAACTGTCAATCGAGCTTTTAAAATCAAAATGTAAATATTTTCCTCACAATACTGCTCTGAATATAAACAAAAAACCAGAAAATCTAACGTTATTTTGCTCAACTTTCTAATGTCAGGAAGATACGAAAGGTCAATGTTTTCTCCGTGTTATGTAGCGTTAGATTTTATACAAACTAATATTATCTAGCGTTAATCATAATATTATTTTGCATTGGATTTTATGCTATATAATATTTGATTTTATATTTTCTGCTTTCAACTGGCGCTGTTTTTTTTTTTTTTTTTAATTTTTGGATTGAGCAAGGGGAAGATTTGAATGGTAGTCGAATAATTTGACGATGTAATTTACTTAATTTTCAGTATTGTTGTGAAGCAGTAAAATACGTGTAAATATAAAATACAATATTTTATAATGTCATTCCGTGCATTATTTACTTAGCGAAACAGAAGTACTAAATAAAGTTATAATAGCGAATTCTGCTGCTATCCATTTATATCTTATATAGTATCAAAGTACATCTTATGTTCAGATGATTTTTTTTGAATATTTCAAATTTAATTAAGAAATAATACCAGCGCACAATTTTGATAGAAATCTTTCTTTTCTTCGTACAATGGGTTTTCTGACATAATTTATATTATTAATCAATTTCGAATGGATAATAGATAATAATTTTACCAGAATACTTAGTTCCAATTGATACGTATGAACGAAAAACTAATGCAATTGCAAACTTTTCTAGCAATATGGCTTCATACATTTTCGCGAAAATGTACGTAGCCTTAATAAAATTTTTGACTCTTGGGTACGACATAATTACTTATCAAATAAGAAATTTATAATATAAATAAAATTGCAATTTTACTGGTAGGTATTTAAAGCATCAGCTCTTTATTAATACATTTTATTTTGTGAAGATTTTATTTGTCACTAATAGTCTGATTCCAGAAGCCGGGATTATTGTTAGGTATATTCATTTTCAGAATATAAACACTTTTTTAGAAATAATGCATCCACTGAGAATCAAAAACAGAGTCCAGCTTGACTTACAAACATTACATAGACATCAAGATCTTTCCCATTCTCAGATTGTAAGTAACGCCTACTTTCTTTTGGAACGAGTTTTCTAGAAGTTCTATAACTTTTCTTTATCACGTACGAATATTTGACGAGGAGCACGTAGTAACAATTAAATTATTAATTTAGCATAATAAGTGATCTACCAATATATAATGGATGACTATTGTAATACCAGTTATTAATATATCTATTATATTTATTAAATCGAACAAAAATTATGGTGAAAATACAAGATATTTTTTTACCCATTAGCAAAATAGGTCTTGTTTTTGGTTTGATGCCGTGCGCAACTTATTTGGATGTCATCACACTTTTCAACAGTGCTCAAGAGTAATAGTAAACAGTGAGCATGCGTTGCTATGGCGACAGCTGCTGTCTTTCTTTTTATTTTCACTAGCAGGCATTTTTAATGTATTTACATAATAATAATTTAAAGTATTTTTATATTATTTTAGTAATTAACTTATAATTCATGGCTTGACGGTGATTTCAATATAAATATGAATATTGAAGAAGGAAAACTGCTTTGTGACTTTTTGAAACACGCACATTGGCAGGATTTGAAAACCAATCCGACGACAAACATCAATTGAGACAGTTTTTGCAACCCATGATTTGAAATGTTGTGGCGTTTAATAGAGTCAATCCTAAAAGAAAAAGCATTTGACCAATGGGTGACCAATCAGTGATCGTAATAATGCAATCACCACTTTTTCACTTTTTTTTAAAAAATTTATTTTTAAGTTTAAAAACGCAATTTAAACTATTTATTATTTTATTTTAAATATTTCTGCGAAATTACGATCTGTAGATGAATGAATGGATGTATGAATGGGTCCGCCATATAAACGGGTGCCAGATATAGTGTGGCAGAAGTCGAATTCTTGGCCATAGATGGCGCCACCGGAAAACAAGAACAATCGCACCCCCTCTGCCTAAACAGGCATACGTCAACAAATATTTCCGCTGAACCTGCTGCAAATTTTTGTATTTTCAACTATCGATCGTTATGCCTAGTTCTAAATTCTTAAACTATAAACTGATTTTTTCTTTTTCAATCTTTCCTGCTATTCAACATGTAATCTTTTTTTCAATATTTTTTTTTTAATTTTATTTTCCTTTTAGTTTACACGGCGGATTTCCTCGGCACAGTTTCTAGTTTCTAATAGCACTATTATTGAAAAAAAAAAAAAAAAAAAAACTTAGAACACATATTAACCTTTTCGCGTCGACTGTCACAAATACGTGACAGCATAAAATCGTATCAACCAGGGTAAAAAGATAAAACTGGTAATCAAAGTAATTCTTTAGCAGTTTATTTGTGGGAGGAGTTATAATTGTTTGATTTATTTAATTCACCATTACTTTGTTCAAAATAAAACTATTTAGTTATACTTTGAATTAACATTGATTATATATATGATTAAACTAACAATAATTAAAGTAAAAGCAAAGTAAGTCTGTCAAATTAGAAAAGACTACATTTAAGTTACCGTTTTTTATTTAATTACGTCCTGCTCCTGATTTTGTACGAATGCTTTTCTGAATCATCCGTCCCCAAAGGGTTAAGGATCCAGAATTTATTATTTTATAAATTTAGCATTTTTTCATTATTACAAATTTGTGATTTTGAATCAAATTCGTTACTCTTTATATGGGGGAGAGTCTTATGCAATCTGGAATGGAAAATATAGGACAAATAGATTTCTTTCTTTTATATTATTGCATAACCGTCGTTGAACAGCTGACCCAATTTTTGGGTTTACGACTTCTAATGTTCAACTCCGTAGCCTTGTAATTATGACCCTTATCCAGAAGACAAGGGAACTCCTGGATCAAGTATTTGGAGAAATTTGCCTATTATCACAATTTGAAAGATTATGCTTGAAGCTTATGTTTAAACTTATGCATGAAAGATTATGCTTAGGCCAAATTTAACAAATATCGCAATCCCACAGTTACTAGAACTGGAGGTTGGCCCTAGGCTTGGCACGCCGCATTGGTTAATTATATCCGTATTTTGAGGGATCTCGCATCCGCGGACCGGAACATTTCATTATTTCCATTTTATCTACTGTGGTGTATTTCAGATTTATATGATTTTCCATGAACGAGAGGTTAACTTAAATTGCTAGTTACTTTAGTTTATCGGTTGAATTAAAAAGAAGGACGTTTTGTGTTACATTCACAAAGATGATAGATGATCTGTCAAGGATGATAAAAAAATTATTACGTTTTAAAAAATAATTTCTTTTAGATAATGAACATTTAGCTAGTATCCTATTACCGGTAAAAGCAATCTGAAAATATTTTCGTGGTTTTTCTTAGCTTGTAACGTAAAATTTTCTAATTTTAATTTAATCTTAATTAAAATTGGTTTCATAAATATGATTGTACTCCGATACTTAAATTGCGAGTTTCAAGTTAAGTGAACCCAATCCAGAGTTAAAGTGGCTTAGTTTTGTGTGTGGAGATTATGATTTCATTTTTTGACGCTGGTGATGTGATCAGTTCCAAGGTAAGCGTTTAATAATAACAACTTAAACCAAGATAAGTCTCTTTATGCATAGTAGGTTTAACTTTATTAAATAGTACTAATTTGCTACGCTCGGTGATTGATTTTTCTTTTCTTTTGGTAGTAATTGTGACTTGAGTCCAATCTCTTGACTGAGTTGATTGAGTAATTGTGACTTATCTCAAACTTCCAATGTAGACAACAGGTTTCATAATCCAAAATCTTATTTTCAATTTTAGCCACAGCTAGATTGTTATCTGATGATTTCACAGCTACATAAAATAATGTTATTAAATATACATTAAGACTAGGGATGAAAGCGAGACGGAAAAGAGGAAAGGCTGGTAATAAAACCATTTCAGTTATAGCTAGTTTTGGGGTGGAGTTTGCTTATTATTTTTTTAAATTTTTCAACAATATCTACTTTATCTTGGAAAAGAAGCACTTTTATATATATGCCAGAATTATAAAAGAAATCTTGATAGTTACAGATATTTCATTTTTTTCGAAAAAAATGCTGGAATGAAATGTTTTACGTACCAGGTTTTTCTCTTTTCCGTCTTGCTATATAAGGGCTTTCACCCATGATTAAGACATAAAAGTGTTAAACTTCTGATGCATGCATTTTTATTTCCCACCAGTTAGGACATCGAAGAGCAGTTATTAAACTTACGAACCAAAACAACCTGCTGTTTTGCATTAATTTTTGGAATTATTGATGTGAAATGGTTGGCTTGGCATAAAAGCTTTCAAAATTCAACGAACTGGCATGGCACACACAACAGTTTACTTAAGTGAGAAGACAGTTTAACCTGTTAGTGCCCAGCTTCATATTTATAGGACAGTTTTCTTTTTCAAAAACATATATTGTGGTAGGACAATTGTTTCAATTTTGCCTTTTATCTAGGAGAATTAAAAGTTTCCCTTCCACCTTAATTTATTAGCGATTTAAGTTTCTATCACTAAATGTGTAACTATAAGGTGCAGGGACATTTCGATCTGAAATCGCAACATGTAGTTTATATTAGCCATTTAGTTGAATAACATATTATACCACTATTTTAAAAAAACTACATTTTGCTTGCACCACTTCTTCAATACCAAACGTCGCGATATAACGTGTTAATCTAAACATTATATAACCCAGGCATTAGGCAATATGGCTTCATACATTTTCGCGAAAATGTAGTGTACGTAGCCTTTAAAATTGTGTGATTTTTTATGTACGTACGAAACCAAAATTATCAAATAAGAAATATAATTCATAAATAAAATTGCAATTTTACTGGTAGGTATTTAAAGCATCAGCACTTTATTAATATATTTTTTTTGTGAAGATTTTATTTGTCACTATTAGTCTGATTCCAGAAGTCGGGATTATTGTTAGGTATATTAATTTTCAGAATATAAACACTTTTTTAGAAATAATGCATCCACTGAGAATCAAAAACAGAGTCTAGCTTGATGTACAAACATTACATAGACATCAAGATCTTTCCCGTTCTCAGATTGTAAGTAACGCCTACTTTCTTTCGGAACGAGTTTTACAAGAAGTTCTATAACTTTTCTTTATCACGTAACACCTTTAACAAACGAAAATTCGACGAGGAGCACGTAGTAACTATTAATTTAGCATAATAAGTGATCTACCTATATATAATGGATGACTATTGCAATACCAGTTATTAATATATATATTGTATTTATTAAATAGAACAAAAATTATGGTGAAAATACAAGATATATTTTACCCATTGGCAAAATGGGTCTTGTTTTTGCATGGCGTGCGCAAGATGGCGTGCGCAACTTATTTAGACGTCATCACACTTTTCAACTGTGCTCAAGAGTAATAGTGAACAGTGAGCATGCGTTGCTACGGCGACAGCTGCTGTCTTTCTTTTTATTTTCACTAACAGACATTTTTATTGTATTTACATAATAATAATTTAAAGTATTTCTATATTCTTTTAATAATTAACTTATAATTCATGGCTGGACGGTGATTTCAATATAAATATGAATATTGAGGAAGGAAAAGTATTTTGTGACTTCTTGCAACACGCACATAGGCAGGATTTGTAAACCAATCCGATGACAAACATCAATTGAGACAGTTTTTGCAACCCATGATTTGAAATGTTGTGGCGTTTAATAGAGTCAATCCTAAAAGAAAAAGCATTTGACCAATGGGTGACCAATCAGTTATCTTAATAATGCAATCACAACTTTTTCACTTTTTTTTAAAAAATTTATTTTTCAGTTTAAAAACGCAATTTAAACTATTTATTATTTTATTTTAAATATTTCTGCGAAATTACGATCTGTAGATGAATGAATGGATGTATGAATGGGTCCGCCCTATAAAAGGGTGCGAGATATAGTGTGGCAGAAGTCGAATTCTTGGCCATAGATGGCGCCACCGGAAAACAAGAACAATCGCACCCCCTCTGCCTAAACAGGCATACGTCAACAAATATTTCCGCTGAACCTGCTGCAAACCTTTGTATTTTCAACTATCGATCGTTATGCCTAGTTCTAAATTCTTAAACTATAAACTGATTTTTTCTTTTTCAATCTTTCCTGCTATTCAACATGTAATCTTTTTTTCAATATTTTTTTTTAATTTTATTTTCCTTTTAGTTTACACGGCGGATTTCCTCGGCACAGTTTCTAGTTTCTAATAGCACTATTATTAAAAAAAAAAGAAGAAAAAAACTTAGAACACATATTAAGGATCCAGAATTTATTATTTTATAAATTAAGCATTTTTTCATTATTACAAATTTGTGACTTTGAATCAAATTCGTTACTCTTTATATTGGGGAGAGTCTTCTGCAATCTGGAATGGAAAATATAAGACAAATAGATTTCTTTATTTTATATTATTGTCTAACCCCGTCGTTGAACAGCCGAGCCAATTTTTGGGTTTACGACTTATAATGTTCAACTCCGTAACCTTGTAATTTTGAACCCTATCCAGAAGACAAGGGAACTCGTGGATCAAGTATTTGGCGAAAATTGCCTATTATCACAATTTGAAAGATTATGCTTAAAGCTTATGTTTAAACTTATGCATGAAAGATTATGCTTGTGCCAAATTTAATAACTATCGCAATCCTACAGTTACTAGAACTGGAGGTTGGCCCTAGGCTTGGCACGCCGCATTGGTTAATTATTTCCGTATTTTGAGGGATCTCGCAGGCCGCGGACCGGAAACTTTTAATTATTCCCATTTTATTTACTGCATTTCAGATTTATGTGATTTTCCATGAACGAGAGGTTAACTTAAATTGCAAGTTACTTTAGTTTATCGGTTGAATTAAAAATAAGGGCGTTTTGTGTTACATTCGCAAAGATGATAAGCCATCTATCAAGGATGATAAAAAAATTATTAAAAAAATAATTTCTTTTAGATAATGAACATTTAGCTGGAATCCTATTACCGGTAAAAGCAATCTGAAAATATTTTCGTGGTTTTTCTTAGCGTGTAACGTAAAATTTGCTAATTTTAATTTAATCTTAATTAAATCTGGTTTCATAAATATGATTGTACTCCGATACTTAAATTGCGAGTTACATGTTAAGTGCACCCAATCCAGAGTTAAAGTGGCTTAGTCTGTGGAGATTATGATTTCATTATTTGACGCTGGTGATGTGATCAGTTCCAAGGTAAGCATTTAATAATAACAACTAAATCAAGATAAGTCTCTTTATGCATAGTAGGTTTAACTTTATTAAATAGTACTAATTTGCTACGCTCGGTGATTGATTTTTCTTTTCTTTTGGTAGTAATTGTAACTTGAGTCCATTTATTTCAAACTTCCAATATAAACAACAGGTCTCATAATCCAAAATCTTATTTTGAATTTTTGCCACAGCTAGATTGTTAACCCTACGATTTTACAGCTCCATAAAATAATGTTGTTATTAAATATACATTAAGATATAAAAGTGTTAAACTTCGGATACATGCATTTTGATTTCCCACCACATCGAAGAGCTGTTATTAAACTCACGAAGTAAAACAACCTGCTGTTTTGCATTAATTGTGACTTGAGTCCATTTATCTCAAACTTCCAATATAGACAACAGGTTTCATAATCCGAAATCTTATTTTCAATCTTTACCACAGCTAGATTGTTATCCTACGATTTTACAGCTACATAAAATAATGTTGTTATTAAATATACATTAAGATATAAAAGTGTTAAACTTCGGATACATACATTTTGATTTCCCACCACATCGAAGAGCAGTTATTAAACTCACGAACCAAAACACCCTGCTGTTTTGCATTAAATTTTGGAATTATTGATGTGAAATGGTTGGCATAAAAGCTTTTAGGACAGTTTCCTTTTTCAAAAACATATATTGTGGTAGGATAATTGTTTCAATTTTGTCTTTTATCTTGGAGAATTAAAAGTTTCCCTTCCACCATTATTTATTAGCGATTTAAGTTTCTATCACTAGATGTGTAACTATAAGGTGCAGGGACATTTCGAACTGAAATGGTAACATATAGTTGATATCAGCCACTTAGTTGAATAACATATTATACCACTATTTTCATAAACCACTTTTTGCTTGCAAAGTTTCTATCACTAGATGTGTAACTATAAGGTGCAGGGATATTTCGAACTGAAATGATAACATATAGTTGATATTAGCCATTTAGTTGAATAACATAAACATATTATACCACCACTTCTTCAATACCAATAGTCGCGATATAACGCTTTAATCTAACATTTTAGATTACATAACCCAGTATCGCATGCGTACTGAGTTACTTTTTTGAATACCATGTATAGTCCAATTTAGAGATGGGTCAAAAGTAACGTAACAGTGACTTGTCACAGTGACTGGAGCAGTCACTGTGACAGCCTGTTCCAACCAAAAGGTTGTCACAGTGACTGCTCCAGTCACTGTGACAAGTCACTGTTACTGTCACTGTGACAAAAATCACTGCTACTGTGACTGTGACAGATTTCACTGCTACTGTCACAGTGACAAATTTCACTGCTACTTTCACTGTAACAAATTTCACTGCTACTGTCACTGTGACGATTATCACTGCTACTCTAGCTGTTCCAAATGCCACAGGAATTTTCACTGCTCCAAAAAACATACTGAAATACCAGTGAATAATGCCGGTCGATGCTCCAGCTTCATATCGTACCCTGCAAATGGAAGTATTTTCGTTGCTTCTAAATTCAAGCTGCTCCACTCTGAGAAACATTGCTGCTATTTTTGATCAAATATCATAACCCTATTTAGTCTCTATTTCAGTTTGAAAAAAAAAAGAAATAAAAAAAAGCCATGATTTCTATTTTTATTTTGATAATTTTTATAATTTACCATTAGATAAATTGTTTGATAAGAATAAAATCTTCAAAATAATCTTAATACAATATTATATATTTAAATAAGATATAATTCGAATATATTATATATTCGTATATATTCAAATAGTTTATATTCATACATGAAATTTAAAACAAAATAAAATTTTTATTGATTTTTCTTCTTTAAATGGAACAGATTTTTTTGTCATAAATATCAATTATGCAGCATATAAAAACGCAAAATTAAGCAAAGTATGTTCGATATATGTTGATATGATATATATACGAAGAAACTGATATGTTTTAAGACTTGGATTTTTTACATCAGGTTTTCAGACACTGCAAACATTTTTATTTATATCTTAAGGTAAGAAAAGAAAGAAAAATTTTATCTCCCCCCCCCCTCCGCCTTTAATCGAAAAGTTAGTACAAGTTACTACATATCAGTGATGATTTATGAGTACAGATTTCAAAAAAAAATATCGATTATTATTTAAAAGCATGTATTAGCTTTTTAATTTTTTGTAAGCAACTTCTTATTGAGAAATAAAGTGTATAGTGGGTACAATTCCGCGCTCGTGCGCAGGGGGTCTCAGGTTCGATGCCACGCGAACGAATGTGTTAATTTTAAATATTTATTTGCAGATTTATACCTATCATAATTTTGCGGCAAATATTTTCTATTAAATTTATTCAAGCTACATAATACAAGTCGTTATCAGTTGTATATATAAAATTCAAATTTCAATATTTTTTTTATAAATAATTTTATGAATTTTTAAAAATAAATTATAAAATGTCAGGTTTAAGAAATGTCAGGTTCAGTTTTTTATTGGGAAAAAAAGTTTGTTTAAAATTAAATATAACTTCCAAAATTCTGCCAATAGATGTGAAAAGTTAGTAAATTTCTAGGTAATTTTGATCCTAACATATTTTGTTTTCATTTAAATTATTGTGATTCAACTGGGAGAGAAAGACTGATGACATTTTCTTTTTATCTTAATTTTTGTTTAATTTAAGAACTGTAAAAAAATCGTGAAGAGGATAAAGACCGCTATCAATAAATGTCAAATCAAAAAATAAAACTAACCTCTTTGAATACAACTAAGTAAATTTAAGGGCATTCCTCTATAATACTCTAGAGTTCAAATATTACTCGTTGATTCTTAATCACACATCTATGCATGCCTGACGAAAATACTGATTAATTGTAATTTACTGAAAGAAATATGAATAATAATTGCATAAAGCAGATAAATTTTTTATATCCATTAAAAAAATTAAAACAAAGTGTTTTTTTCCCTTTCCAAACAGTAAAATTTAAAAGAAAATGTTTAGTGGCGCCATCTGTTGGCTCTTATAACAGATCCTGGTGTACGAAATTAATGCTACCAGCCAAGGATAAAATAAACGCAGAATTATGGAAATATCTAAATTCCTCATCATAACTACAAAACTAAATAAATTTTTGTTTTCATACCATGCATTCTTTTCTTTTATAAAGGAGAAAAAAATTTCATAAAATTTTGAAAAGCTATGAAGAATTTCATTAATACGGTGATATTTTTTGTTTGACAACATTACTAAAAATTTACTTGCGATTAAGTTTGCATTTTACTGTACATTTAATGAAGAATAATATTTTATAGTATTCTATAGTATAAAATATTGTCATCATTCATCGTTTTCAAATGCCAATAACTCAACTACAAAAATTTTGAGATTAGATTTTCACTGTAATATCATAATATTAGTAACGAGAAGAATTATGAGTTTTTATTTAATATCTTATCTGAGATAAAAACTTTGATTTTGTTATTTTAACATTTTACAAAAATTAAATAAGGTCCCATATTAGTTATTAAAAATCATACTACTATATTGCGTAATACGATATACATTGTTTATTCAAAATCATCTCTTTCCATAAAAATGACTACTCAGTATAAAGATTAATTATTTTAATAGACTACATTAAAAATTGATGATATAGACCAGGGGTCCCCAACCCTATGCCCGCGGGCACCATGGCGCCCGTTAATCGATCTAGGTGCTCAACGATAAAATATTTCAGTTTTCCATTTTCCCAATAAATGCTATGAAAATACATGCTAAAGTACACCGGCTCAGTAAAGGTAAAGTACTTGAATAGATTTCTACATTTAATTGCATAAATAAAAAATTATCTTGCAACCAAAAATCAAACATTTTTAGAACTAAGACATCCTCTTTGGCTAGCAGATTTGTCTTTCATAACGGACATAAGGGACAAACTAAATTACTCAAAACTTGGAGCTGCAGGAAAAGGACAAACATAAAGCAAAATTGATAGAGGATGTAAACTCGTCCAGAGCTAAGCTAGTTTTGTGGTTATCACATTTGAAAATTAAGTTTCTTGTGCATTTTCCAAGCATGAAAAAATTGATAGGTGACAGTGAAATTGACTTATTAACATTTGTCACCAACCTCTAATTGCTTAAAGATCAATTTAAAAAGCGCTTTCAGCAATTTAATATCATCGAGCCTTTGATAACTTTTTTGTTAATTCTTTTACCAACCAAATAAACGTAACCGTAATAGCAACATACATTTCCGAATTAGAAATTGTGGATATTCAGAATGACATTATCCTCAAAACTATTATATCACATGAGAAATTCTGGAATATAGTTGAAGGAATAAATTCCATTCTTAAAAAGAGCATCATATTCTCCCAATTATGTATTGCTGGCTAGTGAAATGCCATGCCAAACACCACATGTCACTGTATTTTATAAGTAATTTTTATACTTCGTATGTTTTGAAAGTAATTTAGTAATATTTCATTTTACAAAAAATATTAATATTAATTGTATCAATATATTAAATTAATTTTTAAAATTTAATTTTTTGTGTGCTGTATGTAGTGTGTATTATTACCTATGTCTACCAACTATAAATTTATCTTGAAAAAATAAGTGGTGCCCGCCATTCGATCGATATTCTGGTATTTGCTCTTAGGTACAAAAAGGTTGGGGACCACTGATATAGACCAATTTTACTAAAAACTAATTATATCGATTAATTTTACAGTAAAAATATTATATCGATTAAATTCATTCAAAATTAATTATATCGATTATTTATTAAAACATGTAATCGATTAATTTATATTAAGTTTTGATAAATTAAAACGATTAATCGATATAAAATATCGATTAGATCTATATCGAAATAATAACAGTCACTGCTATTTGTCACTGTTACTTTTGGATCCCAGTAGCAGAAGTAACAGTGACTGAAAAGTAGCAGTTTTGCCCATCTCTAGTCCAATTAGCAATTGCAGATCACGTATAAGTAAAATATTGAAAACTTCGATATTTTTGTTTTTAAAAAGTACTGGTATGTATAAAATATATATATATTACTTTATGAGTTTTTCAAGTATCGTGTATAGTGCGTAAAATATAAAACGGACCTCCCAGAATAGCTTTTGATGGAATGATTGGATCTTCACGTTCTAGGACTAAATCTGAATGACTCGACGAGGTCACCTCAAATGTGCTAATTAATAAATGCAGACGATATTTTAAGTTATGAAATCAGACAAAAAAACATACTTTTTCTGATTAAACATACCGTTTTATCGATGGAGTAGGATTTCTGATCCCCAAAATATCGGGGGTAACCGGAATCTGGGCAATGTGGTCCCCATAGTTTGGTCAGGAGAGCGATCCAAAGTTTGGACCAATTAATGTTTATTTTCCTTTTTACGTAGTTCGCCATAGCTCGAAAAGTTTTTAAACAAATTGAAAAATTTTTGCTCGTACTTTTAAAATTTGATCAAAAGATAATTCTACGCAAAAAATAAATTTTCATAAATATTTAATGTTTTTATTATGTTATTAAATAATAGTAAAAAAAAATTTAAATTCTTTTCATGGCACCATATGGTTTACCTCTACAGAGAAGTATATGCCTCCATTTATTACAGAATCTCTCAACACAGGAGTGATCTTAATTAGATTTGATAAATATTAAAAAAAAAATTGTATTATTCTTGCCTATTCAAATAGAAATTACTTTTAAAATCACTAAATGTATTATTTATTTAAATTAAAATATACCTATTCAATCATTATTTATGTCTAAATTCGATTCATTCATTTGTAATATTTATACATATAATATGAGTGATTTTTCTACAGTCAGTACAAAAGCGGAGATATTTCGAAATCTTCACAAAAGTAGGCGTTTCTTTCATCCAGCTTAATTATACTTTCCTTCCAAGGCAACCGGTAAAACTTACAAATTTGATATGAGGAATGAGATTACGATGTGAAGTAACGCCTACTTTTTTCAAAACTTAACTTGGAAATGCGAACTTGGCCAATATCTTCTCGATAAAAATGCTTAAAAATTTGAAGTAGGACTTTTCTGGAATCATCCTGTGCATAAATCCAAAATCATCTTGTGCCTAAATGACAAATAGGGTATAATAATGTAGGAGCATGAATGCATGAGATTTTTAGGCCCCTGAAATAAGGAGTGCAACGCCGGCAAAAAAATTATAAATCAATAAAAAGAAAAAAACTTTGAAAAATATATATTTATAAATATCTTCCCTTTTTTACATAAAAAAAAAATGCAAGCAGAAACTTGTATAGTTATTATACTATAGTATTTCCAAACAAGCTATTCTAAATTTTAAAGGCCAAGTTCTGCTTTCTACTGATCTGAGATTTTATAACTAAATTTGTTCTAAAATAATTTTTTTCTTGGCAAAATATCCAGTCAAATATTTATTCCTTAAAAAAAAATAATTTCGTAAAAAATAGTTTTTAAAAATTAAGTGTAGTTAATCATTAATTGTTCGGAGGATCTATCAAATGAATGGGTCATGTTATACGTAAACCTGAAAATTTTTTAAAGTAAAACAAGTTTTTGATTGGATACTTGATACTTCGATTAATGATACTTGGAGCAGGACGATTGTAAATGAATTGAAAACAATAGGAAAGACTTGGAGAGAGGCAAAACATCTGGCCACGAATAGAGTGAGATGGAAAGCTATGAAAGAAACCCTATGCTCCAATTCGGAGTGAAGAGGACTATGTATGTCAATGATACGAAGCAATTTTAAGATGAATAGGATATAGGCCGCCTCGTGGCCCCAGGGTCACAGTTACATAAATCCTAGTCCTAGCAAACAACGCATCATACCGACAACTCGTTCAGATTTTCTGAATTTAGATTTATATTCAACATAAAAACAAAATTTTTACATTCATTCTTGATCCTAGCTTCAAAATTAATTTTCTGAATTTAGATTTATATTCAACATAAAATTAAACTTTTACATTCATTCTTGATCCTAGCTTCAAAATTAATTTTCTGAATTTAGATTTATATTCAACATAAAATTAAACTTTTTCATTCATTCTTGATCCCAGCTTCAAAATTAATTTTCTGAATTTAGATTTATATTTAACATAAAATAAACTTTTGCATTCATTCTTGATCCTAGCTTCAAAATTAATTTTCTGAATTTAGATTTATATTCAACATAAAATTAAACTTTTTCATTCATTCTTGATCCCAGCTTCAAAATTAATTTTCTGAATTTAGATTTATATTTAACATAAAATAAACTTTTGCATTCATTCTTGATCCTAGCTTCAAAATTAATTTTCTGAATTTAGATTTATATTCAACATGAAATTAAACTTTTACATTCATTCCTGATCCTAGATTCAAAATTAATTTTCTGAATTTAGATTTATATTCAACATAAAATAAACTTTTACATTCATTCTTGATCCTAGCTTCAAAATTAATTTTCTGAATTTAGATTTATATTCAACATAAAATTAAACTTTTACATTCATTCTTGATCCTAGCTTCAAAATTAATTTTCTGAATTTAGATTTATATTCAACATAAAATAAACTTTTGCATTCATTCTTGATCCTAGCTTCAAAATTAATTTTCTGAATTTAGATTTATATTCAACATGAAATTAAACTTTTACATTCATTCCTGATCCTAGTTTCAAAATTAATTTTCTGAATTTAGATTTATATTCAACATAAAATAAACTTTTACATTCATTCTTGATCCTAGCTTCAAAATTAATTTTCTGCATTTAGATTTATATTCAACATAAAATTAAACTTTTACATTCATTCTTGATCCTAGCTTCAAAATTAATTTTCTGAATTTAGATTTATATTCAACATAAAATAAACTTTTACATTCATTCTTGATCCTAGCTTCAAGATTAATTTTCTTAATTTAGATTTATATTCAACATAAAATTAAACTTTTACATTCATTCCTGATCCTAGCTTCAAAATTAATTTAATAAACTCCAAAAAAATTTAAGTCCATAGAATGTCTACAAATCAGTTGGTCTTCGTGGCAAAGATCTGCAATGTTGTTTTACATTTCAAGTTGTTTGTAACATTTGTGAAGCTAATGTTGAGATACCAACCATAAGAGTACCTTGGCTGTTATTTTTTTAAAACTTTCTGGGAATATTTCTTCTAGTGGTAGCTATGTTTATGTAATAATGCAATATTTTTTGTTTTGTAAATTTTATATAAAATAATTTTCCGCTCTTCTACAGTCCTGTCGATATTTCCCGTCTATAAGCAATGCCACTTTGTTCCTGCTCTCTCGTGCTGAGGCTTTTCAAATGTTGACAAAACTAACAAATATTCTAAAAGGTTTAGTTTATAATTATCTACCACTCTATGAAATATTTTGCAAAAAAAAGCATCGCTGTTGGCAGCCCTGTAATACTGGCAAGTCCACGCTATAAGCCTCACTGTACCGTGAGTAAAAATTTTTGGTACAATTAGTTGGAGTTTAGGCCGAAAACAACTAAAAAACATAAAGATCGTATAGTTTTAACAATATTAACATTAGTACACAAAAGAAAAAAAATAATAAATTAACCTAAATTTGCCAAAAGGTTCGATTAAAAAAAAAGATTTATTTATAAAAAAAAATCACTTACCTAAAGCTTTAGAATACACATGCTGAAAAGAAAATACTACCCCCCCCCCCTTATTTATCTATAACATATTAAGTAAAATAGAAAAACCAACATTTTATTGAGAAATGACTCCAATCATTAAGATAAAAGAAAAATATTTATTGTAAATAATAGCATGGTAAATTAAGCATCAGGATTATAAAATATAATTTTAGGTTTTAAGGTTTTAAAATGCAGGGTAGTTGGCAAGGTTTACGATTTGTTAAACTTAAAGTTCACTAGATGAAAAATGGAAAATAACTGTCCAGTAGCTGCATTCACACTATTACTATTGCAATTAGAAAAGAAACGAAATCATACCACGTGCCCCCTGGCACGGACTTGATGGCACTTCATCATGATGTTAAATGAACAAGATCTTGATCATCATTTCATCTTCCTTTAATTCTTAATCTTCACATAAGCTTCTGTGCCGCATGGCACGCGTTTCTATGGAATTCCACATGGCTTTCTTTCTTCAGCCAAAACCTCGTGGAGCACGACGTCTAACAGGTAGGAGAGCGAGAGAGAGAGAGAGCAAGCTTTTTTGCACACCGCGCACACTTCCTTTTATATACTTTCCAAAAACGCCACCATTGCCAACACCTCATAACTCACAAAAAGAAATAATTTTTCAAAAATAAAATTATTTTAACAAAAATTGAAAGATAATTACAAAATAAAAATACCTTGCATATGTTGTGAAATAACTTAATCATTTAACTATTTAACCAAATTTAAAAATTTAATTATAAAAACATATCAAATCAGCAGAAGAAAAAAAACTTAAACTGAATAAACTGAAAGAAACCTTAAAAACTTGGATCATTACAATCCAGTAGTAACTAATGCTGCCACCTGTCTGCTAAAAAAGAAACTAACTGAACAAATGTTTTAAAAAAAACAAACCTGTTCACTATTATTCAAAGAAACAGTTAAGTAAATTTTTTAAAAAGAAAAAGTTATTAGTCTAAAATTTAAATTAAATTAAATACCTAAAAAAAACTGAACTCTTACAAGTAAAAATAATAAAGTTCACCAAAAATAAAAGAAATTTAAAAAGTTAAAGGTAAATAAAACATGTAGAATTTTTGAATTCTACAATACCCCTCCCTTAAAATTTAAAAAAAAAATTTGACAAAGTTTTTTTTTTCTGTAAAAAAAAAGATTAAGTTAATCAATAATCTAAGCACCACACAAGAAAAATTAAAACTTCTCTTAAACTCAAATCATTTAACTAACTACTCTTAAAAAAAAGAAAACCCAAGTTTGTTAGGTGCGCGCAAACCTATCAAACAAAAGCTCCTGAATGAAAGCAAAGTAAAAAAAATAGAAACGTTTATAGCTAACGATTAACTTAAGGTAATCTAGTGAAGCATGAAACATAATGGCAGCTTACAAAATTGAAATTGGACAAATTTGGTAAAGGGGTGCCAGGTATGCCACAAAAGGGAAAAAACAAAGAAAAAAAATTTTCTTTTTCTCTTTCTTTCTTTCCTCTTTAAAAAGTTATTCATATGAAACAAAAAAAAAGTAAAACAAGTATATATCCTCCCCCCAAAATTGACATAATATAAAACAATTTACTCAGAAGTTAAACACAAATTTTGATCAAAAGTTATACCTTAACACAGTATTGTGATACTAAAAATAAAAAGAAATACAACTTTCATATTCCTCGACAAGAAAGGAAAATTGAACGTAACCTCTACATCAAATACATTCAAATTTGGCAAAAGAAGATCCACAATGGTTGGATTTTCATGTAACAATTATATATCAATTTCTGGAATACATATTGAACAATACAAACAACATAATATAAACAAAAGTGCACATTTTTCTGATAGCTATCATTAACAAAAAATTTTGAGTGAAATAAAAATTTCAAATAATTATGAATTACATATTGGTTCACTTAATTTACAAGAAAATGTAACTCATTAGACATATCCGGGAAATCGGGAACAAAATTTTGAACTGAATGGTAATTCCTATAAGCAACAAAAAAAAAATTTATTCTTTAATTTTTAAATTAGAGGGAAAAAAATTATCGCTGCACTCGCCCATTATGTCTGGGTCTTAAATTGTAAGGTGGAGGGAAAGTTACAGTCCCCTGGACTTCCAAAGAATCCAGAACCTGCCTTAAAAGGATATCCTCGTCAGGAATGCCTTCAATATTTTCATTAACTGGACTATCCTCAACCTTATCATTACCTGAATCTACCTGATCAGCAATTAGTTCCCTACTGTCGCTTGTATCGTGTTGAATCCTGTCACTAATTTTAGTTAAATCTTCAATATGTACTATTCTAGTACAATCTTGCCTTGTCTCATGTTTTATTTGTACAGACACAGGTGAAAAAAATTTAGTAATAACAAAAGGACCTTCATTAAGTTTTGCAAATTTTTTGCATTGATTCCTTTTAATTGGAAGGATTGAACCAGAAAACCCTGTCATTAACCTTAAGATTTGGATCCCTAGCAACCTTCAATCTCCTGTTCCGTCTGTCGAGAGAAGCCTGCTCAAATTTAATTTTTGCCTCCTTATAAATTACCTTAAATTTATTCAATAAGTCGTCAGTGTAATTAATAGTGTCAGAATAAGAAAATTTAACTGGTGTATTGAGTAATTGTCGTGGTAAATTAAATTCCCTACCAAAAGTCAAAAGTGCTGGTGAAAAGTTAGTAGTATCATGAGTAGAAGTACGATAAGCAAGTAGAGCATAAGGTAACTTACTATCCCAATCGGTGTGTGAAGAATTAACTAAGTGAGTAAGAAAGTTAGCTATTGTTTTATGTGTTCTCTCAACTACGTTACTTTGTGGTCTGAAAGCAGTAATATTAATTTTCTTAACCCCTAAAGCCGAATAAATTTTTCCCATCCCTTGACTAATTAAGTTAGATCCCCTATCTGAAAACAATTTAGTGGGTGTACCATATCTACAAATAAATTCCATTAAAACCCGAGCTATAGTCTCACTCTCGACAGAAGGCACAGGGAAAGCCTCTAACCATTTTGTAAAATTGTCAGTAAAAGTTACTATATATATCTATTGCCTGACTCTGTAATTGGCAAGGGACCAACAACATCAAAATATATATGTTCAAAAGGACCATTAGGCATTTGCACACTTTGAAATGGAACAGGGTGTTTAGGTTGGTGTGCTCTTCGACCCAAGCAACTCTCACAAGATTTAACCCAATTAGTTATATGTTTAACCATTTTAGGCCAGAAAAAGGATTTTTTAATTCTCTTAATTGATTTATGAATGCCCTGGTGGCAAACTGCTGCACTATCATGGTAAATTTCTAAAACATTATTAATTAAGGATTTTGGAATAACAAATTTACTTTCATCTTGTTCATTACTATCTTTAAATTTACACATTAGTATGCTTTTATTTAAATAAAATTTATATCTTTTTGAATTAGAATTACTGGATTTTAAATCTTCTTTAATTTGTTTGCAAAAACTATCCTCATTCTGCTTTTCTAAAAGCTCTTCGAAAGAAATATCTGGTAAAATGGTAACTGTTTCTGTCATAAATAAATTAGTTTTAACTGTTTGAGCCTCAGAAATATTTCTAGATAAAAAATCAGCGATTCCATTGGCTTTTCCTGGGAGATAAAAAATTTCATAGTTAAATTGAGATAAGGATAAAGCCCATCTAGCAATCCTACAAAATGAGTCCTTTAATTTTAAAGATCCAGTGACAGGAGCATGGTCAGTAAAAATTTTGAATTTTTTACCCAATAAATATTGTCGAAAATAATTAGTGAAATACACTATGGAAAGAGCCTCTCTTTCTGTCACCGAATACCTGGTTTCGGGAGACGTTAGTTTTCTACTGCCGAATGCAACAGATCGAGGGAAATTATCTTGCATTTGGCATAAAACCGCACCTATGGCAACTGAGCTAGCATCAGTATACAGTACAAATTCCTTTTCCATGTCAGGGAGAAGTAAAAAAGGGTCACTTTTCAAAGACTTTTTTAAATCATCAAATTCATTCTGAGCTTCAACTGACCACTTGAAGACAGATTTCTTTTTAGTTAAATTTGTTAAGTGTAAAGAACGGTTACTAATATTAGAAATAAATTTACGATAATAATTAATTGAGCCTAAAAATTTTTGAACATCAACTCTATTTTTTGGTATAGGAAAATTATTAATTATTTCAATGTTACGTTGATCAGGAAAAACTTTACCTTTATTAATGACAAATCCTAAATAATTAATAGTCTCAGTAAGAAATTTACATTTTGAAGGTTTAATTTTTAAATTATGCTGTAACAACCTTTGGAACACAGCCTTTAACTTAGGAAAATGGTCATCTATTGTTTGACTTGAAACAATAATATCATCAATATAAATACCTACATTAAGTGGTTCTAACCCTGACAAAACAATGTTCATGAGTCGTTGAAAAGAATTGGCACTAGTGCGAAGCCCAAAAGGTGTTCTGGTATATTGATATAACCCCTGGTGAGTAGTAATTGCTAGCTTATGGCGATCTGCCGGATCCACACACATTTGATGGAAACCACTAGTTAAATCAATAGACGAGAAGATTTTTCCACTCGACAAGTTATCAACGGCTTCAGTTATGTTTGGGATAGGATAGGCATCAGGTATAACCTTAGTATTTAATGCTCGAAAATCTGTCACAAATCTATATTCACTATTACTTTTCTTAACTAACATAACTGGAGAGCTATATGGAGAAGTTGAGGGCTCTAAAATTCCAGCTTCTAACAAAATATTTAATTGCTCATTCATTTCTTGCCTTAAATGGTAAGGTACCTTATAGGGTCTCTTACGAACAGGGATATCATCCCTAAGAGGAATTTTATGCATTAAAGTAGTACAGTCGGGCAAATCTTTAACAGATTTTGCAAAAACAGCCTTATTCTCTTCTAAAAATTTTAAAAGTTTATTTTTAGTTGGTTCCTCTAAATGATCAATTTTGAAATTTTGTTTAAATTCTAACTCTACCTCCTCTAAATCTCCTATTTCCTCTTCATTAACATTAAAAAGTTCCTTATTACAATCATTTGAAGAAATAGCACTGGTAAAATTAACTAAATTACAATTTTTATTTACATTTACATCAAAATTATTTGTATTCATTAACAAAACAGAAATCTTATTTTTATCTTTTAAATTTACAACTGAACGAGCAATAAAAAAATTAAATTCTCTTGTAACAGGTTCAGCTAAGAACAAACCGGGTTGGAAATTTCCTCTAATATTTACAAAAACAAGTTTTTGTGACAAAGGTGGTAACTGAGTCTTTTTATTCAAATATCCTTTAACTTCAGCCATATCTGATGCTTTTTGTTTACATTCTTTATTTACATTAACCCAATCTATTTTTTCACCCTTAATACATAAAACCTTCTCCCCATAATCAAGATTTGCTTTATTGTCAATAAAAAATTGATGACCCAAAATGACATTAAAATTTTTAGAAATAGTAGTAGGTGAAATCAAAAATTGTAAATTACATTTAATTTTCCCTATAATGATTTTAAGTTTAACTTGTTTCGAAATTTTAATAGTATTACTTAAAGTTTTAAGTTCAGTACAGCATGGAAAAGTCTTAACCTCTTTCGGTAAAAGAGATTCCTCTATTATATTTACAGAAGCACCCGAATCACATAAAGCCAAAGCATGTTGTCCGAGGACCTCAATTTTAATTTTAGGTAAAATACTAAATTCAGACAAGAAAATTTGTGCCTTTTGGGGTGTTTTCACCTGAGTCTGCACAACAGGACAGGCCCCCCCTACTAGTTTAAAGCAGCTGGTTGAGGATCATCAACTCTAACCCGACAGAATTTTCTAATGTGGCCCATTCTTCCGCAGCGGAAACATTTTATGTTTCTCCTAGAGGTAGAGCTTCTATTTGCATCAGATTCTAATTTGCTGACTTTAGCAGTTAGCTGCTCAACCTGATCAGCAAGCTTAGTACAAATTGCAACAAGCTCATTTGTAGGAGTCGCAGGAGCCGGAGTGGCCTCAGCCCTGTATACCTCAGTTAAAGGGACTGCAAACGGGTTGTGCACATTTTTTATAGCCAAAAAGGCTTGTTCCTCAATCCTGGCAGCTGACTTAACCTCCTCTAAAGTTAGGGGATTTTTTGAAGGGACCCCTCTTAAAATTTGGGGATGAAGATTTGTCTTTAGCATATTAATTAGCATCTTTTCCTGTTGGATTTTTGCCATAGCAGGGTCACATCCTAAATCTAATTTTTTAACTTTCTCAAATGCCTGGGCAATAAATCTGTCAACAGGAGTATTAATATCATGTTTAAATGACATAAAGTCAAACAATGCTTGAGAGGGAGAGATTTTCTCCCCAAAAGCTTTCAAAAGAGCTGTTTTTAAATCTTTATATGATTTAACCGATTCTCTAATTTCCTCACTGAGCTCTCTGGCTTCATCGAATAATCGATCTCTTAATGCAAACAATTTGTCACTTTCTGACCAGTTAAATTGAACTGCATAATCCTCCAAACGTGCCAAAAATTCCTTAATTTTCATACCACTGTTCCCACCCCTAAAAATTGGCAATGACATAAGCGATGAAGCAGTTAAAGCCACTGGGATGATATTGGCAATTACGTTTGGAAGACCAGGCGAGTCAGTATTCTCATCAGTATTCATGATTCAAAACAATAATATAATACAATAAAAACAATATAAATACAATAAAATTAACCTGGCATAACCTGGTCACCCCTCACAAATTGAGTCACTTCTTAATAAAAATACATGTGTATATCAAAGGCTGAAAGTAAATTTTAAAAAAAAGAAAAGTCACGGCACCAATTTTGTACCGTGAGTAAAAATTTTTGGTACAATTAGTTAGAGTTTAGGCCGAAAACAACTAAAAAACATAAAGATCGTATAGTTTTAACAATATTAACATAAGTACACAAAAGAAAAAAAATAATAAATTAACCTAAATTTGCCAAAAGGTTCGATTAAAAAAAAAGATTTATTTATAAAAAAAAATCACTTACCTAAAGCTTTAGAATACACATGCTGAAAAGAAAATACTACCCCCCCCCCTTATTTATCTATAACATATTAAGTAAAATAGAAAAACCAACATTTTATTGAGAAATGACTCCAATCATTAAGATAAAAAAAAATATTTATTGTAAATAATAGCATGGTAAATTAAGCATCAGGATTATAAAATATAATTTTAGGTTTTAAGGTTTTAAAATGCAGGGTAGTTGGCAAGGTTTACGATTTTTTAAACTTAAAGTTCACTAGATGAAAAATGGAAAATAACTGTCCAGTAGCTGCATTCACACTATTACTATTGCAATTAGAAAAGAAACGAAATCATACCACGTGCCGCCTGGCACTTCATCATGATGTTAAATGAACAAGATCTTGATCATCATTTCATCTTCCTTTAATTCTTAATCTTCACATAAGCTTCTGTGCCGCATGGCACGCGTTTCTATGGAATTCCACATGGCTTTCTTTCTTCAGTCAAAACCTCGTGGAGCACGACGTCTAACAGGTAGGAGAGCGAGAGAGAGAGCAAGCTTTTTTGCACACCGCGCACACTTCCTTTTATATACTTTCCAAAAACGCCACCATTGCCAACACCTCATAACTCACAAAAAGAAATAATTTTTCAAAAATAAAATTATTTTAACAAAAATTGAAAGATAATTACAAAATAAAAATACCTTGCATATGTTGTGAAATAACTTAATCATTTAACTATTTAACCAAATTTAAAAATTTAATTATAAAAACATATCAAATCAGCAGAAGAAAAAAAACTTAAACTGAATAAACTGAAAGAAACCTTAAAAACTTGGATCATTACAATCCAGTAGTAACTGATGCTGCCACCTGTCTGCTAAAAAAGAAGCTAACTGAACAAATGTTTTTAAAAAAAAAAACCTGTTCACTATTATTCAAAGAAACAGTTAAATAAATTTTTTAAAAGAAAAAGTTATTAGTCTAAAATTTAAATTAAATTAAATACCTAAAAAAAACTGAACTCTTACAAGTAAAAATAATAAAGTTTACCAAAAATAAAAGAAATTTAAAAAGTTAAAGGTAAATAAAACATGTAGAATTTTTGAATTCTACATCCACCGCTAGTTGTCCACACTATACTCTGTTGCAAGTTTGAAAAAATCCATTATATCTATGAAGAGAGCCTGTTTGCATCGAAGGACCAAATGAATGTCAACCTCCCAGCGCGAACAGGTATCAACATCGCCAACTCTTGAAACGACGTTCTTTTTGCTTGCTTTCTTACTTTGTTCTTGCTCTCTTGTGGCGAGGCTTTTGAAATGCTGACAAAACTAACAAATATTCTGAAAGGTTTAGTTTATAATTATCTACCACTCTATGAAATATTTTGCAAAAAAAAAAAAAAGCATCGCTGTTGGCAGCCCTTGTAATACTGGCAAGTCCACGCTATAAGCCTCACCGCTAGTTGCCCACACTATACTCTGTTGCAAGTTTGAAAAAATCCATTATATCTATGAAGAGAGCCTGTTTGCATCGAAGGACCAAATGAATGTCAACCTCCCAGCGCTAACGTGTATCAATATCGTTAACTCTTGAAACGACGTTCTTTTTGCTTGCTTTCTTACTTTGTTCCTGCTCTCTCGTGGTGAGGCTTTTAAAATGTTGACAAAACTAACAACTATTCTGAAAGGATTAGTTTATAATTATCTACCACTCTATGAAATATTTTGCAAAAAGCATAGCAGTTGACAACCCTGTAATACTGGCATATCCACACCTATAAGCCTCACCGCTAGTTGCCCACACTATACTCTGTTGCGCGATAAGAAAAATCCATTATACCTACGGTGAGAGACTGTTTGCATCGAAGTGCCAAATGAATGCCAAGCGCCCAGCGCGAACAGGTATCAACATCGCCAACTCTTGAAACGACGTTCTTTTTGCTTGCTTTCTTACTTTGTTCTTGCTCTCTTGTGGTGAGGCTTTTGAAATGCTGACAAAACTAACAAATATTCTGAAAGGTTTAGTTTATAATTATCTACCACTCTATGAAATATTTCGCAAAAAGAATAGCAGTTGGCAGCCCTGTAACACTGACATATCCACGCTATAAGCCTCACCGCTAGTTGCCCACACTATACTCTGTTGCAAGTTAAGAAAAATCCATTATACCTATGGTGAGAACCTGTTTGCATCGAAGTGCCAAATGAATGTCAAGCTCTCAGCAGTAACGTGTATTAATATTGCAAACTCTTGAAACGACGTTCTTTCTGCTTGCTTTTTTATTAATATTAATAACAGTTATTAACACCAATAATTTTAAGTAATAAGAATTAATAAAAATGAGGTCTGAAAAATCGTAGAAAGTATGTCTTTCGATTCGCATTTAAAGAAACTGATGAAAGAATAATTGCTTCTAGCAGACGATTTTCTTCCACAGCTAAACAAAAGTAAAAATTCTTAATCTCGCATCTGATTTGTCAAGTGAATGTCAGAGTAAGACGTGCCATCTTTATTTGTCCAATCAAATCCAATGCTCTTGTAACGTTATATAGTTATTTTTTCAAAAGCGAATGTTCTCTTATTTATTGAAATATATCAAGTCTAGGATTCCTGAAAGGCTACGAAACTATAGCCTTTTTTTAATATTTCTATTATATTTAGCGTGAAATATAGCACGAATTAAATTTCTGCCTGACGTGTTTATCTTTAAAAAACTTTTATATTGTTTTGAAAGCATATTTGTATAATTTGATAACGAAATAAAACAGAACTAAATGCAATAGCGGATGATCACTTAATATACCGCAATGATATTTTAAGTTGCAACGGAGTATAGCACCATGCGTAGTCATGCGTTACTTTAAGCCCTATTATCAGTTAATTAAGGAAAGGCAAATCAAAAATGACTATTGAAATATGTTATGACCATATTCTTTGGTAACATTATATCTCCTATAACTAAAAGCGATGAATAAAAACTATCTAAAGTTGTAGGCAAAGCTGAAGAAGTTATTTTTCGCCATAAAAACTTCGTTCCTATTTCTTTTTCTTCTTTTTTTTAATTTGCTGCATAACGCTATTTTTCAGAGCTCTGTCACAAAGAAAAATGGCAAAAAAAGAAAAAAAAAACATATTTTAAGTGCCTTACACTTGAAGTAATGTGATGATTTTAAACTATACATATAATCTTGCCGTGAAGAATTATCTGGGCTTCAGAACAGACAAACAACTGAAATATTTTAAAAGTAATTGAAATTTTTTTTTAAAAGTCGCCAATTTGGCGACATTTTTTCACCTAGATGAAAATTATCAAAATCGCTGCCTTATTCTGAGTTTTTGCAAATTTTAATGAGCCCAGGTAATGCAGCATTGAAGTAAGTTTTTAATTATTAAAAAATCAGACCACAAACGCTTTTCTTTTTCATAAAACTGTGACTTTTCTCCATATTCTTATTCCATTTTCAAAATAAGAGTGGACACCGCTGGCTTTAGATAGACTAAACTTGACCTAACAGCCATAAGTAACTGTTGCAAACTCACAGCAGTTATAAAAATAGCATATTATTAGCAAAATAGCATCATTTCAAATTACGACGGAGCCTTCGAAAAACAGCCTTATCAATTTAGTGCTTAATCTTGTAGGGTACATGTGAAAGTGTAAGCACAGCTTTTCCAATCTGCCAATATTAACAAAGGTATTTTGATAAATGACAGAAATATTACATTTGTCTTAACTAGCCCCTTCTTCCCTGCTTTAGCATAAAAAATAAAAATAAAGAAAACAATTACTTCTAACTAAAACGCTATAAATAAGCATAAGAACTAAAGCTTCAGATAGTAAATATAAATTTTTTATCTTTTAATCATTCAGAAATATTATATAAACATAGGATTTAGGACTCTTCGCTGTCCATGAAGACTAGTCCTAGTATGAACATATGAATCGTATCCAATGATAATATATAATATTGATAATATTAATGATAATCCTAAGATATGATGAATTCTAGTCCTAGTATTAACATCAATTTCAATGATATATATAATATTTTAATGTTATGCACATCATTAAAGTTGATAACCTTTTTAATTACAGAAAACATAAAAGAAATCATTATTAAAAGGTTATATATCCGTCAGCAAAATATATTTTTATCTAATAGAACGAGATTAGATGCAATAATGAGCAAGTAAAAAAGCTAAATATGCATGAAAAAAGAAAGAAAAGAAAAAAACTAAAGCTCCACTTGGAAAAAATAATTATTGGTTTTCAATTTCTCTATGTAATATAACGGATCGTTAAAATTTAACACCTTTTTAATTTACATAAAAGTAAAATAAAAAACGATTTTTAAAACAGTTCAAAAAAATTTCCGCCAGAAAAATACAAATAGGTAGAAGAAAAAAATTATATCTTAAACATAATTTTAAAAAAATCGAAAGTTCTGAAAATAGAATAAATGGAAATCCAAATTGGAAAGATTGAATGAACAATATTATAGCTGACGTTTTTTTATGTTTTCTGATTGAGATTCTTTGAACTGATAGCCAATTAGTATTCAAATTTACAGTTGCAAATGGGTATCATTTTAACTTCGTATCCTTCTCTTAATATTTTTAAATATTAACGTAAGGACTTTTTTGTATTTATTTAAATTAAGTTCTGCGTTACAGTGGTCTAAATCACCATTAATCAACCTTGCTAAAATATGATTAAAAATAATAATTTATGCATTTTGTTTACCACTTTATATTAAAAAAGAAAATACGTCGACAAAATGGAGTAATTCGGAAGCAAGGTCATACAAATGTATATAAACCACTATAAACTTTAAAAAAACGAAAGTAAAAGACTGTCAAAGTACATAAAATAATGTCCAATTAGTTCTTGCAAAAAACAAAATTAGAAACAAAAAGTAAAAAGCTAATGTTCCAAATGGAAAAAAAAATAATGTTTTTCTTTTTAATAAACGCTAAAGTATCATTACAATTAACTCGTTTTTAAACTACCTGAAACTATTGAAAGAAATTGCTAAAGCTGCTAAATAATATCGACCCGAGGAATAAAATTTGTTCGAATAAAACAAAGTTAGAAAAAAAAATTTAAACTTCTAAACATAAAATAAAAAAAAAACTTCGAATGAAAAGAAAGTACTTACTACCTAACAATTTGTTATTAATAAAATTTGTTCAAATAAAACAAAATTAGAAGAAAAAAAATTAAATTTACTAAACATAAAAAGCAAAGACTTCGAATGAAAAAAAAAGACTTACTGTCTAACAATTTATTATTAATAAAATTTGTTCAAATAAAACAAAATTATACAAGAATAAATAAAATACTGTCATTCGGGGTTACTTTGTGCAGCGGGGGCTACTTTGTGCAAAGTTGAATTTGGCATTTTTCAAGTGCTGCTATTCAGTATTATGTTTATTTCACGTTACAAATGTGTGGAATTTGAAGATAGAAGTCTCTTCTATTACTACAAACATTTTTTCGAATTTTAAAACAATCTCAGAGTGTGTTTCGTTCATCCAATGTCAACAACTTTCCGAGGACGTCGGATGTCGAAAAGTGTGCGTGGAAACTTTAGCTATGAAATGCAAAGACGTTGATAAAATAATTGTCGTAAGAGCAAAATTTTTTATTTATATATTAATAAACAATTATAGCATGTCAGCGTTAAAAAAATGTGAAAGTTAATAGCAAATAAACGGAAAATGAAAAAAAATGCACTTTGGGGCTACTTTGTGCAAAGTTTCATTCGTTTTTTTTTCGACAGAAAAATGGTCAGACGTTATAAAAAATACCTGAAACGAGAAACTACCGTGATTACACTTTAGAAAAGCTGCAACAATGTTTGCAAGCAGTTGCTGGTGGTATGTCGATTGCAGAAGCTTCTCGGAAGTACAAAATCCACAGAAATACTATCTCTAATAAAATTCACAAGAAACACGTGAAACTTCCTGGTAAACTATTATTTTTCTTCTGCAAAGATTCTTCTAATGAATTAATCAAACGATTTAACACATAAAAATATATTTTATAGAACATCGGGTGATTTTGACAGAAACTGAAGAGCAATTCTGTCATGTTCATTCAAGGATGTTATGTTCAAATTTAACAATATTATAAATGTTAATGAATGTGTAATAATTATTATTTTTAAAATTTTATCCATTTCAATGTTTAAAAATGTATATGGTTTCCTTTTGTTTAAACTCAAATGTTTTGAAATAAACATTCTTTTTAAGAAAAAATTCTTCAAAAAAAAATGGTTTTTTAACGCTGAAAATTTATTTTCAAACTAATATCTTCAGATATCTTGATGTTTTTGGCTTTAAAAATGTCAACAATTAACTTTTCTAACAATTTTATATCAATATTTTACTAAAAACATGATTATTAAACTGAATTCCTATCGCTGCACAAAGTAGCCCCATTTGGGGGCTACTTTGTGCAAGGTATGTTTTGACTTATTATTCGTAACTATTACATACAAATAATGCCAATATTGATCAAATTCACTCGTCTGAGTCCAGTTATTAACATAATATCGATACATTTCACTAAAGTTTGAATTAGTATGGTTTTTTTACATGTCAAAGTTCAAAAACTGCGAAATCCTGCACAAAGTAGCCCCGAATGACGGTAACATAAAAACTACTATGCGTAAAAAAAAAAAAAAAATCTTCGTATGAAAAGAAAGTACTTAGTGCCTAACAATTTATTATTAACAAAATTATTAATAAAAAAAAAAATTAGAAAAAAAAATTACATTTACTAAACATAAAAAATAAAATCTTCGAATGAAAAAAAAAAAATACTTGCTGTCGAACAATTTATTATTAATAAAATTTGTTCCAATAAAACAAAGTTAGGTAAAAAAATAAATAAAATAACATAAAAACTACTAAGCGTAAAAAAAGAAAAGCTTCGGATGAAAAGAAAGTACTTACTGCTTAATAATTTATTATTAATAAAATTATTAATAAAATTTGTTCAAATAAAACAAAATTAGAAAAAAAAATTAATAACAATAAAAAAAACAAAAGCTTCGAATGAAAGAAAAAATACTTTCTGTCTAACAATTTATTCTTAATAAAATTTGTTCCAATAAAACAAAGTTAGATAAAAAAATAATAATAAAATAACATGAAAAACTACTAAGCGTGAAAAACAAAAGCTTCGGATGAAGAAGAAAAAAAAAACTTGCTGCCTAGCAATTTACTCGATATAATACATACGTACATATAATTTAAACTGAACACCCTCTTAAACTAAATAAAACGAATGAATAACATCGCTAAAGTAATATCCGTTCGAAGAATAAAATTATTTCTAGTAAAACAACCTTAGAAGGAAAAATAAAAAGAATAAAAAATTTAGAAAGAAAATAAAAGTTCTTCTAAATTGAAGTAGCTTTTGAGAAGAACCGCACACCTGTAATCCGTGCAGCGCTTTTGGAAAACCCGAAAAAAGTTCTATAATTTTTCAACTTACTATACACTCCTTGAATATTTCTATTTTACTGAGCATGCGTCTTTTTTTTACGTTCGGCGTGATTGGTTGTTAATGTCAGGTGACCAGGAAAAAACAAGAAACGGCGCTGTTTCAAGGGAAACAACAGTTAGGCAAGCGTCTCTCTCTTGTTTTCATTTCATATGGAATTTTCAGGTGTACCCGATCGCTGTATGTAATCGTTTTCAAAAAGATAAACATGTTTCTGAAGTACTTTATATATTTTGTGACTGGTAAGTTTTCTTTTAAATTCAATTCTTTCAAAATTTTACCAATTTTGTCTCTTAAGAATGTTAAGTCTAATGACATTATCGTTGAAAACGTAAGAGAAAAAACTAAATAAGAGAAAGTTCTATCTTCTCCCACGCTGGTGACACGCCCCTTCGTTCGAACGTATTGGAAGTTTTTATTTTGAACAGAAATTAGGTTAAATTTAGCTTTGATTGTCCATAATTAACTCTACAAAAAAATTCTCAGTATTATTCAATCAAAATTTGCATAAATATTTTTTGTTATTTATTTTTTTTTTTTTTAAGTTTCGGAGATTTGATTTTTTTTTCCCTACGTAAATTACTGTTATATTTGAAAAAAAAAATGTTTTTTTCTTCACAAAATTAAAATTATTTTTTACGACTGATTTTAAAGAAACAGGTAAGAATGTAACCTAAACTGTATTAAAAAAAATATTGAGATTGTCGTTTTAATTTTTATATATTTATAACTTAAGTGTTTAATATAACACTTAAATGTTAAAAACATGGTACATACAATTTTTCAATTAATTGCTTTTAATCTATAATTTTGGTTTCCAATTATTGTTAAAAATGTAAATCATGCATGAAAGCTTTATTTTCTTTGGTCAGTTGTTTTTCTCTTATGCTATTCACAATGAAATTTAGTTAAATAATCATTCAACCTTGAACTTGTTCTTATTCTACAAAATAAACTAATAAAAGATAAAAAAAAAGAAGCTTTTCTTTAAAATAAATCTATCGTAACCTTTATGAAGAACAGAAACGAAAGAAAAAGCTGTATTCTTTTTCCGTTTCTTTTATTATTTTTTTTAAATTAGAATTTTTATTTTTTTTTTTTTTCATTTTCTCTTCAACTTCCTAACCTCAGTTGATTTATGTATGATGCAATAGTAAAAATGTTAATTTTACTTTTTTATTGAGTAACAGTTGTGGCCTTTTTTATTTTTTATTTTATTTTTTTTTAGCTTTTAGAAGAGCAATTCAATTTGGTTTGAGTTGTTTGTTTTTAAATTCTCATTACAATCAGCGAATGCTTAAAATTGTTCTAAAAATTGCTACGACTATTTCTGCTAATAAACTTACAGTTAGCTATAATTTTAATTTCAAGAAGTCGAAGCCTATTGATGAATCATTAGTTTAGTGATTTAATCACTAAAATACTTTTTATTGGAAAATGCTACTAATGAAATTATTTTTAATCAAACTATTTTTATTAATTAATTGAAATTATTAATGAAACTATTCATACTATTTTAACTTGTGAATGCCTAGCAACGAACTTACTGTGAGTTCATTTTTTTTCCAGTTCAAAAAAGCACTAGTTGCTCAGTAGTAACTACTCAGACATCATTCTGTAATCAATAAATAGTTCTTGGGTGGTAGCTAATGTAAGAAAATATCCACTTAATTTTAAGCACAGCGATACTACATCTTTTTTCATGCCGTTTCTATGTAAAAGTTGGAAGTTAAAGTACTTCAAATTACGGAATTGTAACTGACCAATAGAAATATGAAGTCATTTAACAATTTACAACTAGATTGCAGAATTGCACTAACTAAAGATTTACTATAGGTGAAAAAATAATTATAACATATTTATTTTAAACTTAGTTTAAACGAAGTGAAAATTTTCTTCTTTTGGATACCTTTTTCTGTTAATAAAAAAAGATTGCAGCTCTTTTTATAATAATCTAGATTGCAAAATTAGTAATGTATTGTAGAGGGCTTAGATTTTTTATTTTTATTTTATAGACTAATGTATCTTGTTACCCATAGACTAATAATTAATTTTACTGACCATCTTGCACAACTTCTTACATTTTGGATGCCCTAATTTTATACTCAAAGTGTTTCTATTTTATACTAGATATAACAATTTAATTTTTATACTCAATATTACAATAAGAAAATAAAAGTATTTATAGTGAACGATTTTATAAATAGCTATAATTTCTTTTTCTTTTCAATCTAGAATCTGCGTCCTTTTAGTAAAATCCTATATTTTTAAGAATTGTATAGTAATTTTAGGGTTCGGGACCCCACCCCCTGCTCGGTGCTTTCACTAACCATTTTTTCTAAAAGAATCAAACAATTTTCCCGATACAAATCAACACATTTTTTCCAATTCAATCTATTTTTCAGATCGAAATCGGAAATTAAACCATTTTTCCAATACTTAAGCATCCTTTCTAGATTTTCAGATAGAATTTTTCTTTTAGATAGAATTTAGATAGAAATTACATTTTCAGATAGAAATTAAATAGAAAAATAGTTTTAGAAAGAAATTTATTTCACTTACCCCTATGTATTTTTCTTAATAAATTTAGCCGGTAGAAATTTTTTTCACAATTCTATTATAGTTTATTTTAAAGTGAATATTTCCGTTGTATAATATTTGGAATAATTTAAATTTTATTCAGAAAAAAATATTACATTGAAGGCGGAATATAATTCTTATAAACTACTGTTATGTTTTGAAACTACTTCATGAAATAAACATATTTCCGAGAGCTACATATTTCTAACAATATTTATTTTAGTTTCAAAATAATCATTTTAGAGTTTTTAATTGATATTGTTCAGTACTTTTCCTTTGAAAACCTGTTGAAGTTAGCACTTAACGAAAAAAAGAAACGAAAGTATGCCAGTAGCAAATAGTATAAAGTTTTCTTTAAAAAATATTGCTGAAACAAAATGTTTTGAAAAATTAATTTGTTTGAACTTTATAATCATGAGAACAAATTTTAATTAGTTTGAAAATTGTTTTATTAAACTTTCTATCATTACAAATCAAACTTATTTCGCTTAGTTTACGAACTTACTTTTAGTATTTTTATTCCACATTATGTTTAATATCTCAAAAAGGAAACAGCTTTTCTTTTTTTTAATGAAACATTACATTTAGCTAAGTGAAATTATAATATTCGCAACAAATCTACATAGTTTATTTTATAATTTATCTGAAATAGTTCTGTAACATTTTATGTCGCGAAACTCTTAAAATTTTTCTCTGTGCCACGCCTATATTTTCCCAACGGCGCATGAGCAAAAGCGATACAAAAATAAAGCTTTTCTGTTGTAAGAGTTTAATAAAACTGAGCTTTTAAACATCGAAGTTAATTTTAGTTATTAATTGTATTTTAATAGTAGATAGTAACATTTTTCTCTATGGCATGCCTTTATTTTTCAAACGGCGCATGAGCAAAAGGGTTACACATACATAAATAAAGCTTTTCTGTTATAAACGCTTAATAAAACTTAGCTTTTAAACATTAGAGTAAATGTAAGTTATTAATTATATTTAATAGTAGATAATTTTCATGTGAAGCTAATAATATTAATTTTATTTTAGAATTATAGTTAATAATAACACAGGTAAAAGATAATATTTTTTGAATTTATACAAATACTTGATCTTACATGTGTTTGAAATCTGAAATTAGTTTTGTTTGGAAAGGAACAGATTTTTTTTCTTTCAAAATGATATTTTTTGTTAAATTTATTTTTTAACTGAATGTACAAATTCATAAGGAACGTACAGATTTATATACATACATGTATGCACTTGCCAGTTCACATTTGAAAATGACATTTTGAAAAAAAAAAAGACCTTAACGTATCCAAGGTTACCATGATTGATTAAAAAAGTCAAAAAGTGATAATTAATAAAAATCAAAATTTTATTGAAAAAGGTTAAAATTAGCAACTTTTTTTAGCATATTTTTTCAGTTTACTTTTGAAAGTGAATGCTATAAAAATATTTGCTTTAAATATAAATAATTTGAAATGGGAATCATAGTGGTGCTACGATTGAGAAATTAAAGAGATCATAGATAAATAAAAATTTATTGAGTTTCTACCACTTTTTAAATTTTTTATCGCTTTGTGGCATCCCTGTCTATCGTATCAAAGACTGAAATGATAATCATCTTCTTTCTGCCACTCCCTACGTAGCAGAGAAGTGGGACTTTTTGCATACACTCAGGTGGATTTTACAATAATCTTGGTTCTGAATATATTATAATTAAATTGTATAAAAACTATAACTAGTAGAGAGAAACGGATTGCAGATTTGAAATCAGCAACGCAAAAATACATTAGATATGTCCAAAAATTCCATGCAACAGAAAACTAAAAAAGTCCCCTCTCCCAGTGTAATTAATAGAGCAGGTCTAAAACAAAAATTAACAGCAATTAATTCGTTTACTAATTATAGCACATTAATTTACGTTTGGAACATAAATATAAATAATTGTATATTTAATAAAAAGGTGACAAAGATGCTTCGTGTTATGCCAATTACTATGAGAATTAATATAATATAGTAGTAATGTATTACTACCAATTCTCTATTATGCTATATTATGGTAGTAATTAACACCAACACATTTTTGCCCGGTGACGAGTTAACTCGTCATTACACTTACAGTATCTGTTTTATATTATGAAACCAGAATATTAATTTCATTTCCTTTAATGTAAATAAAATTTATTCGAGTTTAATTAGAATGTTTTCTTTTGCGTCCATGTTCAATTACTAAATTATAATCAATGACAAGACATAGTGTTTGTGTAAAATTTTCCGGTCAACAAAATGTTAATATGTTACTCGCCTTCATAGCGGCAAATATCTTTGACGCAAAATTATCTAAGAATTTTTAAACTAAACTTTTGAATATAATTTTTTTTAAAATTCGATATTAATAAAAAATTCTGCATTATTTTTTCTACAATAGTATCTCTCTATTCTAAAAAAAAGTTTTTGCAGTTAATTTTGTCCCCTGAAAAACTTTTTAACTACGTGATGAAAATCTAAGATTAAGGAATCAATTCATTCAGAATCTTTCAGGGAAGACATTTAGGGCATTCAAATCTTTTACATAATTTTAAATTTTTATTTATTTTAGTTTTAAAGCACGATTTTGCAGTTAATAATGAAGAATAACCGCCGTTCACAACAGCCAATCACATGTCTGAAAACGGCAAGCTTAAAAAAGCGATTTACAAGTCTGAATTTTCTTTTTCAGAGATGCAACCAATCACAAAATAGTTAGAATTTCATTCTTCAGTTTTACAACATCTCAACTTATTTCGTATTGATATATTGATTAATCTGATTATTTGTTTTCTAAAACGTTAATTCGTAAGTTTAATCTGGTTCCGGCATATAAGATAAAGTTGAATGACAAGGAATTTAATTAATATGCAATACAGTAAATAAGCGAAGAGATATTTTATAAAAGTATTTAATGAAAAATAATAACAGCGAAATATATGCGTTTGCGAAGCGTTCTATTTACATCTCTGAATGCTGCCACCTATTTTTATGAAAGTTAAACTATTCTCTGCTATAATAAAATTAGACTTATGCGAACCTTACATTCTATTGATCTAAGTGACGATGGGATTTGTATTTTAAAAAAATGTGATAAGATTCGCTTAAAAAATGTTGACGTTATTATATGGGACGAAGCAAGTATGATTCCCAGAAAAGCAATAGAAATGATCGATAGAACTTTTCGTGATCTTCTAGCTAATGAGATACCATTTGGTGGTAAGATAATAATTTTAGGTGGAGATTTTCGACAAGTGTTACCTGTCGTTAAAAAAGCTACACATATGCAGGTTATTAATGAAACTATAAAATACTCTTTTCTTTGGCCATTTTTTGAAATCCTTCATTTGACAATTAATAAAAGAGTTAAAGCTGGTAACCAAGAATTTGCCAATTGGTTGTTGACAATTGGCAATGGAGAACTTTTACATCTTGATGCAAGCACTCCTGATCTTTATTGTAAAGATATCATTTCTTGGTTTTTTGAAAAAATTGATTGTCTTAATACTAACTTCATTAATCACATCATATTATCACTGCAAAATGATGAAGTTAACAAAGTTAATGAAAATATTTTATCACGTGTGCCAGGTGAAGAGGTTATAAGTTATACAAGTAGTATTGATAAGGCCACACTATATGGAGTAGATAAATCAGACGGGAGAGAAGAAGAAGCTACTTTAAGGTATTCTATTGAATATTTAAACTCCATAAATCTCCCGGGACTGCCACCTCATCAGCTCAAATTAAAAGTTGGATGCATTGTAATGCTGATCAGGAACATATCTATTGTTGATGGCCTTTGCAATGGAACTCGATTGACTGTTCTTAAAATAGGGAAAAGAGTATTGACTTGCCAAATTGCTACTGGTAATAAAAATGGTAGTATTGTCAATCTTCCAAGAATAGAATTAAATACATTATCAAGTAATTCTTCCTTACCATTTGTGCTTTATCGACGACAATTTCCTGTTAGATTAGCTTATGCCTTAACAATTAATAAGGCCCAGGGCCAAACCTTCGATAAAGTTGGGCTATATATTGAACGGCCTATTTTTTCTCATGGTCAATTATATGTGGCATTGTCAAGATGCACAACGAAGGAGAACATTAAAATATTTATTAAAGATGATCCTGTCATTAACAATATTGTATATAGAGAAATATTATAACATATATATATAATGTCAAATTTATAAATGTATTTAGCGTAAAGAAAATGCTATTGGTGCATTGTTTATTTTAATTCCGCAAAATTAATGTTTTCATTTATAGTTATTTTGCTGAATATTATTAAAATATTTTTTTAAAAATTACCCTGTTCTTAACAATATTGCTTATTGAAAAATATTATAGTGTTTGCATATATATATATATATATATATATATATATATATTGAATTAAATGTGTTAAAAATATATTCATTTCTTTGGGACAAAGTCTGTATTATTGTGATTATCATTTTTTTTAAACAAGTTTCATATAAAGATTATATCTGCACATTGATGTTAATTTCTGACAATTTTAGCTCATTTAAAGAACAAATAGGACATAGAAGGAACTGTAGTCAACGAAAAAAAGTGACATTGATATTGACACACTGCTTATTCTGCATTTAAGAAAATTAATTCTTTTCGATGATAACAGTTAATATTCAGTTTAATATTGAAATATATGAAATCAAAGCATTGGTTTTGCGAAGCAAACCAAGCAAGAATTGCGAAGCAATTCTCCGGGGGTTGGCGAGCGTCAGCGAGCAGGGGGCGGAGCCCTCTAGTTATAGTAAATTTTATTATAGCTTTATAATAATTTTAAGAGCAATTAGAAATATTTCTTTTGTTTAACATGTAAATTGCAAAATTCGTAAAATTATAAATGATTACAATTAAAAGAAAAATTCTCTTAGTTAACGAGTACAACTTGATCCAAATAAACTTTTCCTGATCTTGAAACATTTAAATTCTTTTGTTTAATATGCAGAAAAAAAAAACGAAACTTAGCTTCTTTGTCAGCAATTATGGTCTTTATCGAAAATAAATCTTTCCGCATCGACGAAATGGACTTGAGAGAGGTTTTAGAAAATTCTTCACAAGTTGTCCTAACTTGTTTCTTAAAATGGAACCTGATTGTTTATTCGTCTCACCAAGGTTAAATCAATCAATTCATTATGCTGAAAGATTACGGTCCACCATCATTTTAATAAGAATGACGGATACAATCACAGTTACGTATCACTGCAACTTAGAATATGAGTGGAATACCACTTTATTATTTTGTGTTAACTTATTTGAATTTCTCTAAAACTTATAATAAGAGGCAAACATACAAAAACATATTGAAGCTGTTAATATGCAAAGATCGCAGGGATCGTAGCTCTTATGCTAATTAGTCAAGATATGGATTCAAAAAAATTGTAATTAGTATCTAATTTTATAACCCAGTATGGAACAGCTACCCGTTTTCGGGTTTACGGCTATCAATATTCATCTCCGTAGCCCTGAAATTTTAAGCACAATCCAGAATACGAGGGAGCTCCTGGATCCAGTATTGGGACCTAGTGTAGTAAATCTTTACGCCTACATTGGGACAAACTGGACTTCGTGAAGGACTATTTGGATAAACTAACCTGCATTTGCGTTACACAAAGAAAAAAACAACGAAAACCTCTCGCGGTTTTTCCGAACCCATGATCCGTCTACTGCTGAAGATATACACCGAAGAGCCATTACATTATGACCACCCTGCTAATAGCATGTAGGACCACCTTTAGCCCTCAAAACTGCTAGCACCCGCCGTGGCATTGATTCCACAAGGTGCTGATAGGTAGTCTGAGGTATCTGGTACCAAGCTCTCACCAACTGGTCCTGCAATTCCCTCACATTGCTAGGGGGTAGCGTGGCAGCACGAATTTGGTTTTCCAAGTAGGACCACAAATGCTCTATTGGATTAAGGTCAGGTGAATTTGGGGGCCAAGACATGGCTTGAAAGTCACTGGAATGTTCCTCGACGATTCGACCCTTATGACATGGTGCATTATCCTGTTGGTAAACACCATCCCCCACAGGAAAAACTGTTGCCATGAATCTGTTAACCTGGTCTGCAGCTATGTTCAAGTAGCTTACAGACGTCAGGGATTGTTCTATGAGGATTATGGGTCCTAATGTGACCCATGAAAACATTGCTCCTGGGCGCGAGAAACCATGAAAACCTGGTCGATCCCATTGTTATAGATGAAGGGTGGTCATAATTTAGGCTCTTCGGTGTATTTTAAGTCAGCACTGTGATTGATGCGAGCTGCGAACAGAAGTAGTAGCGAACAGCCATCGCTGGGATTCTAATTTGGGTCATTTCATTGGGATTCGAGCTTCCTATCCCCTGAGCCACCGCGACTCTGTAACGAGTACTTGAAGGGATTTATTTGTAATCAGGTGTAATTTTATCATAAAATAGGATACTTCTTCTCTTTTACACATGATTCACGGTAATGATAACTCGCATTATACTGTTTTTGAATCCTTGTTAATATGTTAAAAAAGTATTCTCCTTAATTGGGACAAATTATTTTTTAGCCCATTAATGTCCAACCACAAATTTCGCAATGATATGAAAAATAAAAATAGTATATATCATAGTATAGCAATCTATTTATCAAGAAAGAAAAAAAAAACAATAATATGGTTATGAAAGTCTAATCAACAATGAGGAAAGCGAGATTAAATATATCAAGACATGTTAGATTGCTGGAGAGAACCAGCAAAAGAAAATTGGATACAATAGTAGAAACCCCTCCAAGTTTACCTGGTATTCGAAATTGTTTTAAAGTGTTTCACCCTGCCTCCCTCATTCATCTTGCTTCAAAATATTTGAAAAATATTTGATTTTTCAAAATATTTGAAAAAAATGTAATTTTTTGTAGTGAACAATTTAACATTTCGAGCAGTTTTTACAATATTCAATTATTTATAAGATTTTGATCAAGCGTAACCAGAGGTCTGTTTAGAAGAAATTTGGGTCCGTTAACGGATCCTTGACAAAATATCTTTTCATAAAAACGGACCCTTCACAAAATATTTTAACTTAAAAACGGACCCTTCACAAAATAATTTATCTTTTAATCGGACCCTTCACAAATTTGTTTATCTTCATTATTGTTTGTTAATCGAATAAACCCTTCCCAGGAAGGGGGGGGGGAAGACAGACATAAACGAACTAAATTTTGTTTTCTGCAGACGCTTCTTCCTTTATTCGTCCGAAATTAATATTCTGCGTTCAGCAGTATAGGCTAAATACCAAATATTTGTATGTTGCATCGCTAATTTAGTAGCTGCAATAGCTGTTCATTTTTTTAAAAATTTAATTTTTTTAATTATAATTTTACAGTGTTGAGCATAATCTTGTATGTCTACAATTTAAAAACTCCTTGAAAAAGTTTTTTTTCAATAACGGACCCTATTTGCACAAATTCACAAAAGCAGGACTCTGGTTGAAAGAATGTGACTTAAAGTTTATTTTATATTTATTTTTTCACAATTTTACAAGAACGAACCTTTTACAAAATGTCTGGACAGACCCCTGGTAACGTGTTAACGAAAAAATTTCCTTTTAACAAAACCATGATTATACTTCATTTTACTTCCGAGAATTACAGAAACTTTTAATAAACAATTTTATATCTCACAGATACATTTAAAAGTTCATTTATGAAGTTAGTCTTGAGCTTCGATTGGTGGAAAGAAAATAAAAGTTTGTTTTCTTTTCGTCTACGTTTATATTTTAGACAGATGTTAAACCTATAACGATTTCATCAATTCCTTATTTCTTTATTTATCATTTTGTCCTCTATTTCAATCTTTTGTAGAACTGGATGTAGGGATCCAGGAAGTAGAGAAATAATAAAGATTAAACTATGGGGTCAAGTGGGGGTATTTTGGTTATAAAAACTGGCTTTTTCTACTATAAGTAACTGAAAGAAGTAGTTGAATACTTTCGAATATTTTGGTTGGTATTTACATTACATTCTAATCGAATACATTATATTCTGCAATTAATTTTGTTGAAATAATTTTTATCAAATCCTTTTTTTTATCATGTATTTCTGTTTTCTTAAAAGAAATTGCATGAGATTTTCGTCACTTTAAAAAATTATGAAATGGTTTTTATTCTTTGACAAATATGTTTATTAGTTAAAAAATACACATGTTTGAGAGAAATTAATTAAATAACAAATTTATAATGACATAAAAATTAGTAATGAAATGCGTTTCTTAATTAAAGCTATTCAAAAGTTTAAACAGTAAATAACAGATCTTAAATTTATCTTTATTTTAATTTGAAAATTAATACATCTTTCAAAAGTAAAGATCAACATAGTTATGAAATCTAACTACCTGGGGAGCACACCTCTACAAATATCGCGGCCACACTGTTCCATGCCTTCGATCACATTTTAGTGAGAGCTTATTTCTTCATTATAAATTTACTGTTTAGCTTCTTGGTTTTTGCAATAATAATTTTAAAAAAATGTCGAAAAGAACATGAAGACAAAAGGGATTAAGTTTAGACTCTGATATCGTTTAAAATATTAATTGATGCAAACACTGTGTCAAAAAGGTTTCCATCTCAGGCACAAACCATGTCATTCATTGAAAGATGTTTTATTTATATAACCTACGGTATGAGTCAATTTAACCCCTTAACGCACAGATTTTTTGAAAAAAAAACGGCAAAAAAAAAATCAATTTTTTTAATGTAAAAAAACACACTTTAGAACATTGTCTTTTCTTCTGGTGGACAATTTTGACATACTGCGCTTTAATTCCATGGAAAAAGGCTATATTCAGATATGATAGCTGCTTCGGACATACCATAATAATTTAATAAAACGGTAAATAACTACTAGATAAATTTTGCAAATATAAACTGGTGAATTACATAAGCCTACGAATTATTTAGAAATAGTGGTGGATAAAAATCTACTAATTTGAATTTATTAAACCAAGAATCACAATTGATAAACTACCACTTTAAAATATATATTTGCTGTCCGGAGCAAGTTGGCATCTCTGTAAGTGCTGTTATATGTAGTCGTCCATGCTTCAAATTGACGCGTGTTCGTAGAGATAGGTATATAAGAAACGTCTGTAAACCTAGTGTTAAAAATATTTTAACGAAGTTTTGATATGCATTCATAGCATTTAATAAGCTACGTATATTTTAAATAGCAGCAATTGTGAAAAGAATCGGTACAATTGGCAGTCGTTTGCTATCTTTATTTCAAAAATCGTTTTCAGATAACTGAACGATTCATCTCATCAATCGTAATAAAATGATCAATACATGTGGCCTAAAAAATGTTCTTTTGTTTGCCAACCCAATAAATAAACACGAAAGGGAGAGGAAGACAGCAGTCACGCAAAGATAGCTTTTTTCTTTCTTTTTTTTCTCCTTTTAAAAAGCGTGATCACGTTTAGAATACTGAATCACGCACTCTCTTTCTCGAGTGCCTGTCCGTGACGAGACCTTGCTCACCGTTTGATTTGAAATATAAAACCAAAATTTGTGTGTGACGGATGGCATCATACTTAACACTCTTCATATTTGAAGCGACATTGAAATATTTTAGTTTCCATTAAAATATGTTTGTTAATATAATATGTAAAACAATTCATTTTTGTTATTATGTGTGCATAGTTGACAACTTCTTCCATTTTAGCCGGCACATTTTTTCAAAATTCCGCTATATTTTAATCAAAAAAAAAAAAAAAAATTCCTTAGTTTAGTTGTACTGGATTTTTATCAAGCTTTTAAAATAATTATTAATAATTTTTACCCTAGAATTTCAGAGCAGTTTCTCTTAAATTTTTTCTACACCTGGATGTTGTTTTAAGGGCATTCTCAACTTTCATGATTTCCCACAATGATATTGACGTTTCTTTTATTTTTATTTTACCAGAGCTTGAACAAAACACAAAAGATGATTTTGCTTTATACATATTGTTATGTTGTTTATAAGTAGTGATGAATAAAATGATTTTAAATCAAATTAGTGAAACCAAGAATTAAACTGAAAAGTTCAAGTCCAACTTTGACTAAAATTTAAAATTTATTTTGTTATCATTTTTAATGTCAAAATAGCAGATCTAATATCAAAATAACAGATCATATCTGTCAAAAATAGAGCGAAAACTGTGTAGTTTTGCTACCACTTTTTAAATTTCTGTATAGATCACACACATTTCAAAAACGAATTTTTACGAGACTCGCTTACTAGTTTAATAAAATCGTATGAAGAGTTAAAGTGTGTGACTTAGCAAACTTAATGAGGTCTACCAAAAATAATAATAAATTAATTAGCAAATATGCTGATTAATTTGAGGCAGACGATATTTTAAATTACGAAATCAGACACAATAACGTACTTTCTTTGAATAAACCTACCTTTTTTTTCCGGCGGATTCGGATTTCTGACTCCCAATTTATCCGGGGTAACATTCTTCTTCTTCTCATTGGCACGACAGCCCAGGATGGGCCTTGGCTTTCTCAGCAAGCCTATGCCAAGACATTCTTCCCTTAGCCGCAATTTGAAAATATAGTCCCAATAGCTTGATCAGAGGAGCTGTCCGAAGTTCTGACCCCTTAATGTTAAATTTATTTTTTGCGCATTTCACCATATCTCGAGAACTTTGTAAACGAGTTTAAAATTTTTTGGACACAATTATAAAATTCGTATATCCAAATATAATTCCATGCAAAAAATAACTTTTATCAAATATTTATTATTTTTTTAATAAATACCGAACAATTTTTAGTTCTAAGGTATACACTTTTTTACACCATATTAAAGAACGTAATTTTATATGTCAAAATAAAAAATTGAAATAAAATCGGACAAACAGTTCCTGAGAATTTGAATTTTAAAAAAGTGGTATTTTTTGTGTCCCTTTATATTTTCGCGCAGTATGCATAAAAAAAGTGAAAATGAGTGAAATATGTGAAAGTGATCTGTGTGTTTGTACCTCATGCTCTTAATTATCATCTGCGCTACAATTTTTACAAACGGCAACTGATTATACGAATGTGTTGCATATTAAATATTTTAATTTATATTAATTTAAAAATTTGCGTTTATGATTGAAACATCAGTTTAAATCAGAAAACCTATCATTTTTTCCCAATCATTCCATATAGCTGTGCAAGCGTTGCAGAGGCAGTGTTACGTTTAATTAATCCATATCAAACGTATATCTGAAAACAATGCTTTCAGCCATCTGCATGTCATAAATATCGTAAAACTAATCAGCAAACGCTTTGTATTGCATCTTGTTGATTAATATTCCTGATTAGATTTCAACGTTTTCTGGATTAATGTAAGACGCATAACAGTGCAATGTCTATCACTAGAAATAGTATATTTGGAATGTTTTCAAAGTAATGTGTCACGTAAAAATGACATCAGCGACACACTGAAATGACAATGATATCATATTTTCTTCAGGGCTCGCACTCAGCATTCAATAAAATCGTAAATTTGGCGTATAAAATTGCGTTTTGGCGAAAGTATCAGAGACTGTTTTTTTTCCTCCGGAAATAAAAAATATCATCGAACTTTTAAGATTCAGTTCTAGAACGTGAAGATCCGATCATTAGATTAAAAGTTATTCAGGGTGGTCCTTCTATTTATTTATATTACATAATTTTTTTCTTGTTCACTTTTTATTTTTATATACATATTAAAATTAAAAAAAAAAAAAACAATAAAAAGATAAAAGAAAATGTTCAAAAACCTGCAACTTTATAAAAAGAAATCATGTGAAAGAAACCTGCATGATGACATGAAAGAAATCATGTGGGTAATGGAGATTTTAATTGATTTTTAAACAAAATAAAATTTTATTTTACAGATTAGTTTGTTTTGATCAATATAGAATGATCTAATAAAAATAAATTGCTAAGTCACGAATTTCCCGAGGGAATTGATTGATTTATATCATCAATTATGCATGCAATCCAACAAAAAATTGTAACAAAAGTATCTGAGATTGAAATTTGATTCTTTTTGTGATAATCGAAATAAAATGATTGAAAATATAATGATTATGAATCATTTCATTATCTATCCCATTATTACTCGAACTCATTTACATATCCAATTTTTCATATGTTTACTAATCTCTTCGAAGGTAATTTATGAAAAAGATATATAATTATCAGTTTTTTACAGAGTAATAACAGTTGTATTTTGTTTTTCTTTCATTAAATTTCATCGATAGCTATTTTCTAAATGTTAGTAAAATGTTGAGTTACATTGCCACTTCTTAGAAAATATTGTCTTCAATTGAAAATTTTATATAATTATTTTTAAATTATAAATAAATAGTGGTAGTTTAAAAAAAAATTCCAAATAATTTAAAAATGTAAAACACTAGTGGGCTGTGCCCCTTGCTCGCTAACGCTCGCCAACCCCAGAAAATTGCTACACAATCTTATATGGTTTGCTTCGCTCGCTACTAACTTAGGTACATTGCAAATGCACAAAATTTTAAGAATTCAAAACAATCATTCAAATCCATATAACAACTTTTTTTTAAAAAAAATTACATCTTTTTAGTAAATACTAAGTCATTAAAATAAATTTGAATTCAAATAAATGACATGTAATTCGTTAAACCTATTAGAAATGTGCTATAGTATAAAATCTTAAGATAAAATTTCTAAAACTGATATCTCTTTAAAAAGGTTAAAATTTTGGCTATAATTAAGTCTATTAAAAATTTAAATAAGAGAAATTGCAGTGGAAAAACCCTGCATAAACAAAACATTGAATTTCGGAAGAAATCTCGTTTGGTGAGAATGCTCTCTCTTGTCAAAAAATACAAAATAAACTGACCTCTAATAAAACTCCAAGGACTTCGAATCAAATAATTAAGGAAACTACTATCACGTTTAATATAAAAGGAAGATTTATTAACTAAACAATAAAATTACAGCATCGCAGTTCCAAAAAACAAATCTCACACTCACTCAAAAAAACAATTTACCTTCTAATTAGTCACCATAGCAACCACAAAACTCTTCTCGTTATCATCTATAAACTGATATATAATAAATAAATTATTTAACAAAAAATACGATGCGCATAAGCACATAATATTTTACACTCTGGTTATTTCCGTTTTTAGAAGCGCTATATGTTGAGCCACCCAATCTAGATTTGGCATGTGACATTTTTAGCGGCAATTATTGGTTGATTTTCTAGCGTTGCCATTCGGAGAGTTGTAATGAGGCTTTTTTTTATCGCCGTGTAAGAGAAATATATATATAGATATTAGTTCTATAAATTTTGCAACAAAGAAGCATTTTCCTAAACAACTGTATAAATAGGAAGTTATGTTATTTATGAATTTCCGTCATATGATGCAGATTTTAAAATTATAATTTATGTAGAAATTCAACCGCCATTCTTATTTTTTCTTTCAACAAAATTTTTAACTTGCTTATTAAATTGCTGAAAAAACTCCGAATGATAAACAGTTATTAGATAACTTTCTCCTTTTCGCTGTACCGAAATGATCAACTTTACAACCGCCTTTTGAATTTTATTTCGTTTTTCCTTTATTGAGGCGTATTAATGTAACAAAAAGAAATTAAAGAAATTATTAAAGAAATTAAAGAATTAAAGAAATTAAATTTTTAAACTAATTTCTATTTTCTTCAATAGCTCCTATCAATGGTATAAAATGGTTATCGTTTTCATGGAATAAGCGATAAAAAAATTAGAATGACAGAGTTAAAATCTGTGAAAATTGTTAAAAAGAGCTAGTACTTTCTAAAAATTTCAAAAAATATCCTAAAATTGAAAGAGTGCCCTAAAATATCATAAAATGCTTGAAAACGAAAAAAATATCCTAAAATCACAAAAAGAGAATTAAAATGAAATTTTAATTCTCTTTTTGTGATTGTTAAAAAAGTTAAATTGTTTAAAAGAGCTAGTACACTTCTAAGAATTTCAAAAAATATCCTAAAATAGAAAAAATGCCCTAAAATATCCTAAAATTCTTGAAAACGAAAAAAAAAAAATATCCTAAAATCAAAAACAGAATTTAAAAAAAAAAAAAAAAAATACAAACATCATCAAAATCTGGTTCTTACTCATATTCATGTCCAATCAACACAACAATTGTGTTACTATTTCTTATTTATTTATATTTTTAATATACCTATCCTTTTGAACGAAGATAAGCTCTAATAGATAACAATGATCCAATGAAGATAGCAATCAATGAATATGGTTATTGACATGAATTTCAAACAAGCTATTATTTTAATCAAAACGATGTCTCGATTTCCATTGGTTTTTAACGCGAACAGTACCATGCCTAAAGCATTGTTTCCGACGATAAACAATGCAGGGAATCAGACACTGCTAAACGATTTCACTTTTCGCTCACCATCTACAATATCCGGTAGCTGTAAAAAAACATTTGTCAACGACCACATCATTGCATTTGTATTATTAATGAGAGGGAGAATCATGAAAACAAGAGGGCTATTAGAATAATTTTCTGCTTTATTTGTCTTGCTTTTAAAGCATTCCATTTAGTAGTTAGTTTTTGTGGAAGTTTCGAAAGACTCTAGACAGAAAGTAAACTAACTCCATTGCTGTCAACAAATTTGTTTTCAGAGCGTTTTTTTTTTTTTTTTTTTTTTTTCTTTACATTTTATTTTTTGTTCTTACGTGATATTTTTACCTATGTGTTCTATTTTAATTGTTGTAAATTTTCCGTAAAATTTTTTTGAGTGCTCCTCACACTATTGTATTGATATATCTCGCTTTGGCTATATTGATGCAATATCAGAAAGCACTCCCTTTTGCGGATATAATCGTGTGAGCTGATGAAAAGATTATGTCTTTAATTTTCCGAAATTTTAATCAAGAAAAATGATGTTTATTAAATAAAGAAATTTTCAGGAAATAAAAGAATTTTACCAAAAATTATTATGATGATATTAACAACTTGAAGCATTAAAATCAGTTATTAATTTTATCGAAATGATAAACAAGCTGATATTCTACCCATGCATGTATGGCAGGCACTCGTAAATTGTTTTAAAAGTGAAATTGCCTTTTAAATATTTTAATCATGAAAAATAGTTGTTTTATATGCCACCAGGAAATTTTTCCATAATTTTGATATCATTAAATTGTTTGTTTATAAAACTAAATTATTAAAAATACTAATAATTTTTTAGGTATATAGTTAAAGGATTCGTTAAGTCGTTTTTTGTAGTCTAATGGTGCTTTAAATGTTTAAGAAAAACTAAAACACAGTGACGTCTTTCTACATCAATATTTAAAAATATTAATTTATGATCATCACTTTATATGGTGAACACAAAAATATATATTAAGATTCAAAAATAATTCAAGTCAAATAATTATTTTAAATTTAAAATTGTAGTGATCTAATTAATTTCTACAACTTTTTTTATATACATTTTTAAAAAATTGTCAAAGGAATTATAGTTAATATTTAAATTTTGAAACTGTTTTTTATGAATATGCAAAAACTAGCTATAAAATTTTTTAAGCGAAACTAGTGTAGAATTGTTAATTATCAATTTAAAAAAAATTGTTTTAATGATCCATGTTGAGAAATTCCTGTACATTTCGCCGGAAAAAAAATATTTGGACCACCCTAAATAACTTTTGATCTCATGATCAGATCTTCACGTTCTAAGACTCATTCTAAATGGTTCGAGGGGGTGACCTCAAATATGCTTATTAATTAGCACAGACGATATTTTAAGTTATGAAATGAGACTCAAGAACGTGCTTTGTCTGAATAAACATACCTTTCTTTCGATGGATTAGAATATCTAACCCCCAAAATATAGGGGGTAGGCGCAATCTGGAAAATATGGTCCCCATAGTTTGATCAGGAGAGCGGTTCAGAGCTTAGACCCCTTTACTTTTTTCTTTTTTGACCGTATCTCAAGAACTTTTTAAGCGAATTAAAAAAAATTTCGCGCACACTTATAAAATTCGTATTTCCAAAGATCTTTACCAAAAAATAAATTTTAGTATACATTTATTATTTATAATAGTCGAAAAAATTTGAATTATAAGGTATACAATTTTTTACATCAATTTAAAGTATTTAATTTTACTTGGCAAAATATTAAATTTGAGCGAATTGGGTTGAATTGTTCCTGAGAATTCGAATTTTAAATACCTACTATATATATATTTTTTTTATTTTGCGCACTGTACACAATACATAACAAAAGACTTAATTATTTTTAATGCATTATTTTTTCTCCAGAAACTAAAGCAGAATGAATTAATTCGTTTAAAATTTCATTTTGCATTTGCTTCTGGAAATAAAAAGAAAAACTTTAAAAAATTATCTGTGAAAATTTTACTCAAAAGTAAGAATTCTCATTCTTCAAAGCGAATATGTAAACACTAAAAGCAATTTGCAACACTTACTAAAAACATAAATTTATACAGAAAAATATTTTTTCACCAGTAAAATTTTGAGAATTTTTTTTTTACGCAACATTACGAACTAGTAATTTCCAGATTTTAATAAGAAATTTACATTTCATGAATCTCAGACATGATGAATATTAATTACGGTTTAAGATTAATGTTGTGTAGTCAAGGTTATTCCATACACGCTTCATTACAGTTTCATAATAATGCAAAGTTAAGCCTATTAAGGAATATTTAACAATTCACTGAAATTAAAATTCATCCGAAGAGTTGTTATGCAAGTCCTTAGATAAAAGTTTTTATTTATTTTTGAATTCATCTAAAAAGAAGTCAGCCGTTTATTTTTGGAAATGGCGCAAGACATTTGATTTAATTTTAATAATACTCGAATGCCTACTAGCCAACTTTTATGAATGATTTTCTAAATTGGCATGAGTATTCTAAATTGTGGACAGAAATATTTCTACATTTTGCCCTAGCATAACATGCACCATTGTATGGTTATACATTTAGTTTATTTATGTGTAGTTGTGTTAGTTATTCGAAATAAAATTTATAAATATAAAAATTTTAAAAAAAGTATAAATTTTTGATAAAAGCGGAGCAGTTGGCATCCCTGTGGAAGTAAGACCATTGCGGATGATAAACAACTATACATCTCCGTGTTCAATGTGCATATATCAACATAAGATTTGTTGATTTAATGGTCTGATATATAGTGCTATGAAACATGCGAAAATAATCGTATAAACAGATATGTTTAATTAGATTGAAAAATATCATAATATTTTTCTATTAACCCTTTCGCGTCGACTGTCACAAATACGTGACAGCATAAAATCGTATCAACCAGGGTAAAAAGATAAAACTGGTAATCAAAGTAATTCTTTAGCAGTTTATTTGTGGGAGGAGTTATAATTGTTTGATTTATTTAATTCACCATTACTTTGTTCAAAATAAAACTATTTAGTTATACTTTGAATTAACATTGATTATATATATGATTAAACTAACAATAATTAAAGTAAAAGCAAAGTAAGTCTGTCAAATTAGAAAAGACTACATTTAAGTTACCGTTTTTTATTTAATTACGTCCTGCTCCTGATTTTGTACGAATGCTTTTCTGAATCATCCGTCCCCAAAGGGTTAAGTATAGTGAAACTTATCTATTTTCAACTAACAGAACCATTTCTCAGTAAAAATTAAATGACTAATTATGAAATTTTTTTTTTTAAGATTAGTAAGTAATTTGTAACTACCACTATATATTAACAATTTTATTATACATTATTTATACATGTTCTTTAGCTTTGTATTGTTTCATTGATGGATAATATTTCTAGCAAAAAATTATGAATAGGAAGAGTTCAACTATTTACTTACGTTTCACGAATCAGTTGCAGCTCTGAATTAATTCCTTTAACATAATGTCATTGACTAAAATTATTAATTTAGAAAAAGTTATTAGTGACTACCTCCTACGCATTAACAATTTTATTACAACGCATTTGCGCTAGTGGATTTAAACGTAATAATTGTTAATAAACAGTGGTAGTTACGGATATTATTTCTTCTTAAAAAATGATAAATAGGAAATGTTCAAACTACTATCTATCTTATTACTATTTATCTTTACCTACTACTACTATTACTATTTATCTTTCCCAAATACGCAGCAGTCCTGAATTAATTTCTTGATCAAACTGTTTTGGACTGAAGTTATTAAATTAGAAAAAAAATTCCATCTAGAATATTCTCTTCATAAATATACCAGAACAATGTGTTCGATTGAGAACTTCATAAATATGCCAGCTGCTTCGGGAGTATAACAGGTGCGGGATTGCCTATGCGTGAATTGTTTAACCGGATATCCCGCATAGAATCTATTGTTCACAATAATTTTTAACCATTGACAATATTCTGGATATTTCTTCATATCTATCCATAGCTCAAGAAGTAGGCTTTCATACTAGAATAGAGAGAAATTTAAACTTCCTGTGTAAGAAAATATCTCACATTATAGAAGCACGATTCAAATTAAATGAAAGGGGTATAGAATTCTGTAGATCAGTGTTTCCCAAAGTGTGGTACGCGTACCACCAGGGGTACGGAAACAGTTTAGAGGGGGTACACGTTCTTATGCAAAATATCTTGCAACAAACGAAATATTAAAAAAAAAAAAAATTTTAAAACAGAACTAGCCATGAAAATTTAAGATTACGTTTTTTTCTTTTGGCTATTTTTTGCAGAGTTGACAGTTAATAATTAGTGGTGTCAACAGCCAGTTGTGGATTTTTAACTTTTGTGCGATTTTCTTATAATAAATGTTTGTAATAAACTCTACTTATTTTGATTATTTTTATAAAATATAATTTTTATCCTGTTATCACAGCAAAAACAATATCATCCTTCTCACTGATGCAAATAAACTTATGAGCTATACTTAGTACCAAAAAGAAAAATAAACATATTTTTAAAAAAATACTTTCATTTTTTTATTAGTGGAACACAGCGTTTCGAAAAATTTAGAAAGGGTACACAAAAGTCATAAGTTTGGGAAACACTGCTGCAGATCAACTGGGATCTAAAATTCTTTTTGCAAAAAACGTAGTAGTTGGCAGGCCTGTAGAAGTCATTCTATATTTTTAATTAACCCCCCTGTATATAACCATGTTAAGTAACCACTAAAATGCGTCATGCACAAAAAAGCTTATGCAATATGGTAGCTTTGGAAAAATAACTAGCAATCTGAAGAAAATTCCTGCAAATGTTTTAATTCTTTCAGAATTTAATTTACAGGAATGTTTAAACATTAATTGCCAATAAAAAATTCTTTCCAAAAATAATTTTTAATTTTTCTAATCATATTTAGAAATGCAAATCTTTAAAAATCCAAGTATTAATGTTTGTTGTGTAAGAATTAATTTAATCCCCCTTATCATAGTTATCCTCGAAAATATACGCAATGATGCATTTGCCTTTTCTGTCAACGGATTCGGGTTATATACCTGGAATTTATTTCAACAATAGCGATTACACATGATTGATTTACTAAGAATTTAATTTCGATAGTTTTTATACTCTTCAATCTTTAAAATGAAAGAATAACCGGATGTATCATTTATTAATGTTTCCTTCATAAAAATATAGAGAGACTTCCAGAAAGAAAAAAAAATCGGCAGACTTCTGAAACAACAACAACAAGGAAGTCTTGATTTCAATGAATCTTTCAAATTCTTAACATAAAAATTAAATAAAAAATAAGTGCCTTCGAAATAGAAGAAAACTTCAGTTTAAAAGCGGCGATGATTAAACATTATTTTAAATTTAATATTCATTTCATAAATTTTGTAATTGTTTAAGGGTAAAAAGTTTGAAATGAATCTACTTGCTCTATAACTAATTTTGCACAGTTTGAAGTGAAGATGTAGAATATTTACACTAACTTAGGAATCACTCAATTTGGAATACTTCTTTTAAAATTTAATATTCTCGAAATTATACTCTGAAAATAATAACCGCAAGCAATTAGTCAAAATTAGATACAATAAATATAATATTATTTTAGATTATATAAATTTAGTAATTTAATTATTGTAGTAATTATCAATGTTAAAAAAATAAGTCACGATATTTTATCTTCTAGGCTCATTTTGAATTTCCATCTAATGCATTCTAAAGTTTATTCTGGTCTTCCCTTTTTTTTCTGGTTTGCAGATAAAAATAATATTTAAACAGAGGTTTTTAGTATAGAATTAATTATGTTCTTACAATTAGTTAAACAGTTTTTCAATTAAATGTTATAGATTAACGTTGGAAATCGCCTTAAAACCTATAATCTAAGAGAGAAAATTTAACGCTATTAGACAACCCAAAAGTTTAAAAAAATTTAAAAAATGACTTTCTTGTGGTGATTTCGTTTTTTCAATAGTTTCCAAATGATGTTCCGTGGAACTAATGGGTTCCGTAAAGGGAACCGAAATTGAGACTTTTTTAATATGCGCGATGATTTTCAAAACCTTTAATAATTATATCCAATCAATAATTCATAATTTATTTAATATTTCAATAGCCATTATGAAATTATTTAAAGTAAAATGCCAATGAAAAAGAAATAGTAATACTTTATAAAAAGATATACTTTTTCTAATAACTTTATAACAAATAAATTATGGCTAGAACATGCATTTATTAAAAAAATGCATTAGCATTTCATATTGGGGTTTTAAAACTAAAATATAATAACTTTTAATTCGATAAAAAAAGGAAAATGTTAACCTTTTTTTATCGTTTCTAGCAGTTTCTTATTTGTAGTTTTCATTTAAAAGAATTTCATTAATTTTGATTCGTTTATTCATTTTAAGCTAAACCATAGACTAAATTAGATACAGCAACAGGACTGAGGATTTAAATGTGGGACATTTAAGATTATAAATAATAAAACGACGAAAAATTTTATTCTACTTATTATTTTCAAAATAAAGTCATTTGTTGGTTTAAAATTATCTTTATGCATAAAGACAATTTTCATAAATTTGGGATTCCGCCGAAACTAAATTGATAATTTAAGCTTCCCTAACCTCCCCCCCCCTTCAAAAAAAATGAAATAAACAAATAAAAAACTGGCAGCCGCTGATCCAAGTTAATGCCGACTCCCCTTTAAACATATTATTTTAAAAACAAATTGAATCGTGTGACAGTAAAACATAATTTTTTTATGAAAGTAATTTTAAGTAATAATTAAGATCAACATTATTACCAAACACGAATTAGTAAGTAGATCAATAAATCAAACTCTCTGCGTAGAGTAATTAATTCTAAAAAAAAAGAAATAATAAAAAAAAGCACCTGTTTCTATCTAACTGGTAGCCAATGATTTTTCTTTCTTTTGTAATGAAATAAAAAACGACGTTCTTAAAAAATCGTGTTTCAACGGTTCATAGCTTTATAGCTTGATGTGAATCACGGATCATTTAAACGTGAGAGTTGTATATATACAAATGTAAAAAAAATTAATCTAGTTACTGGGTGTGGAAACCAGTGGCAGAACCAGCGGGGAAGTGTTCACAGGGATAATAAACCCCCCCGAAAAAAATTGAAAAAAATAAATAAAAATAATAATTTTTTTAATAGTTTACAAAAGAAATAAAATATTTTAAAAATTATTTAAGGGGGCATATACACCTAGGTTGGTCGGAACAATCGATTTTTTTTTTCTTCATCTAATTATGTTCATCACTGTTTCAAGAATCATAATCCAAAAGATTAAAACGAAATTCGTCATAGTTTTATTGTAAACATTAATAATGTTGAAGCACGCCGAGCGCTCTAAGCGCGCTTCAACAGGTTTAACCAAAGATTATATAAAAGTGAAGATGGGAAACTTGCGAAACTCGTATTGTGAAACTCGTAACATTTATTATTTAAAGGTGTTGAATACTTGAATTATTTATGTATTGTTCTATTGTTCATTAGGAAAAAAATAAATGAGAAGACTAGCATTAAAAACCCCAATTTTTTTTAAAAAGTTTCTTTTACAAAAAAAATATTTAAAATTTTTTTTTTTAAATTTATTGTGGGGGGGGGGGATTTGAGTCTATGACCCCCCCCCCAGGAAAAATTTCTGGATCCGCCCCTGGGAGAAACTTTTTATTTAGAAATATTTTTGGATTTATAGTACAGTAGGGAACCGATTATCCAGAACGATCGGGACCATCGCTATTCCGGATAACTGATTTTTCCGGTTTTCTGAATCGCTACAAAAAGCCGTTTTTTTTATTCTCAAATTCAACTAAAAAAATATATTTGGAAATAATCTTGAAAAGAAGAAAAAACGATGAAGTAATACACTAATGATTGTTTCCAAAATGATGGTAAGGTTAACATCTTTCAAAAAAGAAGGAAAAATCTTGAAATCTTATGAGGAGAAAAACATTTGTTTTTTCAAAAATGGCGGGAAAATTTATCCAATTTCGTTCCGGTTATTTGGTTTTCCGATTTCCGGATAACGGGTTCTGTACTGTACTAGGTTATTTTAGGGAAAAGACATTCTGAAATCGCGCTATTGATAAATTGCAATTGATAATTTTTGCAATTATGATGCTACGCTATCCACCACTCTTTTTTATTATTTTAATTTAACTCTTTTTTATTGATTATTTAAAACTTCTTGCTTGCTTAAGTATTAGAAGATATTATAAAAGTGTAATAAATTCATTTCATCTACAGGCCTGCAAACACCCACGTATTTTGCAGAATATTTGATAGAGTGGTAGACTTTTAAAAACCTAAGCTTTCAGAATTTTATGTAATTTTACCGACATTTTAATAGCCTTACCATGATAGCTACGGAAGTGACGTTGCATATGAGCTTTTAAATTATTTATAAATAGTGGTGTGGAAAAAAAGTTTTAATGAATAAAAAATAATACATTAAAATATAAACTTAACTAATCACTAGAATAAATTATTACCAAAAGCGTAGAACGTTGGCAGTCCTGCATCTATATCAAAAAATATAATGTAAAAGTAAGATGATAATGTTAAATAATTACAGTTATGATGCTTTTAAGCTACTATACATTTAGCATAATAGTTTCACATGTATAAAAAAATTATACAGAATTCAGGGAAAAAGTAATGAAGTTGTTTTAAAATTAAATATACAATTTCAAATTAATATACAAAATTTCGTATTCTTTAATTGAATTTCACTAACTTTCGCTTTGACCATTGAAAAAAAAAGTTTTAAAAAATTTTTTCATTGTAGTAGTGCCGTCATATAAGTTGAAATTAAAAGCATAAATAAGGAAATATAGAATTTATTCCTTTGCGGCAAAACTTGTTTTCGCTCTTTCTTGAGACCTTACGAAATAATTTCACAGATTTTTTTTTCTTCTTCTACCTTTTTTGATGATATTTTAAAGTTTGTGAAGAAGCATTCATTTCCCTTTGATTACTTTGAAGCTGTGTGGTTTTTTCTGAGAATTAAATTAGGTGGTTAAGGAAACATTTCCTGTGTTGGATATTCCCAATTCTATGTGGTTTCAGAATTTGATTATATATTTGCAAACTTAAAAATCATTACCTTCTTGTCTTTTAATAATGTATAGCTTCTTTTCTTTTAGTATGATATATTATATAAAATATATTACACAATATAAACTAGAATCGAAGATATTAGATACATTTTAATAGCATATTTTTATTTTAGAATCGAATCACGCTATAAGATTTCATTTTTTGAACCAGTGACCGTTATGATAAAAATTGCTTTTTCGTTTTATTTTCTTTACTTCGTAGTGATCTTAAGTGATTGTATTTCTATGTCATAAAAGCGAAAAATAATTACATATTTTTCTCTTTTATGACATAGAAATACACTCATAAATCAACAAGAAGCTGTCTGATGCTTTAAATGAAAAATTATTTACAAAATTAATCTTATATAGTAAATAAATAATCCCAAGAAACTGAAGCAAGGTATAACTTGATTAAAAACTTCATTCTTATACGTTATAAATAAATCGCGCATAATTAGATTATCTGTGGCAACGATTTACATTTATGTGTATCTTTAATTTATTTATGTGTAATGACGGTTAAAATAATTTTAAACTAAATTTATAAACACATAAATTAATAAAAAGAGTCTGTAGAAAAAAATCTGTAGAGGGAATTTATGAATTTATTGTACTACATGTTAATAGTTATAACTAAATTAATGATTATTTTTATATCCTCTCTATCAATAATCAAAAGATTATGATTTGTTTTATAGTCAATCAATAATATGTATATAGTAATGAGTTCTAAATAATTAATAATAAAGAGCTCTTAGAATCAAAGGAAAAAATAAAATAACTGGAATAAATTTAACTATCAATCCAGAAAAGTATTAATCAACAATCAAAAGTTTTCCACCAAAACAATTTTTTGCTGAACCAAAATCTTTCATTCGAACTGCGTGATCATCATGTTAAAATATGCAGCGAATGTCCCTTGGGGTATAATCGTGACTAGCTTAAATTTATTATTTTATAACACTTATAACAATACGGACCAACAACCTTTACAACCTCATCATCATTAAAAAAAAAGTGAACTTGACAAAGACTGTAGCAACAAACAAAACCTCAGGCTCATCAACACAATCTGAGACAAATGTCAACACACTTTTTCCATTTTGTTAAAGTGTAGTCTATTAATACTTTTTCTTTGCGAACTTCTAATGAATATATTCTAAACATTTTTTCTTTCTTTTTTTAACATTGTGTAAGAAGGAGTCAACTGAGCCGTTAACCTTATTCCTTAGTTTTGTTCTTGGCGAGTTTCTTGTTTTCGCACCTGACCTACATCTACAATCTCTGTTATGACACAATGAAATAGTTTTCGTTTTGGGGATAGTTATGCTGCAACCGGTGTGCTCTGTAACCTCTGAGGGAAATTTGTTTAATCGATAAGGTTACAAAACCTTGTTATCATCATTGTGTTTTTATAGAAAAAGAAGGAGAGATGTTACGAAAAAAAGAAGGATTTTGTCTGAAAGTATAATATAGTGTTATTTTAAATTGTATTATTTCTTAACTTTCTTGACTTGTTTTCACTTATGATTCTTATCTATAGGTAAAATAAACTGTATAGCAGGAAAATTCAGCAAGTGCAATATAATCTTCTTCAGTTACAGCCAGTCTTCTTTGCTGTATAAAAATTTTCACCATTTTTTTTCTTCAAAAATTACAAATTTGCCTTCCAATTTACACCAGCTGTTCTTTAAATTTATTTGACCAACTTATTTGCGGTTGTGGCGTTGGTCATTTGCTTTACTTCTTTACTTTACTTTTTACTTACTTCATTTGCAAGCGTTGGTCACTTGCATGGATGACACCTAGATCCACCTTGTAAAAAAAGTATTTTCTAGTGGGACAGTAACGAAATTTAGGTTATATTTAGTTTTGCATTTTTAGTTAAAGTAATTTTTCCACCACTTCAAAATCAAAAATTCAAAGTATGAGATGAAATGCAGTTTTATGGTAATGGTCTCGTTCGTGTTACATTTCCCAATCAATCTTAGAGAAACTCAAAAGATGCCAGAATTAAATACTCCGAAAAATAACACAAGCATGATGGTTTATCCAGAATAAGAAAGTACATCGTTATTTCAACATAGCGATTTTAGATTATCATATTGCTAATTTTTTGAAAAGTCCATAAATTGTGACACAGCAGGATTCAATGTGATTTTTACATTTGAAAACTCGAGAGAAGACATAAACCTCAGGCCAATGGCAGCTTATTTTTTTTTTATAGTGGCGCAACTTTATCCAAAATGCAAAATATTTCATTTTCTTTTCACTCCAATTTGCATTCCAGTTACATAAAGAGCTAAAGATAAAATTTCGAGATGGAAGGGAAAAGGGTCATTAACGGCCTCAGGCGCCCAGATAAATTTCGATGATGATGATAATGGTAATGGTCTCGGTGGGACTCTTTTAAAGAGTTGGCGTAATCATCCTTATTCTACAAGTTTTACTATTTAATTTGCTACCAATTTATTAAAATGTTTACAGAAAGCGGATCAAATGGTATCCCTGCATTTGATGTCAAGAAGGACATCAGTTCAAGACTCAGCTATTAAAAGTTCGTCAAAATAATTGACCATCGCCATTTTAAACGTTCATTTTTTTTCTCCACTGACATCAAATTTTCCATTTTTTTTCTTTTGGTTACAAGTAAACATCCTTCCAACCCTTTTTGGGTCGTCGAAGTCTGCCATAGATTTGCCATAGTGAGTTTAAGCAGGGGTCTGTCCAGACATTTTGTAAAAGGTCCGTTTTTGTAAAATTGTGAAAAAATTACTCGTAATTTGTGAATATAAAATAAACGTTAAGTCACATTCTTTCAACCAGGGTCCGCTTTTGTGAATTTGTGCAAATAGGGCCCGTTATTGCAAAAAAACTTTTTCAAGGAATTTGCAAACTGATTTTTGGTCATTGGTCTTTTTTGGACTGTTTGATTTTTCAGCCATCTATTTTGCAATATATAACTATTTTCGAAAAGTTTTTCAATTACTTAGTGAAATATTTTTAATAAAATACATAAATTTTGTGATTTAAACTGTAATTTAAAGGCCTCTTAAGAGCCAGAACCCCAGAAACATACCCCAAATGCCCTCCTATAAGTAAGTCACTGGGCACGAAACTTTTCTGTAACCTGATACTTAAAGATTTTATTCTAATCTTATAATGCTTGCAGTTCAATGCACTTAGAATTTTTCTGTACTAGTAGCTTAATGTTCGATACACAGCACCAAAGTAATTACCGCTTGCACGCACAAAAAATCGTGACTCTCTATTTCCGTTTTGAAATTAACTTTCCATTTTTGTCAAAAATCTTTTGATTTTAACAAATGAATATCATGCTAAAATGCAAACATATTAGAGTTACTAATTTACACGGGTACAGTTTTGTTAAATTCAAATAATTTTGATTTAATATTTGTAACTTAAAAATAAATTATAAAAAAAAATATATTTTCCTTTTTTTTTAATTTCTAGATCGCGTGAGATCTTAAGATGCCCTACTTTTTTATTGATTTTTTTTGGATGTTTTGTTCTGGTTCTTTCACAAAATGCACATTTAAGAAGAAAGAGATACTTAATATTAGATGCTATTCTGAATGTCGAAAAATATTCTTTTAATTATTTTTCGGAATGAAGGATGTCTTAACATAACTTTGACAAAATATTTTATTTTAATAACCCTTTTATCATTCATTTAAACATAGAAACCTATTACAAGTTTAAATAAATATACTAACATAATTCAGTAAGCGAAATACTTTAAAGAGTTACGTGAAAATGTTTGAAAACAAGACAAATAATCCATAATTTTAAGCAAATAGTATGGACGGGTATTAGTTTTCAAAGTACACTAATGTTTTTTGAGATATATTCATTTATATTCTCAAAGAAAAATGTCATTTTTGCAAACAAGAATGCATGTTTTTTTTAAGAAACTCTACTCAAAATATATATGTAATTGCCAGTATATGAAATGAATAACTAATGTACAGAACGTTTGGTGTATTTTTTTTAAAGTATGAATTATGGGAATTAAAGTACTTTGCCAAGTCATTGCATGTATGTTACTGTGAATGACCGAAATTGGTGCTTGGTGACTTCCACCGGTGAATGTTGACAATCACATAATCGCTTTGGTAAATGTCCGAAATATATACTAGGTCTAGTCAAGTGCCACTGCCCGGTATACTCTACAGTGATGTTTTTTTAAGGTTCAATGCCACTACCATGCATACATTTGCCCGGTACACCGAACACTGATGTTTCTCCTAAACTATCCTCAGCAGACATTAAAATATTGAATTAATATAATAATATCAATGAATAAATTAATATCAAATCGGATATAATAAATATTTCAGACATTCACCAAAGCGACTATGTGATTGTTGACATTCACCGGTGAAAGTCGACATTATCTTGATTTTGGTCCTACACGGTAAAATATATAATATCTGCTGATAATTCATTACCATTGACGCAGGACGCTTTATAATTTTCTACCATGAACCATTTTATTAAAACAATCATTGGGTTTATTTACATTCTCAAACAATAAATATTTAAGCCCAGCACATTTTTCACATTTTTATTAATGTAACAAAAATAAGCAAATGATTTCCTTTTTTAAATTTTATAATGAGGGAATGATTCTTTGACCTATGCATGCTAGGGAATGGCATGCAATAGAAATATTTACATTGATCTGACGCTCGGGAGCCATGTTCTATTTACTTTAGAATGTTCTCCAACTAAAAACAAAATTAGTTCTTTTCCTTTCTGCTATACAAATTAGATGTGGTCATTATAATCCTTGTGCTACCTACTACTTATTATGTAAAGACATTCTTATGTTTGTGACGGAATGATAGCTATTGCCAAGGACAGAGTTAAAAGTGTTCTAGTTCCTTTAATTTCCTTAAATATAAAGGTAATAACATAGAAAAGAACTTTAATTAAGTATATTTAAGGAATTTTATTTACAGACGATTTAAATTAACAAGCTATAATGCAAAAAGATTTTTTTAAATTATTTATCTACATGTGTGAGTATAGGGACATAGTTTGGGTATGATATTTTGCTTTTAAAAGATATCTTAAAACTATATTTGAATTTTTTAATTCCAACACACAAATAGTAACAGTTTATACACGCAACTGAATGATTTTAACTACTTTTTGTTTTAGAAATTTCAAAAATATGCCGTGAGAACTCCTAGGAGATGAAATGACTACTTTTCTGAGAATTTACCATACAATGTTAGATTCCATAGATTGACATATAAACAATAATACATATGCAGGGCTCTCGCAAAGCATTCGCCACCTCGCCAAATGAAATAAAATCGTAAATTTGGCGAATAAAATTATGTTTTGGCGAATGATTATTTCCACTGGAAGGAATTTGTTGTTTTACTATTATACAAATCAGTATTTTTTATTCGATTACTGTAATTTTCTAATAAAAATTGGGTTCAAATAGTATAAGCCTGAAACAAGATACAGCAAAATAATTTTCTATGGGAAAAAATTAATTATAAAATTTTTTTAATATATGCATTTGGCGAAGACTTTCGAAAATTGGCGATTACTTTTGATGTTTGGCTAATTTAATGGCTAATAATTTGAAATCCTTAACGCAGGCCCTGATTATGTATTAAAATATATCTTATTATTCGATGAAACAAGTAAATATATCTATGATTATTTAAAATATGAATAATATAGACGCACTCACGAAGTATTTTTAAAAAAAATATCGCGTCTTTTTTAGAAAAAATTATCGTTTTTAATTAATCAGCCTATGTTATTGGTGGATATAGTCACGTGGTGTATAATCTAAAGAAATCCATACACTATAAAACTTTGTTTTTATCGCCGATATTCTTCATAATCCAATGAGGTCTTTTATAACATCAAGCGCATCCTCAAAAAACATCCTTCTTAAATCAGAAAACTAATTCACGGGTCAACACATACCATGCTTAAATAGGCGAAATAGGCAAGCATTAGTTGGTAGAGATCATACTTTTTTTTTATTTTTTTAAATCAAATTCTCATTACAATGCAAAGGCGATGTCGGCCTACATAACAAGTTGAGTTTTTATTTATTTATTTTTTTCAAGCTCATTTACCTTTCCGACATGCTTTACTTGACCCGCTAGATTCGAGTTTCCCATTAGCATCAGTGAGAAGAACCCATTACCCCAACTTTCACCCGTAACAAACAAGACCGCCTGGCTCTTTCATTCGGGGTAGGCATTAATTCGCAATCAACTTTTGAAAACTAGTTTTTTTTTTCTATTTCCATGTGAATAGACTGAGTCCTACGCATATACTACCTGCTTCTATACGAGTTTACGTTGAACGTTAAATAAATAAAAAATATTATTCAAGATTTTTTTTTCTGCAATTTTTACATGGCGGTCTTTAAAGGTGGTATGCATTGAGCGTCTAACATCAAAGCATTAAAAAAAAAGTACAGACGGAAATAATATTTTTATTTTTTGATTTTGTTTGACTTTTACCTTACTTGAGATTTATCGTCCTTAGTTTTTTTTTTTTTTTTTTTTTTTTTTTTTTTTTTTTTTTTTTTTACACCAGAGATTTTAGTTATTATTTGTAATTAAAAAATTTGGAGCATTCACCCTTTTCGTAAATTTTTTTTTGAAGCAGACGGATTTTTTTAAAAGATAAAATTGAAATAAATAAATAAAAACTTCGCACTTACAAATTTTAAAGTATTATTTTATTGTCCATCGTATGTTGGATTTGTGGTGGTTTAAACAGCTTTAAATCTTATTCTTTAAATCGAGGTAAAAATATCTAAGCAAGAGTTTTATTTTTCTATAGTAAATATAAAAATAAAACCTTATGGAAAATCTAAAAAGAATAATAATAATAATAGCTGAGCATATTAAACCTACATAAATTTAACGACAAAAAATTCACAGCATTTAAAAATTGATCGTAAAATAATTTATAATAAGTAAAATAATTTAATATATTAAAGTAAATAATTAAGGTAAATAATTAAAGTAAATAATTAAATATAAATAATCAAGTAAACAATTAAAGTAAAATAATTTATAATGTTTATTAATTTATATAATTAATTTATAATAATTTATAATATTCATTAAGGACATTCTCAGTTACAATTAGAGAACTTTTTAGAAACTATTTTATTTTATAACGGGCTTTGACTACACTACACAATTCTCAGTTGACGACAATCAATGTTCAATTCCATGGCCTTGTAACTTTGAACCCAACCCAGACGATAAAGGAACTCCTATATCAAGCATGGAGACAAACAAGCCTTCGATGAGGATATTTTGATGGAAATTACCCGCATTATTTTTAAAGATGGTAGAGAGGAAAATCTCTCCCGATAAGCCCGATGGCAAAGGAATTCTATCCCATGATCTGTCTACCACTGAGGATATTTTACTTCAGAACTGTAGTCTGTGCGACCCGGGTGCAGAATTCGTAACAATCAGCCACCATTGGGATTTAAACCTGGTCACCTCATTGGGAGGCGAACGCTCTATTCACCTGAGGCATTGTGGTTATGAAAAACAATTGTATGAAATAAGAATGCATGGCATGTAATGGAAAAATAAACAATATGCCATTACATAAAGTTCATGTTGTCCTTACATGCCACAGGTGTAGATTTAGCTTGTTATAGTATTGAATATTGACATCTATTATTGAAAGTCCTGGGAAAATAAAGTTGTAAGCTACTCTTTTTTTTAAAAAAAAAAAGGTGGCATTTTGACATGAAATTGTTCTTTAGAATTAATCATCTGTAAATATAGAATTAATTCTAAAGAACAATTAGTAAGTTTATCGATCTCCGGAATTCATATCAGTACGAAATTCAGAAATATCTTAATCTCTTGATGGAAATGAGGTGTTTTTCAACAGAAACGCTTGCCTCAACACTTTGGAGATGTGGCTTATCATTATATTGCCCAAAATCCTTCGATTGTTATTTCATCGTTTCACATGAAGCTTATTTTCATATTTTTAATTAAAACGTTCTTTTTTGTAAGGAAATTAAAATCAAGAAGAATATATTTTTTACCTATTACTGAAAGCAAATGTAGCTAGCTTATCAGATGCAATATTCTGAGTTTAACTTTGGCTACTTCAGAAATACTTTAATGAGAAAGTTGTTTTTTGGTTGCCATAGTTTCTTGCAAACGATATTAAAGCACGAAATCATATTCGATTCCTAAAGCAAACCCCCAGCTCCTTTGCATGCCTTCTTTTGAAAAATCTATTTGTGTAAACCTTATTGAACGAAATATTGCGAAGTTCTTTGAATGCATTTAGTTGATACACTTGCTGGTTAATTGCTTACAAACAACTTCAGAATCTTCACAAAAAGCCCGGGGAAAAAATAAATCTTGGATTATTCACTTTAAAAAGTTTTAAATATTTTATGATCTTCCAATTCAAATAAACACGTTTAATTTTGGAAAAATGTAAAGCAAAATTGAGTTCTAATTTGTTTTAACTCTTTGTTTTCTAAAATGTCATCAAAGGTATAGCAAATAGTTTAAAGGCTATTGTGCAACACAGTAAAAATCTATTTGTAATCTATTGTAAGTCTATTGTAAATCTATTTGTAATCCATTGTAAAATCTATTGTAAGTTACAAAAATCTAAATTAAAATAATAATAAAGTTGCAACAAATTAGAAATAATACATAGTGAATAATTTTTCGTTTCAGCCAGCAATTTAAGTTTGGAAAAGCCATATCTTGTAATCAAATAATCCATCAATGAATCATATGAATGAATTTTATTTTATTTATTGATAGATTTTTTGCACTTTCATTTCATCAATTACTTATCATAAATAAGAAAATTTGTCTTCCATTTGGATAAGAATTATAAGAAAAGACAACTTACACCGCATTGTGGCAGCAAAATTATTATTTGATGTATGATTCTATCATTCTCAGTTTAGTAAATTTAAAATGAAAGATTTTACCAACCATTACATAAAATAAATTTAAGAATGTGTTCAAATTATCACGTTATTTTAGTTGGACACACCATCAACTTGCTTAACTTCTCTTATTTAAAATGGAGTGTTTTCTTGGATATTTATGGAGGTAATAAATTTCAAACTTTATTTTAGATTTGATTCAATAAATGAGAATTACAAAGATCACTATGTAAACGATTTAAACCAATAACTAAAATCTGTAACTCGTATAATAATTTTTTTACGTGCAGGTAAAATTAAGCAAATAATGCTGAATTAAACTGTTTTTTCACTGAAACTTTAAATATTGTGGGTTAAGTTGGCATCCCTGCAAGAAAAAGTAAATAGTGATTACTGGCCTATAATTGCAGACACTAAGAGCTTATTTTACTCTTCGAGGAAATCAGCAATAAATGAAATGGTTTTACTACTAATTTTCCTTTTCTAAGTCTTTTTTTTAAACCTTGATGCATGGTGATGCTTAAAGAATTTTCTAAATTGTCGAAACATAAATTTTTATTTTTCTGCAACTTTAGAAAAAATACGTTTGAAATAAAAGTCATGCAAGCATATTCAAAACTAATGTGTATTAGTTATGTTAAAATTGAAGGGAAAGCAAAAACTCTTCTGTTACATTAAGCAGATTCTGTACCACACACACACATTCAGTTTCAACTTTTATGGAAAGACGAGAAGCTATCGCAAAAATAATGTTTTCTTAATTAAAGTACAAAACTATACCTGGTTTTAGTCTTAGTTTTCTACAAATTTGCATTTTTATCGATTATAACTAGACACTTAACCCGATCTTCAAATAAGAAAGTACTGCGAATTTTATAATTAATTGTAATTTTATACGTAAAGTGGTAGATTTCTTTGAGTGGATCTTTTCTGTTTAATTCTTCATTTTATGACTTTATAAGACTGCCAACTTTCTACATTTTTTTTTAAAGATTATTCCAATATTATGTTTTATTTATTATTCATTTAAACTTATTTTCCACACCACTACATGCAAATAATTTAAAAGTTCATATGCAACGTCATTTGCTCTGTCGTGGTGAGGCTTTTTAAATTTTTTTGCAAAATTACCAAAAATTCTGAAAGCTTTGGTTTTTAAACGCTTACCATTTATAAAATATTTTGAAGAAAAAAAAGCTTAGTACTTGGCTGGGCTGATTCTGATTGTCACTACATCTAAATAAGTTGGACAAATAGAAATTAATTTTGCGATTATACATTCAGGTAAAATCAAAATATAAAAACATTTCTGATTGGAGTTCAAGAGGTTAGAGGAAAAACCCAGCAAGTGACATTTTCAGGATTATTAATTAATCAGGGAAAAAGTGATCGCATCAAAATGAATATGTATAGCAAAACAGAATTGATTTTGCTTATACTTTAAATTTAACATAATATACCCGCATTATTTTTGAGTATGCTTGCATGATTTTTATTTCAAATTAGATAGTAGTAAATAAAATAAGATGACGAAATATAAGCCTCTTCTTCTTATAAATCTATAATAAAATAATTGGTTACTACTTCTTTTCTTCTTTCCTTGATTTTCCCCACTCTGAAAATGTCACTTACCTGGTTCTTTCACCAGGCTCTTAAGTTGCATATCAGTCACTTCACTAACACTTAAGAAAATCATCCTTGGGAAAAGTTAAAGTTATGCTTTTGAATGAAAAATCTATTCGATTTCGTTAGTATCTCAGTAAAGGTAATTCAGCTGCCAAATTGGTGCCATATATAACCCAATTGGTATATTGAAATCGTTTAACAATAAACAATTCATCTGCCATATTGAGATCAGCCAATTTATCTGACAAATCAAAGGAAACGAATTCAAATTAAGTCACGATTCAAGAAAGAAAAATTCGCCTGGAAACATAAATTCGAAAGTTCGCTCGTATCTGTCTTTAAAGGTGTTAACTCAAACCACCTGCTCTACCTGGGAAAAGTTCCAGTGTTTTAAAAATGATGGGAGATTTCCTTTCGAATCACCAAGAATTCTCGTCCTTCAACAAAATAGAACAGTTTCAAGAATAAAAATGAAAAACGTTCTCTTTTGTTACCGTTCGCCATTTTTTTCTTCTCTTGCAATGAGTTTTTACGATTATGCTTTCTTTGTATACTGGTACAGACTTTAAGATTGATTTTTAGCGATAAAATTCCTTCTGTATTGTTTTATTTCTAGTTTAAAATATGATGTATGTAACGAATGCACGTTAGAGTTCTATGAATATACGTTTATAGTCTCGTAAAAATGCTAACAATTTATTTCTGTTCTTTGTTTACATTTAGTACGTTTACCCTTTAATTGTAAAAGTGTTCCGAATGCCACATTTTCTTCCAAATTCTACAGGATTAACAAAAAATTGTTCCTTGGTTAATTTGTGTGTCATAATAAAATAAAACAAACTATATGAGGAAACGAAATAAATCTTTTTTAGTTATATCTGAATAAAAGAATGAGAAAATATGAAGAAGAAAAAATTATTCGTTGATTTGTATGTCTCTGAGAACCATCTTAGCGAATTTATTACGAAACCACATGGTGAAAATGGTAACTTATTTGCCTTTAAACCAAATGGTTATTTTCAGAAATGCCAACCGGCTCCACTTTATGGAGATTTTTTTTCCAGTGGTAGCAAACTTTACGTTTTTATTTAATTCTTGATTTAATTATTTTTTTTAAGAAAACGAATTTCACCTATCACTACATATAAATAGTTGAAAGATATAATAAAAATTTAACTGCTACCTGTAACAGATAACTCGTAAAAAATCCCCAAAAATTATAATCTTTAATGCTTTACCACTTCATTGTTTTGCAAAAGGCGCAGTGTTTGGCAACCCTTTATTTAGATAGTATCAATTTTTAAAAAGCCTCATGTATCCTATCTGAATATAATAAATTAATTGCTTTTATGTAACGGTGACAGTGATGCCACCGGTGACTAATAATGTATCAAATTTAACAGCTTTTTCTAACATATTTCAATTTGATTAATATTGGAGGTAATATGTGAATAAATTTTTAATTTAATTATAAATAGTTTGCAATGTAAGTAATGGAAACTAGATTCCTATCATACAAACAATGAATGATCTTTCAATGGCCAATATACAAATGATAGAAGGTGTAATAATACACACAAAATACAGTTTTGCCTTCAAGAGAAGAACGAACAGTTTAAACATTTACTAGAACTTTAATTTCGAAACTTTTTCTTGCGTTATGATTTGTGACATGCTGTGATTTGCACCATACAATACTGATGTTTCTGCCTATCAAGGGAAATGACTTACAGTACATATAATACAACAGTTACTTATTTATTTCATTTTATTTATTTATTGAATGATATTCCTTACACTTTTCTTTTTATTTCAGTGTTTTATGTTGCGCATGCTCAGAGGGGAGGATGTTCCAGAGAACGCATGCGGCAATGTGAGGATACTTTAATGCGGAGCATTCAAAGGAGGCATAACGATCTTGGACGCACGGAAATGCAATCCCATTGTTCGTGAGTATACTTATTGAGAAGTATAACTGTAAATGCAAATTGCACGAATGCGTGACGAAATGAACGCATTAATTTTCGCATTCAGATATGTTTCTCTTGAATTTTCAACAATTTTTGAAACCTGCGGATTTGTTAAGGCACCTATTTTCCTTTAAATTCTTAACACGTTTTTTTCCCTTCGGTTTTCTAAACCGTGGGAAACCATAGCCTTCTCGAATAGAAAATCTCCACACGGTTTCTTAAATATTGAAGGTACACTGCTTGAAATTTTCGGGCTTGTTGAACCATGTTATCATTCAAATTGGCTGCAACTTTTTTATAGTGCTAAATTAAATTATATTATCGTTTTTCTTCAAATTTATTACTCTACACTATATGGTTCAACTTTAACAGAACACGGCTCATTTTTACCCTATATTAAGGGTGCAAGAAAACGGTACTCTATGATAGCGTAAAGTAATAATCGTGAGGTAATGATGGTTAAGTAATAATCGTGCACTTCCAATGGATACCATCCCAATTGCTATGCATGGTAATGAGACGGCAGATGTTTCGGTTAAAGAGTGCTCTGTTAAGCCGTTGAACGCACCAGATTCACTAACCTAATTGGAGCAATTTTCAAGAGTAAATAAGCTGAAAATATTTCCTGGACTAACTCACCTGCTGCCCGATGGTACCAGGGAAAGTGCCCTGGGGTGCTTTATCACTCAAGTTTTACAGGTGGGACCAGATGGTCATCACCAGGCTTTTCTCTGTCTCATTTTCTTATGGAAAAAAGGGTTTTCCAGCCTGTGTGAAATGTGCTGACCATCAGGCCACCCCAGATCATGTACTAGATGTTCTAGAGCTTTCCAGATCAGATTTTTTTTACAAACCCAATTCTAATGTTAGACTTTCTTTGAGTGATAGATTTCACAAACCTGATTTAGCGTTGCTAAACAACGGAGATACGCAACAGCAACAGCAAAGTAACGATATTACGACTCTATGTTTAACCGATTTTTTTTTTAGTGGGAGAGACAGTGATTTGCTCAAACTACCTAGAAAGCAAAACAGCTTACGCACAAACCAACTTTTATTTATTCGATATTTATACACAGGTAGATCAAAATAACTTATGTACCCTATCTATCTAAACAATTTTTTTTTAGCAACAAATGTTTTGGAAAATTTTATATGGCAAAACTATTGACAGAATTTGAATCGTGCTTAAAGTTTTTAGAAATGAAGTTATTTTTTAGTCATGCTAAGTGCGTCTCAACCAAATTGAACTTTGTAAGTTAATATCTTTCTAGTTTTAATACCAGAATTTTGAAATCATTTCACAGGGTTGCAATATTTATGTAAGATGAATTTTCTTTAAAGAGGTATTGAAAAAGGAATTCAGCTTTTGATTTCATATACTTATTTTGATCGATCCGAACTTTGCATGGAAAAGGACACTATTTTTAAAAATTTTAAGCGTGATCTTTTGCCAACGATTTCGTCATGTAAAATCTTCCAAAACATGTGTCGCTAAAGAAATACAGTTAGTATAGAAGTTTTTCCTTTATTTTAATCAAACCCTGTATTTTTGATGTAGCGGATGACGAGGAATTGAGAAAAATCGATTTTATACTTCAGTTAAGTAGACTTCAAGATGCACCATACCCTACCACTTACTTGTTTTTACTCGCTTACCTATTGAATGGTCTAATAAGTTTAATTTTTGGAAAAGTGTGTTAAAGCCTTTAGTTTTATAGTAGGTATTGAGAGGGCCTTGATCCTGGTGACTATTTTTATTCCAATGATTTCAAATATTGAATGAAGACGAATCACTTCACGATTTTAGTCTTTTAAACCTTAGTATCACAGTAGTTCTTGGAGATTTTTATGGTTTTCCTCTTCATGTAACACAAATACGGGTTAGTTCCATCAAAAAGTCCTCCACGGAGACAAATTTTTTCTCAATACTTGATCCAGGAGTTCCCTTGTCTTCTGGATTGGGTTCAAAATTACAGGGCTACGGAGTTAAACATTGGTAATTGCAAACTCAAAATTGTGTCAGCTGTTCAACGGCGGTTGTAAAAAAAATTAAAATAAAGGTAGTTCGTTAAAATAAATCTAAAATTGGTTTTAAAAATGTGAAACATTCCTAATGAAATTTATTTGGAAAACAACATTAATACACTAGATATATAAAAAAAATTAGTATAAAATATAGATAACAATGCATACAAATTATATTATAACTTTAACTTTAACTGATTCCGCATTGAGAAATCATAGATAACCGATACCGGAAATAAAAATTGTTTGTTACTGTTAATTAGACATAAAAATATAAATCTAAAAAGCCTCAAACATCAAATATAAATTGTTTACTACTGTGCATTAAGCATTAAAGTATAAATCTAGATTAAATAAATACCACATTGTACACTTCCGTCTCCAAAAACACTTAAGCGTTGTGTATTTTTAGTAAGTCTGGCTTAAATATGTTGGGAGCAACAGTTGTATACACGTGTCTATAGCACATTCATCCTTGGATGAACCAAGATTCTTGAAGCTGAGCAAATACCATTTTAAGACTGTGTCCTACTTTTGAACATTTAAAGGGATTACACAGTACAAACATCTCTAACAGAAATATGCCTAGGCAGATAAAACACTATTACTAAGAAAATTTAAGATATTTAACGTCTTTTTAGGTGACCCCGCCCTCTCCATGTGTGTTTTAAAAGAAATCTGAACTGAAATCGTTTTACTGATTGATTTTATTATCCTTTCATTTAATCTATTTAATATCCTTTTCCTTATTCTTTCCTTCCCTACATTTATATATTTAACTTTTATTCTTGTTTTGTGATTTACTTAAATTTCGCCAATTATATTTTTTTAAAAATTACTCTGAAGAACAATTTTTTTTTTTTTTTGCATGAGATTTTTTAACACTAGGTTTACGGACGTTTCTTATATACCTATCTCTACGAACACACGTCAATTTGACCCATGAACGAATACATATAACAGCACTTACAGAGATGCCAACTTGCACCGGCCAGCAAATATATATTTTAAAGTGGTAGTTTATCAATTGTGATTCTTGGTTTAATAAATTCAATTTAGCAGATTTTTATCCACCACTATTTCGTAGGCTTATAAAATTTACCACTTTATATTAGCAAAATTTGTTACCGTTTTTTTAAAATTATTTTAACTTGTCCGGGGCAGTTGGCATCTCTGCACTTAGAAAGCAATGTAATTATATACTAATAGAAAAAAAATGAAAATATGATATATTGTATATATTTGAAATATTCTAATATTTTATTTTTCAATACTCGAGCTAAGCAACTGAAACCTTCAAAATCTGACATCAATTGACATTTTGCTTTTGTTCTTTCTATTATCGCTTATCGGCAACAGTTGTTTATCGCTTGTTTCATTTGAGATAAGGATATCGGATAACGGATCGAAGTATTGTCGGTACATTCCTATTTATTATTGATGTGATGTTTGCAAGTTTACAAAAATTTTTGTCTAAATTACGATGGCGTCAAATTGACGCATATCCGAAGAGATAGGTATACCACAAGGAGAATTTCAATATTTCAACGCTTTTGAAGAAATTAGACTTCAATATATGTTTACCTCGATCAATGGATAAAAGTCATTACAAGAGATAAAATAAAAATGCAAACGGGTTTTGTAATTTTTCTTATAAAATCCAAAATGCGTCAAAATGACGCGCCCCTTAAACCTACCGTTAACAGACATGTTTTTTAACAGATGCAGTTATTTCATATCTGCAATCGGTTTCTCTCTCTAAGCTATAATTTTTCTTAACGTAATATTTTTCGTTAACTTTTTGTCGAAATGTGCAAGATTAAAAACGTTATATATAACAAAAAGTCACATTAATGTTGCGACAAACTTATAAGGAAGTTAAGGCACATCATTACCTAAAATGTCATCATGCACCACTAGGGGCGCTTTCTAATATGAACTGTTTCTTCATGTTATTCTGAATTAGTCATAATAGGAAAGCGTCTCTAGCCGCGTGCGACGATATTTCCGGGCATGGGTTCTTATACAATTTTAATCCTGATGGTGTGACCTAACGCCCCTAGAGGTTTGTCTCAACATTTACGCGACTGGATTACGCGACTATCACTGTTTAACTCTATAGCCTTGTAATTTTGAACACAACCCAGAAGACAAGATGACTCTTTTATCAAGCATTTGGACAAAGTAGCCTTCGTGATGAACTTTTTTAAGGAACTAACCCGCATTTGCATTACATGAAGAGGAAAACTAATAAAACCTCCCACGGTTAAGTCGACGGCAAGAGAATTCTAACCCATGATCTGTCTACTACTAAGGATATTTTACGTCATCACTGTCGTCGGTGTTGACGTAAAATATCCTAAAAAATCAATACAAATTTTATAGTCAATGAAAAGTTTAGGGTCTCATAATCAGCAGTATTCTGCCCAGGGCCTCAACTTCTCTTAATAGGGCCCTGCTTCTAGATCCTGAACTGTTTTTGTTGTTTATGACTAAAATATTATTTTGTTGAAATAATAGCAAATAACCATTGAATATATTCCAACAAAATTTAAATAAGTGCCCAAAAACAAATGTCAAACTTCAAAAAAGGAATGTATATGCGATACATTTAAACTATCAAAACTTTATAAAAAACATGAGAGAACATTATTAATGCGAATGAGAGAACTTATCAATATATAATACGAATAGTTTTAAAGTACGGACATTTTTAAATAAAATGCAATAATACAAATAATTAAGTGATAAAAAAAATGCGCAAATATCAACTTTTACAACCATTGATATCCTGAATTGATTTAAGTGGCAATGTCAGAAATATTACTTTCATTCATAAATCAAACTTTAACTATTGAATATACACTTGAAGTAAGTGCTCAAAAAATAAATATCAACATTCCGAAAAGAAATGTAATAACAATAGCCTTAAACTAGCAAAACTTCTACAACAATGGAAATGGGAAGAACGCATATCAATAAAATATACGGAAAATATTTACTTCAACCATTTCAGCAATAAATTTAAGTTTGTTTCAAAATTTCAACTTTACGAGAACAACACTAAAAAACGGAAGGAAAAGGTAACTTTAAATTCGGGAAATGTTTAACAACAATGACCGTCACACGTGTTGCGTATCCATGCCAAGGCTGCACCTTCCCTTCGGACAAGGCAACAACTTGGCGATTTTTTTTTCTTCTTTATTCATTTCTACTATTTACTTCTCTCAGTCAGAGTAGACGTGTTCAGTGCTTTTTTGACGCCCTGCTTACGGCCAGAGCAATGGAAAGTCACGACTTAAACATTTATTTGAATGATACCGGTACTTGGCGAAAAATATTCTGCCCTTGCGGTTTTGAAATTATTTGTCTCAAAGATGAAAGATGACAATGAGCTGGAGATGGCATGATGTACGGTCTTTTCACAATGTTTCCGACACACGTGAATTCTATTGTTTCCATACTTTCTTTTGGAACGAAATTTATCCTTTTTCTGAAGAATATTCTACTAGAATACACACATTGGAATGAATACACGTTTCGAAAAAAGTTCATTGATTTTGAAAATTTTGCATTTTGATGACATATACCGTTTCTGATGCTTGAAAGCTAATAATTGTTTATTAAAATTAATTATAAATTTGAGTGTAATAGATTAGTTTAGTGTAAGATTAGTAATTCAAGCAGAGTTCTACCATAAAAAAAATTAACTTTTGAAGGATCTAAGAGGAGTTATTTCAAAAAAAAAAAATTCTTATTTAAAAAAAATAATTTTATTACACATATTTTGTTGCTGCTAGATATAGCTAATGACCAAGCAATTAAGTTAAACTTTTTTTTTGGATTAAAGAGTGCAGAGTACCCACAAGCCTTAAAAATTTGAAAAAAAATGGTGACCGAAATTAAACTGTTCATGTTAATATAATAATTCATGTAGATTAAAAGCATTCAGCTGTAATAATTCCATAGTAGGGTACCTTATGCTTTCATAAGTATTAACAGTGGTTGCAGCGCTATGAGAAATTAGGATGTAGTAGCCAGTTTTCTTTAATCTACATCAACTTCTTCGAGACGGACGAGTCGCGAGTCGTAAATGCGTCGTATTCGTACAAAATCAGAATCAAGAAGGAAAAAAAAATCAGTAGCTTAAATGTGGACATAGCCAATTTAATCCTAACATATCTAATCAATGTACTGGAATAGACTAGATATGTGATGATACGTAGTACCAGCCCGCGGTAGAGAGCACCTCGCTCCATCTGTACAATTGCCCTCTAGGTCAGCTGTGTTTAATAAATAAAAATCAATAGCTTAAATGTGGGCCTGGTCAGCCAGAACCGGAATCAAGATGAAAGAACAAAAAAAAATAATAATAATCATTAGCTTAAATGTGGGCATGGCCAATTTATCAGACCTATTTTTGCTTTCACTTTAATTCTAACATATCTAATCAATGTACTAGAAAAGACTAGATATGTGATGATGTACCTCTTCGAAGAAGCGAGCACCTTATTCCATCATCTGTCCAATCGCCCTAGGGCAACTGTGTCTAATAAATAAAAATCTTTAGCTTAAATGTGGACATGACCAATTTATTAGACTTATTTTCTATTTCACTTTAATTCTAACATATGTAATCAATGTACTAGAATAGACTAGATATGTGACGATATGAAATATCTGTGATGATATAATAAACTTTTAGATTTCACTTTAATTTGAAAATAATACCATCTTCAGTTTTATAACTTTAATATGGGAAACTTTCACATAGATATATTTTTGTAATGACCTAACATAAACAACGCTAAATTTGCTGTTTTTATTTACTTACATGATCGAAATCGTCATAAATCAATGTACTGAAATTTCGATGAATAGTTGATTTTAAATTTCTATATAATAATTATTATATAAGCTATGCAGTTCGTACTTTTTTTTACCCAGTGCTGCAAAATGACCTTTCTACAAGTTCGAATTTTCAAAAGTTTTAAAATAAAAAATAAATAAATGTCAACTATTTTAGAAACGCATTATTTGTCAACTGAATATCTCTTTAACGGTTAACCGTCACACAGCAGTGCTGCCATTGTAGGTAACAGCAGGTAGAAAGTGAAGTTAAGGCCTTCACGCTTGAAGAGATACAAGGACAAACAGACATTAAGTACCGCTCACAAAACTATTCTTTGCCTTTTTACTCCTTGTTATATATATCTGAAATAATAAAAAGTATTGTTTATTTTATTTCTCCTTCAGTTTGCTCGTTTTGTTCGGTAAAATTATCTTTAATGAATCTTCATTTATGATTATTTAGAGATCTAGTATAATTAATGGTTTATCTGGGTTATATCATTTAAGTAAAGTTTAGCGCACGGGAAGTGCAGTTAATACATATTTTTTTTCTTCTCCATTATATCAAAACCTAGATTTTCTATTTCAGATATTTCAAACCATCCATTAACGACCGTAAAAATATCATCGAAATAAACTGAATCGTTCTTATATTAACCGATATTATTAAGATGTTCATTTCCTCTACAATCTGCTCGGTTTGTTTCGTGAAATTTTTTTAAATGATACTTAAACTGAGATTATTTAGAGACCCAGAATAGTCAATAATTAATCCAACTATCATATAGAAACATTAGTTCTTCGTTAATGAAGTTGTATTTATACATGCTTTTACTCCATTGTAACTCATTGACTATATTTTACCTCTGTACATATCTTTTAGCGAACACGAAAATATTATCAAAAATTAATTTAGTTTGGGAACGCTTTATCGTAAGAATGTTAAAGAATTTGAGAACTTATACAAAGATGTATGTCCACATTTAAGAATATAGTTCTAAAAATATAGCTTATAATTCATATAAATACACCACCTTTTCGCATTAATTTGCATTTGAGGGAAAAAGTTATCGCACTCCTAAAAATTGCTTCCTCCAAAACAATCATTTTTCATACTCTCAGATACTTCATAAGTTTACAATCGATTTCATTAAAAAGTTAACATCATGTACGATGTGCGGCTAATTAATTTCCATATCATACTCCAAAAAATATGTGTGTAACATAGCCATTATGTTTCAATATTTACTCCACCTGATGTAATGAACTGTACTCGTCATTAAAAATTACAAAAGCAACTTTTAAAATCTTCTTTCGTAATACTATTCTATCCTGATGTTCCTAATATATTTTTGACATCCTTAAACCATCTTTCTTTAGCAAATTTTTCAGTTTCGAAAATAAAAATTTAGCTAGCTCATTTTGTGACGTAGCAAAGTTAACTGTCAACCGAGCTTAAAGCCAAGAAAGTAAAAATTTGCCTCAACTTTGTTCCAAATCTAAACAAACAAGGGTTTAGAGGTTTCTCATACTTACCCAAACCAGCAGAGTTTGAACTAGTTGGACCTCTTTCTTGGCCTCGAAGATTAGCAATAGTTGAGGCAAATATTTACATTGGTAACAAAACAGTTAAAAGGGTCTGTTCAAGGGATCTGTTGTCCTTTAAAAAGCTATCCGTACCAGAATTTTAAATGTTGTTTCCGGAATTTTAATGATTGGATGCATTTATAATATAGTTTTAAAAATAGTTTATTCTTTTTGCAGGAATGTGAGGGATGATTTCAACTGCTTGCTGAGAGAAACTAGATGTCTAACATCAGAGACTGATCGTAGCCGTAACGGTGATTCTTTGAGAAATGCTCTCAAGTACATCCGGGATGGTTGTGACAGCAGTGGAAGTAAATATTTTATATTTTTAACAATGATATTTTTTCATTATATTAGTTTTTGTCTTACAAAATTGTTAAAGTAGATAACTCATGAGTTACATTAATTTTCGAAATTTATTCCGCTGTTTAACAATTCATTTTATATACTTCAAAAATATAGCCTCAAAAATTCGTGATTTTATTATTTTCAGACTCGAAAAACATAGTGGTGAATTACCATAACATTCAAATTTCGAACAATTTGGAAAAAATTAAAAACTGGTGTCTGATTAATCTTCAAGATTAAATTAATAAAATCATTTTTATACATATTTGAAAACATAATATTGTAACTGCCGAATTTTACAGAGATAAATAAAAATTTTATATGCATTATTTATTAATTAATTTTTTTGTAGTTAAGATGACAGGAAAATTTACTCTTGATCTAATTAATGTTTGGATATATAATCTAAAAGTTTTTGACAACGGATTATTTTTTTTGCAGTAAAGATGGCAGCAAAATTTACTCTTCATCTAATTATTGTTTTGATATATAATTTAAATGTTTTTGACCACGGATATAAATATAAAGAAATATTTATGTAAATACACGATAATAATATGATGCTAAACTTAAATTCTAAAAAAAGAGAAAAAGTTATTTCTACTTTTAGAATTCAATTGTCGTTTCATTTCCTTTACGAAAAATCGTCTCAGTAGAAAAAAAAGGTTGGGCGTGCATGATAGAAAGATTTCTTCGAATCGATGATGTTCCTTGTGATCTCAACGTAGTTCAGCAAACAAAATACTAGTTTTATATCCACAGTATCCGGTCTGGTTAAAAAAATAAAAAAAAGAGAAATACAGAAGCCGACAAGAGTCAAAATCAGAAGGGGGGTGGGATGGGCAAAGCACAGAAAGGGTGGTTAAAGCGAAATAAAATGCTCTGGAAGCAAAAATAAATGTTTTGGAAGCTCTGAATTTGATTTCTACAGCGTTGGATAGTGTCGACTTAAACAAATTACAAATAGATGTAATAAAGCTTCTCGGGGTCAATTGCTTCTCAGTATCTGACGGACACATTAAAGGAAGAGCCCTTTGTAATAAAATTGCGTGGCTGAAGATGTTCCGACGAAGAATGACCCGTATTATCGACTGTAAGTCACACATCGCACAACTTTTCAATTCCTTCAATATCTGATTCAATGCTTGAATCCGATGATAGTAATGAAAACGATGAAAGATGAACAAAAAATCAAGATCTAGAGTGTGAAAGCATAAAAGCTTTGAAACATTTGCGAATGTAAATCAAAAAGCAATTTTGTAAGCAATAGTAAATATTGCGAGGGATATTGTTAAAATTGTATCTAAAAACAAAAAAGCATGTAAAATTTACACATAGTTCATCGATGTGTGGTCAATTTTTGAAAAATATGCTTAGATTTTTTTAACCCCGATTCGTGCGTTTTTTGACGTTAGTCCTGACGAAAAACTTAAAATCGGGTTTCCGCTGTTTATTTAAGCTATTTATCTTTTTTTGAAGTTCAGGCAATTCTTTTCAACTGTCTTAGATTAAAGCTTTGTTTTGAGTTTAAAATACATGCGCTAATAGTTTCCTAAGTAAGAAAGTTACTATCTTTGTTTTATTCTATCACGTCACAGTCTTCAACATCAATGAAATAATTTTATTTTAAATCAGGCCCGATTGTAGTATACTGATATTTCTCTTTTTCTTATACTTATAGATAGTTGGCGTGACAGCAATTGTTTCATCGGAGTAGACATGAAGAGTTGTGAGAGTTCTTTTCCTCTAGGAGGAGTTCAGTTTTCTTCCTACAACCCTGAGACATGCAGGTAATTTATTAATATACCCTTTGACAAAAACAAAAGCAAAAAAAAATTTACGACATTGGTTCCCGCAATATTTTTATGGTTGTTGTCGTTGGCCATTAACCCTTTCGCGCCGACTGTCACAAATACGTGACAGCAAAAAACCGTATCAATCAGGGTAAGAAGATAAAACTGGTAATCAAAGTATTTCTTTAGCAGTTTATTTGTGGGCGGAGTTATAATTTTTTGATTTATTTAATTCACCATTACTTTGTTCAAAATAAAACTATTTAGTTATACTTTGAATTAACATTGATTATATATGTGATTAAACTAACAATAATTAAAATAAAAGCAAAGTAAGTCTGTCAAATTAGTAACGACTACATTTAAGTTACCGTTTTTTATTTAATTGCAACTTGATTCTGATTTTGTACGAATGCTTTTCTGAATCACCCGTCCCCAAGGGGTTAAGGCAAGGATTGCGCCCAAATCCAAAAGCAAGACAAGAAAAGACTTTTAAAATAGAATTTGGGTTCATGCACACAACTGTTCACTTTTTAAATAGTCTGCGCAGACTACTTATAAAATACCGTGTGAAGGCTTTCTGATGTAGGAGGCAGGGCCTGATTATCGCCTAGGCCCAATAGGCACGGGCCTAGGGCCCACACTATCTGAGGGCCTCAAAAATTAGTAAAACGTTCACAATATTACATTTAAAAAAAGTACTGAAAGAAACAGTTTATCTCAAAAAAGGCATTTTTATTTAAATGTTTCTTTATATTGTGATAAACCAAACTCGTGTAAACATTGCACTAATCAATTTCGAAAGTACAACTGAATTTTAATTGGTGCAATTTTTACTCCAACGGCTTAAGCAACTGCAGCGAGAATGCATATTCGCAAAGTCTCTTATAAATGATTAGTGTCAACAAGAACTAAAAGCTTATTCTTAACAAATATGTAAAGCTGTAGATGGAAGGCTACAATCTTTAAAATAATCAGCTAATCAGTGACTTTTAGCAAAAATCACTGATTTTAATTGTTTGTGGTCACCAAACTATTTTTACTTTCATACAACATTGCTTTATTGTTTTATATTTTGCTTTAATATTTAGATGTCTAAACTTTATATTTGAAAAATAATCTTCATTTGCCTACTTTCAAAATTTTTTAAAATGTTTTTCTTGAATCATGCAGTTCAATAGATTCTTTTTACAGTTAGGACTACTCTTCAGAAATGTTTTTCTTGAATCATGCAGTTCAATAGATTCTTTTTACAGTTAGGACTACTCTTCAGAAATGTTTTTCTTGAATCATGCAATTCAATAGATTCTTTTTACAGTTAGGACTACTCTTCAGAAATGTTTTTCTTGAATCATGCAGTTCAATAGATTCTTTTTACAGTTAGGACTACTCTTCAGAAATGTTTTTCTTGAATCATGCAGTTCAATAGATTCTTTTTACAGTTAGGACTACTCTTTAGAAATGTTTTTCTTGAATCATGCAGTTCAATAGATTCTTTTTACAGTTAGGACTACTCTTCAGAAATGTTTTTCTTGAATCATGCAGTTCAATAGATTCTTTTTACAGTTAGGACTACTCTTCAGAAATGTTTTTCTTGAATCATGCAGTTCAATAGATTCTTTTTACAGTTAGGACTACTCTTCAGAAATGTTTTTCTTGAATCATGCAGTTCAATAGATTCTTTTGACAGTTAGGACTACTCTTCAGAAATGTTTTTCTTGAATCATGCAGTTCAATAGATTCTTTTTTCAGTTAGGACTACTCTTCAGAAATGTTTTTCTTGAATCATGCAGTTCAATAGATTCTTTTTACAGTTAGGACTACTCTTCAGAAATTTATTTTCAAAATATTTTGTTGGGGGCCCCGAAAATTTTTTGGGCCTGAATTTGTCTTGATCGGTCCCTGATAGGAGGTGATGCTTATATAGGTTCATTTCTAAAATTACTGTTTTAGGGAGGAGTTTGTATTTTACGTGTTTCGAAAGTTATTGCTGAGTTAAGTAAATGTCCATTATGAGTACGCTTGTGAAAATTAAATAAGAATGATTAAAATAATGTGTAACATCCTCCGCTCGCTCCGTACCTCACTGACGGTTTAGAACGATGTCATTAAAAAAAAAACTTTTTTTCATTTTTAAGATATCTCATTAAATAAAATATCGACATTTAGTAAAAAGAATGCATCGAATTATTTCAGGAAGTACAACTTGTTCTACGACTGCGTTCAGGATATTGTCCGAACTCGATGTAGATCAGACGATGACCGATACTTGGGTCAATATCTGGTTGATACTGCCCAAGACCTCGCCTGGAACTGCGGAGAATCATCTACCACTTCTGATCGATTCAGGCAAGATGATCGACGTGATGATCGCTATAACGATCGAGATCGAATGAACGATCGAGATCGAATGACAGATCGAGATCGAATGAACGATCGTGAAAGAGATCAGCAAAGAGGCGGGAGCTATAGCGGAAGAGATGATCGATACGGTGGTGGTGGATACGGAGACAGAGATGGCGATCGATATGGCAATGGAAGATATTCTGGCACTTATTCGAATGGAAATGGTAAGATATTTTGATTTGAAAGTTTATAATACCATTGTTTAAATCAAATTTATATGCTAATTTATAGAAAAATAATAGAAAAACGCAAAACAAACATATACACACATTTATATATACAAACACAAAAGAAGAAGCTTTTGAGTAAATAATTCTAACGCATTAATAACGAAAAGGAAAATATTTACTAGTGCACTGTGGGCCAGAAGACCATGATCTTTGGCCAAAAGTCAAAAATTATATTTTCAACTAAAATATGTGTAGACAGTTTTAATATAGTTCAAATTAAGTATTCATAATCATTCCAAACATTATAATTTACTCTTTGGACTGACGAGAGTACAATGTAATGAAAAATATGTTAAATTTTTTTTAAGTGTAAATTTTAAATTTTTATTTCAGAAATATATATATAGAAATTTCACCTTACTGTTTCATTTTTATCAGAGTAATTAGTCTGAAATTATAGTACAATTTTTCAATTTGTTGGATTAGTTAATACACTTGACAAACTTATAGTTCATATCTTATCATTTGACATTTTACAATGTTTGAATGACTTTCGAAACTTAGTTACAAAAAGTTCTACGACGTAATTAGCTAAATTTTTTTTGTTGTCTTCTTTGCCGTCATTTTGCCCGTATTGCAAAAGTGGACTAAATATAGCGAAAAACAAAAATTATGTTGTTTTCGCGTTATTTTGTAATATTACTTTTCATTTTTAATATAAAATTACCAAAATTATTATATTTTCATTGCTATATTTAATTATTTAAGCGTACTATATTATTTTTTTTAACTTTTGCTCGCCATATTTCAGCCTCCATTTTTTTGTGTGGATATTTTTAGTGTATTTCAAAATTTCAACTATGTATTCAATTTACCTGCACATAAAAACCCCTAAAAAAAAACCCAAATTTTGAAACAAATTTTGTCGAAATACTAATTTTGGCCACGAAACCTTGGATGCTGGCCTACTGTGTAGTAGAAAGAATGTTTGAATCATAAGAAACATTTAATAGTTTGGTTCAAATTTATAATGACATTTTTTAATCAGTTTTTACTGAAAAATGTAAAAAAAAAATTTAAAAAAAAAAATTACTTCACTCATAACTAGAGGATGACAATTCAATTACAATTTTAGAAAGAAATATTGTCCTTAAAGAATATACTTAAGCCAAAGCTATTTCGTACTACTAGATGATTATCGTAAATTTTTCAAATATGTTTATTTTATTTATATATGGTTATTATATATGTTATTTATCTATGGTTATTATTATATTATTATTATATATGGTTATTATATATGTTATTTATAAATACAAACAGCGGTTCCCAAAATGGGTTCCGAAAGTTAGAACAACGTTACTAGTAACGAAACTCAATAATAAAATTTATATCCAAATCAATTTTCCTTTAAAAATTTCATTTTCACCTGATAACTATTCTCAGCGTTTATTTTCGTCTCTCTTTTCCCTTTTTATTTCAGCTCATTTAGTTACGGGTTATGCATACAACAAAATCAAATTACGAAAGATGCTACCTGAGGCCTGTAAATTCAGTTGCCTGACATAAAATCTAATTTAAAGACCAGTATAGTTAAAACTTCACGAGGAGAAAATTTCATTCTACATTTATTCATTAAATATTAAATAAAAAAAACTTTAAAAAAAATTATTGCAATAAATATTTTCAAAATAAATAATGGTCATTACTTTATCAATATTTTTCACAATTGCTAATGAAATTTCTTCTAAGTCTCGAGATTCCGCTAATAGGAGAACTATCATTTATGCTTCCATAGTCGAAAAGAATTGGGAACGCTGTTATAAAGAATTTAAATTCTTAAAAGAATTTAAAAGGAGCATCCAAGTTTTTCTACAATTTTAAATGTAAAAATAAAATCATTTATAAAATTTGCGTAGCCGTGTAAGCTTAGTCACGACCTTTATAAAACCACCGTAATGCCCAGTACGTTGTTGTTTCTTATTTGCTGGTCTAATTACTGTTATTTCCAAATTTATGATCTTGCGATTTCTATTAACCCTTTAGTGGGCCATTTATTTCTAGCAAAGGAAAATTAAAGAATTTTTGGAATTGAAATTCAAATCAGAATAGTAATTGATATGAGAAAAGAAAAATTCATTTAGCTTGTATAAAATTAATTTAAATTTTAATGCTATTTTTTTGGTGGTAAGCAAATTTACTTAGACCTATTAGGAACTTATTGACTTTTATTTTTCTTTATTTATAAAATAAATTTTATAAATGCTACAAACTTCAGAAGGAATTATGCATATTGTAACTTTTATACGTTTTCTTATGCTAAAAAATGGTTGCCAATTTTATTCAAACACACTTCAAGAAAGCTGAATGAAGTTAATAACAAACGGAAACCTAAATTAAAAGTGGTAGAAAAATTAAACCTGGACTTAAAAAATTGGTGGTAGGTATACTTTCCACGTCCTTAGAAAGTGTTAAATGGGGGGGGGGGGATAATTTTGCCCCCATTTTAGAAATTTCACCACGAAAAATCTGGAACAATGTGGCGTTGCATATGAACTTTTACATTATTTATAGGTAGTGGTATGGAAAATAAGATTAAATGAATTAAAAATAATACATTAAAACATAAGCTTATCTACCACCAGAGTACATTTGGCAGCCCTGCCCTTACTCAGGATGTTCGAAAATAACATTGAAAACTTGTAAAACTAATGAACTTAAAAAAAACTTAACACGCGTACACATCGACTTGATTCTTAGGCCTGCATCTCCAAGGGAAAAAAGCTTAATAATTTATCCACTAGGACATTCTGCCCACAATACTTTTTTAGAAATCAAAGGTTTTACGATTTAAGCATTTTCCCTCTAGTAATAGCTTCTTCTTCTGCATTAAAAAAGAAAGAGCTGACTCTGATTATTTCATTTAAATGCAACTTCTAAAAAGTCATTAATTTTAATCAGTTTGTCGAATGAATATCTCTTTTGAGATATTCATTCGATAAGCTCCTGATTAAAATTAATTGCGTTTCATCAATCATTATCATTAGCTGAATCCAGTATCATCAGTTTTCTCTTATTAATAGTTATTTTATATAATGTTATGATGGTATTATTTTTAAACATGGCTATTTAAGCCGAAGCGTCGTATGCTTAATTTTTGGAAAACAATATGTTTCTTTTTTTGGTTTCTAAGGTAACATATTTTTACTGTGTATGATTGTGTTTGGGGGTTATATAAGGTGAAAGTTCTTGTGTGTTGGGGTTCCTTCAAAGGTGATGGCTATGTTCGGCTTACATGTGTGTTTTAAACTATAAGGTTATTCAGGGAGCTCAGACATTACCTGCTGCAGAAATGAAAGATGTGACAGAAGCCGCCTTCAGCAGTGCAGAGACTCGCTGGCCAGAGCTGTTGACAACAGAGCAGCCGGATATCAGGACTCTCAGAAATGCAGGTAAATTACCCGTTTGGCTGTTGTTTAGCTGAATACGAATGTTGTAAATATATGTTTAAAAAAAAAACAATTATGTGATCGAAGATTCAAATTTGAAAATTTAAAATAACTACTGTATCTAAAGTGACTAGATTAATAAACCATGATTTGAGGACTCGAAAAATTTATGATTTGAGGACACTCATATATTTATGGAAAATATTAATTTATGTGTGCAAGAAAGATTTTTTTTTAAAATTGATAACATTTTCATGAAACTTCATTTTATTACTGAGCAGTTTTGAAATATCATATGATAATCCGAATTTAAACTCATTTAGAATGAACAAGCACATATGATTGTTTAAATTTGTTTATTTTTTGATGAAATTATTTGAAGACGAGTATGGTGTTTTCATCTGTTAAATTTAGCATGGTACTCTCTTGTTTGCATTCTCTATAAGAGAAAACAAAAAACTATTTTTTTTTAAAAAAAATATGCTCATTTCCAAACATCATCATTATTATTATTTTTGTTGATATTTTCTAACTATATATAAAAATCTTATGATGGTGCCGCAGTTTTCCATTTGTGTCGATATATTTCTATTGGTTGGAATATTAGATTGGTTGGAAAACCACATGAGAGAATCCAGTTTTACCACATTAATTTTCATATTGGTTTGACTTTCATTAGCATAAAATTAATACAAGTCATAAAGGTATTGTTTTCTTATAAATATTTTTGTATCCCTAATTTAATGGTAATTAACTGTAACTGTTAATATTATGTTTTTGATTTTGGGGTTGGTTAATTACGGGGTTGGTTAGCGTCAGCGATCAGGGGACTTAGACCCCTAGTTCTCTATAAGAGAAAACTATTTCGTTTAAAACAATATGCGCAATTCTTATTTTTTTTTTGGTTGATATTTTATTTTATACACTGGTTATCATAAATTAAGGAAAATTCACAAAAATCGCGATAACTCAAGAAATTACACATGGAATTTTATGAAACTTACCCACAATATACAACACATAGTAAGGTATTAAACAACATAAAAAGAAATTATCAGACATTAATAGTAGTATAGAAATTAGCACATGTATAAAATAAACAAATTGGAAGTATCGGTTTGCAATAGAAAAAGTACCTTTAATATGGAATATGATTGCCTCTAGAAGCAATACAGCACAAACAGCGATGTGTGATGCTTTCAATTATGCGGTCTATCAGTTCAATAGGAAGTGAGAGCCATTGCTCTTGTAAAGCAGTTGCAAGCGTGGCAAGGGTCTGAGGGGGCGGATTGATGGCAGATACACGCCTCCCTAGAGCATCCCAAACGTGCTCGATAGGATTCAAGTCCGGGGATCGAGCTGGCCACTCCATGCGAGTAATTGTTTCCTGTTGAAGATAATCATCAACAATGCGAGCTCTGTGTGGTCTTGCATTATCGTCCTGTAACAGGAAGCAATCACCAATTGCCCCGGCATATGGGCGCACATAAGCATCAAGGATGTTGTCTCGATAAACCTGAGCATTCACGGTTCCCCTTGGAAAGACATGGAGGTATGTGCGCCCTCCTAAGGATATGCCTCCCCAAACACAGACACTGCCTCTTCCGTATGCATCTCTTTCACGGATGTTTGATGGATGATAACGGGTCCCAGGTTCTCTCCATATCAAATAACGTCTACTGTCACTTTCTAGACTAAACCTGGACTCATCCGTAAAGAGAACAGGCCTCCATTGATCTGACGTCCAGTGGACATGTTGTCGGGCCCACTGCAAACGGTCTCTCCTATGGCGTGATGTGAGCGGCACGCAAATGGCTGGTCGTCTCGCATACAGACCACCTACGTGGAGCCTTCTGCGCACAGTTGACGTTGACACCAACCTTCCGGTGGCTGCAGCAAGAGAGGATCTAAGATGTGTCGGAGTAGCGGTTCTATTCCTGCGTGCACTTAATGTCAAATATCGGTCATCGGCACTGGTCGTAACAGTTGGCCGTCCTTGACTGAACCTCCTAGATGCCGAATCTGTGGTTTGAAATTGCCTCCAAAGTCTATGAACCACAGATGGACTCACATTTAGCCATCTGGCCACTTCTGATTGACTCTGCCCTGCCTCTAGTCTCCCGATGGCTCTCCATCGTAGTTCTTCAGGCAAATGATGCCTAGAGGTCATTATTACGAATTGGCTATCTCAGATTTTCAATGTCGCAATCACAGTAAAATTTGTGTGCTTTCTCTCAAACTTGGACTTTTATGCTCCAGGCAGATGACGTAAGCCGAGTGCAGCGCCACTAATTTGCATATTGCAATTTTACTCAGCTACTCTTAGTGGACAACATATGCAAATTTTGCACGGTTTGGCTTACTTTTGAAAGAGTTATCGCTATTTTTGTGATTTTTCCTTAATTTATGATAACCAGTGTATTAAAAAAGATCTTTTCAGAAAAATTCTAGGACATTTAAGGACACATGTTAAAATTTGTTGACAGTTTTTTAAGGACAATCAAAGAAATTTGATGACGTCTGATAACCAGAAATACACCGAAGAGCCATTACATTATGATCACCCTGCTAATAACATATAGGACCACCTTTAGCCCTCAAAACTGCTAGCACCCACCGTGTCATTGATTCCTAAAGGTGCTGATAGGTAGTCTGAGGTATCTGGTACCAAGCGCTCACCAACTGGTCCTGCAATTCCCTCACATTGCGAGGGGGTAGCGTGTCAGCACGAATTTGGTTTTCTAAGTAGGACCACAAATGCTCTATTGGATTAAGGTCAGGTGAATTTGGGGGCCAAGACATGACTTGAAAGTTACTGGAATGTTCCTCGACGATTCGACCCTTATGACATGGTGCATTATCCTGTTGGTAAACTCCATTCCCCGCAGGAAAAACTGTTGCCATGAATGGGTGAACCTGGTCTGCAACTATGTTCAAGTAGCTTACAGACGTCAGGGATTGTTCTATGAGGATTATGGGTCCTAATGTGCCCCATGAAAACACTGTTCCTGGGCGAGAAACCATAAAAACCTGGGCGAGCCCATTGTTATAGATGGAGGGTGGTCATAATGTAATCTTCGGTGCATATCTTGATGGATATGTGGATATTTCCCTCTCTTTAAGTTAAAAACTTCTAATAAAATAGCTGTACTGCCATTTTTTATTATTTTTTGCGAGAAAAAAAACTGTCCTCAGACGCAGACAATGATCACTTACAAGTTAGTGTAATTTTTTAAAAATATTACAGCAAAATTGAGAGGCAATAAACAGTCGGCTGTTTTTTAATAACGCCCAGTTTGAATTAGAACGTGCCATTTGATTCATCGAGTAGTTTGTTGTTATTGTAGTCGTAGGCCATTGAAGTAAGGGGTGCGATTGTTTTTGTTTTCTAGTAGCGCTATCCGCCAGGAATTCAACTTTGGTCGCGCCCATACGCCTTACCCGTTTCATAGGGAGGACCCATTCCATACATTCATCCACAGATCGTAATTTTGACTTGAATTAGAGAACGATCAATTTGCAATCCAGTACTCCCAGAGGTTTAATTTGTTATGGGGACGAGGAGAACATTGTGACCTGACAGATTTAACGTGCACCAGTCACCATTTACTACATGGGAATTCTTCGGCCGGCTGGATTCGTACTCCCGTTTTCGCGAACGAGAGTCCAGTGCCCCGCCAATCAGGCTATTCCAGCCACATCGAGTTGCTTGAATTTGTTTTATGGTCGTATAGGAGAAGGAGGTATTTTATGGGGATCTTTCAAAAAGAATATTTTCAAAATATTTAATTTTATTTGTTGCATTTAATATAATGTTTTATTTTATAGACGACTTCGGGATGATTTTAATTGTCTGTTATGGCAGACATCCTCCTGCGTCTCAAGAGAAGAGCGGGACAGAGACAACGAGATTTTCCGAAAATCCAGAGATTTCATTTCAAGAAACTGTGACAATTATGGAAGTAAGTGATGGATCTTGAACTGAAATTATTAGAGTTTAAGTTGATGATAGTTTCTTAAATTTAACAATATAATTATTGGTGAAAATATAATTCTGCTTCTCTGTAAGTCAGAAAGAGGTTATGGTGCCTTAAGTCTATATATTTTTTTTCAAGGTAGAAAAAGAAATAATTATTTGATGCTTTTCATCTACGCTTACACGAAACGTTCTAAAGGTGCCGTAAGTAAAGGCATCGCTCACTCCGTTTATGGAGAGTTCGTTTCGTGACAGACTGTAAAACAACCGTCATCTCAAGGGACAGCGGAACCGGGGGGGGGGACTGAGGAGGCTTCAGCCCCCTCACTCAAGAGACACAGCTCCTTCTAAGATAAATATGTCAATTTAAAGCCAGCTTCAACATTTCATTGGTGGAAACTGCTACCAAATCATCCCCCCCCCCCACAGAAAAAATATACGTCCCTATTACTGACCAATTGAAAAGTTTTTGGTTTCGCATGTCACTTCGAACAGATTTAAAAAAAAAAAAAAAAAAAAAAAAAAAAAAAAAAAAACAGTGAAACAGAATAAAAATGAGAAAAACAGAATGAAATGAGAAATAAATAATTTACAAGGAAACAATATTTTTTGTTAATTCTATTTTAATTTTAAAACAAAAATTACAATTTCTAATTCTTGATTGCCATTTGGTGAGTGTCAAATAATTTGAACCCAGATAATACTAATATATATATATATATATATATATATATATATATATATATATATATATATATATATATATATATATATATATATATATATATATATATAATAAAAGTCCGAAGAGGAGGTACCAGCTCAGGCGTCGTCCATGTTATCTGCATGGTTTAAATTACTTGGCATTTCTACCACGGATGTTAAAAAATTGATCGCTGAGAAACGGAGCTAGATACTTGCCATGGTAGGGTAATGCGTGTACATTTACTCGGATATCAGCAGTTTATTTTTATAAAAAAAAATAATATTATTCAATTCTTACAAATTTTATAAAAAGAAGAAAAAAATTAAAATTTCACTATTTTGTAAAAAAATTTTTTTAATTTTTGCATATTTTTTGGAAATTTTTTTTTTTTTTTGCTTAATGATTACAATTGTATTTCAAATCTGTGAATTTATTCTATTACATAATCAATAAAAACATTTTCTATGGTTGAGAATGAAGTTTTTTAAAAAAAAAAATTAAGAAGTTATCTGTCGCACAGGTATAACATGCTCTCAAAATCGGAATAATTTATAAAAATATCCTTATTTAGAGCTTAGCATTATAAGCTATGTCACTCTAATTAATGTAAAACTCTTTAAAGCTTTATCTTTTATAAAAAGATCCTTAGGATTTAAATAATATGTAATTATCGAGCCGTGAAGGCTCAGATAGAGCGTTTACATTCCAATGAACCGGGTTCGAATCCCAACGATGGCTGGTCGATATGAATTCCGCATCCAGCTTGTACCAACCACAGTGCTGATGTAAAAACATCCTCAGTAGTAGACGGATCATGGGTAAAAGTCCCCTTGCCACCAGGTTACCCGTAGGAGATTTTCCTCTAAGTGTAACGCAAATGCTGATTAATACCATGACAAAGTTCTTAACGAAGGCAAATTTCTCCCAATACTTGAGCCATGAGTTTCCTAGTCATCTGGATTGCGTTCAAAATTACAAGGCTAAGGATTTGAACATAAGTAGTCGTAAACCCAAAACACTGGGTTGACAGTTCAACGACGGTTATAAAATAAAATAAAATATGTAATCATCGAAGAGAAAGGGCTCTTTAAAACTATTATTTTTGCTCTAAAGACCAATGCTTTTCTGTCTAAAATAGGTTATAACTTTTTAAATTTCTAGCTGTGAATTCTTTTAGAGCACTATTTTTAAGACTAATTTTCAAACAAGCTGAAGTAGTATGCAATTTTTGGTAACTCAGTAAAAATGTTTCTATCAGCTTTCATATGCAGTGAATGACAGTTAAAACATATTTTATATACGTATAAATATAAAATAAAAAACCACAACCTTTCGTATGGTAATACGTTTCGTAATTTAAAAGTATATAACTCAAATGTAAATCAGTAATGTCGTTAAACTAATGAGATAAAGTTTTAGTCTTAGTTTTTATTTATTTATTAATTTTTTAAATTAAAGGGTATACTGAAAACAGTTGCTACAAGAGCACTGATATGAAAAGATGTGAGGACCTTCTCACCAACACAAGAGGTGGATCTAACTACGATTCCTGCAGGTATATTGTTTTTATCATTCCACTTACTCTTTCCATAACCTTATGTCATGAAAAAAAAAAAGAAATTTGCTTAAACAAAACATTTTATTTTATAACATAAGATTTTAAAACACATTGTAAAATGTTTAATTACGAAATATTTAATTTTCTTTTCACTCTAATATGCCTCCCTGTTACCAGAAAGTATCACCTTAATGTTAAAACTTCCAGATGGATGGAAAAAGTGGCGTAATTTTAATTTTATTTTCACTCTAATATGCCTCCCAGTTACCAGAAAGTGTCCCCTTAAAGTTAAAACTTCAAGATGGATGGAAAAAGTGGAGTAATTTTAATTTTCTTTTCACTCTAATATGCCTCCCTGTTACCAGAAAGTATCACCTTAAAGTTAAAACTTCAAGATGGATGGAAAAAGTGGAGTAATTTTAATTTTCTTTTCACTCTAATATGCCTCCCTGTTACCAGAAAGTGTCCCCTTAAAGTTAAAACTTCAAGATGGATGGAAAAAGTGGAGTAATTTTAATTTTCTTTTCACTCTAATATGCCTCCCAGTTACCAGAAAGTATCACCTTAAAGTTAAAACTTCAAGATGGATGGAAAAAGTGGCGTAATTTTATTTTCACTCTAATATGCCTCCCAGTTACCAGAAAGTATCACCTTAAAGTTAAAACTTCAAGATTGATGGAAAAAGTGGCGTAAATGGCCGCAGGCACCCAAATAAATTCTGATGACGATGATAATTTTTTACATTTTAATGTTTAACGTCTCAAAATTAATCAATAAGTTGATGAATTTCATATTTTTAATTGCAGATCGTACATCAGCTTTAAGGAATGTATGATAACGGAATTGGACAGACGCTGCACCAGAGAAGATGAATTATTTCAAGGTGCGTACCTGGCAGACAAAGCTCAAGAAATGTCTTGGCAATGTGGAGCTGAGGGTGGAAGAAATTCGTGGGGAACTTTTGACAGACGCAATGAATACGACAGATATGACAATAATAATCCCTATGATCGCCAGCCTTATGATAGCAGTCCAGTGCATCTGGAAGACGAAGGCAAGTATATTTAATAAAAATTGCAAATGAAAGTTAATTCCTTAAGCTTCATTGAAGGTTGGTTGAAACTTGGTTGATTTAATAAGACAGTATTAGCTAAAAAGATTCATCGATTCTCAAAGGACTATTTGTTTAAAAATATACAAAGTACAAAGACGTGTGATACATGAAAAGATACATACACGCACCGAGTTTCTGGTATAGTGCGGCTGTCAGGAGAATTCCTCCAGACCCAGACCGTTAGTTTGGAGGAGTTCTCAAATCCGCAAAATACACACATTGACAAAAAAATTAGCGCACCAAGAAGTAGTCGTTAAAATGAAACGAAATTTTACATATGTAATGACTACTTTGATATAAGTAAATGATTAGAAAATCAAAGATTATCGTTTTTCTTTGATTTTCTAATCATTTACTTACATCAAAGTAGTCATTACGTATGTAAAATTTCGTTTCAGTTTGACGACTTCTTCTTGGTGCGCTAATTTTTTTTGTCAATGTGTGTATATACTACAAATGTTAATTGTGTGCCCCTTTCGTCCCGCGACACACTTCCATACGATAAGCCATTACCGTCCATGAGTTTAGTAGCATGTTTGCTTCTATAAATATCTACCACAGTAACAGTAATGTGAGTCCTGCAGTGTTGTTGGCCCTGGGGGTATATAAATTTTGTCTTCAATATTCGAATTAAAAGGGTACCTAAACTTCGTCACAAGTTAATGCACACCTAATCCTAACAACACTGCTGGGACACATTATTACTATTACAGCAGAAAATATTTATAGAAATAAACATGCAAATGAACGTATGAACGGCACTGGTTTACCTACTGAGGGTGCACGCGACGGTATATTACATTTAATAAAACAAACACTGGTAACTCAATTATTTTATTTCTATACTTTATGGTAAAAATAAAAAAATATTCATATCTATTTTAATGTAATAAATATTTTACTCTGAAATTACCTTTCCGTAAAATAAAAGTAGTAAGAATCATAACAAACAAAACGTTTACTTAGTTCAGTTTCATATGTTCCATTATTTCAAATTGGTTCATATTCTTAATCCCCAGGCTTTGATTGATCGAATTAGTAAATTTCTGTTGTGGAAAAAAATATTCTCAACTTAATTTTACATTCTTTAAATAATATAATAAATCAAATGCCACTATTCTCCATACAATAAATCCCTCACTAATGGACCATTTTTTTCATACTACCTAGTATGTGCCAGCTTCTAAATTAAAATCTTAAATATTTTTTATTTTAATGAGTGCAATTCTATTTCATTCATTTTAAGTCGTAAAAAAACATCATATTTTCAGAATATAAAAAAGTTTGGATCATTTTAAAATATCTAAGAATTTGCGTTTTACACTAAATAAATTTTTTTCCTCTTAGATGCCATGTGTTTGGCAAGAGCTCAAGCTAGTGTAGATCAGTGCAAGAAGAATTTTGATAGTAGAAGGCGAGAAAAGGATTACGAAACCGATTATGACACCAAAAACAGGATAAGTTGTTGGTAAGTTACATTTCATTAGACTTTCTAGAAATGAATTAGGGCAGTAACATACGAGGGTCACTTTTTAAGTAAAAACCGTTTTGTTATGTTGCAAGAGAAACTTTATATATGAACGTAAATTATATCACAAACTAAAATATGAACATTTATTCTCTTTTCATCACAGTCACTATTAGCATTGAAACATTTATAAAGTCGCGACACCAGTTTTTAGATCCCTTCATCAAAGAGTTCTGCCACCCGACCGTGTAGTTAGTAACAATTTCTTTCAACATGCCATCATTTTCCAATCGCTTTCCACCAAAAAATTTCTTAAGTTTTGGAAATAGGTATAAAACTGATGGTGCTAAGTCAGGACTGTAGGGTAGATGATCCACTACTTCTCGTTCCTGACACTAGGCCTACCAGTTCGTTCTTCGTCGTGAAGATTTGTTCTTCCTTCATTAAAAAGCCTTCACCATTTACTCTCATTCATTACACTTTCACTATAATCTTTAGCAAGCTATCGCTGAATCTCAGCTTTCAGAACTTTTTTTTTTACATTTAAAAATTAAACTCACTTCACAATCGGTAGGATTAATGATTGACATGGTGACAACCAATACCGGCAAAGACGTGAAACGAAATGGTGGTGTAGTGAGAGATTTGACAAGAGTTGCCGCCCTTGAACTGACGTCTTTTGACAGGATGCGCAATCGGTTCCTACTTTAAAAATGACCCACATACAATGAAATCAATCAGCATGTTCTAAAATTTTTATTCTTAACCTCTGAGATTATTTCTCTGAGATTAACCTCAGTATGATTATTTCCATCGTAAATATAAAATCTAATAATTTAGATTGTCTTGCGATCAAATAAATTTATGTTTTGAAGAAAATTTACCAATTTAAATCTTAAGTGATTGAACGGAGCAAATGAATAACGGCTAAGGAAGTTATGGACTCAGGTCAAAATTTCTGAGAGGGACTCCTTGTGTTAGCGACTGCTTTTTCGAGTTGTCTTTAGCACGAATATTGGCGCCTAAAGCCGACAGGTGCCGAATTTTAATGTCATGATGCAGTGTTGAAAAAGATCATTACTTAACAATATATCACATAATTGTTTTGGTTTAACTAATTTTTATTATTCTTTCATTAGCCAATACTTTCGCTACCCAGGTTAAATTTAACAACGTGCAGAATATTATCGCACACAATAATTATCGTTATGTATAATAACATCGTATTCGATAATTATAGTCATTAATAATTATAACAATATTTTCACGGATGATAAGTTTCCTTATCATTAATAGCGAAATTGTCGGTGTCCGGTGACCTGCATTGTTTTGCTTCATGGTTCCTATAACCTATATAAGTCTTAAGGATAGAATGAAAATTTCAATAAATTTTTGCGCCTCTGCATCAGAGGAAAAAGCGGCCCTTTGAAAGTAATTTTATTTATTAGTAAAAGTCTACTCTTCTTATTATTTGCTATATTTCGTTTATTTATTTATTTTTAATAAAGTTATACATTAAAAAACCCACATGTTAGGGTTTTTGCCGCACTATGAATGGCTTTTATAATTTTAATTACATTGTACACAAATTGTTGACCGGACTGTATAGAGGTCACGGAACTGGCCTTGCATCAGAAAGGTTCTGGGTTTGAATCCCGGGCAAGGCATGGATGTTCTCTGTACTATCTGTCCTTACTGTGGGAGCAACGTTGGCCCACCTAATATGGTGCTCCTGAAAGAGTGGCCAACAAATCTGCCCTGTAAATGCTTTAATCGATGCAATGTTAACACAGGTGGGCATAGGAACTCAATAATTTCTCCCAAAATAAGCATCAGGTTATTACGACTGATTTACCGGATGTCTTAAAAAAGTTAAACAATATTTAAATCTATTGAAATCCTTAAAACTGTCCACAAAAAAAAACATCCATAATAAAAAATTTGTTCTGATGTTGTCTGACAGATGGTGCTAATGAAAATACCGTATCATGCCGTACCTTATACAATTGTTTAATTATAATAACAAAACATTATTATTTTTTATACTTAAACGAGAAAGTATGGAATGTTAGGAAATTCTTGACACTCACCAGATGGGAAAGCTGAAAACAAGCGTATTAATTCGAAACACAGAAAAAGCTTGACGTAACAAGTATGGCACATTACAGAATGTTTGCTATTATAACAATTTTCTAAATTACACCATCAAAATCTTAAAAAAGATACGAAATGTATTAAGACTTAAAAATTATTAACCTTCTGCCATGAAGATACATTTTCTTCTGCTCATCGATTATGTAACTTAATGTGGAAACAAGCAAAATGGGTGATGGGAATTAATTTATATCTGCTGTCTATATAGAAAATTAATATCATTTCCTTCTTGACCACTCATTACCACGTTCAAATAATATTCTTCTTTATCCAAAAAAATAACTATAATAATCTTTCCCTGTTTTTAGAACACTTGAAAAGAATGCGTCTTTTGTTGACTCAATGTCTACCATGTTTATTTGGTTTTGAGTTGAAATCAAAATCAGTCAACGTTATGAATGATGTCAAAACTGTAATTTGCACTTCAGCCTTTTTTACTCCTACCTTAATATGAAATAATTTGCTTATAATGACATACTCGCTATAATGTCTACTATTACGAATTATCGTCATAACAAACTTTTACTATAATCTCATTAAAAAAAAAGGGGGTACATTTTGTAGATAAGTTTATAAATTTCTTCTTCTAGTTCTGTCCGAGAGTACCGCAACTGCTTGTTTGATGCAACTAGACGATACTGCCAGACAGAACGCAGCCGTGTTGTAGATTCCCAACTGCAAGGCTACAGACACCTCCTCACCGCAGATACTTGCCTCAGAGTCTATGACTCTGAATGCAACTCTAGCAGTCACAGCAGCATTTCTTTTGTGCTCTTGGCAACCTGCATCGCCGTCCTTTCAGCTCTGTTTTCATTGCATCGTTAACAACTTCTTGTCCAGAGGCAACACTCGAAAAAGTACAAGACATTTTCATGGGTGTGTTGCACCAAAGCGCCATCTGAGATGCCACTTAATTCCTTGCATTGGAACATTGTTCATAGGTTTTTATTGGAATAATTAATTATTCCAAAAGAAGTGTTAATATATTTTGCAATGCTCAATGTGACGTAACTCATTGTTTCATTATAAAATTTGTATTGTTGATGAGTTTTATGGTGGTTTGAAATACTCCTTTTCATTTGGATTTTAAGGTTCTTAACTTAAATATGATGCAAGGATATCACTTGGACAACCAGGTTTTAGTTTTTTTTTTTAAATCTTGTTTATAATCAAACAAGCAATTAAAAACTTTTTTAAACAGATTTTTTTTCTTTATGATCTTCATAATTTTTTTAAAATTTTTTATTTTTCATAATGAAGGTCAAATTTTTATTATAAATTCAAAATAAATTTGACATAAAATGAAAAATAATATGATAATGCCCATCTTCGGCCTTTAATCAAGTCAATATTATGTTTTTTATTTATTTAACTTTTACTAACGTTCTTCTTAGTGCTAAAGAGATTGAAATTTAATTATATAAGGTTTCAAATATAGTCATTTAAATTATTTATAAAGACAGTTTTTTTTAAATAACTTATTTAAAATATCAAAATTTCATATTTTGAATCAATTAAAATAATAACAAATGTTTTCTGAAAAATAAAAATGTATGATCAGATCATAATCTAAAACGTTTCAACTTTGTCTTTCGGAATAAACAATAAGAATTTTTATTGAAAAATTTCGTAAGAAATTTATATTTTAATTTTGAAAAATTATACTTTGATAATCTCAATTATTTATAAAATAAAACTCATGATTTCAGATAAAAATGACCCAAGCAGAAATTACTCAGCAGATTGATTAAAATGCATAACTTCAAAATATTAGCAAAACATACATAAAATAAAGCGTAAATTCTTTATTAAAATTTAAAAAACTTAATATTGTAAATAAAATAAAGATAAAAACTTTTATTTACAAAATGTTATACAGTTTCAGGCAAAAAAAGTAAATCCTAGAGAACACAGCATTTTCAAGGATAGTTTCAGTTAGCATTAAAAATGATAGAAAAGCGGTAATTTTACCACCTCACATTTATTTTAATTTATACATAATGTTTAAATGGCGCAAAATAAAAAAACATTACTTATACACAAACACATATATATATGCACCAACACTTGATACACGTTAAAATAGTTTGTTAAAAAGTAATGGAATATAAAAAGAGTGCTTGGCAAAAAAAAAATTATATCATGGGTTTTTCACAAGAATTAACTGGCAAATTTAAATTTATACAATTATTTTTAAATGGCACAATATACAAAACATTACATATACACACATATATACACATCACAACTTAAGATAGTTAGAATTATGAAACATAATAATGCTACTGGATAAGATAATTATGACCATAATATCATGGCATTCATCACGGGTTTTTCACAACAAACTGGCAAATTAATCAAAAACAAAAAAAGATCATGACATATAATTGTACATAGGAATATTCTTATATCTATTTCAGGAGCTACGGTATTTCGCATTTTAATGGAAGGGGTGAAGGCATTTATAATAAAATTTGCATTCATATATAAATATCATGAAGCATTCATATCTAAAATCACTTATAATAATTTCATTTGAAATACAGCAATTGATACTGACAACATGAACAACTTAATACATCTTTATATTTTCAGTCTGATTAGTTATATTTATAAACAGATGCAAGTTAAAAAAGTAATTATTTATCACTTACACTTAACTTGTTTCTCAACTTTTTCAATTTTGACTTTAAAACTTAGCTCCAAAGCACATCGATTAATAAAATTCATTAAAAAAAATACATATTTCGTAAAAAAATAAATGAAAAATATGTTTATCAAATATTTAAAAAACATGTACACATACTGGTTTAAAGTTTTTTATAACTACACCATGTTAAAGTTTTTTTGTTTTTATGTTCGCATTTAAGTTTTTATGTTCGATGTTAAATTTAATAATACACATGTACAAATACTTTTTGCTTCTAAGTCTTAAATATCACAAAAAAGCTTGTGTTCTTGAATGTTAGCCTCATGAAAGTTTTTCAACATAACAGATTTAATCTGAATATCTAACTACTTTAGTATAACAATAATAAAAAGATTTGTATGTTGCAAAGTACATAAAAAGTTTACATACTAAATATTAATTTCACAATTTTAAATTATTAAATTGATAACAAAAATTTAACTTTGAACTAAAAAAAACTCACCCAGTTTTTCATTGAATTTCTGTTTTAAAATGCAAGCTATAAATGTTACATTAATGAACATGTCATCATCACCTTTTTTTTTCTTTTCTTTTTTCATATTATCTATTACACATTATAAAGATATGTATGTACGAATTTTAAGGAATAATCATCATAAATGATTTTAGTCAAATCTCATTTTATATGTTTATATATCAATATTTGATTGTTTGGATTTATTTGCTTGATTTAAATTTTGTTTGGATATTGTTGTATAGAAAAGAATTTTCAATAAATTTTGTTATTGATTTATCTAATCAATTGTTGTCCTTTAATTGTTGCATACAATAAAAAACAAGCTTAAAATTATAGTAGAAAACATTGGTAAACAAAAAAAAAAGAAAAAAAAATTTAAAATTAAATTACATAAGATTTTTATAAATATAATATTATTTTTGTTCAACATAAATCATTGATGTATATTGACACATTTATATGTACATAGATATTAAAAAAAAATAGAAAAAAATTTTAGACTCTAGATTAATTTTATTATATATTAATTAAAATGAAAAATATTCTCAAAATATGAAACCACAGGAAACCAATTTTTCAATAAAGCATAAGAATATAATTTCATTCACTTCAATTTAGTTAAATTAATAGTTTTCTTAATTTTATAGTCTTTACAGATGATTTTCAAAATAAATAAACATAAAAAGTTCAAAATCTATAGAATCATCACTTACACATTGTTAATTTAATCTTTTTTAAAGTTTTGAGTTCTAAAATGAACTTTGCAAAAAATCTTTGCTTTGCTAAATAATGCATAAAAACTGTTCATATTCTGTTCAAAATATAATGATTGGTTGATCATATAAATATGCCTAACTTAATTAAATTCAGTTACAGAACTAATGATTAGGAGATTTTCAAACAAATAAATAAAAGAGTTCAAAATTTTATTCAAATTGAATTCATACTTAATTTGAAATTAAGAACATACCTTAACTCACACTATTATTTTTGAATGATGACTAATATAAATGAAGTTTTAGAGCAGGGATGGCAAACCTTTATGCACCAACGTGCCATTTTTTCAAAAAATTGAGACGCGGAGTTCATAGACGTGCCGTCAAATAATTTTGACTTCGTGATTATTGGGAAAATAATAATACTAAATACTATCAACTCAAAACTCTTTATTTACTATGAAAAAAAACATTTTGCAATCTCTCAGTTATACACGTAATTCAACTTAAAGTAACATCAGAGTGACTTCTGTTGTTGCAGATTAGATGACAAATAACTTATATTAGGTTGTAAGATGTTAGTTTTAGCAGGACTTTGAATTTTTTTTTTGCTAGTTAATTATTGTTGGCTTGTTTTTTATGGTTATTAATTGTTTTTTGGAATTAATTGTAAATTTTTTTGTTTATTTTTTGTGAATTTCAATTTAATTGTTAATATGCTTTATAATGAACTTTGTGATCGGTGGTGTGCCCAGAATATTGTGTCACGTGCCATTGGTTAGCCATCCCTGTTTTAGAGTATATTATTAAAAAGCAGTAGAGGTGATTGAATTTTGAAGGGAAAAAAAAGTTAAGGGAGAAACCTGATTTCTTTGTAAAATGTATAAAGCCACTTTAATCAGCATTAACATGCAAGAGGGTTTGTTTCTATTGTATAAAGTGCATAATAGGAAATGATATCTCAAAATTCATGCAAGATTTAAATCTTTGGTTATTTGAGTAATAAAATGTAACAAAGCAAAAATAATATAAAAGACAAACACAGCTGAGAAAAGTTAAAAATTAGAACTATACAAAAGTACAGCACATTTTCATTGTTCGACAATGTAGAGATATTCTTTGGACATGTAATTGTTTATTTTTTTTATCAGAACTGGCTGCCCAGATTATGCCATTAAACAGCATAGAACAATAATAACAAATTTTAAAATCTACGTCTTTAACCTACCTATTTATCCACAGCTACTCATCTCTTGCGCTGAAAGTGTCATCAAAATAGTTTAATCACATTTATGTGAAACGATCATTACAAACTTTGGCAAAAGCATTTGTATGTGTCAGCAAAGTCCTGGAGGGTTTTAAATTTTACCCAATTCTGCAAATAATCCTATAATGTGAACTTCACATACAAACTAATAAAAAACTAAAAATTTAAAATTAAATACTTGTGTTTTTAATCACAATTTCTCATTGCATGATTTTAGGGACACACTAACTCAAAAAATTACATGATAATATTGACAAGTTACATAATAGCACAATATATTTATGAAAGAAGTACAAAATTTGTCTCAGAGAAGTTGAGAGATTGGTGCAGATTAGGAGGCAACGTTCATGGCCCCTCTACAAGCTTCTCCATAAGGACAGATAGTTAAAGTTCATTACAACTGATGAAGCTTGCATCTATCTATCTGATACCAATGCTAAATCTTAAGTTCAATATCTTAGCCATGGGCAGAACAGGCGAGACTTGACACCCTCAACCACGGTGCCTCATCCCAAAGGCGTAATGATTTGGATGGGCATATCCGCCCATGGGGTGACCAAACCTCGGTTTGTGAAACCTGGGGCCAAAATAAATTCTGAGTATTACATACAGAAGATATTAAAGCCCTTTCTTAAGGATGATTGCTGCAGATTGTACCCTAATGTTGATGCTGAGTTCTATTTAACATGAAAGGAGAAAAAAAAGAGGCACCTAATCCAAGTCAAACTCAATTCAGTCAATAACTTCAAATTGAATTTGCTATAAACAATTAAAAAATTTAATATACAATCACAGCAACAGTGTAAAATAATGTTAACAATTATAAATAGCCACCGAGAATTGACGAAAACAACACAGTAAAAAATTCAGAAACAGTAATATTTCTTATAGTGCAGAAATTCTGTTTCATCATACAAAAGACTTTGGAAACTTTAATGACATGCCATACAAAAGTTCATAAAAATATTTGTAACAAAAATATTTGGATAATCATGACTAGGGAATTATGGATCTTGTATGGTGAGGACTAGTTTTCCTCTTTTACCTGAAGAGCTCATTACATCTTCATGAGCACGTTGAACGTTATCAATCGAATAACGTCTATCAATAACAGGCTTCACCCAACCCTCTTTAACCCCGTCAAGAACGGCTTGAGATGTTTCATTCCATTCTTCCTAAAATTTATAGAAATTTTACCGTTAAAAAATTTGTGTTTTATATTGTATGTAATGCATTTTTTTAAAAAAAAAAATATTTGAAACAAATTTACATTGAAACATATATTATTTTTGCACAGGTGCTGAAAAGCTTCATTTATATTTATAATTTTAATTCTGTTCCACCATTATTTAATTTGCTCATAAAATTAAAGGAACATGATAAAATGCATATCAGATATAAGATTACTGAAAATTTCTTCAAATTTAGAAATTGAATTTAAATTATTATCTTGATTTCCAAAATTTAGGCATGGGATAAATACAAGAAAGAAGAAATTAGTGGTATTGCAATTTTATATCACCATTATTTAATTTGCCTATAAAATAAAAGTAACACAATGAATGAAATGCATATTTGATATAAGATTACTGAAAATTTCTTCAAATTTAGAAATTGAATTTAAATTATTTTCTTGATTTCCAAAATTTAGGCATGGGCTAAATACAAGAAAGAAGAAATTAGTGGCATTGCAATTTTATTTCCACCATTATTTAATTTGCCTATAAAATTAAAGTAACACAATGAATGAAATGCATATCAGATATAAGATTACTGAAAATTTCTTCAAATTTAGAAATTGAATTTAAATTATTTTCTTGATTTCCAAAATTTAGGCATGGACTAAATACAAGATAGAAGAAATTAGTGGTATTGCAATTTTATTTCCACCATTATTTAATTTGCTTATAAAATTAAAGTAACACAATAAAATGCATATCAGATATAAGATTACTGAAAATTTCTTCAAATTTAGAAATTAAATTCAGTTATTTTCTTGATTTCCAAAATTTAGGCATGGGCTAAATACAAGAAAGAAGAAATTAATGGCATGCAATTTTATCGGTCTGAGATTGAAATGACAACTAACAAAGGTTCTAGAGGATACTTAAATAAACTTGCCTTTATTATTTGTTTGCTTTTTTTGTTTAATAAGCTCAATTACATGTATAGTTGAGCAATTAAAAAATTTCTAAAAATTATTTAATGAGTTCTATGCTCTGCAAATTGTGGTTGTCTTGTTTTAACTAATAAAAATTAGGTTTGAAGTCAAGTAATAAAATAAGTTTTGTTAGAAAAAAAATTACAAAAACTATTGCTTAAGTGTCAAAAAATAATAATAATGACATGCATATAGTACAATTAAAATAAATATTAATTTCCAAAAATATACACCAAATGTTTATCTTTGTTCGATTTTGCTAAAAATTTAAATAAATAAAATTAAAGGAAATACTTAAACAAGGTTGTTTATTACCAAGATCAAACTCATGTGTTTTACCAATATTCTTTAAAACAATTCATAATAAAAAAATAAATAAACAATAGATTTTCACAAGCAATTATTGTCAGTTAGTTCAGTTTATACATTGAATAGAAACTTATAACAAATTTTCAATCTTTGAACAAAAAGCCAGAACACTTAAAACAAAGAACTAGAACAATTTACATCTGGAACAATGCAATTTTAGATTATATCAAAATATACCTCAGAGCTGCTGAACAGTGCAACGCCAACTATTTCTGTTTCTGGTCCCATTAGTTTTCTTGGATCAATTTTTATGGCACCGCGATTACCAACAATCTAAAAATAAAAGTTTTAAAAATCATCAGAAAATATAAATAAATAGGTAACAAACTAGAATAAATAGGTAACTAAATAAAAAAATATTTCTTATTTTAAAATTCTTCAAAGGGCATTAAGATTCCTTATCACTAAGATTAGTTTTTAAAAATGTTCCTTATTCTTTATAACTATAAATAAATATATTCTTCATAGCATTTAATTTTTATATATTTTTTCTTATAAATTAGAGAAATATAATAATATATGCAAAGGGATAAAGTATTTTTTATTGAGTTCTTCAAATATGTGTTTTAAAACTAACTATATTTAATTCATAGGTTTCAGCAGAATTGATATTTTCTTCTAAAAACAAAAGTTACAACCAACTATTTCAAACTAATTATTATAAGTTTTATGGCCATTTATATTGTAACTTAAACCAAATTGATTTTATAAAATAACATCAGAATAATTCAACACACAAATAAATTGATGATTCTTAGTTTATTTAATGTCAATCTTAGCTCTTGGTACCATAATAAAAACTGGTCAACTTTCAGTTGGTATTGTTGGGAAATTGTCTTTAAAAATAAAACATTTGAATTTAAAATTTTGTGATCTGAATTTGCACTCTAAAATTTTAATATAACAAAGAAAACTTAGTAATAGTTTTTTAGTAACTGGTAAATCACCTCTTTTTAAATACATTTTTTTTCTCAAATACTGAAAAACTTTTAAATCAGTAATTTATAGATAAAAAAATAAGTATCTCCAATTAAGTTGGAAAACATATATTTCTCACGCAAATATTAAAAATAACAAAGCATACATTATTTAAAATTCAGACTATAGTTAATTTCAATATTTATTATTTTTATACTTTCTCATTAATTGCAATTAAATATTAATTTTAGTTACATATCATGATTACAATTATTATAAAATGCATGAATTGTAACAGATAAATAATCTTAATGCCATAACTAACATTTTGAAATCACATTTTTATTTGAAAAATATTGTGATAAAATTTAAATAAAGAAGAAAATGAGTACATTGACTACAGTCAACTAACTAATGCCGACAACAACTTTCATCAACATCATAGTTGGCCAGACAGCCCAATATGAGCCAATGCCTTCCTCTGAAGATTTCTCCATAACGACTTCTGATTTATCTTTGATCTCCAATTCTTTTCATTAATTGCAAGAAAATCAGACTCCCCAATGTCAGTCTATCTCAACCGCCGCCTTCCCCGCTTTCTCGTTTTAGTGGGTCTAAAAAGCAGTATCTTTTTTATTGTATTGTCATTACTCATTTGAATAATGTGAACCATCCAATTCATTCTATTTATTTTTATGTATTTAATAATATCAGGTTGTTTATAAATCTCGTACAGCTCAAAGTTAAATCTTCTTCTTCAGTTATTCACAACAACAAGTATACTCCGCAAAATCTTTCTCTCAAATATTGCGATACAATTTTCCTCTAGTTTTGTAATTGTCCAAGTTTCTGAAGCGTATGTCAAGACTGGCCGAACAAGAGTTTTGTAGATTAAGAACTTTGTTTTTCTAAAAAGAAACAGATTTAATAAACCTTCTCAACTCATAGACCATTTGCCGGATAGAGTCGGTTTTTTATTTTAGTAGTCAATAGTAATAGTACTGTTGTCAATTGTAATAATTGATCTCAAGTAAGTAAAACTCCTTACTGTATCAAATCTATAAGAATTTATTTCAAGATAGGGGTTTCTAACAACTTTACGACGACAACTTTACTGATGCCATTTATCAACCTATTTCAGAATTAAAATGCACAGGTTCAAAAATAAACACAAAAATATGTCTTGATATTTTTAAATTACACATAGATAAGAGCAATAACTTTACTTTAACTATTACAGTGTTTCACTGATAAAATAAACATAAAATTTTAGTTATAAAATTTGTACTTACAAAAATTAATTAGATGTTAATTGAAATATGAATACTTTATCAAATTAATTTTTTACATTATCATACTTTTTGACGTTAGGGGATAGTGAGAAATGTTTCATTTCCACTGGTGGTGAAATATAAAAGAAATTTTTAAAACATATGAAATTTTAAGTTGACTTTATCAGGAACAGAGAACACAGTTAAGTGACTGTCTGACCTATCATATCTTTTTTAAAATTATTTATATGCAATGGTAGACAAAGCCACTTTAATTCGAATTAATTAAACTATTAACGATTTATCTTTCAAATCAGTAGATAAAATATTTTCTGAAACTACAAAAATTTCATAGTAGAATAGTTGGAGTGTATGCATTATGCATTTGCTTTGTCTAGCACTATAGGAAATCTGTAACATATTAACAAACTACATTTTATATTGTGCATTCTGGAACAATAAAAATAAATAAATTTATAATGAAGTAAACCTTACCTCTTTGAGTAAACAAAATATAAAAATGTAAATATGTAAGAATAAAACCACTTACTGCAACTCGTCCTTTAGAAGCAAGAAAATTGAGGTCTTTATCAAGATTTACATTTGCCAGCATTTCAATGATTATGTTTACTCCATTATTATGAGTAATTTCCTGGAAATTAAATTAATTGCAGGAGAAAGTTAAACGAGTAATTAATGTAAAAGGAAATATTGTATTAAATATCAAATGAAACAAGAAAATAGATATGGGAAAGTAAAATTTTTACTAAAATTTCTTTGGAAATATGAAGTTTAATAGATAGGTTACTTATAACTATTTTTAAAGGCAGCACATAAAACAAATTAAATTATTACTTAAACTGATTAAATTACAACTTAACATAATGAACTTAAAAAAACACTATAAGTATAACTTACTACTTATCATTACTTAAATTATGACTTACGACAACCTAACTAAATGACAAAATCAGTGGATATTCAAACAACTTTTCAACCTTTATTACACCTCCTTATGGATGGAATATTAAAAATCTTTCCTTACTGGGTGCCTACATCATAAAAGAAACCCCTTGCTCAAATTTCATGTTTCTAGCTTCAGTGGTTTAGGCTCTGTGATGATGAATCAGTCTGTCAGGACATTTGTATAGTATTTTATTTGAATATATTAATAATAAAATGGCTATAAACATATAATATTAATAATACAATAATTATATAATATTATATGATTATATTTATATATGATTATATTTATATATGATTATAGTTAAATGAAACCCCTTGTCCAAATTTCATGTTTCTAGCTTCTGTAGTTTAGACTCTGTGATGATGAATCAGTCTGTCAAGACATTTGTAGAGTATTTTATTTGAATAGATTAATAATAAAATAGCTATAAACAAATAATATTAAATATTATATGATTATATTTATATATTTTACGTATGGTGTTTACTTAAATAATGATATATGTGCATTTCCTCAATAATATTAGTAACTTAAGTTCTGCTAGCAACTTATAAATTCCTTAAATTAAAAATTAAAATCAAAACAAAAACTTAAAAACAAAACAAAATATTTTTTACGCATTATTAAATGAAAACTCACATATATTCTTTCAATGTTGTCTTTGTCTTTATGGTTTAGAACATAGTCAGCTCCAGATTCTTTAACTAATTTTAAACCATCTTCGGTTCCAGCTGTGCCTATTACTTTTAGGTCTAGCTTTTTAGCTATCTGAACAGCTGCAAGACCAACTGACCCACTAGCTCCATGCACTAACACAGTTTCCCCTGCTTTACATTTTGCCCTATATTCATATATGTTTTATATTACAATAATACAGTTAAAGAAATAAATTTCAACAAATATATTTATACAGTAAATAGAAATTATGTAAAGCTATTATAAGAAAAGGGCTAGATACAAATATCTCATGCCCACACAATCATATTATTTCAAAAAGAATCTTTAAAGAGAGTATTCAACTATTACAAGAGATACATTAAATTCCTTTGCATTATCTTTTAAATTGACTTTACAAATAAATTTTGCTTTTAATGTATTAATCAAAAGATTATTAAAAAAATATTTACTAATATAAATTTTTTAATAGTTTAGATAATTTTCTGTACTCTACAATATAGCATAGTTATTAACATGCTTTATCAGAAAAATATTGAATTGATAATCTGATATGCTCCTAGATTAGATTTTAGTTACCTAGACTGTTTTACAATCTTTACGCCTTTCGATGCACCTCAAACTAGTAGTAAAACATTAATTCATAATGGCAAAAAATACAACTTAAAAATTTATAAATAAATAATTTTACATGATAAACATTTGGTACTTTTCAGTTAGACGGGCACAAGAGAAAACTTGCCAAAAATGTTGGTCTCTTCTAGCTTTTTTCTTATATTTCTTATTTCATTCATTTTTTTAAACATATAAAATTAAATAAGTAACAAAAAAAAATAGTATTATAATACTATTTTAAATATTATTATTATTACAATATATATATATATATATATATATATATATATATATATATATATATATATATATATATATATATATATATATATATATATATATATATATATATATATATATATATATATATATATTGTATTAAAAAATAACGTTAAAATAAAAATTGTTCCCAGCTCACCGAAAAGCACCAAATATTTAATAAAAAATATACACTATTTCTAGTATACTAAATATGATCAGAGGTAATTATGGTAATAATAATTACTCATGGCAATTAATTAGCATCTTAATATGGTAATAATTTATCTTTATTATACATTTTTAAAAATGTTAGAAAGAGGAATTTATTTATAATGTTTTGGTATTTGTTTACCAAGAAAATATTTTTCAATTTATGAAATAAATTTTAAATTATTTAGAAGCTATATAATATTTCTTTAAAATAATGAGTACATGAATAATATTAAAGAAAAACAATTCAGTAGAAATTAAAGTCAATTTTTATGAGAAAAATGTATAAAATCCTTAAATGTGATGAAAATAAATTATCATTACTTTATAACTAAAGCTCGATAGGCTGTAAAGTAAGCAATCCCTAAGGCTGCACCTTCATCAAAACTTAATTTATCATCTAAAGGAAAGACATTTGATTCAGGTGCAACTGTATATTCAGCATATGTCCCATGTTGTTCCAAGTTCCGACCACAGATGAAAACTCTGTCCCCTGCCTAAAAAACAATACTCAATGTACAAAGTTGCAAGGTTTGAGCAATAAATTACAATAAATAATAATGAAAGAGTCAAGACTTTGCTCAGAGGTAGGTGAGCTGGGCGACCGCCCTGAGAGGCCAAAAATTCCAGACTAATTAATAGTATTATTACAAGTTTTTCTTTATATTTGTTAAATCTTGGATATATTTTTACTATTCCTTGGATACATAATTTGTATGAGTTATTATAATTATAATTTATGTTTCCAAATGAGTCTAAATTCATTTCAGTTATTGTTTTCTTATATCATGAGTGTAATATTTAAAATAACAATATAGAACTTTTTGTCCACTATCAACTTTTTAGATCATAGAAATTAATTGAATAAAAAATTTCAACTATTGTTGATTTGCAAGAGTGAGTGGAGGGCAATTCCTAAGAACTGCTGTGGAAAATGGCAAGCAAAATAAAAAGTAAGGTGGGCATGATTTAAAAATATTTATAATCATTGATCTGAATTATATGATTTTTTCTTCTTCTTAAATCATAGATTCTTCTAAAAATAATATTTGTACAGCACTCCATTAACTAATATATTATAATTGAAGCTGTGATAATAAACTATTGTTATCAAATCTCATTGACAATAAACTTTTTATTCATGGAATCAAGAAATAAGTTAATAAATTAAGAAACAAAATATTATCTCTTTCTTTAAGTGCTTAAATGTAGATATGAATATAACTTATATATTATAATTTTTCATTATTCATTTCATATTATCTTCATATTTTGATGTGCTCATTGCTACGCTACATGCAAAATAATTTGCTGTTTTGTTATTGATAAATATATTTCAATTACACCCATTTAATTTTATACACATTTATTTCAATACAAATAATTTTAAGATTTATTAAATACTTATTTGAAAATAAAAAATACTACTATTTCTAAACAATTCGTAGGCTTATATAATTCACCACTTTTTTCAGATATGTCATGCTGAATCTTTTAAAAACTAGCAAAATCTGTTTAATACTTATGAAACAATAATGGAATCATAGTAAAATAACAATTTCAGGTTAGATAATTAATTTATATTATTTTAGAGTGTAAACAAAATTTTTTTAAAATATTAATCTACTACAACCAAAGCAAAAAATTAGGGATGTAACGAATATTCGGCCCCTTTGCCGAACGTTCAGTTGGTCTAATGTTTGACAAAGTATTTTTTGACCAAGTTTTTAATTTTTGAATTGATTAAATAAAAAATAATTTAAAACATTAATTTTTACTATACATTATTTGAAATAATTTTTACATATGTTTGTTAAGTTCTAAAATTCATGTGTGTGCAAATTTATGTTCTGTAAGGTAAATGGAAAAAGGAAATTTGAAGAATTGAAACTAAAATACTTTATAACACACCACATGTTTTGTATTGTCATTTTTTTACCATTAGCTTCAGGCAAGTTAATTTGGCTATTTTTTTTAAACTCTCTTTGTTTTAAGGATTGAGAACATTGTTTTTCCTTCTTAGTTTTACTGTTTTCCTTATGGCTCACCATTTTAATGGAGCATATCTCATAGACTACACTTTTTCCTGTACGGTAAGACAGATAACTGGTAAGAAAGAAAGCTGTGATTTTCAACGTTAAAGTCATATTTTAAGAAATAAGAATGGCTTTTTGGTTTCTCTTTTGATCGTTTTCTTTTATCAGCGTTTTCATTATAACACAATATTTTTTTAAAGAGATTTTTTATTGAACATAATTTTTTTATCATCACTTTTTTCTAATAATACAGCAATGTGAAAGAGTTAAATTACTAAAATCAATAATTTAGCTAAGCCAATAATATGGTTACCAATACCAATAATATGGTTATACCAATAATATGGTTAAGTTTTGATCAATTTTCAATTATGACAACTTATGTATGAAAAATAATATTTATTAAAACGATTTTTAAATAAAAATGCTGCTATTTGGCCAAATCATTTTGTTACATATCCGCCAAAAAAACTAAGTACTACAAAATGGCATAAAAAAATAATAGTAAAGAAATAAATGAAAAAAAAAACATAATAAAAAAAGTTTTGCTTTAAAATTTTTTTAAGAGCATACACAGTTTTTAATAATATTCATAATTTAAAAATTGCATTAAAGAACAATCAACAAATTAAAAAAAAAAAAAAACAGAATTAAAAAAGTTTTGCTATAACATTTTTTTAAGAAGCATACACAACTTTAATAGTTTGCATAATTTAAAAAAAAAAGTGGTACTTTTCAGTTAGGCAGGTAAAACCAAAGAGTAGCCAAAAAAATGTGTAACACCAATTTTTCAAAGTTTTTTTTTTTAAACACATTAAACAAAAAAAGTTTTAAAAAAATGAAAAAATGAACACATTAAACAAAAAAAGTTTTTAAAAAATGAATTTTGTGTACAGCTAACCATAAGTACCAAAAAATTAGATGTAATTTTTATTATATTATTATTTCTTCTTAAATTGGTACAATTATTCAATTGCTTTAAAATTTACAAATCAATTTTTGTGCACTTATTTTAGCCTTATTACTTATCTTATCTTAAGTATTAAGAGTAAAAAATTACCTTGAATTTGGTAACATATTCACCAACTGATTCAACAATTCCAGCAGCATCTTTCCCAGGAGTAAAAGGAAGTGAAGGCAAATTGATGTAAAAACCTTCACGGATATAGGTATCAACAGGATTCACTCCTGCAGATATTATTTTGACTAAAATCTAAAATATAGATGAACAGCAAAATTTAATATTTCAATTAATCTCTGTTTATTTTTTAATTAAGGACACTTTTAAAGAATCAGATATATATTTGGCATCAAAAAAAAAAAAATGTATTACATTTCGCTAATTCAGTTTTTAAATTTTTTTTTAATGCATAGAAGAAAATAATCTTATCACAATGGCGGGTAGACTATGTTTGAGGTTGCCCCTTAATTCTCGCCAAGTTGTGATCGCGGTTGGTCGCCAAGATGGGCCATGTTGAAACCCACTCGTGATTCTGATCGGTTTAGATTTTAGTGTTATTTTTAAATGGTCAACGGTATGTGTAATTTTAGAAGTCCATCAGTTCTACGTTGGATACTGGTTGGAAAGGTTACTTTTGCTTCTGGTCAATAAGATCGAAGGTATATGGGCAGTCATAAAAAGGGACTTTTGAAAAAAAACTTCACCGCCAGTCCAGTACCACAGATGCAATTTTCGATTGTATTTCGCCAAATTTATGTGGCAATAGAGGTACACAGATTCTATTCATGATAAATTTAGACAGTATCTAACAGCTATTAGAGAATTCTGTGCACCTAAATCTGAGGATATTCAAGCTTAATGAAGAATTGAGTTGTTTTTTTCCTCTTTTCTTTCTGTGCATACTCCATTAATTTTTGTTTCAATTCAAAATGCGTTTTATTGGGTTTATTTATTTTGCTTACATTGGGTTCATTGCAATTTTATAAAGTTGTTGCCGATATTTAGTTGAAATTTTCCAATGTTTCATTGAAATATCATTATGTTTTGGCCGTCATTCCTGTTACCGCTTTGTTCAGCGCAAACAGGAATGGTGCTTAACATAAGTCACCAATTTCGTCAAGGGGCACCCTCAAGTATATTTTTACCCCAATGGCAAACAAAGATAATAACCATAAAGTTAAAAACACAGTTTTAATTCTTACTTTAAAAAAAAAAAAAATTAGCGTGAAAAATACTTTTATAATTAGTACAAAAATTTTCCTGAATTGATGAAAAAATTCATTTAAGAATCCTAGAAAGCATTTTCTTGTGTGTTTTAATTTTAAAAGTTCTTAAAATTTTTAATTTAATCTTATTCAAGGATGCAAGTTCTGATACTTCGTAGATTTATTTTAAAAATGAAAAAAAAAAGAATTAGAATTGTACTATAAATGACTTATTAACTGTATTCAATAGTGAATTTAACATACTTTATAAGGAGTAACTTCAGGTTTTTCAATGTCTTTAAGTATCAACACTTTAGGTGGACCAAACCTCTCTATTCTAATAGCTCTCATTTTAAAGAGCTATTTAAATTTTAATTCAAGAAATTAATTAGATGAAGATGCCCAATAATCCTTACTAATATCAGATTATAATCAAGATAACAGATGAATTTCATTACTTGTGTTTATATTTATATTTCGATGTTCTTTCTATTCCGTACCCAGATTCCACTTTCTATACAAGAAATTTTAACTGTAAGTAATTTTTACTTTGTACAATAAAAACACTAAAAAATGATCGAAAATATTCAATAATATTTTTTTATAAGCATTAAATATTTCAAATTTTAAAAAACAAACAAGAGATACAAGATGTTTTTTTTTTTTGTGGATCACTCTTGACTAAATATCGTGCTAGTTTCGTATTTCCGGTAACCGGAAATCCAAATCGGGCTTGTCAAAGCAATAATAGTGATGCACGTCTGCTTGTTTAATGAATGTTCATCAAATTAGTATTACACAATTGTTTTTAAAGACTTTTGATATGATAATTATATTTTTGTTGAATCGAAAATAAAAATTCAATTATGACTAAACTTGCGGAATGGTTTACCGGTTTGTTTGTTGTCACTGGGATTTGGTATTCCTGTTTAACGAACAATATAATTTTGAATAATCAAGACTGGCATTCTTGGCTTGTACGTATATAAAAATCAGTGTTCTTTCCAGCGACTTTGAGCTCAACGCCTTTTTTGCTTTTATGTAAAATATTATAAATAAATTAATGATTAAAGTATTATTCTTTATGGTAATGAATAAAATGCTTATTAATGATTTCGTTGAACTATTTAAAATGCTATACTTCGTTAAACATTTTATAGCCTGCATAATATTTTACTTTAAATTATTTTAATTTTATTTTGTTTTACTTTACAAGAATATTACTTGTTAAAGACAAAAATATTAATACTATCTACCTAAGCCAAATATTAACCTAAAATTTTAAGAACGTATTAAATTTAACTAATACAGAATTATGGTGGGGGTGGTGGATATGTGACTCTTCATTAATACTTCAGATAAGTAAATTTTTGCAAATTACCTATCATCGAATTAAATTCTTGAAATTTAAAAACAAGAGAGAGTTAAAAATAATTTATCTTATTGCTGATATTTAACACATTTAAGATTTTTTTATGTTTGAAATTTAGGAAACTATTGTGACTGTAATTTAATTCCGTACCCTTGAAAAATTTAGCCACATGTGTAGAATTGTTGTATTTTTTTTTAATAACACCAACTTGTATATTGTATATTTTTTTTAGAGTAAAAAAAGTTTTAAAATACCATTTATAAGTACTTAAGTAAAAGATCTTAATATTTTTACAAAAGGAAAGCAACTAATTCAAAGCATTACTTTTAAGAATGCATCAATTCATTTAATTGTTAATAATTGTTTTTTTAAACACTATTTTATAAATTTTTTAGGTACCTTTATATGGAGTAATTGCTTTTGGTGTGAGTATTGTTTTTTTTTATTTACTTTGTAATCATTATATATGAAATATTATATTTCCTAAAATTATATATAAAAAATTGTTTTGATAAAAGTTTGTATTGGCTTAGATAGTTTGAAACACTGAATATTAATGCTAGTAAGAAACAGACAAACCTATCTTAATAAGAGAAGAGTATCCTCCAAAGAACTACCATACATTTATGGAACTGAATGTTTTTTTTTTTTAAACCATAAAATCTTCCATATTATTTTCGTAGGTAAATCTCTAAACAGCAGTTTTTGAATAATGGCTACTTGTTGCTCGCCTGAATTTTATTTCATAGTAAATTTTAGCTAACATTCTTCTCTTTTTCCTTTTAATTTTGTGGTAATTTTAATTGATTCTTGTTAAACATATTATAAAATGATGATTTTGCAAAGGTGGGAAAAAAATCAGTGTGTTTTTTTTTGGACCTCAGAATTCAGTATACAAACTGATACAATAAAACGCTAAGGTAAATGGTAATGATTTTAAAGTGAAAGGCACTGAAATGGATCAAAGTAGTTCTAGAATAAAAACATGACGAATTTTTCAGTGATATTCTGGTCGTCATTCAAATGATGAAGCACTCTATCATGAATCTATTGATATTACAAATATAAAATAAATTTATTAAACAAAAAGTTACAAATATTTCTGAAAATGGTATGCATCTGCAATCTTAATAAATTAACATCTTTGTGTGAATAATCATTTCGATCAAAATAACATGATTATTTTGTCTGAATAGATTAAAAAAATTTCATGAAGGTTGTGTGGAAAAGCAAACATCCAACATAAAGGTGGAAAAAAAAAACTTTTTGTTAGCTGTACACAAAATATCTGAAAAACCACTCTTCAAATTCTTTCTTTATTCCAATTAACTGTGACGTTTGGATTTGTAGTTGTTGGCTGAATTTTTACCAGAATTCTATGTTGAACCCAGCCACTAGTTTACATTCTAATTTTATTAAAAAATTTTGGTGTGTAATATATTAAAATTTTTATTTATGGTCAAATATGTTTGTAGCTGCCTTGTGCAGATCTGGTAATTTTTTATTTAATTCAATTTGTTTTGTCTTTACTTTTAAATTTGATGTTTTCTCAGAATTTTACTATAAAAATCTTTTTTTACTTAACAAATAAATAGGGTGATTATTAATGTCGAAGATTCCTCACAAACTATATCAATCAAGAACATTAAAAAATTTAGGTTTGTCATCTCAACAATTTTTAACAGCTGCTAATTCAAGCATAGTTTTAACACAAATCAACAGTGTTAATCATTATACTGAAATTCATAATAGTTCAGTTGCAAATGCCATAATCTATACTTATAGAAGGGAATTTTGTATTGTTTGGCTATGTTATTTTTTGTTTCTTCCATCTCTACATTTTTATTCAGTGAATTACAACTGTTAACTAAGCATTATAAATGTACAGTGCACCAAGAAAAAATGGACTGTGATATGGCGAAATACACAAAAAGTAAAATTAACCTTAAAGGGTTCAAACTTTAGACTGCTCTCCTGACCAAACTATTGGGACCATATTTCTCAGATTGCAGCTACCCCTTATATTTTGGGGGGAAAAAATCCGAATCCTTCAAAAAAAAAAAAAAAAAAAAGAACCTTTGTTTATTCAGAGAAAGTACATTTTTGGGTCTGTTTCATAACTTAAAATATCATCTGCACTTGTTAAATAGCATATTGAAGGTCACCCCCTCAGGCCATTAAGAATGAGTCCTAGAACGTGACGATTGTAAAGATCAAAAGTTATTTAGGGTGGTCCATATTTTATTTTTTAGCAAAATTCATACAATATGTTTCAGTTGAGATTGAAATAATTTAAAAATAAGTAAAAAATTTTTTGCTTTTAGCGAAAAAAAATAGTCTTTTGAAATATTGTCATATTTTTAAAATAACAATTCACAATATAAGAAAAAGTTTTAAAAAATGCTATTTTTTTTTGTTAGACTTTTTTTTAAAAACCATAATTACAAGTAGTTATTGATTTATTTTCAGATTTATTCTTTGTTTGTTGTACTATACCGGGTATATACCTTCAATGACTGTCCAGAAGCGGCCGAAGAACTGAAAATGGTTATTTCATTTGTTATTTTATTTTAAATTATGAAAATCAAATTTTTAAAAAAATGAATTGAAATTTCTATCCAGGAAAGCAAACTATTTTTAAGCAATTAGAGGTTTTAAGTTATTAAATGGATACACCAGATATACTTTTGCTATACAGACATAATTCTTTTTGAAAAATATGCACTGGTTGGATTTTCTTGAATTGAAATAGTCACAAAGTTTATGTTTGTTAGTATTTTGTATTCAATTCTGAAAAAAAGTTAATTTGAATTCAATAATTCTTTGACTAAATTATAATAGATTTGAACTACTTTGGCTGAATTTTAAAACAAATCAGTTAAAAAGTGTCTGAACAATAAGTATTTTAAAAATTAGTAATTATACTATAAGAAATTAAACTTACTTATGTGAAATCTGATCAAAGACATTACCTTAAATAAATACGACATTACAACAAATTTCGAATCAGAGTAACTATTGGTGAGGATTTTGTTAAAAATCAGTAGAGATTTTGCCCATCTCTTTCTGAGCAAATTGCCAGATTTTTTTTAATTTTGATGTTTTAATGTTACCGTATTGTACCACAAAATTCGAAACAAGCATTTGAATGCCCACTTTTTGACACATTTGATAATTACCGTTGATTTTATTGTAACTCCATGAAGTTTCGTTGATTGCTATTGCTTCAAATTAACAAATGTATTTTTAAAAAATCCCCATGATTTAATACAATATTATAAAGTACCATAAATGTTAAATCACACAATTGTATAATCACCCTTTGAGCATTGAATTAGTGATAATTCTACTGAAAATCCCCCATGGATGGATTTAGTCTATTGTTTTTTTGGCAGTTATTACTATGGATTTTTACATGATTTTTAAAATCTAGATATTTTAATTATATTTTGTATAGTAATTTTTGAATCATGCATTTCAAGAAACCCTCTTTTTTTAACCGCTTGTTCATTGACAATCTAACCATAAATCACTGTAGTTTCATCGATTACATTTTCTCCAGTTACTGCTATGGATTCTCACTTTGTTTTTAAAATCTCAATTTTTTAATGCTAGATATGGTTAATTTTAACTAAAGAATTTCAAAAATCACTTTGATGCTCAGAATTTGAGACAATTTATTGTAAATAAACTCTGTTTTGTCAATGGCATTTTTACCTATTATTGCTATCAATTATCACCTGGCTTTTAAAATCTCTATTTCTTTTTTGGTTTGACACTATTAAGATTTTTGGAATTTTGAATCGCATATTTGAAAAATCCCCTTATGGTGTGCATTAGTCATGACAATCCCATTTCAAATCCGCAAGTTTCTAAAAATGCCAGAATTTTGTGCGTTTTGAAACAAACTGCATGATTTTTTGGCAATAGCATTTACACTAAGCAAGGAAAAAATATGCACAATTTTGCACACTTATGTGAAATGCTGCAAAACCTTGGATATCTCTTTTATGATATCCAAATTTTTGATCAAATAAAAAAAATCATACTAAACGAAAAGTTTGGTAAAAATCACAACTAGCAAAAATTAGTGTAAAAGCACAAGATCTTTATCCCTGCATTTGTAACCTCAATAAGTGTATTACTTCATAGTAAAAATAAAATTTAATCTGAACATAAGACAATTTAATTTCTTTGTCAAATGCTTAATTTTCTCATTATGGTACTTCAAGTTATAATAATGCATATAAAAACAATGAAAATAAAATATAACAAATTTACGTACTTAAAAACTATGTATGTAACTTTTCTTTTTTATTTAAAAACATTTGTTCTTTTTTTACAGGAAATAAAACAAGCAAAAGAAGATTTAAAGAAGAGAGGATTTAAATTTGAACAATAAATCTAGAAACTAACATTTTTCTTTTTGTCAAATGGACCAATTTATTTTTACTTAATTTTGTTATATTTATGTAAAATACATTCATCTTGGGCTGCTTGTTTATTAATATGAATGTTATGCATTAAATGTTTTACAATGTTAATTGGTATTTTGTTTTTAGTCGATAGTGTCAATTGCATTTAAACAACATGTTATAATATTTGATTTGTATATATTTTAAAGCTATACTCATACTATTTAATTTGTTAATCATTTTGAAAAAGTCAGGAAAACTATTTTAATAAAATTTTTTATAACCTAACAATTATTCCATGATGTGAATATATATTTACTAATTTTTAAAAAATTACCACACATAGAAAATTTTTAAATTATGTATAAAACAATTTATTAAAATACATTTTTTGCATTACAATTTGTTTTTATGTAACACTAAAGCAGTAACAGTTTGTCCAGTTTTACCACCAAAATTTATAGTAGGTATTTTTATTTCATCGTGGAGGGTCCAGTCTGTAAACAAAAGCAAACAATGTTATTTTATTATTAATATAAAAATAAATCAAGCTTTTAATTACAAAATAGTGAATTGAAATTTTTTAATCGGAACATTAATAACACATTGCTGAAAAAGTAAATAAAAACTAAAATATATGAATGATATATTAAATTAGATCATAAGAAAAGTGATAAAGCTCTTCAGCATAATTTTACCTTTAAAATACAACAGCAATTCTTCTTTGGTCCAATTGCAAGAGAATATTATAAAATAACCCATAGGAGATAGAAGATTTTGTATTGCTTGTATGTACTGCTCTCTTTTTTCCTGTATATGTTCTCTGTCTAAGCATATTGCATCATAAGTTCCTAAAAATTATGTTAAATCAAATTTTTTTTCTAAAGTTTCAAAACAATATATTTGCAAAAAAAACATTATTTTTGTATGAAAATATATACATTTTAATGCATTTTGTGTAATTTTTAGACAAATTTCTTAAAAAAGTATCTGTTTCTTCTGAGTTGTAACACTGCTTCCCGCTTAACAAAGTTTTCCCTTCAGTGTCAGTCTTTCTTTCTGTTACTGATTGCAAAATTAGTGCTTAGAGAGGAAGATTCTATATGAAATTTTCTAGTAGCATAATATTTAAGAAGTTGATCCTGGTTCTCGATTTTCTGTTTAAACAAATTTTGAAGTTATCTTTAGTAAATGAATTATGTAAGTAGTTAAAAAGGCTCTTAATTAATTTCGATTGATCAAGAGCACAGTATTTGCAAAACTTTAAATACATTTAGTAAATAACTGGATTTTTTGGGATATGTCATTTTCAGAAACACTTTATTAATATGTTTCTTTAGTTATAATACACATTTTAACATCTTTTTTTAAATTTTTAGTTGTTGATTTTTACTATTGTTTATAATGACTTTTTTGACAACAAAAATTTTCAATCAAAAAAAGAACTGCGTTAAAGTACTGTAAAAAATTAAAACAATTTAATATCTTTGTGAAATGCTAAATTTTCTCATTATGGTTCTTCAAGTTATAATAAAATATAACAAATTTACGTACTTAAAAACTATGTATATAATTGTATTTTTGAAAATCAATTAAGTCAAAAAGCATCAAATGGCTATTAAAGCAAGAACTGGATAGGAAGAAATAACTTCCTTTAAATTGCCAAGAAATAAAATAAGCGCTGTTTAAAATGTTTATTTCATTTCTCAATCGTCTCATAAATTAGAAAAATAAACATATTAGCTTTTTGGTAAAATGAAAAATGTGTGCAAAATAGTAAAATATATATAAACTTTTAAGATTCATTACACATCGGGTAAAAATGCCATTTGTTTAGTAAAGTATTTTAGTGTACTTATTTATGAAAAAAATTAAAAATTTACTCATTTTACTAACTGAACTATGCAGGTACTCATTTTAAATAGATCTAAAATAATGTGTTAAAATAGAATAAACTCTATCAAACTAAAATAAAAATTAACGTAAATTTAAGCAATTAAAAATAATATCCGAGTACAAAATTTTTTTAATGTATCATTGCATTTAACTTTATTCATTTGGGTGTTTAACAAATGATAGTAATTACCTTTATCTATGATAATATGGAATTCTTTTAATCTTTTGACAAACACTGGGTCTGGTTGTAGAATGTCTAATGCCTATAAAAATAAAAAATTAGATTTAATTAGAACTTGAAATGTAGATTTTTGGTTTAAAATATAATCTACTTGCTCAGAGCTGGGTATTACTAAAATTAATTTATGATGAAAAAACTGTAAATGTTAATCTGAACGGTTGATGCTCTTTTGTGTTACAATTTTTTTCCATCTCTAAATACGTCTAAATTTCATCTATCTAATCAATTGAAGCATTAAAATTTAAATTAGTCAATAAAGACATAATTTTTTTTATTTTTTTTAAATGTGTCTGCTTCTCACAATTCAAATTCTTCTATTAAAATTGATTTAACAATAGTTTAAGAAAAATTTTTCCTTACATTAATTGAAAATATATAAAGCATTAATTTGTAGTATTAAAAAGTTACATAATTAAATTATACAATAATGATTACATTACTACAAAATTAGTTTGTATAATTTTGGAGGAAAATGTTCAGTTTAATTTTTAGAAGAAAAAATAAATAGAAATTACTTTAATTCATATGGATGGTGTTTTCAATATAAATGTAAACAACTATCTTGAGCCCTGGACTTTCTACCTCCGGTTAGAAAGTATATAGCTGTTTATTCTGTGAGGCAATATTTTCTAACTAATAATTTTGTTTTTAATAAAAGAATAAAATTACATTATTTCTGACTTCAAATCTGCTGTATTTCATATGATATTAAGTAATTCTGGTGAGTTTGAAGTGAAAATTTGTTTCAGTTATTTATAGATGTATTGTTTAGAAAGAACTTGCTTTATTGGCTGTATTGATTTGGCTTCTTTTTACCTATTTATTACTGTTTGTTCTTGTTGCAAGTCTTGCTTCATCATACGTTTGTGTTATATTTTTCAAGCTGAGAGAATAAGTTTATTTCACAAATTATTATTTAGATTTGAATTTGGAATATTGTTGATGAGGTAAGAAATATTTTACGACTATTATTTTTTTTCAAATGATGATTCCTACGTTGGGTAAACGTAACGTAAATAATAAATCGGGTAAAAAAATACTACACGTACAGAAGAAATACTGCTCGGGAGAGTCAAAACACAATGTTGTGAGCCAAATGGCTTCAAAATACACTGGAGACAGTAACCTGGAAGTATAAACAGTAAAAAGCTTGCAGCGCACCCTAGGGCAGAAAGCACCAACCGTAACATAATTTTAATTTATTTTTTCATAATAAAAAGTTTCCAAATATTTTTTTAATACATAGTTGACCTTGTGGGCCACAAACTTTCACTCGGGACATGTGTGCCTTCAAAATTCCTGATATATTGCCTCTTGAAGAAAAAATTATAATCCGAATAGTCTATCAGTTTTCCTTAGTTGTTCATAAGTACATCTTTAAATTTAGTTCAGGACCTCCTTTGTCAAAAGCACAAGATTTCTTACTGAAGTTTAAGTATACTCATATACATATTGGACCAACAAAAATGTAAGTATTTTTTTTACCCTGAGCTTACCCAATATTTTATTTCAGCTTTGTTTCTCTCTGCTACTTTTTTAGCTAGTTCTATGGCTTCAATAGAATAATCTATTCCAGTCAAATTTTCAAATCCAACTTTAGCCTGAAAAATAAAATAATTTTATCTATGCATTACAAATTTTATCATTTTTTTGTGTTTAATAGATTATAAAATGTAATTTTTTTTCCTCAAGCATTTACACATAACATTTACTGACTCAATTTCTTTCAACAGCTATTAATAATAATTACCTATTACTATTTTTACTCGAATATTTAAAAATAAACTAATATTATTTCTACCTTTCAAAGGATATATTATAAAGTCAGTCGATTAAATAAATGCACACATTTTTATTTTTTGAATACAATAAAATTATATTATATCCTCAATAAAGTAGCAATCAGCTAATTTTTAAAATAGGATATGACATACAAAAAGAATTATATTTTTTAAAAATGTTATAACTCTTTTTTTTTTTGGAGGGGAGGGGCTTTTACTAAAGATCATTAAAAATGTAAGTAAGTGGTCATTAAAAATGATTGTTTTTTACAAAAGAACTGAAAATACATGTGTTAGTCAATTTTCTTATCATTTATGAGCACTTTCACATAGATCTTACGAATAAAATTAAATTAGTACGTCCACAAAGAAAAATTGTCTTTAGAAATAAAGGATTATTTTTAAATATATATTTAAAGAGTGATACCTTAACAGAAATATAATTTAATAGCCTAATAATAAATTACTTCATATTTTCAATGAGAAATACATTTATTTTTAAATTTTGCATAGTATAAAAAAGATTTGTATTAAATTTGTATAATCCCCTGTTTAATTTTTTTTTGTTAAATATTTTACAAACATTTTTAACTTCATAAAAAAAAAAAGAAAAAAAAAACATGCTAGATTGTACTACTACATTTCCTTACATAAATTTAAATTGATTTCACACAGATGGGTTGTAAACAAACTTCTCACAAAAATAAGCATAAAATAGGAACTGTGAAGTAAACTGAAATGTTTTTATAAGAGAAAATATTTCATAAAAAAATAGTTTACAACAGCCTATTTTATTTATCAATTTTACTGGAAATTTTAAAATTATTTAAAAAAGAAAACACAAATTTTTATAATAAGAGAATAACAGAGATAAAACCTTTTACGTATTTATGAAAAACAAGCAAGAGATTTTGTAGTAATTTATGTTATTAATATTTAACATCTGAGGCTTTTCTAAATGTTATGCTAGTACCTTTTTCGAAAAAAGAAAAAAAATCTACTTCTTTCCTATTCAAGGAATGAATTTGTAGTGGGGAAACTTTGGTACAAATTTGTTTAGAATCAAAATGGTAAAAACTTTCTTGATCATTAGTTCTTTTTGGTTATGTAATTCAATGTTAAAAAAATCATCCATATATTTCTCTGAAATGTACACTGCTATGATATTTAAATTCAATATTTATGATAGAAATTTATTTAAACACTATACTGATAGACATTCATAATTAATATTATTATACAAAATGAAATATCATTTTAAATAGCTCAACAAGTTTTGTAACAATGTTATGGTTGCAACAATAAGCTATTTAAACAATGAACTTCAAGCAAAAATAGAATTTTACCAATGAAATTAAGGTCATGCCATTTCCGCAGCCAGCATCCAAAATTGATGCAGACTTATCTATTTCATTATCAATTAACCAGCCAACAATGCGTTCAAGATTTTTCCTCCCAAACCTAAAAATAAATATGATTTTATTAAAAAAAAATGAAAATATAATTTTAGAACAAAATAAAAGTTACTCAGTTTACAATAGAAAATAAAAGAGAAAATAGATTGATAATTGGCTACAACTAAAACTGCTTCAATTAAATTTAGAGCTACATAGCAACTTATTTTTGAAACCACATATATATAATGCAACACAGAAATGATTTAAAAAATATAAATAATTTTTAAAAAAATATGTTAGAAAAATAAGTCAATCATGAACCTAAATTAAATTAAGGTTCTGAATAGGTGAAACCCATGCTTTGTTAATGAAAAATCTCTAGAAACACTTTTTCTAACTCAAATTTATCTGATTTTTAGATTTATTTTAAATTGCATTGACTTATTTTACATTTAATCCTAAGAAAAGAATTTAATTATGAAATTTTTTACAAATTTTATACTTATTAAAAAATTTTACCATATGTCACCTTCTTCACCAAAGTCATCAAAATTTTCCAATTCAGTTGTATAGAACTGATCCCAACTACAATAAGTAAAAAAAAAGAAAAAAAATCTATTTGAAGAACAGTTTATTCTAAACAAATAAACACATTAAATAGCATACATTATAATTCTTGAGGAGTAAAATATTTTTTTCGTAAAAAGGCTTTGGCCATTTCTCAAAACTAATGCAATTCTTTGTAATATTTTCCTGAATACCCATTCTTTACACAGTGTGAAATAAAAGTAAATAATCAATAAATCGGTATAATGAACACTGTATAATCAGGCACGAGAATAGCCCCTAAGTTTCTGAAAAATATGAATAGTATTTTAGTATTTCTAAGAATTTAATGAACTCTTACAGTTTGTTGCTTCTTACAAAATTAATTAAAACATTAAAAATACTAAATTTTCAAAAAATAAAGAATTATGATGTTGCATAGAAACCATGAACCTAATTTTTTTGAAAAATCCACTGCTTAGTGAATGTTTACAACTTAAAAGTTGCCGAGAACTAAAAAATCAACCACTCGCCTTGTGTTTCAGAACTCTCATATCCATTCAAATAACACTGATATTAAAACTCCACAAGCGTAAAAATTGAAATTTATCTATAATAATTATGATGAAATAGGTTTAAATGCATCTTTGCTTTTCCAGACTTAAATATAATAAAAAATTATAATGAAAATTCTTTTTTAGAAATTCAATTTTAGAACATTAAGGCATTTAATAAACAATAAAGCATTTAAGAAAATTAGAAATTTTTTTCTTCTTTTCCTGAAGATGATTATATTAATTAAAATGAGTATATTAATTTTCCCACATATACTAATTCAGTGATTCCACTATTTACCAATGCGTTATAGCGCATCAAATATGTAAAGCATCGTAGAGGAGAAACGATTTGTTCAGTAGAAGAAAAGAAGGCAAAAACCAGTCTAACTTGAATAATTCTTTTTAGTTGTATTAATCACATTTCTTCACTAATCATAAAGTATTTACTTCTCATCTTTATCTTTCAAGTATAGATATTTTTATTATTTTGAATAGGTAGATACTTTATTTACGTTGCACAATGGGCTATTGGCGACAGTCAGGGAAACTTCTCTAAGGATAATTCAAAGACATGCCATTGTAATTTTGATAGTCTGCAGAGAGAATGGCTCCCATCTGATATCGCGTACCCTCGCTGACTGATCAAAGTGGTCACCCACTCGCTTATTGACCACAGCCAGTGATACTTCACTCCGGTGTTCATCGCTGATCATTGCGAGATTAATTTGAATAGAAGCATAAAAAATTGAATAGTAAAAAAAAAAAGGATCTAAAGCTCCAGGTACTAAGGACTTTTGATTTCCAAAATCAAGAAAAGTGCTAATTTATAATCCAACATTTTTTAAAAACAGACATAAGCGCAATATATGCAAGAATCGCTAAATTGAGGAACTATCTGAAGCGACAAAAACAATATAAGTTGATAGAATGATATTTCAAGCGAAAAAAACTTTCAATATTCTTATGGGAATGAGAGATTTATATTAGGTTAGCAAATTCTAGCTAAATATATTTTTGAACTATCAAGGCTTCAAATTTTTTTTATTAATAGAAATAGTAAAAAAAGTACAGTACTATTCTTTTTTTCCCAATTCACTTGATGACAAGTTTTCATCATCCGAACATGACATTACTTCAAATAAAAAGAATAATAACAGAAAGAAATTAAACTTTTATGGTGAATTATTATTAATTTTAAATTTTGAAATGTTGATAAGGCGTAATTTCAGAGTTTCACAGCTATACATATTTCAGCTTGTAACTTACATTGATAATTTCAAACATTACGAATCTTAATCTGGCATTGGTTCGAAACCAAAAAGTAGAAGTTAGTTTTTGTTTTATTATTATTTATGTTGAGCTGATCGTAAAATGTTATTAGTTTGTATTTGAATAATTTGCCCCCAATTGAAAGTCGCACTTTTTCTTCATTAGACCTTGACAAGTTTCATGCCTTAAGTGCGAATTCATATCAAAGTCTATTATACTCTTTTGATGATGAAATCTGGATTTATTAAAGTTGAACTGAACAAAACTATATGGGAGGTGCCTGAAAGGTATCAAAACCTTGCACCTGTGGGGTCAGGAGCTTACGGTCAAGTATGGTTAGTGTCTTACCTTATCTTAAAGAATTTTATAATTACTTTTGTGAAAATGCATGTTTTATATGATTTTATATGCTAATTATTTGGTATTAGATAACTGCATTTAATATAACAAAAATGTTAATGAGAAATGTATCTTAACTATCGTTACATAAGGTAATAAAACTACGATTCAAGTATTCAGAATATTGTTTGTGTCAGACAAGTATAAACTATAAGGTTAAGTATGTGAGAAATAAATATCAAGGACACGGTCTATAATTTTTGCTTATAGCTCATCAAATCTGATTTTAAATTCAATCTTTCAAATAGAGAAAATGAAAGAAATTAAATGAAAATGCTGTGTTGATCTGTAAGTTTGAGAACAAAAAAGTTTTGCTTTATGGCAAAAGTGTTTGATTCTGCAGATGCATGAGATTGGTGAAGTGTTGAGATTGATGAATAAAAGATTAAGCTGTAATAAACTTTATAACAATGAACACACTAAAAACAAAGGAATATCATTCTTTGAGCACCAACAGCATCATCTCCCTTGCCTTCAAATATTGATTTTTTCTTTCGACGAAACTCTTTATTATATAGGGTTTTTGTCCATTTAAATAAAGAATAGGAATAACATTTTATAAAATATTCCTCAGTTTACTGAATTTGAACTGACCTATTTCTAATTTGCAATAAAGTTATTCGGTGAATGGGCGATATTTCTTTTGTGCTGTCTGTCACGTCACCTACAATCGCCTAGATGTTAAAAGGATTTTAAATATACAAACTTCAAAAATAAAACACGTAGAGGCTTGCTCAGGGGTGGCTACAAGTTACCTTTTGAGTTTGTTCACTTTTGTGATTTGCCTTTTTTTAGTGTTTTACAGGCACTGCCTAGAAGTCATCAAGACTTGGCAATTATATTGGCCTAGATCAGGATACGGAAATATTCCCTGGTTCATACTTGATTTTTTAAGAAACTTTAAATTACAGTGCAATCAATAATCTCTTATCTTATAATGTCTGTGCTAAAAAAGTGGGAAGATTTCCGGTATCAATATCTGCTCTGTAAAAGTAACTAAATTTATGCGATACCCAGGCCATGTCACACAAAAAAACTCTAAAACAGTGGCAGAGAAAGGGACCAACTTGAACTGTAAAACTTGCAACCTTTTTTTCATAAACTGCATTTTTTTTTGGTAGCATATAACTGCGTTGGCACTCTTCCAATTGTAGTTGGCGTATCGTTATGGAAGCATCATAAAAAAGTATCTCTATGTTTTTGTTAGAGTGCATATTTCAAGTATATTTAAATGAAAATATTCCATATTTCTTCCAAATGTTTTTTTTTTTTTTTTTTTATCTTCGCTCTTATTTTCTTACTGTGAACACTCACTTTTATTCACTTCTTACTCTAAAGCATTATTTATAATTTTATTAAGAGAGTAACATGTTTCACTATTTCTTGTGTATATATTGTAAGTCATGTTTGATTGTTGTTTATGTATCTTCAATTTAATCTGGATTTACATTGAAGAGACATTCTGGTTTAGGAGTTCTAATTACTTGCTAGCCATGTTGTTAATCAAGTTAGAAGTATTTGCTTCATCTAGTTAGATAAATATTTCCTTTTGATAATAAGTATTTTTAAATGTGTGAAAAAAGTCTTTGGTAATGTGGTAAGAAATTCTTCTGAATTAGAATGGAGATGAAGTGTTGCTTATCTTATTTGTTTTATAATCAGTTATCTTTTTCTTAATGTGTTTTGTTATCACTCTCTGTAAATGCCAGAAACTGATTTTTGCATTAAATCTAATCAAAACACCTTTTTTTTTAACTTAAGGAACAAAAAAAACATTTTTTTTCCAGAAAAATGAACTTAAGTTTCTTTTCTACTTTGCTACACTGCAATTGTAACTTAGCTAGAAAAATCTTTAAACAAACAAACAGTGCAAAACTTTTTTTGAATGCTACAAATAAATTTTGTTTGAATTTTTAATTTACAATAGTTTTTTATTTATATAGATAAAATTGCTTTCTTTAAATTTTTCACTTATTTCTTTATACAGAAAGGCAAACTTTTAGAATGAGCTCACGGTATGTATAAAATTCCAAGATCTTGCAATTTCTTTAAAAAAAATTTAGTCCTATCTCTTTAAAGAGTTCTATTACACAGTTGAAAAAACCAACTTATTTCATTTTCCTATCTTCTTTTCTAATTCATGAATCATTTTTGTTTTAGTCTTCAATAATTAATCTTTTTGTTCTCCATAAATATTTAATTCTATTTATTATTTATTTATTTTTTTGTCAATGGCCATTACACTGTTATGCTGTGTTGCAGGATGTTTTGGTCCAATGTCTATGTGGGATGAAATCTTTCAGCTTTATTCAATTTTGCATGAAATAATTTTTTTTCCTATAAATTTTACCTTTTGTATAAATTTCTTTTTCAGACAGTAAATATGTTAATAATACGTTATAATTTTAAATTTATTTCATGTATCCATAAAACTCTTTTTCATTTATTTTTAATTACAATTTTTTATTTTATTTTAGTTCATCTTTAGATACTCAACGCAATTTTAAGGTTGCAATTAAAAAGCTGGCCCGACCATTTCAATCCAAGATTCATGCAAAAAGAACATATAGAGAGCTAAGACTATTAAAACATATGAATCATGAAAATGTAAGTTTTTATTCAACCATTGCTTTACTTTATATGTTGTATTCTAAATTTATAATGAGAGCAAAGCCTATGTTTTCAATTTATTAATCTATTATTTTTTTCTTAAAAAGAACTTAATTTACTGCAAGTATCAATAAAATTAATATAAATATTCAATAAAATAATCTATTATTCATAAAATTGATATAAATATTCAATAAAAATTTCTCTTATTGAATTATAAGCAAAGTTAAATTACAAGAATTACAATTGAAGAACTGGAGAGATTGATTTCTAATTCTTTGAAAAGATGATAAGTAATTAGAAAGATGCTAAGTAAAATTTTTTTTTCAATTTTTAGAAAATAATTCTCCACTTGAAGCAAGCAGCCACACTAAGTGGTAGCTGCCCCAAACAAATATGCAGTGGCTACAAAGCCTTAAAATTTTTATGCGCGCAATTCAAAATATCTATTTTTAACTACTAAGTATGTTTTATTTTGTTCTAAACATTTGATTTATGCAATAAAAAAATTAGCAATTTATGTACCTAAATCATTGAAATAACTTGACAGTTAAAGGATTAAAAAAAACTTTCACATTAAAGGATTGGTATAATTTCTATACATAGATTTTAATAAAATAGTGTTGCTCTTAAAAGTTGCAACTGGTGTCTTTATCTAATGCACCATAAATTAATAATTTATTTTCAAAGATTTTTGTATACACTTTTCAGTATTGCAGCATTTACTCTATAACCCTTTGTATTAAACAATTATTGGTATCATGTTGTCACAAATATCAGGGATGATCCGCTTTTTAGCTGATTTCCTCTTTTTCACTTTTATCTCTTGAATTTCAGCTTTTTTTTTTATCAAAAATTCAGATTTTCTAAAAATTTCACTTTTTTTTTTATAAGTATTCCGTTTTTTCACAAAATTCACCGATTTTCAAAGAGAAACAGAAAATTTAAACTACATAGCTTTGTGATTATCATGATTTGTATTTACACGTTTTAAAAATTCTATATCCCAGTTTGTATTTTCTCATTTTCAAAATTGTATATCTAGTTTCACATTCATGTGATTTCAAAATGCATAATTGTTATTCATATTCACGCAAATTTAAGATCAACTATCGCGATTCTTGTAAGAAGTAAATTTATTTTTAAAATTAGTTACTATAAAGGTGACTGTTTTTCTAACGACGATTATTAGTATATGTAAGTGTTACAACATCAGAGAAACTGGAAGGGAATATATTCAAAACTTACATTCTGTGTTTGCAAATAAGAAAAAATAGGATTTGTCACAAGATGTTTGAAGATGGACTAACGACTAAATATAGCAAACATAAAAGATATAGCAAACAAAAGCAATCACTTATAAAAAGATTTAATTAAATTTTTTTTATATTTTTGGAAAAAGAGTTAATTAACTCATCATCAAAATTTTATTTATAATTGTTGTTAATGCTATAAAATGCAAAATTCTTATCAAATAAAAAACAATTATGTAAACAGCTGCTGATTGTCATGTAATTTTTCAAACTAAAATAGCAATTTTTGTATGTTAAGGAGTTAATATATATTTCTACTTCACTGTTATTGCTATGTTTCAGAGGGCTCTAGTTAAATTAGACTATAATATGAACATAATTATTCGGTCCATTGTTAAAGTTTTTTTTTTCCAATATAATTTAAAAAGTAATATTGCTGATATATTTGCTATAAATCACATAACAGTATTTATTTATTAAAAGAAATGAAATATTTATGTATATTCTCAGTAGTTTTAATTTGCTAAACCAGGTAGTTTTTCAAGTAATAATTAATTGTCTCTTATGTGAACTGAGGAAAAATATAATTTCCAGCTTTATTTTTTCAATTGGTAATTTTTATTTTCACTAAATGGTAAGTATCAATGTAATCATTTATATAATAATAGATTAGTACACAATTGTATGTCAACACATAAATTACCTTAAACTGTCTGGAATTTATTATTAAAGGGTTGCGCTTGCGTAAAATTTACTATCGTGGAAATTCAGCTTTTTTACCTTTTGGCTAATCTCATCCCTGAAATATGGAGAGAAAATAATTTTAATCTGTTGAGGTACAAATTAAGATAACTTTTTAAAATATAGAATAAAAATTCCCAACTGCTGTTTAAATTATAATCATGTTGAATGAATAGATTTTTTTTGTAGAAAATTTATTTCATTTTTTTTAATAGGTTATAGGTTTATTAGATGTTTTTACTCCATCCACAACATTAGATGATTTTCAAGATGTGTATGTATAATTTTAGATGTTTCTTTCTTTGTATATTTACTGCATATTATCGAAATACTAACTACTGAATACTAACTACTAACTACTAAATACTAACTAACTGAATACCAAAATAAAAACTATCTGAAATTTCAGCATATATCTTTTAAAACTTATATTTCTCTTTTTTAAAACCTTTCTGATCCTGAAATTCTAACTTTATAAGATAGTTGCATTTTTATGCAGCAAACCAATTTCTCCTTTGAAAGTAGTGTAAGGAGGAAAATCTGTGCCATCATAAAAATCATTATATTAAACAAAATTGTATTAAAAGGTGATTTTTATAGTATTTATTAAATAAAAAATTAAATAACATTTTGCTCAAAAATGCAATTTGTATGCTTAAAAATACTTGATAATATAAATATGAAAAATTCTATCTTTTCTATTAATTTACTACCTGTAAAAACTTAAACTAAGGCTAAATATTTTTCACCATATCCTTATAACTGATAATATACCTGATAACAAAAAAATGTATGGTCTGATATCGAATTAATCTACCTAATATTAAAAGAGTCCTTATTTCTGAATTTTTAGAAGGATAAGCCAGAAGGTATGGGGCAATTTTTAGAAGAAAAAATTTGGGGATAAGATTTTAATAAAACTTACTGGCAAAGGTCTTAAAAACTAAGGAAAACACAATTATAAGCATATATATATAGAATCGAGTGGGTCAAAAAAAAAAGTCGAATTTTGGAATGTGTTAGCACAAAAAAGTTACCTATATAATTGGCATAAAATTTTTAAAATCAATTAATACCTTTTGTTCGCACACCATAGTTAAATTTAATGAACACTCTAAAAAAAAATCACACCTTTTTCAAAAGAAAATTTTACGATGGTTAAAACTTTTGAAATAATCATGCTTTAGTTTTTTATACTTGTTTAATGGTTCGCTGCACAAATAAAAGATATTGTTACGGATTTTTTTTTAAAAAAAATTATGCTGTTTTTATTTGCAATGCAGTTAGCAACTTTTCCACACTAAAGCATTCCGAAATTCAAAAAAGAAAAATTTTTTTTTTTCAATTTACTTTAATATAGAAGAATCAAAGGAGATAGTGTCAACTTAGCAAAGGTATTTGTCTCATACCACCAATGGTAAAGATTGTCAATTATAAACAGGCAAAGGACTTTTCTTAATTTATGAGAAACTATGCATGCATAGGGTATTAATTTTTCTTCTGATATGTTTTACCTATATATTTTGAATGAATGTAAATTACCTGAAAAATGCCATGAACTTAAGAGTAAAACAAGTTGTTCAAATATTCTTACTAGATAATACTTAAAGTAACCTGATTACAAGAATTAAAAGTTTCTTTTTACATCTTCAAATATAAACTTTATCAAGTATTACTGTTGAAGTTTTATTAGTTTGTCTTATTAACTAAATTAGTCATATTTTTATTTGTAACAGTAGTTAGAAATCTTAGTTAAACACTCTTACTGTTATTACAATAATATGTTACAATCTGACATTCAAAAATCCTGGAAATTTTTTTAACCATGTCAATTTTTTATTGAATTTCAATTTAAAAATTATGTTTTGCCTTAGATTTAACTTTTTTTCCTATAAAAGTTTTATTTTAAAGCTGGAAATGACTGATACATTACTTGTGAACAGTTACTAAATGAAAATTAATTTAGGTTTGTTATGATTTGAATTTGTTTTTCTAATTGCATCTACTAAATTTGTCTAATTGTTAAATTAAGTTTAAATAATATTTGACAATTTGATATTTTCATGTTTTAAAATTTACGACCTAAAATTTATTTGTCCAATTTTATGAATTATTTTTTTTGTTGCTTTGCTAATAATTCCATTGCATGATATTTCTTTATTATTGATAGCACTATTGTTGACATTCAATAAAATAATTATATATTTTTTATAATTGAAATGAAACTGTTAATTTTTTTCTCTCTAGTTACTTAGTTACTCATTTGATGGGAGCTGATCTCAATAACATTATTAAAACCCAGAGGTTAAGCAATGATCATGTCCAGTTTCTTGTTTATCAAATATTGAGAGGTTTAAAAGTATGTTGTACGCATTTTATTAGTTTCAATTTTTATTTTTGTGTTTGAGTTAATGAAATGTTTTATTTTATCCCATTCAATGTTTAAACTAAGAATGTATAAATAAAACTAAAACATCACTTTGTTTTTTTTTTAGTATATCCATTCAGCAGGCATAATTCACAGAGTAAGTATATTTTTTCACGTATTTTTTTCTCTTTTTTTTTGAAAGAAAATTTGTTTAAAGATTATGAATTGCAATTTTTTTTAAAATACAATTTCACATATATTATTACGATGTGATTCCAGTTTATTCCCAGGAACCCATCTCTGTGCTGTCAACAAAAAAAAAATTTATAAACATATTTTTACTTACATTACCAGAAGAAAAATATTTTTACTTTCATACTTTATCATTTTTTCCTGATAATTTTGATTTATTTTAACACAGATTTGTAATATTTTAAATAAGCTGACTTTTTTAAAAAAATATTAATTTAAATAAATTATATATCTCTATATATATAGTGGTTTGTCGAGCAAAGGAGGGAAAAAGAGAATAATTAACTTAACAATTAAACTTAACAAATTTAATAAAGTAAAAAAAAGTATAATAGCAACAACAATAGCAGGGAGCTGCCTACACATAGCATTACAGGATAAAAACTGAATAACATTAGTTTTAAAGAAATAGTTAGTCAATGAAAAATAGATTTCGGGACTTCCAAGCTCTCAGGCGTCGCCGTTGAATCAGGAAGTAGATAGTGGTTCAAGGGTAATGGTCAATCACAAATAATATGTACATACATATATAAATTCAGCCTTTCATCCCTTCAGTGGGTCGATAAATGAGTACCAAGCATGCTTGGGAACTAAACACTGGGGGTTTCACGTTCGACTGACCACCTAACAGAAACTTCTGCTCCTGCACCCCAGATCCCAAAGGTCAAGAAAACTGAGATGGGCGCAGTAGGCCTTGGCCCTCTATGGGCTGTCTTCCGCTTAGTTTAGTTTACATATATAAATATTTCTTTCCTTCCATTGGTTAAATTTCTGATATATTTTCTTTACCTTTAGTTTTTTTTCATAGTAAATATTTAATCACTTATATATTTATTTGTAGTAATGTTTTAACAAAGTGTCTGACTATATATTTATTTGTGTCTTAATTTTTTTAGGATTTAAAACCAAGCAATATTGCTGTGAATGAAGATTGTGAGTTAAAGGTACGTTTATTTTATTTTAATCACATAGCAGTATTAATGTATTTATTAAATTGATTTATTTTTAAATGCTGTTTGTATAATTATTTAGATATTGGATTTTGGACTTGCCCGTCATGCAGAAGTTGAGATGACTGGCTATGTTGCTACTAGGTGGTACAGAGCACCAGAAATAATGTTGAACTGGATGCATTATAATCAAACAGGTATATTTTTATACTATTTAATCACAGCAGCACATAGCCCTGAACCTGATTCTTTCGGATCCTACCAATTAACACTTGTTGCCAAATTCTCCATTCAATCAAATTATTTCATTTTCTTTACTGCAACATAATATCTGCAATTAATTAATCTCTGCAACATAATTTTGTTAATTCTACTTTTTTTTAGATGTTTTAAATTTATTACAAGAGAAAATATTTTCTAATGTTTTTGATGTTTTAAATTTATTACAAAAGAAAATATTTTCTAATGTTTTTGATGTTTTAATCTTTGTATAAAATCGCTTCTGTTTGCAATTATAATTGTTTTCTTACTTGTTATTCTTTAATTTAGTTTTCTTACTTGTTATTCTTTAATGTTTGTTTGTCAGCATGTTTTTTTTTTCATTTTTTATTATTTTTTATTAAAAAAATGTGTGTAGAAATGTTTCAATTAAGGCTAAATTTAAATTGCTCATAATTAAAAACTTTACTTACTTATACTTTTAAAATATTGATACAGTTCTTGAAATTGATTCACAATGTTTTTTGGAATTGTTAAACTATTCATATTTTCTTGCAATGTACAAATATTAACTATATTTTCTACCTTCATCTAACCGAGCTTCATTTTTATCAGCTTATTTTTTTTCCACCCATTCAAATATTAATTATAATTTTGTGATATTTCCCAGTTTGTTTTAAAATAGAATAAATTTTTTTTAGTTGATATCTGGTCTGTTGGTTGTATTATGGCGGAACTTTTAACATCAAAAACTCTTTTTCCTGGAACTGATCGTATCCTTTAAAAGTTAAATATGTATTTATCAATCGTATTATTTTTTTCGTTTTGCAATCTTCACCTTTTAATTAAACAATTTTTCCCTTCTATTAATTCCCTTTGATTTCTCTTGTGTGAAATGAGCTTGACAAAGACTTTCCTTAATTGTGTCAGACATTGATCAGTTGATTCATATAATGTCCATTGTTGGGACTCCTGATGACTATCTTCTTTTGAAAATAATGAGTGAAGAGGTATTTCACAACTCCTAATTTGCTTGCACGTACTGTTAATCTAAGTGAACTGTCCCCGTCTTCTGTAAAAAAAATATAAAAAAAAAGAAATTTTATGATTATTTATGGTAAAAATGTACTGCTGAAAACTAATTTCTTTTTATTAAATATTTTCCTTTCTCTTCTGGCATTCTTATTTCCTTCTATTTTCGTAGTAATTTGCTTAAGTCATAATTCAAAAAATCTAAGGTGGTTAACAGTAATTAATTTCAGGCAAATTATCATCAACAAGTGATTAATTATGAAATTTAGACATTCATAATTAATCACTCTATTGTGATTCATGATTAATTATTTTCCTTTGTAAATTGTGTGTATTTTGAATTTACACATTTGTCTTGCAATTTTTTATTTAACTTTACATATCAGTGATAATTACTTTGTGTGTGTATTAAATAGTTAAAATTTCTCTTTATATTTCTTTCTCTGCATCCATTTGTTTTAAATAAGGTCTAAGTTTTGGTAAATTTTTATGTCTATTAAGTTAAACTTTTGACCAAAAAAAATGCAAAGTAAACCTTTTTTTGTTAATTAATAATGCTACATGTTGTGGAAAAAAAATTTAGTGTGAATAATTTTTTTTAAAGATTTTATGTGATCTGAAAAAAAAATTCTTTTTTTTAAAGGCAACAGATTTTTTTTTGTTTTACCATGAATAATAATAAAGTAGTCAATTTTGCATGGAAAGTTTGTTTTGATACTAAGGCTTTGCATGGTTCCTAACAATTTTTGTTATGAATTTCCAAACATTCATTTAAAACATTTTGGTAGAGAACAACAGTACACTTTTGATCTTTAGATTTATAAATTTTGTTACCTTCTTTCAGTCTGTGCTTAAGGGTTTTATTAAAACCTGAAAGATAATAAGAGTTATTTTTCTCATTTAAAAAAGAATTTTAAAATACTGTTAATTTTTTTTTATGGAAATAAAATATTAGGCACAATTTTTAGCACTTTAATAATTTTTTTTTTTTGTGGAGTTATATAAAATGTTGAATAAAAAATAATTCATTGCACTTAAACTCGCAACAATTTTTTTAAAAACTAAACTGTTAGTTTGTTTGATCTGTGTTGTTTGAACTCATTATTGTTGATGGCAAAATGTTATGGAGCATGAATGAATATTGCATGATTAAAAATTTGTATGAGTCTGGTAAAATGCTTTTATTGTAGGAATGTTTTGATGTCTTATTAGTTGCTTCCTTATTTTATGTCATAATCTTAACGTTGCAATAGATATTGATCAGTTAACACGCATTATGGTTTTGTGTGGTAAACCAGATGAAGAGTTCCTAAATAAAATAAACAGTGAAGAGGTATGTATTTTTTTAACCACGTAGTTTTTTTTTTTTTTTTTTTAGTTTCGTTACATATCAGGGTATGTAAAGCATTTAATTTTTTGTAATGCATACAAGAAAATAATCTATTCGGTGTAGAATAATAGCCAGGTAAAACATAATATTTTGTTAAAAAAGCTACAATAACAACAAAAAAGTTTACATTATTTAAATATTTCTTTTTACTCTAATGTAGATTTTTTTAATGCAACAGTTCCAATACTTTTTTTTAAAAAAAAAAAATAAAATAAAATAAAATTATAATAGCTTTTTAGAGCTTTATAAAAACTTTTTTGGGTAAACTTTGTTTTAATGATTTTCTAAATTTTTTAAGCATAACAATTGTATTATTTCATAGATGGTAATTAATTTAATGGCAATTAATATAATTTATGGTATTTAATGGTAATTAATAATTTCTCTTCACCAAGTAGTTATTTAGTATTGATTATTTGAATATCTACACCTGACAATATCTTATCCCCAATATTATTTGTAAATACTTAGCTTGCATTAAAAAGAAATATATTTTGTTTCGAATTGATTTTTCATATTGTTTTTTAATAAATATTTTTACATCAAAAAAACAAATTTATTTTAATTCATGATTAAAATTTATGAGAGTTTTTTACTTTTAGGCAAGAAATTATATACGCTCATTGCCTGTCATGAAAAAAAGAAATTTCAAGGATGTTTTTGCTGGTGCTCACCCTGATGGTAAGTTTGATTTTTAGAATCCATAATAGTCAACCAGCAGCATTATTATTTTGCCCTCATAATTAAGTTCTGTTGTTAAAATCATGGTCATATCTCAACATTATTCTCATAATATGTATTTATTTATGTTTTTGAAGGATTAGCAAGTTAAAATTTAGTGTGAAAGCATTTTCTTTGTGTGTCTTGCACAGTGCATCCTGTATAACTTGACCACTTAGGATGCATTACTTTTGACAGGTGGTCAACAAATAGAAGTGGATGGGTCATTTTTTAAAAAAGTTTTCTCTTACATTATTCTTACATGTTTCTTTTATATTTCAATCCAAATGCAATAGTGTCTCGATAATTAGAATTGAACGGGACCGAGCATGCATTGAACTTTCGAAAATCTGAATTATCAAAAACATGAAATATAATAAATATTTAAATAAATGGAAACAAAGCAATTTTTAAATTTCAGTATTTAATTGAAAAATATATTAATATATATTTTAAGAAAATATATTTTATAAAAATATATTTTATAAAAATATATTTTAAGAAAATTTACTTACATTAGACGATTAGGGTACATTAACTGTATTACTCTAAGTTATATTCATTCATTATATTACTGCATCAAATCTATCATTGTACATTAAAATAATTGTTTGTTTCAACACACTGCTTCATGCATCAATATTGTGCCATTGTCAGATTAGCATATTGTCTGCTGGATTTGCCTTGGCTGCGAGTCCCTTGGTATGACTCATTCGTAGTGTTGAATCTGCTGAATTCTCCCTTTTACTGCCTTCTTGCATCCTTACTACAGTAGCCACATTTGTAAATGCTAGTTGTTTATCACTATATAGCCACTTGCCTACCACAGTCACGTCAGTGTTTTTGCAACCTTGAATTTTTTTTTAACGGGCTAAACAGAGGCAAATTGTCTTCATTAATTACGTGAACACTAACTATAATTTCGTTTTTCAACGTTCAGTTATAGTAATCATTGTTAAACCAGTGTTAGTAATCCTTAAATGCATTGTGTGTGCATTGGTAATTTTTTAGGAGCAAGACCACTAACTTGGATTTATGGGAAACTCGAACAGCTAAAAATCAAAATATTGAGCCTCTGTTGTATTGGTAATGGTTAATTGTTAAATTACATTTGTCTATGTTAAGGAATAACCAATTTAGCTTTGAGAATACGATTCATTACCCGATAGAATTATTGTTTGTTCCATAAATTTTATACTGTTAAATTTCTTTACTTTGAGGAACAATTAATTATTCATATTTTGCTGTGTCATGAACTATAAATAGTATATTTCCCAAAATATTTGTGCATAAGAAAATGTGTTAGTGGAATATTTTATATTACAACAACAGCAACACTGTGAAATTTATTTTGTGTTATAAATAGACTTATTAATTGAGAAAAAAAATCTCTTACTGAATCTCTTACTACCTAAGAACTTCAATAATAGAAAAGGATGAATTGTTTAAAGCGTATACAAAAAATTATTTTGCTCACATAATTATGCCTAATAATATCCCAATGTGGTCAACTTACTAAGTGATTAAGGTTATTTAGTCTATTTGAACTTAATAAAGTTTCATTTTGATCAATCTATGTTCTCAGTACACTTTTAATATTTATTGAACTCTAAAACTTATGGTTAATCATAAAACCATTTGTTTATGCAAAATACAATAATTAATTGTACTTTCAGCAATTAATCTTTTGGAAAGAATGTTGGAACTAGATGCGGATAAAAGACCAACAGCCACAGAAGCTTTAGCCCATCCCTATCTAACGCAATATGCTGATCCATCAGATGAGCCGATTGCAGAGCCTTATGATGAATCTTTTGAAGACAAAGATTTTGAAGTTGCAGAGTGGAGGAGTAAGTATTTTTTTTATTTATTTTTTACGAAAAATAAATTTTTTAATTATTTTTTCAATTGATTAGATCTTATATTAACATATTAGTGAACTTAAAAATTTTTTTTTTACCAATGTTATGTGTGTTTATTAGTTGTCATATTTAATTCAAAGTTACTGATGTTGAATGTATATTATGTTAAATTTAAATTACCCTTGGAACAAGTATGAAATTAAATATTTATCATGAAAATTAATAAATATTAGAATAGTGGTTCGATTTAAAAAAAAATGTATTTTATAAGGCAAAGCATGATTTATTGTGATAAAATTTAAATTGGGAAAAAATTCCTCTCTTTTTAAAGTAAATATCTTTATTAAACTTCAGAAAAGTGGTTAAGATCTCAAATAATTTGTTTAATTGACAAATGTATCATACATGAATAGAGCATTTCACAATTAAACTTAAATGTTAATCTTAAAATTGTAAGCAGAAGCTAAAAAGTTAGATAAATTCATCAGAACAATGTTCTTTATCTTTTCGCTGAATTGTTGATGTCAGACTGGTCACTCCTAGCATTGTCTGAACTGAAAGGAAAAGGTTTATAAAAGACTGTTTTGATCCCTTGAAAATGCGAGTCAGAACAAAAATGTTATTGGCCTCTCACTCAAATATTCTTTACTTTAATTATTTTCTTTCTTTGACTGGTGTTCAATGGGAATTAATTAACCTTTACTCTTTTGTTATGTTTCTTCAGCATAGATATTTTTTTTAAAGAAATATTGCCTATTACACGAATAATACTAATTCTAGTTACATGTAATACAATAGGAATTTTACTCTGTGATGTTTTATGAAATTTTTGATACTAGCATTACATTTTGTCACCTAACATTGAAAAGCATTTAGAAATTTAAAAAATCTTGGCGAAAATTTAATAATTGTTTTGATATCATATTTTTAAAATTTGTAAGTAGAATTTTTTTAAAGTTAAAATTTTATTAAGTTTAATCTAATTTTTATAATAAATGTGTAAAAAACGTATTTAATAAAGAAGATTATTTAGGGTAAAAAGCAAGGAATTTCAATGGTTTAAGAAGCATGAAATCATAGAACAGTAGTTAAATACATTAATGCCTCAAATATAAACTTATGTTTAATTTAACTTATTATTCTGGATGTTAAAAACATAGTTTTGTTAATATTGATCAAAGCATGAAACTCATACTTGTCAATAAGATTTCTTCTCATCTTAAAATCTTCTCTAAATATTAGTAATTTACTTATCAATTCACAATAGCTTTAGTTTAGAATTATTTATTTGGGTGTTGTTTTCATGAAAACTTCATTTATGTTTTGATAAATGCCTTTGTAAAATGAATTATTTGTAAATGTTTCTGACACTTTTAACTTGTGTGTTTATCAAGTCAATCGACTGCTTACAAATAATTAGAAATTTGGAACCAGAAAGTTTCCGATAGCTGTTTGTGAAATTAAGAAAAATTATGCAAAACATTTTTAAATGTAGATGGTGATTTCTGATAATTACATACCAATATTTTCACCTAATGAATAAATTAAATATTAATAAAAAATCATGCTTAAAATGTTGAAAGTGTTTTCAAAGTTAATACTGCTAGTAATTTAGGCATTGAGAATCTTATTAGTTCTTATGATTGTTGCTAGTGATTGTTGAATAAATTAAGCATTAGAAAATATGCTAGAATTTTTAAAAACAACTTATATTCAGGTGAAGCATAGGGGAAAATTCATTTATGCAATCTTAAAGAGTGAATGATCTATAAATTAAAAAATAAGAGAAAAGTGCTTACTTTTTTGCAATGCTTGTTTGTTATCCATACTGTGTAGTAGCTTTAGAATTGTGTGCTTTGTGTAGTATTTCTTTATATCTGTTGTTTTATTATTGAAATTTCCTTTTGATTGTGTTTGATGTTTTTCTTTCAAATTAAAGTTTGAAGTCTTTTACTTTTTCTTACTCATCTAAGGCTAATTCCACGTTACCTATATACTTGTATCACCTTATTACTTAAAATTTTTTTATGAAGTTTATGCTATCAGTCAGAAAAGCACCAATTTTGTATTTAATTTAGCTTTATTGTAATCCCCAATCATTGCTTAACTTGCTTTTTAAAGGATTAATACTGGTTCATAATGTTCTGCTCAATTCTATTTAGATGCTCTTTCAAAAGAAGTTTAATAATTTATTTTTCAACCCATTATTAAAGTAATAATTATTCAATAATATTTTGTACAATTACCTTAAATATTATGAAATGAACTGGACAATCTCTAATAAATTTCTTCCCCAATTTTTATTTGAAACTGTATAAAATTTAGATATGTAATGCAAAATATACTTAAAAAAGCTATCAAAATCAAAAATTATCTGAAAGTTTAAGAAGGAAAAAATATTCTTACAATTGTATTTACTATGTTACATACCAAATACAAACTGATTCAAACAAAACTCAATTATATGAAATATTATTCTTTAACCTTTGTCATACACAAACTACTATTGCAGTTGTCAATAGGATTACTATTATTCGTCTTGGAAATTCCTTGCAGCATGCTGGCATTACTTATAATTATGAAGAAAAAAGTCCCTATTGTGAAGCAAGTTGAACCAAAGTTTATACCTCAGTTAATATGCTAAACCGTTATTAAATAAACAATACTTTAGTCAGCCATTAAAAAAAAAAATAACTTTCCTTGTTTGCCAATAACTCACCATAAATAATTATGCTCCCTTGAACTAATGAATATAGTTGTTCTGTGAAGAAATGTGAAAATGAATTCTATTTTCTAGATTACCTACATGTAAAGATTAACTTTTAATAATCTCCAGTTTCTATTATTTGTCCTAAAAAATAAAGAAATGGACAAGTTTTATGGCCTGTAAGATTAAATTATAATGAGTTTTTACTGAGCATCAGTTTAAAGTTTTTCACTACTTTTGTTTGTCTTCCTCTGTTCTGTAGAGAAAAAGAGTAAAAATAAATTTAAGTTCGGGTTTACTATATTCTTAACTTAAGTGTACTGGTTTTTCTTATGATGGTTACTATTTTAATATGATCAGCTTTCTTTCTTTTCTTTTTATTTATGTCATTAGCAGACATATAGTTAATTAAAAGTAGAAGTTTGCTAGTATTTTGAATTAAAAAAATTACTTCATTTTTTGAAAAAAGATGTATGTATATAGTACAGTCTATTATGCATTTCCTCTTCTTGAAAAATCTTCAATCTTGGGAGAGAGGCATGAGGTTTTTCATGAAATTTTCTGCTTCTAATCTTTTGCTTTATTGGTGATATGATTCACCAATTTTCTTATTCAAAGTTTAAACTTGCTGTTAATTATTATCATATAGTCTTAAATTCGATAATTTCCCCTCGTGTGATGTAAATGATCCATGTAAACATGTTCGTGATAGGAAATTCAATGTTGGGATTGTTATAGCCTATACAAAGTGCTGTTATACTTTGCGGAATAATTTAATACATAACACACATGTATGAAAAAAAAAGGAAAAAAAGATTGTGATTTCTATGATAAGATCAAAAATGAGAAGAAAAAGTAGGTTTCACATAACTACTCATTCGAATGAGACACTTTTTTTTCAATCTACATATTGTTTTCTTATATTTTTTTGCTAATAACTGAATTTAATTGCTTTAAGTTAATCAGATTCCAGTATTGAATATTCTAATTTGCTCCTAAATTTTATTGAATGTTTTTGGCACAATAATGAACTACTTTAAATAACTTGATCTAATGATTGGATCTTCATGTTGAAGTCTCAATCTTAATGGTTCCAGGGGGTAGCCTCAAATGTGTAAATTAATTCATGTGAACAATGCTTAAAGTTACAAAATCAGACAAAAAAGACGTACATTCTCTGAACAAAGATACTTTTTTTTGGACAGATTTGTACTTTTGATGCCTGGAATTTAGGGGATAGCGGCAATCTGCGAAATATGGTTCCAATAGTTTGGTTCCAATAGAGTGATCCAAAGTTTAGACTCCTTAATGTTTTTACTTTTTGTATATTTTACCATGTCTCAAGAACTTTCTATGGAAAGTTTCGCTCACTATTATGAAATTCATTTATCTGCAGATAATTCAATGCAAAATACAACTTTTTTAAACTTTTAAATAATCCAATATTAAATGACAAAATACAAAAAAAATTGATCAATAGTTTCTGTGAAATTGAATTTTAAAAATACCACTTTTTCAAAATTTGATTTCTCGGAAACTACTCTAATGATTTTGCTAATTCTGTACTTTGGAAATTTAAAATTGAATTATTTAGATGTAAAAACTTTTATACCTTACAATAAAAATTTTTTTTAGGCTATTATTAAATAAAATAATAAATATTTATGAAAAGTTATATTTTGCATAAAATTATCTTTGGATAAATGAATTTAATAATTACGTACAAATATTTGGGATTTGCATAAAAAGTTCTCAAAATATGGTGAAATACGCAAAAAGTAAAATTAACATAAAGGGGCTCAAACTTTGGAACATTCTCCTAGCCAAACTACTGGAACCCATATTCGGGAATCAGAAAATCGAATCTGTCAAAAAAAAGGTATGTTTACTCGGAGAGAGTACATTTCTGAGTCTGATTTTGTAACTTAAAATATCGTCTGCACAAATTAATTACCATATTTGATGTCACCGCCTCGAAACTTTAAGATTGAGTCCTAGAACTTGATCTGATCCTTGAATCAAAAGTTATTCTGTGTGGACCATTTTTTATTTCGTGAACAATATATTATTAAATTTCTTTTTATTTGTTTTTGTAAAAAAATATGGAATATTATTGAAAATGCATTATTTTTTTATATGAGGAAGTTTTTGATTAAAATTTCACTTTTTATCTGAAATAATTATTGTTTACATATATTTAATACCCTTTATTAAGTCATTTCTAAAGTCATATGATATTTTATCATATGAATTAAAATATTTCTTATAAACATATTTTAATTGTTTGTATTTTTTTAGTCTATATCTTATGAATCAAATACATTTTATGCATGTTTTTAATGAGCTATACCATTGAACAATTTGAACGTGGAATTATCCTTTACTGAGATTTTGTTTTTTCTTTTCTTTTATCTTTTTCTTGTAGGACTTGTTTATGAAGAGGTTCAGACATTTAAACCTCCCATAATTGAATGAAGCAATGATCTCTTATTGTTGATGGATAGTTACTCTTTTAATCATCATTGATCAATGTCAGATTTTGTACATTTGTTAATAAGAAAATAAATCTGTGCGTGTTTGTCACCTCTCATATTCAAAGACCAACAGACTTGCGTGTGCATGCCTTTTTAGATGAGCTTCAGATATTGTTGAAAAATTTCCAAAAATATAAACTGTTGTAAATTTTGTTTCATGAAATATCTAAAGTCTATGTTTCTTAAACAAAACAGAATTTACTTTATTCAATATTTTAAATATGCATACATTTATCTTGAAATAAATTTCTTGTGTTTTACAACTTATTACACGTTATAATATAATACTGTTAATACTCTATAGTATATACACATTGTAAGTATTGGATTTAGGATTGACATGAGCATTAGGGTTCTAAACCGATCAAACACTATTGTAATATAGTTTAAAAGTGAAAAATGCTAAATAATTAAGAAAAAAAAGTAAAACTATAATAAGAAAATATAAACTTATTTTTGCTACAACCACTGCTTTTGTTTTAATTATTCAAAAAACAATTACAAAGTTTCTTATTATTTTTTATTGAATTTATATTATATATCTGTAGAATTTTATAATTTATGAATATAATTTTAGAAGTGCAATTAATTGTGGGGTTTCGAATGATAAACTTATAATTAAAAGTAAAATATGTAGAAAATATAGTTAGACACTAAAAGTTATAAAGTATTTAATTATTATAGTTAAATCAAGCATTTATTAAACTGAAATTTAAAAAAGCAAATTGTGTTTTTGAATTTAAATAATAAATCTGTAGAATTTATATAATAAATCTGTAGAATTTTATAATTTATGAATATAGTTTTAGAAGTACAATTAATTGTGGGGTTCCGAATGATAAGCTTATAATTAAAAGTAAAATATGCATAAAATATAGTTAGACACTAACAGTTATAAAGTATTTAATTATTATAGTTAAATCAAACATTTATTAAACTGAAATTTAAAAAAGCAAATTGTGTTTTTGAATTTAAACGTTGTTAAGTCTTCCTAACTTTTCCTCTTTTGTTCGCTTTCTAAAACAAGCTAGATAACAAAAGTTATTTCGTCATAAATCCCTTTTTTTTTAATTGATAGAAAAGTGAAAAAACAAATTCATTTAATTAAAAGTTGATATTATATTTTTTTATATGATTGTTGTTATCTGAAAAAAAAATTTGCTAAACTTGTGCTAACAATAGTGAAAAAAAAATTACTGCTACTTTTTGCTATGTCTCTTTAATTAAACTAATTTAATATATAAATCTTAATTAATGTACTATTTATTTCATCTAATATATTCAGTAGAATTTATCTAGCATTAGAATTGTGTTTGATACTACTAACTTCTGTTTATTGTGTTATTTAAACCCCTCCTTGCAAAATATAACTTATCTGAAACAGTAGCAAATATAATTTTTATTTAAAAATATGTATAATTAAGTCTGAAATTTTATCGAGCTTCTTAAATTGATTTAGATTTGCTTATTTCTTGTGCCAAAATGTATGGAAATTATAAATTACTTTTGTCTTTTTTTCATACTCCAAATATAAAGACATAAATTTCATTTACAGTAACATGACCATGACATTAATTCTAGCTCTTGCTGAATGAATCTGTTTTGTTATAAGTGTTATGATTCTTCTTATAGTTAAAAGTATAGAACTCAAAAGTTACACATTAGAAATAGCTTAGCCTGTGCCTTATGTAAACTGTTTTGTCAAAATAAGTAATATGATTCTTCCTATAGATGAAAGTATAGAACTCAAAGTTTCACAATAGAAATTGCTTAGCCTGTGCCTTATGTAACCATCTTAAATTTGATCCTTTTTGTAAATACTTTTAATAAAAATTTTAATAATATTAATTGATATTGAAATGTTTCCAGATAATGAGACTCATACTAAAGATACCTCATATTTTCGGTACAATTTTATGTTTATGTTCAGGACTTTGTCATTTTCTTTACCTTTGTCTGAATATTTTTTTTTAAAATTCTGTTCATTTAATTGTGAAATTAAAAAAAAAGTTTTAAAATAAATGTAAAGCATCTTTTATAACTGTAAATGTAAAATTCTGTCATGATTTATTAGTTCATGACAGCAGAAAGGACGAATTTCTTTTGCTTTGTATTGGAAGATGGTCTACTGCAAAAAAATTTCGAAATTTTTCCAGGCATAGTCACTCCAGAAGTTCTGATATCTAACTGTTTGTTTCATGCTATTGCAATAGATTATTATTTTATTAATTAGTTTTAAAGTATTCAATCATAATAGTCTTATTGATGCAAGTTGATATAATAAAAATTGTTTTTCTCGCAGTCGCTTTTAAATCTTAATCACATCTGCCTTTTTCCTGTTAGTGTTTCGAGCTTATAATTTACTACAGTCATTTATCAATTAGTACATACTGCTATGGAGAACCAGCTATCTTGCTTATTATTGTTAATGTGCCAGAAATTCCAAATTGAGACATAACATATTCTTTTATTGTGTGTGTAGTTGTCATTACCTACATGTTTTGATTTTTTTTTATTAAAAAGTATTTATAGTAAGTGTTTTTAAAAATATATCTATTTGAATTTTGCGATTCTTGAGCAAAAATTTTGTTTTTTTAAGCTTAGCTAGAGTTCCAAAATAGTATTTCTCAACCTGATTTACTCAATTAACCTGTAAAATATTTAAGTGCTGCTTCGCAGACCGATCAGAATTCTTATTTGGGCTATTGGCATAATTTTTTCTCACACAAAATTGTGTCACTTAGGCAATTTTTGGATTATTTAAATCAATTCTGATCAATTAAAAATATTTTGAACCTTAACTTATTTAAATTATTTGTTTAGTGTTTAAATAGTTATTTCTTATTAGTTAGATTATTTCCTGTTTTATTTGTAATTTTCTTGAGTTTTCTAAGATCTAATAACATTAAAGTTATATTTTATTAAGGGGAAATTAATATGTTATTTTTGCCCTTCTTCTACATCTCATATCTGAAAAGTTATAGTTACTGATACTTATAAATTGTCTTGTCATTGTTTTTTTAAATTTTTTTTAATCACAAACTGATACTTCAAATTCTAATTTAAGATTATTAGGTAATAAGCTATATTGCTTATATCAAATTAAATATTTTATTACATTAGTTAATATACTATCTTTCAGTCAGTTTTGAGTATCTGTATGAATCGTAATTATTCAGGTGTCATTATTTATGCAGTATCCGTCCGATTGTGTTGCCAACTTAGAATAATCTCAAGCGCACATTTTTAAATTTAGATTTAGTACTCTGCAGAAGCTTGTGCAAAATGTTTAAAGGTTACTTCAGAAATTATTGTTAATGCTGCCTACATGTGTCCTGTAATTTTCCATCGTTCATCAAAGGCTTAAATTTAAAACTTTTTTATATTTTGTTTTCCACTGTTCATATTTATTAAATACTGTGTTATTGTAAAATCCATCATTCTTTCTCCATTGTAACTGATTTCTTATTGCTAACAACTTCTCAATAATTCAAATTTAGAAAAGAATATAATTCATTAATGCTTGTTCTCAAACAAGGATTGTTTTAATTGAAATTCAATTTTCATATTTGAAGTATTTCTTAAATTAGAATGTACAGGTTATGTAATCCTAAAATTAATGCTTAGTTCTTTTTGCGTTAATTTAGCGAAATAAATCTCGCAATGCATACTCACCGCATAAATATATATTTGCAAAAACATTTTGTTCCTGATGATAGCAATGATAAGCTCAACGTAAATAAATCATTGTTAGGTTTAAAATTTAAAAAAAATAGTGTTTGAAATTTTCTAAAGTATTATTTTTTATTATAATTATATAAATAAAAAAAATACAAAGTGTTTGGATGCCTGCAATATATTATTACAATATTTATGATACTAGTATGAAATACAAGCATACTATATTAATCAAATGCTCAGAAAAGAGGGTATTTTATGAGATATTATAGAAAAATATAAAATCATCTATGAATAAATGTATGACTAAATTGGTTAATTAGATTTTTTTGGTTTATAATTATGGTTAGCTAGTCTTAGCCTGTTAAGTTAGAATGTGTATTCTGTTTGAATAGAATTGAAAATTTTTAAATGAAGTTTGAATTGTGCAATTATAAGAAGAAAAATTTATGAACATTTGTGAGTAATCTTCAATTAAAATATCATGTCTTGTCCATGTGGAAGGTTGATAGAATGGATATATTTGAATTAATAACCATGATTAAGCATAGTATGTTAAGTTTCAATGCTTAGGCCATGGTTGTAGTTAAGTGTGTGCAATAATTATGTGAAAGTTAATGAAGATTGCTTGAATGAGAATAAAATTTTGAAAAATAAATTCTTTCTTAATTTAAGACATTGTACGATTGTTGATTTTTGAGAAATTTACCTTTGCTTATAAAACTATTATCGTCATTGATAATATGACTGTGTTAATTATTTAAAATATTTGCTTTTATTAATATTTTTCCACTAATCATTTTTTCTTTGTATTTAAATGTGTTTTTGCTTTTTTTATAGTTAGTGTTGGTTATTTAATAAAATCACCTTTTTGGTTGTATTGTATGTACTTTGCAGTCTAACCCCAGATTTTTGTTGTTTGCTGTAAAGCTGCACAAGTTTCATGAAATTATGTACTGGTTTTATCTTAATAAACCTTGTTTATTATATTGCTTTTTAAATTGTAGAAAGGGTTTTTCCTTATTCACATATTTAATGAAATTTTAACTTGATTTTTAGCTTTCTGTAATGTATTCTTTTAGTTTTGTTGATAACTGTAAAATGTTTTACTTTTTTATGAGCTACACAAAATATTGAATATGATGAGGTATGATTTTTTGTTTTCATTTACTAGGAACTTATCCTTCAATATTTTATAAAATTTTGTAATGTTTTATAAAATATTTTTAGGCATCGCTCATTTTATTAATAAATATTTTTTTTTTAAATTTTTAGTTTATGAAATTTTAATTTGATATTTCACTACTTGGTTGTGTGTACTTAAGTTATATGCTATACATTTTGACTTATAGTGGCAAAACTATTTTAGTGTTTACTGAACTGCATTAAAAATTGATTATGCAAACTATTTAAATACTATGCAGGCATATAATTATATATTAATATTTCCTTCTACATTATTATATTTTTTAAATTTAGTTAATGAAAATTAAATTTTATTTTAGCCTTTTGGCTATACGTACTTCGATTAAATATCACACAGTTCAGTACTGCAAAAATAATTCAATATTTTGTGAGTTGTACTGCAAAAATTCAATATAATCTTTTTGTTTTATATGATCTTATTTATTATCTCCAAAGAATTTTGGATAGTGCTCATTATAATTTCGTTTAAATTATTGAATATTTTTTAAAAAAATGGTATTCTGTAATCCCTGACCTTAGTGGATGTTTTTTTTTTTTTTTTAATTCTTGTCAAAAATGTAGTTGTAAAATATGCATATTAGGAGCAATGGGTAAATTATTATACAATGATTTAAGAAAAAAAGCTTATCGAAACTAGACCAATAAAAAAGTCGGGATTGAAAATGTCAAGATTTGCTTAGTTATAGTAAAAAATAGAAAGGTGAAAGATAAGAACATTTCATTTTAACCATTCTTCACATATTATAGTGATTTGTTAAATTTTGAATATATTATGTTTTTATCCTTTCTTGAACAATGATTTGAGATACCCTGATGTGCATACTTTTGCTTTATTTTGACAAGTATTCTGAAAAATTCATATTATGGGTGTTTATAATGGCTCAAGCAATGAGTGTGTAAGTTTGGTTTCATTGTAGAGAAACTTTACTAATTATGCCTTAGAATACGTTGTTGTATTTTCTTAGACGATGGCCAAATAATCGCTTATCTGTATTAAGTAGCTTATATTTTCATATGAAATGTTTATCTATAAAATATTCATGCTATGTGATTTCGAAAATAAAGTTATGTATGAAATTTGTTTTTCATTACCAGTTGTGTTTCTGAATAATTTTGACTATTTTAACTGATCAGCTACGTATAATTTTGTTTACTTTTATAAAATATTTTATAGAGTAATTCAAGGTTTTATTTCATAAACGTTTTCTTAATATAATATTATGTAAAAATCTTTTGATAATTTTCCCATTTTTTTTTCTTGTTCAGAGAAAGTATAGTAGTGAACATATTAATTGAACCAAAAGTAAATTTTGATATAAGAATGATGACAACAACCGGTACAGGAAAATACTGACAAGCAGAGTGAAGACAGGTTCCATCCATGGTTGAATTTTATAACAAGATTTAATTTTTTGCCATAATTTCAAAAAAAAATATAGGGTTTCATATGGTGCACCAGGGAAATTTCAATTCAAATTTTGACATATTTTTTCCATACCTTGCAATTTTCATCAGAAACTTTAGGTTTTTTTTTATTTGTAAAGTCAAATTTTATGAGTGTGAGCAAAAAAATGTAATTGAATGAGGAAAAGTTTTACCAAAACGTTTTTTTTTTTTTTTTAACAAATTGTTGTATAGTGTTAGAATCATTTAACATAATCTCAATGACCAATTACTGTTACTGACAATTATAAGACTAGTTATTTTTCAGATTTATAATTTTTAGGTATGAAATAATCATAGAACGGCCATGCATGGCAAGTCTTAACAATTTTAAACTTTTCCCCTATTTTTTTTTAATTAATAGTATTCTGAAGTCATGAAAATTTGATGTTAATTGTTATAAATTAGTTGAAAATTGTTATAAGTTTTGTTTCTTATAATCTATTGGAGTTCAGAAAATGACATAATAAAAGAGTAGCTTTTATCCAGCATTGCTGCAGTGAAAGCAAGTTGTTGTTTTTGTTGTCATCAGCTAGTAAGTCAGGGGTGCGATTTTTCTTGTTTTCAAGTGGTGCCATCTATGCCCAAGAATTCGACTTCTACCACACCCGTTTATAGGACGGACCCATTCATTCATCCACAGATCGTAATCAGAAGATTTATAATGTGAAACAGAGATCGAATCTTCAATTCAGTACCACTAGTTTGTTATGGGCAAAGGGAGGACTTTGTGACCCAACAAATTTAACGTGCACCAGTTTCCATGTACTACGCAGGGAGTCTTTGGCCGGCTGTATTAGTGAAAACAAGTGTGATAATATTAAATAAATTACCTAAAATTTGGAAAAATACCAAATTGTAAACTTACCATTTTTAACGTGAGCAACTTGATGTAAATATAATTTTTGATATGAGAGTATAATTAGACATAAATTAAAAAAAAATTTAAATAGTGAATAATCAAAGTCTAAAGTGTATTGTTTTTCCACAAATAAAAATTTACATCCCTCTACTTATGCACCCTAGGAAACATAACTTTCTTAATTTAAAATATACAAAAAACCTCCTAGTCAGAAAACTAGTGCTATGCTAATAAATAACCCCGAAATGTTGTAAGAAATAATAAGTTATCTCTTTTTCTGATGTTAACATTTTGTTAATTTAAAAACCATTTCTGAATTAAATGGATTTTCAAAAAGCAAATTAAATTATCTAACTGCGTTTAACTTGAAGAATTGAATTATTGAAAACTATATACAGTTATATAGTTACATATACAGTTTTTTTTTCTTTTCTAGGTTTAATACATAAGGAAGTGAATATGTTTGAACCACAGATTCGCCAGATCAATGCAGGAATTTCTGAAGTTGCCCAAGATTTACAGTCTCGAATGAGGCTTCAAGACTATTTATCTATATCTCAGCACAGATGACAGTGGCTTTAAAAATATATATTAGAATACTATATTGAATTACTAAATCAAAAATTGACTGTAAAACTTCAGTCATTGTTAATACAAATGAGTTGTATTAAGATTTTTGCTACTCAATTAAAAATTAAATTGACTGCCGTTACTGTTAATAAAAATGAGTTGTATTAAGATTTTTGCTACTCAATTAAATTATACATAAATTATGAGTCTAATAGTTTTACGTTGTCTTTTACTGCAGAGCAATTTAATGTTTAATATTCAAAACATTAGCTTAAAAATAAAATTATTTTTTTCTTGAAAATACATCTTATCTAATTTCACGTAAATCTCTGGAAACTATGAATTTGGATCAGGAGTTTAAAACTTTCTTTGCTCAGAAAAAGTTTTTGTCCTTTCTATCTTGTCCTTCTTTACAACAGTTGCTCGCCTCCGTGACTTTGGTTCACAGGCGTAAAATGTGTAACGTTAAATGAGTAACAATTCCGGTATTTTCTAAGGCGAAGAATAAAGTTCAGTGCCTGCCATTTGAAAAAAAAAAAAAAAAATTCTATTTTTAACATTAGTTCCTTGCGTTGTTTCAATGGTTTTTTCAAATGAATCAAGATAAGTGTCAATATAAAGCTAAATTAAGAGATGTGAATGCGATATAATAAAAATGATAAAATTTGTAAAACCAAAGAACCTGAAAACAAAACTAATGTAATTGTAAAGCATATTCACTACAGCCTGTGGTGTATCCTGGTGATGACAATCGAATCAGTATTAGTTGCACAGGCTGCCTTTATTTACCTGGTTAACTTTCTAAACTGAATTTACTTAAAAATGAATAACTGTTTGCATTTCAAAAATATTTTTCTGAAACATTTTTAAATTACAAAACGTAATGGCAAATATAACATTGCAGGCAAGAGATATAAAACTAAGGAAAATTTATTCTTTCTCATATAAGATAGGAAAAAAAAAATTTAAATATTAATTTATTGTTGTTGTCTGCCATTAAGGCACAGAGGGTGTGATTGTCCTTGTTTTCCAATGGCGCCATCTATGGCCGAGAATTCGACTCCTGTCCCACCCATGCGTCAAAGCCGTTTATAGAGCGAACCCATTCCAATGATCGTAATTTTGAATTGATCTAGAGAACGATTTATCTCCAATTCAGTACCCCCAGAGGTATTTTGTTTATGGGAACATGGGGGACTTTGTGAGCCGACAGATTTAACGTGAACCAGTCACTACACGAGGAGTTTTCGGCCAGTTGAATTCCAACGCACGTTCTCACAATTGTGAGCCCAGCCCCTTGCCAACCAGTCGATCCCGGCCATTAGTTAACTTGTTCAATTTAATAAGTTTTTCTCACTAAATGACGAATTATCAATGCAAAACTGACGAGTTTTCACAGTGAAACATTACGGTTGAATTTTGAATCTAATTTAGAAATATTCAGGTACTTACTAGTTTTGGGTATTTACCCCAATTTTAAAATCATGGGTACATTAAATATCCAGGGTTCACGATTTATATTCTTTAGTCTACTGAATACAGAACGACAAGAAATAATTTCGATAAATACATCAATTATTTTAACAGAGATGTCAACTACTCTGGACAAGCCAAAATAATTTTTAAAAAAAAAACGGTACATATAACTAAAAAGTAAATTTTGCAACGATTTGAATATTTTTGCTTGCTTCTTAAAAGGTATAGCATGACATAAGTACTAAAAAGTGGTGAATCACATAAGCCTACGAATTATTTAGAAATAGTAGTGGATAGAACTCAACTGAATTGAATTTACTAAACTAAGAATCACAATTGATAAACTACCACTTTAAAATATATATTTGCTGTCCGGAGCAAGTTGGCATCTCTGATTTTAATCATTCAGAAAACATATTCATATGAAAATGCACACTTTATGACCCGTAGCACATAACCATGCTTTGTTTTAAGAACTACAAACATGATCCAAACTTTTCTGTTATGGACTGCAACTTGCTTTGGGTACTAAAATTTTTTTTTCTTCCTGTTCCTTGGAATTACGGCTCATGTATGTAAGATGAACAAAAAAAAAAATCTACAGTTTAAAGTTTGGTGAACAAGGTAACCTTTCTAGTGTTAAAAAATATTTGAAAATTTGTCATACACTATTTTTATATGCATTCAGCTAGGAATGATGGTACAGAAATTTATTAAAAAAGTCAATTTGTGGTTTACAAAGAACTTTTATAACCCAGCTAGGGCTCAATCCAGGATTTTTTTGCCATGTGTTCCGTTTTTAGAAGTTTTTGAAAATTTTTTATTTTTGCGAAAAACAATGGAGATATTTCTCATCATATTTCTTGTGAAAAATTACATTTATATAAACTTAGTTATGATTGTAGTATTAAAACTAAAAGTCACAGCCATTTTGATTGTGTCCCACAAACAAAATACTTAAATAACACATTAGAAATATATCAGTGTAAATAAATCAATTGATGAATTCATGAATTGTGACTTAATGAAGAAATTTTAGCCCGAAAAAATTATATGTAATGGGTTATTCTGAGTTTAAAAAATTATAAATTCTTATAATTTTTAATAATAAGAGATTTATTTTTAATTTCACTTCATGACATTTTAATACTCTCACAATAAAATATAAATTAATAAAAATCATCAAATTATTTCAAAGTATAAAAACGGCTTCATTCTATAATTAACTAATTGATTTCATAAATAACTACTGAAATAGTTATAGATTATATGGATACACACTTGAGTCATTCTTGAATAACAGAAAAAGCTGACCTTAGGGTGTAATTTTATTGAAATTACATACATTTGCTGACTTGTGTGCTCAATATATAGGCTTATAAGTCATTGTCAAGTAGAAAATACATATAGAACAATTCAGAGAAAGACATCACAAAGAATACATCCAGGGTTACGGCGGGATTCGAACCCGCTACCTCCACGCTTAACAGAGCGTTTGGACCGGCGATACCGCTCGGCCAGGGAGGCCCCCCTTAGGGTGTAAGAGGTCAGGGAACTGGCCTTGCATCAGAAAGGGGTCGTCGGGCTACCGAAGCGGGGGAGCCATCCCCTCCGCAGAGGATCAAAATTGTGATGGCATGTCTTCGGATCATCCTCAGGGATGTTTCCCAGACCGTCGCCAATAGCCCATTGTGCAGCTCTAGTGCGACGTAAATTAACAACAACAACAACGCATCAGAAAGGTTCTGGGTATGGAATAAATTTTTTTTTTCATACCTAACACAGAAGGTTCTACCGGAACATTTTGTTTTCGATAGAAACAAAATTAATCAAGCAGGTGTGGTGTGGTTGTTAATTTCTAGGAATTTACAGGCAGTTATGCTATGGACCTACAACCTTTTTGCTCCCACATTGTGGTCAAATGAAAAAAAGAGTTTATTTTCCTTGAAGAAGAGTAAACAATGTGAAAAGAGTGAAGGATAAAATGAAATTTTATTATGAATCATTCGTTTATATTTTTTTCCCCAAAAAAGAAGATTCAAAGCAAAATTAATATCAATTACTTAGTCTTTTTTTAATTTATTTCAACAGAAAGTAACCAAATTGTAGGGAGCACCGGGATAAGTCCCGTTAACTCCGTGGTTAAGAGTTCTTCCATACGCCACCTTAGCTCATTTCGACTGCCAATATTTTGTAACAGGGGCTCTGAAGTGCTCAATAAATATAGTCCAACTTAAGAACAAATTATACTGTTAGTTAATCGCTTTAGATTTTATCTGACTTAGATTTAAGGGATTTCAAACATAAATCCTGCTGAACGGGTCGACCGTTGACTGACTTGTGTTATTATAACTAAAAGAACTTTAAGAGAACATATATTCTAGAATGTGGCTACTCCTCACTGTTTGAGATCTAAGAATCTGAAACCATATAGAAAAAAATGGTTTCTTCTTCAAAGAAAATGTGTCATTTCATTACCAAAATGCACGATAAACTGCGGCAACAACATGGAAAATGATATCTTTGAATACTTTAGTTTTATTAATACAAATAGGTGTATAAAAAATAGAAATCGGATAATTAAAGCAAAAGTTAAGATGAATTGAATTTTAATTTTTAAATAAGCTTTTTAAACTTCGAATAATATTTATGAAACTGCTCCTTATGAAATTTCTATTTTTAGTTTTTCTGTGATATTATATATTTAGATGTATTGCTGGAAATAATACCTATTTGTGATAATAATAAGCATTGTATGTTTCGCATTATCTGAGCTTAGTTAATAAAATCAATTGAATTGGATAGATGGGTATTCCCGTTATTCATGCAAAAACAATCGATTTATCATTGCAAATAATGTCTCTTTCAACTTCAGCTTGCATTGTTCGATCAAAATTAACTTCATTTCTGTTGATAATTACTCCCAAATCTGTTGACGTTTTACAATTTTAGTTTTTTATTGTTCTTTATTTCATAGGGCTTCTTAACACATTGTCACGCGGTCAACATTTCCAATAATTGTATTACAGCCGTTAAAAATTAAAAAGGCGGCAGGCAAGATATCATAAAAGTTAGAGCAAACTTGTCACTATGGCTACAACTTCAATTAAAAAAAAAAAAAAAATTACACATATACTAAACCCTTTTTGGTTTGTGGAAATCACGAACCAAGAATTTGTTTTAGAAATGGAGCGTTAACGAAGTAGATTTGCTACCAGTTTTTAAACATTTATATGGATTGCAGGAATTTAAAAAATAACGTACTTTTACGAGACCCTCTTGCAATGTGTTAACTTCTATGAGACAGTCTTAAATAGATTCGATAACTAGAATATGAGCACGATTAATTTGCCAGACTCATATTTTTTCACTTTAGTTTTAACTTATCTAATCAGGTTAATCAAAAATGTTATAATTTTTTTAAAACAATTATACAAATAAACTGCTAAATAAATAGTTTGGCTATCAGTTTGACCTTTTTTACCTTGATCGTCACCGTAGTCCCCATCCCCCGCTTCAAAGAGGTTAAGAAAAATATTCTGTGCCAAATTATTGACATTTTTGTGATTCTTAAAATATTACAACACATCTTATTTTTAATGTGGAACTTTTATGTGTGTATGAAGCTATTGGCTATATTTTATTTTTCAAACTTTACTATATTTTCAGGCCTGCAAACTTTCTGCTTTATTTTGGAAAAATTTTCTTTAGTGGTAACTAAGTTTATGCCTTAATGTGATGCCTAAGTTTATGACTTTTTGATTCAGTTATTTTTAAAACCACTACTTGTAATTGATTAGAAATCTTACATTAAAAGCCACTTTGTTTCGTCTCACTCGTATTGAAGCTTTTAAAATGTTGGAAAAATTGCGAAAAACTGTGTAAGATTTAGTTTTTTTTTTATTGGTTACCACTCAATAATATATTTTGCAAAAAGCGTAGTAGTTTGCAGCACTGAATTTTTTAACACAAAAGGGGGGTAAACCAAATCGCTTTGGGCTATTTGTATAAGGATTATAATTGGGGTATTATATTGATAGCTGCACACATTTACTTATTTTTTGTAGAACGTTCTATCTAGTTGCAATGAAATGACAGTTTGCATTGAAATTTGTTAAGAGAAATTTTTTAAAATTTCATCAGCTCCTAAAAACCACACTTAAGGAGTACCAAAAATGCTCAAGTAACACATCATATTAGATAACATTAAAAACCAGAAATATCTAATGTTATTTTGCATAACTTTCAAACAATAAAAAAATACAAAGGGTCGCTGTTTCCTCTGTATTATATAACATTAGATTCTATACAAACTATTATGTCTTCACTTCGCCATAGTATTATTTTGCATTGATTTTGATGCTATATAACATTAGATTTTATGATTGCTGTCAGTATCTTGCGTCGTTGTTTATTATTTTAAATAAGCATAGGGAAGATTCGGATGGTAGTAGAACATGGGTCGCCAAACTTTTTTGATCGTCGACCCCTATATAATTTTTTGAAATCTTCATCGACCCCCATAAAAGTAATTTTTTGTTAATTAAAATAAATCTGTATTAGATACTGTGTTTGTACATTTATTTTATGATTTTAAACATTTATTAAAGTAATAGTACATTGTGTAACAATAGTTTTATAAAAAATATACTAATATTAAAATTTAAATACTTTAATATTTATTAAATAATAAGTTTCGTAAAAAAATACAAAGCGTGCTATAGTTTTGTCGTGGGCTGTACTAATCCAAACTATTAATGCTATACCTTCTTTTTTACATGTATTGATAATTAAAATTGATATCTAAACTAAATGAAAGGTTTTATCGAAACAATAACTAATTATCCATAACTATAAAAGTTTTAATATAACACTGCAAATATTCAACACTGTTCACAGTTATCAAAGATAGCTGAAACTGCGTATGATATTTGCGTTTGTAACGTCAATGCTGTCAACCACACGTGACATTTGGACAAGCGCACATATGCGTATGACTTATAAACCAGACGTGCAGAGTTCATGCCACTGCGTGCTGGTACGTAAATACTTGTTTCACCCGAATAAATATATATTAATTAATTTATGTTCTATGGATGGTGTTTACTACACTAGGAAACGCTGCAAGCTCGGTACCGCCTAAATTTCCGGGTTACTGTCTCCGTTGTATTTTAAAGCCATTTGGCATTGTGCTTTGAGATTCTTGCAAACAATGTATTTGATTACTTATTACTTGTGTTTACAATGCTAAAAGTGTTAACACTAACAAAAGATGGTGCACAGCTTGCAACAAGAACAAACAGTAATAAACTTATGGAAAGAGGCCATATCAAGACTGCCAAAAAAGCGAGTTATTCAAAATCTAGCAACCGAGTCACCTTTTTTAACAATATATCTCTAAATAACTAAAACAAATTTTCACTTCAAACTCACCAGAATTACATAATAACATTAATATTTTATGAAATACGGCAGATTTGAGCTCAGAAATTATCTAATTTATTTTTTTTATTGAAAAAAAAATTATCCGTTCGAAAATGTCGCCTCGCAGAATAACATGTAGTAAGCAGCTGCAAACTTTCTAACTGGCACTAGAGCAGGCATACAGCTCGAGATTGTTGCAGTTTACATTTCTACTGAAAACACCATCCATAAAGAAACTGATATTAAGTCAATTATGAAAAAATTCATGAATTTTACATACTTAATTAGGTTTGCGTATTAAGAACTATTTTTTATTTTCCCCGTTTTATTAAATAGACCCCGGGAGGTCTATATAGATTAAGTTGGCGGCCTCTGTAGTATAATAATTTGGCGATATAATTTTACTTAATTTTTTGTATTGTTGTGAAGCAGTAACTATAGGTTTACAATGTAATTCCAGAAACTATATACTTTTTTAACAATACAGGAATAGAAAATATAATTATATTACCGAATTCTGCTATGAACCATTTGCATATATTTTACTCCAAATTCTATTTTGTGTCGTGATCTTTTTTAAAGGAAATTTTCAAATTTAACTAAGAAATATTTGAATACTATGTATTCGTAATAATAGCTGTAAAATATAAATTTACTATTCCGAATCTATGCATACAAATGTATGAGAGCTATTTCTTTTTTCAAGGTCCGATAAGTCGCTAAGAGGAATCTCAATGTCAGAATCAAGAAAATTTTATATGGAATAATGCGATACAACATTAAGCTACTTTTCGGCGTATACTAATTTAAATTTGATACATTTTTACTAGCTTAATTTTTAAGTTACTTTTATACTATTATAAAATTTTATTATGGTACATACAACTTCATTTAAAAGAATTCTGCAAATTATTTTTTGTTCTTTAGCATTTCAAGTTTTTACTTTATATTATTATTTATACATTTTCTGACCATATTTTTTTTGTTCCAACACCTGTAATTAAAAATAACTACAGGATTGAGATAAATTTTGCAATTCTTTTCTGGATTTCCAATTTAATTTGTAGTTTTTTTAATAATGTGCTTTTATTAGTGTATATTAATAATGGGCAAACCAAGTAAGAACAAAAAAAGCAAAAGGATGTCAATTGAAGAGAAGCGTCAGAAGGATAATGAGAGGAAAAGAAGGGATAGACAAAAAATGAAGGAGAATCCTGAAGAATATGAAAAGGCAAGGGCCAAGGAGAAAGAACGTTATAAAAGGCGCAAAAAAGAAGGAAAGTTGAAATCTATTGAACAAAAATCTAAAAGACAACAAAGGCAGCAGCGAAAGAGTTGGCAAGTACATGCTCAAACTTAAAGAGCAAAGAAAAGGTTAATTGCAGAAGAGGAGCATCAACAAGATTCACCATCATGCAGTTATAGCTTAGGTCTGCATAATTTAGTTACCTCAAGCATTGAGAAAAAGAAGGCTGGGAGGAAAAGAGTCGTGCGTTCAAGAAATGCTGCATCTAAGAAAATAAAAATTTTGGAGAGTGCTTTAGCCTCTGAGAAGAAAAGGGCAGCTAAATACAAGAAATGCTGTCAACGACTCCAAGATTCAAAGCATCTTACTCCAAGGAAAAGATAAGACGTTTGCTAAATGATCCTAAAGCTGTTAAACGCAGTCTCTTGTTTCATGAAGCACTAGTGAATCAATTGATTCATAATGCAAAATTAAGGAAAACTAACAGGGGAAAATTTGCATTCACAAAGTTTGTGACAGGTAAAATTTTAAAAAAATACAGATTAATTAAATTAACAAGAGATTTCACTTTTAGATAATCTTTCTTTATTCAATTAAGTCCTTTTATAATACACAGATTTTATCTTATAGGGCTTATTTAATTGTAAATTGTTATTAATAAATCTGTTCAGGAAAAATATCAGTTTATGAATATCGAGCATTATAACAATAATTTAACAATTGAAAATTAAAAAAAAAAACATTAAAAAAGTTTAAACAATATGAAACATACATTACAAATACACATTGTAATTATGTGTTATTAAATGTTACATTATAAAATGGGTAAAAAGAAACCCTACAAACAATACATTGAAACAAAAATTTAAAAAATCAGTGTAAGGAATATAAGGAGAACATTTTTGTGGATTAGAAACCAGTGCCTGGTTTATCATTAGGCCTGAGACTTAGGGCCCACACATGTCTGAGGGCTCCTTAAATATTACAAATAATCCATTTTTTTTGGTTTTTCCTTAACAATACTTTATGAGATTTATGACTTAACATAAATTGAAACAAATACAAGCTCAAATTAAATCACAATTCATAATTAAACATATAAACTTAGTTTAAATTACTGACAAGGAGGTCCCTTACTGTTCTTTGATCAGTCCTACTTAGAAAATTTATTTCAGAAATACAAAAATATTTTCAAATTTTTTTCTTTTTCAACATAAATTAAATAGATTTGAGCACCTGTTGTCTTGAACTTTTCTTCTTAATAAACAAAGAATTATCTTTCAAACTGAAGAAAACAGAATCTTTAACACACAAATCAAGTATTCTAAGAAAAAGAAGAAAGTCATTTAATAGTTTTATTTACAATACCAATTATATAATTATAATTTCAAAATTCTTACTCATGAAAAATAGATGTCGTTATGATCTTATTCATGATCCAAATATATACACAGTTATGCTAGATTACCAAGGCCGAATTTAAGTATAAGAACATAAAATACTGTTTTTTCATGAGGGAACCTATACCACAAAACACCCCCTTGTTTGCATCAGTGTTTTTTTTTTTCCACGCTGATTTAAATTTCTTTGGCAACAAGATTGTTTGTTTTAGATAAACAATTCTGATTTATTAAAATATAGATGGATAATATCTAAAAAATTCAATTTTGAATTTCAAAAAACAAAATTTGAGCAAAATCTGATTTTTAAAAAGTGGTACTTTTGAAATTTGATTTCTCAGGAACTATTCTATCAATTTTTTATATTTTACCATTTAATACTGAATCATTTCAGTCAAAAGGCTTTCTTATTAATCATGATTTAGGGTTTGGGCACAATAGACCCTGCTCTTTCGAGCTGCCCAACCTCTAAATCTATCTATCTAAATTGTTTTAAAAAAATAAGAGATGGAAAAAAAAAAAAAAAAACTTGGTTTCAACTATAGTTTAATTGGTAGTGATATATAAGAAATAAAATCTTACCAGTTTTGTGGAGAGGCTTCTGGATTCGAAGGTGTGGTATCCGTGGATGAGACAGGATTGCTGATTATTTGCTTCAGCTAAACATAAATATTTAATTATACATTTTAAAATGGAAACAGCATTAGAAAAAAATTAGCTTTGAAGAAAAAGTCTAGCTAGCTTGTTTTTTCATTTAATTTTCTTTTTAATAAAAGACCAGGGTTTAATCCAAGGAAGTTAAATATTTGACTATTACCACTATGCAACCCATTTTTGTGAGAATTAAAATTGCCGGGCAATTACTTTTATTAAGAACTTTTCCTGTTATTTTTACTTTTATTAAGAAAGGAGTTTTCCCCTACAACACAACATTAGATTCTAAAAAATAAGTTCAAAGAGTTGTGTACAATTTGCATCAAGATTAAGTGCAACATTTGAGTATTACTGTTAATTATGTAATATAAATGACTTTAAATCCATCTGAGTTAATATCATTGGATAAAATAATGAGTGCTCGCAATCGAGAATTGTGTAAAACAGGGAGAAACAAATTTTAAACCGCATGAACTAGGGAGCGAGTATGACATTTACTTATCTTCGAAAGGCAAAAATAAAACATTCCAAAACCTTCAGTGGAAATACTAAGTGTTAATAAACAAAACAGAGTTAGTAATTTGAGTGTACAACAAATATATTTTCATCTGAAATAAAAAATTATAACTGTTTATTATGTAAATATAATGAGTCTCATGCATTAAAATTTTGTCCATGTTTCAAAAGATTTTCCTGCATACGATAGAGTAGAGTTTGTTAAAAATAGACTCTTTTAAGTGCTTTTCTCCCAGATGTAAAGTGCAGAATGAAAAACTACTTTCTATGCAGAAAAGCCCATCACAAATTTCTAGCCATCTAAGAGAAAAGAAAGAATAAATTACAAGCCTCCTTTAATATAAGTGCTGAATCTTTCGTTCCAAGAGTAGACAACTAAAATTGTTGTGACAGTGTGTCAGTGAAACCTGTCATATTTCAAATGAATGTGCTAATATATTACAATTTAAGAGTGAAAAAAAATACATAAATCTCTCTTTAAATGATACTTCTAAAATGGTTAATTGGTGTGTGTAAAAGTGACGATTTCGTATGAAAATAAATCATTTTAAAGAGAAGTAGATATGCTCATGGTTAATAACATCACAGATTTTACTCCAAATAAATCTTTAAATATAAGCGTTTATTTTTCTAATTTTGCGGATGGCACTCTTATTATTCCAGAAAAAATAGATTATTGAGTGCAAATATATTTTATGAGTTATTAAAACAATAAAGAATTAAAACAAAAAAATTTGTGATTGCTTTTGGTCAGTAGTTGGGTATGTAGTGACCTGAAATTTCGATTCAATAAATGAAACAAAGGTTCACTGCCGTTAGATTCTCAACGAGGACAAATTATAGCAGTTATAGAATTTAAAAGAAATAACTAACAGTAAAGAAAATTTAATTTGTGAGGAACACTTCACAGATACTCCTTTTAGAACTAAGGAGGAAGGGATATATGTTGTTTTAATACCCCTAAAAGAAGATCCCTTATGTTTGGGAAATTTTAAAAAAGCATTATAATAATAGTAATTGAAATTAGTGATGTAACGAATAGTGATGGGGTCGCATAGCCGAATACCCGGCCAAATTTTAGGCCGAATACTTACTTTTTAAAAATTTCTCTTTTGATTGTAATTAAAGTAATTTTCAAATTTTAAATTAAAAATGAAATAAATATTAACAAAATAGCTTTTTTAACCTTTGTATATTTAAAAAAAATTTAACAACTTAATTTATTTTTTGTAATAATTTAAATATCTTGATGCCAATAACAAGGCAATATGGCTTTTATATATCTAAATAATTAATAATAGCATATTTTAGTTATAATTAAACTTGTAATTTATATGCTATTTTATTTAAGATAAGAACTCATTACTTACTACTGTTAAATGTATTCTTAACTTTCTTTTTTGTCAGAAAAATTATTAAAACTCAGAAAATTAAGAACTTTTTAAAAAGTTTCACTTTTGAAATTAAATAATTTTCAAAATTTAAATTAAAAATGAAATAAATATTAAAAAATTTTCTTTTTTAAACTTTCTATACTTTAAATTAAATTTAACAACTTGATGTATTTTTTGTAATATTTTAAATATTTTGATGCCAACAATAAGGCTTTTACAAATCTAAATAATTAATAATAGCATATACTTCAGTATTCGGCCGAATAACTTCAGTATTCGGCAAAAGAGCCGAATAGGCCGAATATTCGTTACATCCCTAATTGAAATGATAGGTAAAACCAAAACTGTTATACTTTGCATCTTCATATTTAGAGATTTTAAACTTAAAAAACAGAGTAAAGAAAAAGTTGAAGCAATGAAATAGCTGAGAATATTACAAAAGCAAATAATTTTTTTTTGGCAGAATTATATTTTAAAGATACTATTCTTGTTCATCGGAAAGGAAAGAAATACTCCTGATTTTTCTGTTCTCATTTCGGAATTGAAAAAATTTGCCAATGACTGGCTTGCTTCAACTAGAATTTTAAACTGATAAAATAAAATAAGTAAAATTCTGAAATCACAGAAATTTAAAAGATGATTCCCTCTAGAAATGAGCTTTTTCTATCATTTTTTTCAAAGAACATGATAAAAACTTTTTTATATTTTAATAAAATATGACTGCGAGTGGAGATTTTGTTACAAATTCAGATATTCAGAACACCATGAAATTGAAGGGGGAAGGGGTAAATTCTATTTTAAAAAATGAGATTTCTCCTGGACCAAATCTACGACTTTTTTTAAAAAAATTGTTAAAATCAAGGCAAATTTTGTTCAATTCCAAAATCCATTAGTTTCCAGGTGCACAGATACCCTAAATATATTAATAATATCCAATAAAATTTAAACAATTTAAAAATATTTTTTTTTAATAAAAAAATAATGTCTCATTTCTGATAATGATGACTGAACAATTTTTGACTTGCAGAATTGTTTTTAATTTTTATTCAATGTAATTCTACTTACTATGAAAATTTCACATAATTAGTATATGATTATGAGAACTCACAAGAGGGAACATTTTTCACATTCATCTATCATTAACAAAAAATTTTAAAAAGATGATCTTTTTACTATGTGAATAATCAGTTTAATAAAATATCATTATTTATGCCTTAAATGCAATATAATAAAGGACAATCTTGCGTGTTTTAAGCAATTTTAACTCAAAAGAGCAATTTCTAATTTTATTCAGTCTATGACTTTGTCAGTTTTATTTCATCTTTATTTATGAATATTTTTCATATATGACTTTTTATGAATTATAAATATGATATGATATCCCATGAATTATAAATAGTTTCAATTAAATATTTAAGGCATGTCTTAATTATAAGTAATTTCAAGGAGAATATTTTTATTGATCAGAAAGTTTAACTTAGATAATACTTACATCTTTAATTGCTTCTTCTAGGGATTGTAACTTTTGTCCGAGGTTATCGCACCAGAAGTTTCTTGCGACTGCTGCAGCATCATTTAACTGCATGGAAGTCTCAAGGTTGTTTAATCTGAGAGTCAACAATGATATTTCACTTCGGTTCCTATTTATGTTTCCAACTTGTTGACTGTAATTCGTATTCAGAGACTGCACTTTGTTCTTGACATCGCTGAGCTCCCGCTGAATTTTTTCTTGAGAACTTGCGATCTCATTTAGTTTCTCATTAGTCAATTTAGAACTAGATACTAATTCTAGGATATTTGACTCCTGTTGAAAAATATAAGAATTCAGAATTTTATACAACATAATTAAAAAAGTAATGGTGGACACAGCACAAATTCAGTACTTGATTTTTTAAGAGCTTATTAGATACATCGATTTTCTTTGTAATCACAATCATGATGATGATGATTATTATTATCGACGATCAGTTTTGGAGCTTTTTGCAATTTGCAGCTTATAGCTCGCTTATGTCCAAGGTAGCCGAGATAAGTGGATGATTATTCACGATCGCAACACTCGAATACGCCATCTGGGGAGAGACCGGTTTCATGCCATTAGCCCTTCTCCCTTCCCTCTCCTCCTCTTTAGGAATGTACTACGATATTTTCCCTTTTCCTAATATCTTTCATTTTTATTTCATAAAAATAATTTTTAAAATTTCCGTGATTCGCGATCGCAACGCTCGAGTACGCCGTCTAGCGGGAGCCTGTAAATATCGGACATTAATTTATCACGTTTTCATTTAGTTCCATCAAAGTCATTGACTGAATCAGACGCCAATTTTTAGCAGCAAATAAGAAACAAAATTTCCCTAAGGAACAGGCCGAAGAACTTGAAAAAAATCTCCAGAATATTAGTAAATCTTTCAGGAACAGAACACGCCAAACATTTGAAGAAAAATTCCTCAATAATTTTTAATTTCTATTATCAACAAACTTGCAACTGATGACTTCCGATTTCGGATACTGTTACAGATGTGTGTATTAAGGTAAAATGCATTTCTTCTGTCTTCAATTCATTACGAATTAAAGCGAAGTCAACATTGCTTTCGTCATTCCAGTGAATAAATATGAATTCAGAACATACAGAATTGTAATAGTTATAGCATATTCTTCTTCGTTATAGAATAGTATATATTTCTGTATCCATATAATTCGGAAAACAACAATAAAAAATTATCTAAGTTACTTGAAATAGTGCCATTTGTGCTGATTCTTAATTAATTTAAATCGTTTTCTTGGTAAGTTTTTTTTAATTTTGAAAGAATAAGTTCAACTAGAATTCAACTATTCTGTTTTTAGCTACATATTCAAATTCATATCAATTATAAAATTTTGCTGTGTAGTATGTTATCTAAAAGTAATGAAGGTATAAACTATGTATCTATTATTTGAGAATAAAGTTTTCAAACAAGGAACTTATCATTTTGGAATTCTGCGGGAATCATAAATCAGGTAAGTGCAATGATTTTTGCAATAAAAAATTTGCTTGTAAATATTTTTTTTTTCATTTGATGATGGTTCTCTACAGAATGGTTTTTTACGTCTGATTAAGAACTATAAGAATAATAAAAAAAGAAACAATATGAAGGTTTTTATTTCAATGTTAAGAATTCTTAAAATCGTTTTTTTTATCCTAAGAATTCTTTATTTTCCGTTTTTTAGTTTATAATTTTTTGATAAAAATTGTTCTCAAAATACTTTTGACAAATTAAATGGTATAACATTATGTGTTTATGTATACTTCTTGTATATTCCAATGTTTGAAATAATATGATTCAGAAAAGTATGGAATAAAAATTCGGTACTTACGTTTTAACGCCACCGCCGCTACAGATTTGGCGGTTTTTAAGTGCCGCCAATCTACACTTAAAATTTTTGCGACAATTCATAAAATAAAACACTTTATTTAAAATCAAAATAGTTAATCGGATTTCGGTGGAAAATGAGCCGATATAGAGTTTAGCATAGATTCAAAACAATCATATCGCCATATGAACTCTGATGAATAAGATTCCAAATGAAATAACATTTCCAAAACGTACGTTTACCAAGATAAAGTTTTATGTTGTGGGAATTGGTACATTTTCGTTTTTTCGGTAAAATATTTCCCTCCTGAAAAAATAGAATTGCATCTTGTTTTGTTTTTGGCAAATCCCAAAGACGAATATTCGTAGCACTAAAAATGGCGACAAAAAAGAATTGTTTTTTGTTTTTGTTTCGTCAGCATTCTTTATTTTACGTTTCTTAGTTTCTAAATAATGATTTTTATTGAAACTTGAAATTTTTTGATAAAAATTGTTGTCAAAAAACGTTGTTTACAAAATTAAATTTCATAAAATTATGAGGCTTATGTATACTTTTTGTTCATTTTAATTTTTGAACTAATATGATTCTTAAAACTAGAATGTAAAGTTTAAATGGTCCTTTCATATTATATCATTAAATTTAGTAATACTATTTCTCGGGCATTAGGTTTTAACTCTTATAAGAATATACATATTTTTTTCTGTTAATGCACAAATATTTTTCCGATGTGTTTTGGATGTTCCTTCTCTAATAAAAAGAGATACCATTTTGTTTTCGGTTGTACAAGAAAGAAGATCAAGCATTTTTCTTTTTTAAATTTAATAAGCCACATTAAAGAAGGAACGTTGCAATGCTACACGCTACATTAACGACGTCTCCAGAGTAACTGAATGACGGTTCATATAGAAATCGCAGGTATGCGTCTCACACAACAACGCCCCCTATAGTTCGTTGCGATCGCGAATACTTTTCGCTAGAACTATGTTCAATATAGTTTTCAGTTCCATATAGTTTTTCAACTTAAAAGATTTTAATCTACATGAAAATCAAGAGAGAAACTAACGTACTTCCTTCCTCTATGACTTTCCACACGCTAATGGGGAAAGCGTGCAAAGTGTTGCCATAGGTAGAGAGTTCTGCTCTACGCCACCTGCAGCCCATTTCAATCGCCAATAGTAAGCGGATAGATTTTAGGTAATGCATAAGATATTGTAGCTTGCGTTTGTCCGAAGTGTCCATAAGGTATAAAAACGACAAGGCCCCAAGTCCTAGCTGTATTTTAAGGGTGGTGAGCTGTTGATCAAAGAGAGGGCATACTAGAATAGTGTGATCAATATCGGAGATGGAACCACAGTTGTATTTGTTGTCTGGAACGAGTCCAAAACGGAATAACTTTGCTTTCACTAGGGGTTAAAAAAAATTCCTCGTAGGAGGACTGCTGGGTTACTATTTCCGACTGACTTTTACACCTAAACTTGAAAAAACGTATCTAACACGATTTTCACACGAATCCAGGAGGAAAAGTTAGGAAGGTTGTTAAAATTTATGTTAGGTATATTTTATAATAAGAAATATTAAAAGATAATGGTTGCATTTTTCAGAACAGCTGTATTGAGGAAAATTTGTGATTAAAGTTAGGAGTATTTTTATTTTAGATCTACAATTCGTCTACATCTATCTAAATTTCATAATAACTACCGTATGAAATGTACTCCTTACATTCTAAATTGATAGATGAGATTTATATATCAGTTAACTTATAAAAAAATCAGTTAACTCTGTAAATGAGTAATAAAATATTAGGATTTTTTTGTCACTATGAGAAATTTATCTCGTTTGGCATTGTAACTTTTTTATAGTATTGTTATTGTTACTTTTGTTTTCTCTAGTGGTTCATGATTCATATATAAGACTGAATGGAAGCATGTCTGTGTCGCGCATACAGTTTGCTGATTGTGGAGAAGATAAACTTGGTGAAACAATAGCTAGAGAACTGTCTATTTAGATGGCTTATTTAACTTTCTATATAGATGTCTTTAAAATGGTTTTCTTTTTATTGTTTTTTCCAAGTTCAGTATAACAACTAAAGTTTATTTACAAACCAAACTAGTTGTTAAATACTTTATAGGGTAAGTCATTTATTAAGATTTTCAAGTACTTATAAAATTAAGGCTTTCTAAGAAACTTATTACTACATTGGCTATATTATGTATTTCTTACGACTATTAATTTTGCCTTACTAACATCAATAAAAGTTAAGTGTCTTTTTGACATACTCCCGAAACTAATAAGTTCCCATCTTTGGGTAAAGCAATGCAATTTATTACAGCTTTATCAAAATATTTATAGTTTAATTTGAAACTCAAAAATATTAAAGTTTTCTGTGATATAATCGGCTTTTCTTCTAGAAATTTTAGAATAATAATTATAATATCAATTATTTTAATTTGACCATTACATGGACATTTTCAAAAGCATTTGGAGTTTTCATTATTCTTCTTTTGTTAGTTGTGTGAATAGTAATCCAAAGTACATTTTTATAACTATACAAAATTTAATCTGCAGTTTGGGAGTAATGCTAAGGTTTTTGTTTCTAATTTATAAAAAGTTTAGTTTTGTTTTTAAAATACATGATTTAATGATTAAGTCATTGGTAATAATTCAAGTTCCTTAATTTTCGTAATGCGCATTCATATATTTTGTTTCTTTGGTTCATTTCAATTAATGCTGGTATACAATTCTGTTAAAATCGATTGAATAGTAACTTACAATTCTATTAGAAATTATAGTAAAATGTAGTCTTTATTCAAATAAAGTTATTGTAGAGTAAAAGTACAGTTGCTTAAAAGTAAAATTAATTTTGTATCTAAAAAGAAAAAAGCACACATAATGTATCAAACAAAAGCACAATCTTTTGTCTGATGTTAAAGTTTTGTATTATTTTCACAGAGTGCCTATTAACACCTCTCATATACTTTTTTAATATGGTACTATTTTTTGTTGTGCGTAATGAGCTTAGTTACTGGATATAAGTTCTAAAAATAATGTTTTCCTTGTGTAAAAGCTTGTTATTGTAACATCTATAAGAACTGAAGTTAGTAAACACATTCGCACTAAAGATTTTACAAAGCTGCTAACTCTACTGAATTTTCTTGTAGATTACTGGATTTTGCCACTTTCTCCTGATTTACTGGTTTAATTAAAATTCTCCTGGTTTTTGTACATCTTAGAAAATTCCGTAAAGTTTCCTAAAAAAAAAAAAAAATCCCGATTGAAATAGTATTTTTGTACGCATTGCTTGTGCTGGGATATTTAACTAAGTATTACCAATGCATAATGAAGCGAACCTCATTTTCAAAAATCAGGTCTTCAGATATTTCGCTTTAAATAAATTTAAAAAAATCTCTTAAATATCTTTGACGAATTAAATGCCTGTTAATATTCAAATATTTAATAAACATAACACATAAAATTTCAAGTATGTTTAATATCAATCTTAACTGAAAAATATTGCAGTTTTTATATTTTGATGACTAGAAAAATCTCTAAAATTCCTCTTGTGTAAAATATTTAGTACATTCTGCAACAATTATCATGAAATTTATATTAGTTTGTAAAATCTACTAAATTTCTTCCTATCCATGTTGGCAGCTATGATTTCACAATTTTTCAGAGTAGAGTTTCGTAATTTAAAATATAGTTATTGAGGCTATTAAAATATAGTTATTATTACTTATGTTATGTTATGTATATGAAACTTTTTTTCCTATGTTGGAAATTTATTAAAGTAGAAAATTTATGCAATGAAATTCTGTAAACCACATTACTTTTTACAGGTCTAGGCAATAAAAATTGCAGTTAAAAATTTCTGTATTAAAGCAAGAGCAATTAACTTTTGTCATCAATTGGCCAATTTAGTTCAGAACGATATTTCGATAAATGTATTTCCTTAAATATCTTGGTATTTTTAAGTAGTTACAATTTCAATGGCTAAGCAAACTAAAGTTGAGAAATTTATTTTGTTAGATTAGTTCTTATGCTCTCGAAAATTTCAATTTTTTTTTTCTGTCAATGCTTAGGTACTTATTTATGCGTCTTTAAGTATTTGAATCCAAAAATTATATTAAGCATTTTATAGCTTGTCTGTCTCGGACTAATATTATTACCATGTTCAATACGTAAGTTTAAAGATATGTCCAATGTTCTTTATGGCACAAAATTCTATAAAATTCAAATACACGCGTTGAAAAATGTTTTTTTTAAATTTTTTTTTAATTTTTAGTATACTGTTTTAATAAACTTTAAAAAAAATTACTTTTAAGCCTGTAAGTGTTATTTTAGAGTTGTGAACGCCTAATTAAAATTATTTATAGGTTTTACTTTTTTTACGGTACATTCCAATTAAATTATTTCTTCGCATGTAAAATAATAGATGTCTAATTTCCTAAAGAAACTTAGAAATAAATTAAATATTTGAAGTATTTTGTATGCACTTTTGCTTTATATTATTAAAAGTAATTTTATGATGTTCTAAAATAAATTTAGGAAATATTTACAAGTTCAGACCACATGTACATAAAGCTGATTTCTTTAACCATTTGAGTGTAATAGACAAAGCAATAAAATATAAACGGGGTTCAGTAAATACTGTTCTTAATTTATTTTATAATTTTAGAATTGTATTAAAAAATAAAGTAAAAACAGTATCTACATTAGACGTCTCAGATTAATTTTCAAACAAGGAAGAAAATAAGCTTTTCGAAATCTTACGAATCATCATTGAGGAAAGAATGATTAAATTTAAACCTGATATGTTTCAAACATTTGCCTTTCACCTCCCGGTTTTCTTTATCACTCAATCAGGTTCTGTTGTTTTAAAATTTCGTATTCAAGATTTTTCAAGCTTTTATAACGTTTTTGCGTTAAGTTTCGTTGAACTTTACTTAGCATTTCTTACTTAACATTTACTTTACATGTATGTGTTTTCATATCATTTTGAGCATCCTATAAAAGATATATTAAAAACTGTGGTTATGGAGTTTCCAATATATGAGCCTATCAAAATCTATGATTGCATATATCTAAAAACTTTAGCTCAAAAAATTAAGTAAGAATACAAAGATTTTGTTAAATATTCTTTCTAAAACCATTGAAACAAATTGATTTTCTAAAACTACTGCGTTTTCACCTTTTCTCAGGTGCGTTTAGAAGATTCGCCTCCACCATTATGTATGTTTGTAATTATTAGATTTAAGATATCAATAAAGACTAAAAAAATAAAATGCTTAATTATGGATTGCATTTTTCTATCATTCAATAAAATTATATACAAAAGTTTTCATTCATAACTTATGTCGGAAAAGTTTTGAGAAAATAAGATGTTTTATCTTTAACATTTATTATTTAACAATGCAATTTTTCGACATAGAATGTCCTTAAAAGCTAAAAGAATAAAAATTTTGCTTAATCTTCCACTTAATATTGTTACTCAGTTGACGCAATCTGGTCTAACAAAACGAAATTTTTAAAAGTCATTTGATAATAAATAAAATGGTTTTCAACACCACCATCTGCTGTAATTAAAAAAAAATCGTACGCTAAATTTCAAATTAATTAGTAGTAAAAAATACGTAAATACGTACCATGGTCTACCCTAAATCTTGTAGTTACCTTTATTAAGCAGTATCAAACCGCAACTATAATAACTTTTATCCTAACCCAAGCTAAGTAATCTTTGAGCCGTCTCAATCTACCTATTTTTCAAAGGATGTTATCAATGAAATAATCTGGTCACGCGGCATCGTTCGCCAAGCGCTCTTTAGTGTGGAGGTAGCGAGTTCGAAGCTCGCTATAACCCTGGATTCATTTTTCGTGTTGTCTTTCATTAAATTGTACGATCCGTAGTTCTACTTGACAAAGGCTTACACTGTTGTGAAATAGAAAAACAAATTATTCAGAATTGAAATTTTATATAGTTGGAATTTCTGTACGCATTCTAAATATTGCAAAAAAAAAGTTTTTTTTTTTTTCAAAAATGAATTTTGCTTTATCATTTTTTTGAAATTCTTTTTAAGCGTTCATAGCAGTAGCAATAGAAAGAAAATAGTTTCCAAGTCACTTTACTCTGAATGTATCGTGGAGCACTTGCGTTGTTTTCTTAATTGCACGGCAGTATAAACCTAAATTGAGCAGAAAAACCTGGTTATGTATGCTTACCAAAAATAAAAAAAAAGTTAATTAAATAATGCTTTCAGAAAAGACGATTTTTTTTCTTCTTAAAAATTGAGCTGTCCCGTAGCGGACTAATTGTTAAGGTAAAGAATATACCCAGAGAAATAAGGCTAGCTTTCTTAGACGTAATGTAAATCATTTCCTTACCATGTCACTCATACTGTAAGTTGTTTTTCTGGTTTAGCATACCGAACCTAGCAGTTCCCGGCTTTAAGTTACGTATTCTAAGAGTTGAACTCTTCTCTTTCTATATTCTTTAATTAAGGTACAGTTCCCAGTGGATCATCGAAGTAAAGCGTCAGTGAGCGAGTGGGTAACTAATTTGAACAGTCAACTAAGGGATTGTGAGTGTGTAGTATCGGTCCAGCCGGTTGTCAGGACGTTGCCTACAGCCCATTGTGCATATCTAGTGTGATGTAAATAAAGTACTACTGCTACTAATAATTCGTCCCGCAGTGGACTGATCGTTAAGATACGGTTCCCTGCAGATCACCGAAGTCAAGTATCACTGGCTACGGTCAGTGTGCGGGTGAATGACCACTTGGATCAGCCTGCGTAGGGACCGAAGGTGTGCGGTATTGGTCCTCGTTAAACTGTTCTACCGTAAAGTGCTCAACTTCGCGTGCAGGTCGTCGGGCTACCGAAGCGGGGGGGGGGCACCCCTTCTGCAGAGGATCAAAATTGTGATGGCATGTCTTCGGATCATCCTCAGGGATGTTTCCCAGACCGCCGCCAATAGCCCATTGTGCAACTCTAGTGCGACGTAAATGAACAACAATAGCTACTAATCATTCAGTTAAAACCGAGTTTTTGAAACAGTTAAAATTTTTGAAAGATCGCGGATCTAAAATTTTTTGATTTTAAATGATGCTATGAAGTAATATTTGAAAATAACTATTTAACCCCTCTATGTTGCAGTTTCATTTCAATAAAGATTGTGTATTTCATTCAATTGTAAGTTCTAAAATTTTTCAGTGACCTGGACATACGAACTTGTGACCTTCTTGAATGATTCTTAATATAAGATGCGAGGAATCTTTTTTCGAGTGCTCCTTTGTACTTTCCAAACTGAAGTAAGAGAAAGTAAAAAAGTTTTGAGTGAAGATATAGAGGAAGTCACAAAATAATCTATCATTACTCTGGATGTGACTTTAGACCCTTCTCAAAAGTGTGCTTTATTCTAATATTTGGTAACACAGCGGAGTGCGCCTAAGACACCTGTAGATCACCGAAGTCAATTTGGCTGCTGGCAGTGAGTGAGTGGGAGAGAATTCTAATTACTAGCTTGCGAAGGGACAGAGGGGTTGCGTGATCGGTCCTCGTTTAACTGTTCTATCGCAAGAGGCTCCACAAGTCATCGGGCTATTTAAGGGGAGGAGTTATTCCTTCTTCAGAGGATCAAAAATTTGATATCATGTCTCTAGATAATGATGATGTTTTCAGACCATCTCCAGTGTGCAGTTCCCGTTTGACATAAATAAAGCGCTATTTTTTATTTGACTAGAAATTAAAAGCTGTAGAGGTCGAGATGGAGTCATCAGTAAATTAGTGGGACTCAAAACCGCTACCTTTATGTTGGTGGGTGTGTTTGGCGGATTTCCCTCATCCCCAGAAGCCATACAAGTATTTAATGAAAATATCGGTACTATTACTTTTTATGTTGCAGGCCTGCATTATATGCTATTGGTAGTGGGCTTAGGAAACACTCTTGCCAAAATTTAATGTATTTTTGAAGTTGTTTTGTGGTGTTGAGATTATTTTAGGTATATATGAGGTATATGTGGGGTTGGTATGGAAACAACCATATTAATTATACCTCATAAAATTTATAATTGAGAAAAGAGAGGTTTTTTGGTAGATATAAATTTAACACGTTACTAGCCTGATGTTAATAATGAGTGGAAAGTCTTTTGTTAAGCGAAACGAAATGTTTTAATAAAGCTTTTTTGTTTTACTTGAAATTTTGTTTCACGTTTTGAAACGTTATATTTGGTATTAAATATTGCAAATGTTGCTGCGGAAAGCTTGGAATTAAAACTTTTGGTGTTTCTTGGATTACATGTTCATGTCATTCATCTGAAAACTGAGCATTTCTAAAAACAAATGAATCAACAAATACAAGACAGACCCCGTTAAAGTTGTTCGAATTATTGTAATATTTCAACACAGCACTACTTGTATTTTGGATGACAAGCGAGCATCTATGAATTTGAAGCAAGGTGATAATGTCCTCCTTATTTCAGGATTACCAAGAAACAGGTTAGCCACTGTGACTCTCTACTCTTTGGGGGCTATACGGTCAAAATGACCAGTCTCTTAGACCACCAGTCGTGCTCTAAGGAGCTCATAGAAGATATAGTTGTTCAAACCAAAAATAATGGTGCAACAGACTTATGGTTTAGCATTGAAGCAAAAGACAAATCTTGTACTGTACCAAAGACCCCACCGGTAAGCCTTAAAGTACTCAATTGCTTCTGTACTGACCAAAAGAATTAAAAGCATAATATTTCAAAGAAGAAGGGAGCTCCTTATACAATGCGGGAACTTAGAAACTGCAAAACACATATTAAAACTAAACACAATCCTGAAGGTTCGAGTATCAGCTAAATACCTTCTAGAATATATTACCACCGAATTCATCCTCCAAAACTTTCCGGTCGAAACCTCGGTTTCGGACGTTAGACGGGAGTTCAATTCAGAAAACAAAGTACAGGCTCTTGAAATTCGTCGGTTCTTAAAAAAGGGAAACCGTCAACTGCAATCTTATTTATCATCTTAGGTACAGTTAATCCAGAGGAAATCCTTCTTTGGTACCAAAACTATGAAACAAAAAATTATCAAAACAAAAATTAACTTTATGCAAGAACTGTTGGGGTTTCGGCCATCCCGACAAATACTGTAAATCCCAGACCAGATGCCACAACTGTGGAGGCCTTTGCTCCGAACATTAGGGCCCATGCAATAGGGACACGTGTTGCAGAAATTGTTGTTGTTAATTTACGTTGCACTAGAGCTGCACAATGGGCTGAGAAACATCCCGGAGGATGATCCGAAGACATGCCATCACACCTCTGCGGAGGGGATGGCACCCCCGCTTCGGTAGCCCGACGACCTGCGCGCGAAGTCGAGCACTTTACGGTAGAACAGTTTAACGAGGACCAATACCGCACACCCTCGGTCCCTACGCAGACTGATCCAAGTGGTCACCCACCCGCACACTGACCGTAGCCAGTGATGCTTGACTTCGGTGATCTGCTGGGAACCATGTCTTAACAAGCAGTCCACTGCGAGACGCAGAAATTGTAATGGCAGTCGTAATCCAGAGGTCGTAATCAGCAGTATCGCCCAGCATTTTTTAAATTTTGAAAAAAGTCTACTAAAGTCTTTTGAATTAAGTCTACTCATCATGTTCCATTGTCCGAAACTGGAAAAATAGACTTTTTTTTTTAAAAAAAACAACAACCTTAAATGCAGAAATAATTCAGTCTATGGCAGGAGAATACATTACCCGCGTTGAGTTAAAATCGGAACTTAACAAATTCGCGGGATTCATGCAACAACTAGTCAAGAGTACCTGCGCAAAACAATTTTTTATACTGGCTTATACTGGTTTGAGAATTTAACTGCCGCTATAAATAATATCCTTATCCCAGCGATAACAAACATCTAACGAAGCACCATCTCTTATTGAAGATCGATCATGAAGCAATGATCTCTTATCGTTGATGGATAGTTACGCTTTTAATCATCATTGATGAATGTCAGATTTTGTACATTTGTTAATAAGAAAATAAATCTGTGTGTGTTTGTCACCTCTCATATTCAAAGACCAACAGACTTGCGTGTGCATGCATTTTTAGATGAGCTTCAGATATTGTTGAAAATTTCCAAAATATAAACTGTCGCAAATTTTGTTTCATGAAATATCTAAAGTCTATGTTTATTAACCAAAACAGAACTTACATTATTCAATATTTTAAATAGGCATACATTTATCTTAAAATAAATTTCTTGTGTTTTACAACTTATTACACTTTATAATATAATACTGTTAATATTCTATAATATATACACATCATAACTAAATTTGATCTGAATTATAAGTATTAGATTTAGGGTTGACATGACTTCTAAACCTATCAAACACTATTGTAATATAGTTTAAAGTGAAAAATGCTAAATAATTAAGAAAAGGGTAAAACTATGATAAGAAAATATAAACTTATTTTTGCTACAGACACTGCTTTTGTTTTAATTATTCAAAAAAAAAATTTAAAAAGTTTATTATTATTTTTTATTGAATTCATATAATATATCTGTACAGTTTATAATTTATATATATAATTTTAGAAGTACAATTAATTGTATGGTTTCAAATGATAAGCTAAGAATTAAACTTAAAATATGTAAAAAATGTAGTTAGATACTAACATTTAAAAGGTATTTAATTGTTAAATCAAACACTCATTAAACTGAAATTTAAAAAAGCAAATTGCGTTTTTAAATTTAAATGTTATTAAGCCTTCCTAACTTTACCTCTTTTGTTTGCTTTCTAAAACAAGCCAGATAACAAAAATTATTTTTTCATAAATCCTTTTTTTTCCAATTGATAGAAAAGTTAAAAAACAAATTCATTTAATTTAAAGTTGATATTATATATTTTTATATGATTGTTGTTATCTGAAAAAAAATTTGGGCTAACAATTGCTTAAACGAAAAAAAAATATATTGCTACTTTTTGCTATGTCTCTTTAATTAAACTAATTTAATATATTAATCTTGATTAATGCACTATTTATTTCATCTAATCTATTCAATAGAATTTATCTAAGATTAGAATTGTGTTTGATACCAACTAACTTCTATTCTGCTTATTGTGTTTTTTTAAACTCCCATCCCAAATTTTCATCTATTTTTTTTAAATTGATAGTATTCTGAAGTCTTGAAAATTTTAAGTTAATTGTTATAAATTTGTTGAAAATTGGTGTAAGTTAGTTGAAAATTGTTATAAGTTTTGTTTCTTATAATCTATTAAAGTTCAGAAAAAGACATAATAAGAAAAGTAGCTTTTATCCAGCATTGCTGCAGTGAAAGCAAGTCGTTGTTTTTGTTGTCATCAGCTAGTAGGCCAGGGGTGCGATGGTTCTTGTTTTCCAGTGGTGCCATGTATGCCCAAGAATTCGACTTCTACCGCACCCGCTTATAGGACGGACCCATTCATTTATCCACAGATCGTAATTTTGACCTGAACCAGAGATCGAACAATCTTCAACTCAGTACCCCCTAGTTTGTTATGGGAAAGGGAGGACTTTGTGACCCAACAAATTTAACGTGCACCAGTTTCCATTTACTACACAGGGAGTCTTTGGCTGACTGTATTAGTGAAAACAAGTGTGATAATATTAAATAAATTACCTAAAATTTGGAAAAATACCAAATTGTAAACTTACCATTTTTAACGTGAGCAACTTGATGTAAATATAATTTTTGATGTGAGAGCATAATTAGACTTGAATTTTAAAAAAATTAAGTAGTGAATAATCAAAGTCTAAAGTGTATTGTTTTTCCACAAAAAAAAATTTACATCCCTCTACTTATGCACCCTAGGAAACATAACTTTCTTAATTTAAAATATACAAAAAACCTCCTAGTCAGACAACTAGTGCTATGCTAATAAATAACCCCGAAATGCTGTAAGAAATAATAGGTCATATCTTTTTCTGATGTTAACATTTTGTTAATTTAAAAACCATTTCTGAATTAAATGGATTTTCAAAAAGTAAAATTAAATGATCTAACTGAGTTTAACTTGTAGAATTGAATTATTGAAAACTATTGACACATGCAGTTTTCTTCTTTTAGGTTTAATACATAGGGAAGTGAATATGTTTGAACCACAGATTCGCCAGATCAATGCAGGAATTTCTGAAGTTGCCCAAGATTTACAGTCTCGAATGAGGCTTCAAGACTATTTATCTATATCTCAGCACAGATGACAGTGGCTTTAAAAATATATATTAGAATACTATATTGAATTACTAAATCAAAAATTGACTGTAAAACTTCAGTCACTGTTAATACAAACGAGTTGTATTAAGATTTTTGCTACTCAATTAAAAATTAAATTGACTGTAAAACTACCGTTACTGTTAATACAAATGAGTTGTATTAAGATTTTTGCTACTCAATTAAAATGTATATTTAGATTCTGAGTCTTATAGTTTCACATTATCTTTTACTTCTGATCAATTCAACGTTTTATTTTCGAAACATTAGTGAAACAATTTTCTTGAAAATACATTTTATCTAATATCACATAAATCTCTGAAAACTAAGAATTTCGATAAGGAGTTATAAAACTTAAAGTGGAATTTCGATAAGGAGTTATAAAACTTAAAGTGGAATTTCGATAAGGAGTTATAAAACGTAAAGTGGAATTTCGATAAGGAGTTATATAACTTAAAGTGGAAGTCGAAAATAGCATTTTGGAATAAAGAGGTGGATGTTTAGAGATTTGTGAGACCATTGAAAAAAAGCTAAGGTCTATCGAATTCTTAGTTTTAAATTTAAAAATGCTATAATTTTTGAAACTGATAGTAGAGTTCTAAGAGAATATTTTTTTTAAAAAAACAATGTGCATGCCGAAGATAATTAAAAAATTTTGAAAATCCAATATTTTATTTTATAGCCGTCGTTGAACAGCCGACCCAATTTTTGGGCTTACGACTACTAATGTTCATTGTCATAGCCTTGTAATTTTGAACCAATTCAGAAGACATGGAAACTCCTGGATTAGTACCCCCAGGGGTATCGATTTGTTATGGGAACATGGAGAACTTTGCAACTCGACAGATTTAGCGTGCACCAGTCACCATATACTACACAAGGAGTTTTCGGCCTTCGAACACATGAACTCTTGGACATGGGCCCAGCGCCCTACCGAGCAGGCCATACCGGCCTTGAAGATCTAATATTAATTTGCTTTCTTAGTTTTTTTCCTAATATGTTAGTATTTGCTTTAAATGTAGTTCGATTTTTTATTAAATTATTTTGAATGAGCGCCTTTCCATTTTTGTAGCATTCAAGAGTTTTTTTCTTTTGTCTTAATTATATTTAAATTTTGAAGAGTTTTCAGATATCGCAACATTTGTGCTAGAGACGTGTCTGATATATTTATGATCAATCTATTTTTGATAACATTTAAAAAATTATAATCAAATAAAACTGAAACTTGCATGCTTAATGAGTTTTGAATGAATTGGAAGCATTAATTTTGATATCAGTTTTAACATCAACACGATGTTTGGCAAAATCACTTAAAGGTCATTATTTTGAAATTTCTTAAGTGATGCACTAATAATAGCTAAATATCTTCTTTCGGCAACTTCATATTCAAGTCAGTCATGTACCTGCATAGGAATAATATTCCAATTCCGATTTAGTAGTTGTTTTAGGAAGGAAAAAGTGGTGTCCCGAAAATATTTTAAGTGTATGGAGTTGAGCATTGGATATATTATTTCTCGTTCATTACTTTTCTATAGAACAATAAGATAAAACACAACTAATAAAATCCCACTACAAATGTAAGTTTACTACTATAACAGGTGTTTTATTATTCTTGACAAAACATTTTCGGTCATAAAATTTTTTATACCAAAAACATTTTTTATAAGGTTGTGGAAAATGAAACTAAATGATGAATCAAATTTTTTTTTCATTAAAAAACGAATATAAAGTTTCTTGAAAGTTAGTTTTCAAATAAATTATCGTTATAGTTTATTTTTAACTATTGTTTTATTTATGTATTGGGAATTAAAAGAACTGTCGAATTTTAAACTTTACCTTTATGAGCATTAAGAAGTTTGGGTTTCTAAAACCATGGTGCGTAGCGTTTTTAAAAAGTATTTAAAGGTGCTTATTTTCACTGGGTATTTTTAAAAAGTGCTTAATTTTCCCTTTTCCAACATGAGATTTTTTTTCTTTACCATGTCGAGTTTTGCCACGTAACGCAAAAGCATGCTTTTCACACTGTTCTATTCAACGTTTTTACAATTCATTCAACCACAATCCATTTCGGCGTACCGTCGGTCCATAGCGTATGAAAGCGCCAATAATTTTATATGTTTGATGAAATGCTTGCGAGTCCGCATGTGCATCTACTGAGTTGGGTTCGGTGATATTATTGCACTCTCATGTGCAACTGCTACATTTTGCAAGATATTCTCTATTCCAGGCTTCATTTTCCACTCTCTGATATCGAAACGAAAAATCTCTTGATCATTTTATAATGGCTAATATAATCAAGAGATGAGTTCTTTGTCAGAAACTAGTTATTTTATCATGATCATATAAAGTCTTTGAAAATTCTTTTGCATTTTGTTAAAGTATATAGTGCTTAAAATATTTTTTGAGTTCTTAAAAGGAACTTATTTTTTGTTGAATGATTTGGCTCCGCACCCTAAGAAACAATCAAATTTAGAAAACTGAAAACTATATCTTGAATATACAGGGTTATTTATAAGATAGATCTAATATAACTAATATTTGCTTCCCGAAATATGAATTGGATATGTAGAGTCCACATACTAAGGAAAAGAAGGTACGAATTTGTTTTTATCATGGCTTTGGGGTTGACACAGTCGTTGAATATGTCGTTCACTGTCAGTTGCGAGTAAGAAAGCTGCTCTGAAGCATGAGGTTTCTTGCGTTCTTTAGTTTGCAAGAAGTGTCCAATTCACCTTTAACGTAATGTGACTTTTTCTTATTGGTCTATATTACGGAAGCTGCTTATATTTCAGCAATCGAGAAAATATGTATTAAACTTTAATTTAAATTCAATCATCGTGACAAAATTTGAAAGAGTTAGCGAATTTAAGTACTTGGGTTCAGTTCTCACTGAAAACAATGATATTATGCCAGAGATTAAGCAAAGACTAAATGCTGGAAATCGCAGTTATTTTTCACTTAAGAGATTGCTAACATCAAAAGTAATAACGAGGAAAACAAAGCTTCAGGTTTATAAAACTATAATCAGACCAGCCGTTATCTATGAATCAGAGACATGGACTACAACCCAGAAACAAGAAAAAATGCTGATTATCTGGGAAAGAAAAATTCTTAGTACTATTTTTGGACCTGTCAAAGAGGGTGATCTGTGGAGAAGGAGATACAATTTTGTAATTGCAAGACTATTTAAAGAAAAAGATATAATAAATTATGTAAAAGCAAAGAGAATTCAATGGCTAGGACACCTTGAGAGAATGGAGAAAATCATAGGCACTAAGAAGATATCCAAGAGGCAGTGCCAGGGCCAAAGGAAAAGAGGAAGGCCGGCCAAGAGATGGTTTGACGAGGTGGAAAAAGACGTTAAAACTGTAAAAGTCCGAAACTGGAAACAAAGAGCTAGAGACAGGCGACTTGGGAGGAAAATTGTTAGTGAGGCCATGGTCCAACATGGACTGTAATGCCAGGGAGTTAGTTAAATTCAATCATCAATTTCTATATCAGTTTCTAGCCAATTATACGAAAAAACGAATTTATTCCAGAAAAATATATAAATTAATTCCCCGGACAACATGAAGGCATATAGGGGATGGATAAAATAATGGAATCACTTCTATATTAAGCACAATTTTTCATAGAATTACTTAGAGAACTATTTTTAAACTTCAGAACTGTTTAAGTCATCCGATTTCTCATATATAGCAGTAAAGTTTCAAACTCTTAGAGATCTGAGAACCAACTATAAATTACGAGTGAAAAAGAATGTTTTGGACACTATGCTAAAAAAATACAGAGATAAATAAAAATATGAATAAATAAAACTATAAATAAATAAAAATATCAAATTCAGAATTCCTGAGACAAAAATGCGAGTGGAATTCATACTTTAAGAATAAAAATTACAAAGAATTAGGCTTTAATTTCTTAAGATTTTATTTGTGGTGGTTCGTAAGTCATTGCTTTGGGAGATGGTTCTATTCCCCATTAAATAATTCTTCCTCTTCTTGGGCACTACAGCCTATGACAGGCCAAAGCCGTCCCAATAAGTTTTTCCCATCTTGATCATTTAATAATTAGAAAACTTAAAAAGTACTTTGCTAAAAAATGGCGTCTGATTCAGTCAATAATTTTGATGGAACTAAATGAAAACGTGATAAATTAATGTCTGATATTTACAGGCTCCCGCTAGACGGCGTACTCGAGCGTTGCGATCGCGAATATTTAATTTAAACTCAATTAGGAATTAATTAATTAATTGAAGTGAGAATGCTTTAAAAGGCCGCTGTTGAATTGATATTTTCTACTGGGAGCTACCTAAACGTCTAAGTGTTTGTATTGAATGCATTGAATTTTTTTATATATCGCGTTTATTTATGCATTGAATTTTCACGCTTTAAAATGCAGAATATTAGTGAAGCAATATTTGATAATTTATTTTGCTAATATGTTTCTTATTTAGCAAATGTTTTGATTTTTTCACCATGTACAATCTAAATAGCTAATATACTTTTTTTAAAAGCCAATAAGAACATTGGTAGAATTCTTCTACATAAGTACAATACTGTGTCTTTGATGATAAAATACTATGTCTTTGATGATAATATATTATGTCTTTGTGCTAGAACATTGTGTTCATTGGTGAGAGAGCGCAGCGAGCCATGGTTCACGGCGTGAACCACATAGGATTGCGTAGCAATTCTCGGGGGTTGGCGAGCTTTAGCGAGCAGGGGGCGGAGCCTCCTAGTATTTTAAATTATCTTAATAGCTTTCTTATTCTTAGCTACTAAAACAGTATTTCTCCTATTTCTTCTTCAATGGAGCTCTAGCACAAGGGGGAGGGGCATGACCTTCTTTAGAATCAAGTTCTGAGCTGCCCTCTCTTTGGATAGATTCTTCCACTTTTTAACTTTGGAAACTTTTAAATCTGTTTCCAGGCAGTCGATCCACCTGATTCTTGGTCTTCCTCTTTTTCGATAAGTTGAGATAATTATTTTGAGATGGTTTTGCGTCGAAGATCTTTTTGGTGGCTCGGTCATCATTCATGCTAATCAGATATTCTGCCCATTTTGAACTGATATTAATTTTATTATGTCTGTCTCTTTGTAGATCCTTCACCTTCTTACCTTCAGCAAGTTTTAGTATGATTTAGTTAACAACTCCCAAAGAACTTATTACTCCCAAAGTATTTATCTTTCAAAAACACTTGAACTTTCTGATCACTTTCAGTCTAGATTCAGCAGCGTATGTAACTATGGGTCTGATCAAAACTTTGTAGAGCAGTCTTGGTGTTTTCTTGCTGATGAGAATTGATTTTAAATATTTGTGTACTACATAAAAAACATCTGCTACTAGCTGTTATTCCGCAACGTACTTCTGGCGTTACGTCATTAATAATGCTCAATTCAAAACTCAAATAGGTTAAACTATTAACAACGTCAAAACTAGTCACCTATTTCCATATAGGTGCCATTAATCCACTGGCTGTTTAGCAAATGGGCAAAATTTGGAGAATGATTCTTCCCCATGGAGAATGTTTCGTTTTATTTAATAACAAAAAAAAGCTGCTTTTGCTTTAGGGGGTTGTTGTTGTAGTTGTAGTTCATTTACGTCTCACTAGAGCTGCACAATGGGCTGTTGGCGACGGTTTGGGAAGCATCCCTAAGGATGATCCGAAGCCATGTCATCGCAATTTTGATCCTCTGCAGAGGGGATGGCACCCCCGCTTCGGTAGCCCGACGACCAGCACGCGAAATCGAGCACTTATCGGTAGAACAGTTTAACGAGGACCCACGCCACACACCCTTGGTCCCTACGCAGACTGATCCAAGTGGTCACCCACCCGCACTTTGACCGCAGCCAGTGATGCTTGACTTCGGTGATCTGCTGGGAACCGTATCTTATCGATCAGTCCACTGCGGGACTTGGCATGAGGGGAACAGTGCAGGTTAAATAACGATTTTTGAGTGCAGAACTGTCAGTGAACTGTCAAATTGGAAGTCGTCATGCATTTCGTTTTGGCTTTGTTAATTAAAAGATACATTTCCAAGGAGCGAAAGGCCTGCTTGAGAATCCATGTGGTTTGGGCGACTGGAGCAATATCATCGGCAAAATGCCAAAATTTGCGCAGCTTTGTGAAAAATTGTTCTTTCGGTGTTAATTTCAGAATCCTTAACAATCTGTGGAAGGTTAAAGAGTACGCAAGCCAGTCTGTTTCTCCGTCTGAAACCATTTAAAAAATCAACCGATTCTTTCAGGTTGTTCTGTACCTAGAAACTAAGTTTAGTTTCACTTAAAGTGACTGCTCCCAGCTTAATGAGCTTCAAAAAGAAAAAAATAGTATTTAGAAAAATTTATTTTAGGAATTGGTCTTAACTTACTGAATCGCATTATGTGACGGTTTAGTAAGATATAATGAATTTGTGAAATGATTTTTGTACTGCAATATATAAGGATTCTTTCTCAGCAAATTAAATGCATAGTTACTCTTTGTTAAGAGATTTACTTACTGATTTTTGTAAAATATCAAGTTTTCACTATTTATTAAATAGTCCTGCGCACTGGACTCATATTTCTTTTTTTAAGTAAACCTCGAAGTAAGCTTTTAGTAAAATAAATACCTTTTGTGGTACACTGCTGACACAAGTCGAGTTTAATGGTTCAATTCGATGAAATAAGCCTTATTTCGTAAAATTTAAACTAATCATTAAATGTTAACCAGAAGCATTTTATATCTTGATGGTAAATTCAGGAGTATTAGAACCAAAATTAACAGTCACTACCATGCTTAGCAATTACTTGGGCATTTGCCACCTACTTTTCCAATGCTACCTTAGCTGCATTGAGCAAAATAAACGCGTTGAAAAATTTAAACAACACAAATATGTCGGTTAGCGAGAGTTCAAAAGATCAACGAATGCAGCAACTTGTTTGTAAATTTCACACCGATTCACTTTTTTGTCTAACACACGATGAAAAAACAGCTCTACTAAATCATCTTTAGTCCAGTTTAATAGATGTGATAGCGAAATTTCTTGTTATTTATGTCATTCTTACCAACATTGCACATGGTAATGTATTTTCTCCAGATTTGCCGCTTCTGGCTATCTCTGTTTTACTTATCCATTTTTTGGCATAAAATTCGTTCTTTGGCAATCTTTATTACTTCTAATATATTTTAATATCATCATTAACTTGTTGTTGTTGTTAGGATAGCGTCATGTTCGTGCACTCAAAATGTGTCTTTTCATTTGAGTTTTTTTATTGACAATTATATTTTAAAAATTATTTTAAATAAAGTAGAATATTGTCTAAAAATACCGTGCTTAATAGACAAAAATGTTTAGTAAAAAAAATAATAAACTCATAATATTAAAATCTAATTGCTATAGTTTTTTTTTATCGTACTTCTTACTCCTACAACATTTCTATGATAATTTAACACTTTGTAAAAGGGAGCTGGTTAAACAGTAGATATAATATATCTGAACGGATAATATATCTGACAAAAGTAAATAAATTAATAAATAAAGCTAATTAAGAAAATAACTTAAAAGGATCATTTGGGTACCTTTAAAGAGGTGGGAATAAATAGTCATTAAAAAAATATCTATATATATTTGTCAGAAAGTATTTACATGTAATTATTTCTGTATTTAAGTTGAGCATCATTTGCGAAAAAATGTTGAATAAATTTAAACACCCCAGCCTTTTCCCAAATATATAATTCTACATATTTCAATATTAAAATTATTATAATTTAGACACAGTAGCAAACTTATCGAAGTATTGTTGTCATGTATTGAAGTATTGTTTTCCAACAAATAGAAATTCATTCTTGTGTAAAAATTTAAAGCAAGCTCTAAAATTAATCGCATCCAAATGAAACTGCAACAATGACTTCAACAATGGTTTTAAAGAAAAAAGTTATTTTAACAATGACGTTCTTAAATGTTACTTCCATTCTTAAGTTATCAAGTCATTCATTCTTCAGAAGTCAAGCTTGGTGGTGACCGCGAAGTCAACAAGAGAAATGTTGGTAATTTAATTTCAATTTTATTAACAAATTATTGGTAAAATATTTTACTTACTCTCATAAAATTACGTGGAAATAATTTTTTTCAATTATAGATGCTTATCAAATAGCTGCGCTACATTTTTAAAACTAGCAAAAAGACAATTTGGTAAAAAAGTATAAATAACTGATAAGGAAATAAATTTAAGAATTAACAGCAATTTTAAAGACATGCGCGGTATAAATTTTAAGCTCCCTGCAATAATCAAATAATTTTGTCGCTTCCGTTAAAAAAAACTTTCACATTTTTGTTACCAATTTTAATACCGAATTTACTTCTCTCGAATATTACAAATGCATTATTTTAAAGAATAATAAGTTAAATTAAATTAAAAAGCATCATTTTAAAGAGTAATAATTTACTTGAAAATCAATTATTTTTACCAAAAGAAGTAAGTACTAATAAAAGCTTAGTACCATTAAATGTTTTAATGATAAAAACCGTATTGAATATAAAATGCTCAACAGAATATAAATTAATTCCAATTAAATTTTAATTAAATTGTATTAGACATAAATTAAAACTTTATACAGTTATTTCATAATATAATTAAGGTTTTTTACTACTTGGCTCCGCAGACTTCTAGTATTATCGTCAAAACGTGTGATAGTACTAAACGCATAATCACCAAAATAAAATTTTTTTTGTAAAATATAAATAATGATTTCAATACTTTAAGTAATAAAGTTATAAAATTTTACGATATTTTACAAAATACATTACTAACTAATTTTGGAGATAGGTCACAAACTTTTACACTATAGTTGTAAAAAGTACCTGCATTTGGAATATTATGAGCCTTGTACCACAGTCTTTATTACGTAATACATAATTAGGAATAGAGCCTATTATCACAATACCTAACGCATGGATGATTATTCAATACGTCAGCCTAGTTTCGCGAAATTTTAGGGACCACCGAAACGGAAGAAAACCGAAAAATCATCATATATGGTGCGAATAAATCTTGAAATTGGTTGCTTGAAGATATATGAGATCACTTTACAGCAGCGAAGTTTAATTGAAATCTAAATTTTTAATTAAAGAATATGTGTGGGTGTTTCAAGAACTAAAGGCTCCTGAAGAAAAGTTAAGGTTCATTGAATTCCTAATTTTAAATTCAAAAAGTTATTATTTTTTTTAACAGATGATCATTTTAAGTGAATATTTTTTAAACATAATTTTGCATGCTGAAGTTAACTTAAGCGTTTTTGCTAATGTAATATTTATTTCCTGGCTCAGTTTTTTCCCTAAGTTTAGTATTTCCAATAAATGAAGTTTGATTTTGTATTAAATTGTATTAAACGAACAGCTTCTAAAACAGATACGAGACATAGAAAAATTTGCGTTAGAGACGTGCAAGGAGAAGGTTTATTTGAAGTTCGAGACACAAGGCCTAACAGCTAGTACTCTGATCTTTGATTTGTAAAAGAAAAACATGGCTCTAATGATGTTAGTTTTGGGATTCTTACTATCTCCATACCTAATTGAACATATAAATAATAGTTACGGGAAAAGTTTTAGATATTTAAACTAAATAAAATTTTTAAAAAATATATTAAAATTCTTATTCTTATATTTTTTTCCTTAAGTTTTCTAATTCTGAAACGAACAATCATGTCTTAATTTGTAGATTTAAATTAAAAACTCAATACATTAAAATTTTGATTTTTCTTGCTGCAGTTACCGCTTTAAAGCACCAACAGCCGAACGAATGTCTAAAATCACAAGAAAATGGTGCGCGAATCACAAGAAAATGGTGGCTAAAACAGCATTTTGGAATGAAAATGTTGAAAGTGGGTGTTTAAAGAACTATAGGCTACTGAAAAAAGCTAAGTTTCATTGAATTCTTCATTTTAAATTCAAAAAGTTATTATTTTTTTTAACTGATTTGCATTCTTGCAGAATATTTTTTAAACAAAAATTTGTAAATAACTTTCTTGTTTTTGACGATCTAATATTTATTTGCGCGCTTAGTTTTTTAACTAAAAGTTTAGCATTTGCTTTAAATGTAATTTCATTTTTTAATTGATTTATATTAAACAAACAACTTCCCTTTTTGTAGCATTCAAGAGTTTTCTTTTGTCTTAATTTTATTTAAATTTCGAAGAATGTTCAGATATCGCAAAATTTGTGCTAGAGACGTGCCAGGTAAAGGTTTAATCGAAGTTTGGAATACATGGCCTAACAGCTAGTATGCTGATCTGAGATTTGTAAAAAACAACATGATTCTAGTGCGGCCTATTTTGGGATTCTGGCAATCTCCGTAACTTAAATAAGATTAAAACAATCGTTTCGAGAAAAATCTAAAACAAAAAAATTATAAAAATAAGACTGGTGCTTGTTAAGGATATCTTTATTTGTATGAAAAATTATTTTCAACTTCAAATTTTCTTAGTAAGGAAAAAAAATTCCATTTTTTTTATCGGTCATTTTCAGTAGACCCCTATTTTTTATTATTTTTTGCTAAGAAGAAAAATCTTTAGTTTAAATGTATTGTTATCCAATAGAGATACGAGACATCGCAAAATTAGCATTAGAGACGTGCCAGGTAAAGGTTTAATTGGAGTTTGAGATACATGGCCTAACAGCTAGTACTCTGATCTTTGATTTGTAAAAAACAACATGGTTCTAATGCTGTTGGTTTTGGGATTCTTGTTATCTCCATACCTTATTGAACATTTAGATAATAGTTACAAGAAAAGTTTTAGAAATTTATACTAAATTAAATTTTTTAAAAATATATTAAAACTCTTATTCTTATATTTTTCTCCTTAAGATTTTTATTTCAAAAACGAACAATCATTTCTCAATTTGTAGATTTAAATTAAAGGCTCGGTACATTAAAAAATGTTTTTTCTTGCTGCAGTTACCGCTTTAAAGCACCACCTCCCTAACGAATGCCTCAAATAACACAAAAGTAGTGCAAGTCTAAAATAGTATTTTGAATGAAAATGTTGAAAGTGGGTGTTTAAAGAACTATAGGCTACTGAAAAAAGCTAAATTTCATTGAATTCTTCATTTTAAATTCAAAAAGTTATTATTTTTTTTAACTGATTTGCATTCTTGCAGAATATTTTTTAAACAAAAATTTGTAAATAACTTTCTTGTTTTTGACGATCTAATATTTATTTGCTCGCTTAGTTTTTTAACTAAAAGTTTAGCATTTGCTTTAAATGTATTTTGATTTTTTAATTGATTTATATTAAACAAACAACTTCCCTTTTTGTAGCATTCAAGAGTTTTTTTTTGTCTTAATTTTATTTAAATTTCGAAAAATGTTCAGATATCGCAAAATTTGTGCTAGAGACGTGCCAGGTAAAGGTTTAATCGAAGTTCGGAATACATGGCCTAACAGCTAGTATGCTGATCTGAGATTTGTAAAAAACAACATGGTTCTAGTGCGGCCTATTTTGGGATTCTGGCAATGTCCGTAACTTAAATAAGATTAAAACAATCGTTTCGAGAAAAATCTAAAACAAAAAAAATTATAAAAATAAGACTGGTTCTTGTTAAGGATATCTTTATTTATATGAAAAATTATTTTCAACCTTAAATTTTCTTAGTAAGGAAAAAAAATTCCATTTTTTTTATCGGTCATTTTCAGTAGACCCCTATTTTTTATTATTTTTTGCTAAGAAGAAAAATCTTTAGTTTAAATGTATTGTTATCCAATAGAGATACGAGACATCGCAAAATTATCATTAGAGACGTGCCAGGTAAAGGTTTAATTGGAGTTTGGGATACATGGCCTAACAGCTAGTACTCTGATCTTTGATTTGTCAAAAACAACATGGTTCTAATGCTGTTGGTTTTGGGATTCTTGTTATCTCCATACCTTATTGAGCATTTAGATAATAGTTACAAGAAAAGTTTTAGAAATTTATACTAAATTAAATTTTTTTAAAAATATATTGAAACTCTTATTCTTATATTTTTCTCCTTAAGATTTTTATTTCTAAAATGAACAATCATTTCTCAATTTGAGATTTAAACTAAAGGCTCAGTGCATTAAAATTTTTATTTTTCTTGCTGCAGATACCGCTTTAAAGCACCACCTCCCTAACAAATGCCTCAAATAACACAAAAGTAGTGCAAGTCTAAAACAGTATTTTGAATGAAAATGTTGAAAGTGGGTGTTTAAAGAACTATAGGCTACTGAAAAAAGCTAAGTTTCATTGAATTGTTCATTTTAAATTCAAAAAGTTACTATTTTTTTTAACTGATTTGCATTCTTGCAGAATATTTTTTAAACAAAAATTTGTAAATAACTTTCTTGTTTTTGACGATCTAATATTTATTTGCTCGCTTAGTTTTTTAACTAAAAGTTTAGCATTTGCTTTAAATGTATTTTGATTTTTTAATTGATTTATATTAAACAAACAACTTCCCTTTTTGTAGCATTCAAGAGTTTTTTTTTTGTCTTAATTTTATTTAAATTTCGAAAAATGTTCAGATATCGCAAAATTTGTGCTAGAGACGTGCCAGGTAAAGGTTTAATCGAAGTTCGGAATACATGGCCTAACAGCTAGTATGCTGATCTGAGATTTGTAAAAAACAACATGGTTCTAGTGCGGCCTATTTTGGGATTCTGGCAATCTCCGTAACTTAAATAAGATTAAAACAATCGTTTCGAGAAAAATCTAAAACAAAAAAATTATAAAAATAAGACTGGTGCTTGTTAAGGATATCTTTATTTTTATGAAAAATTATTTTCAACTTTAAAATTTCTTAGTAAGGAAAAAAAATTCCATTTTTTTTATCGGTCATTTTCAGTAGACCCCTATTTTTTATAATTTTTTGCTAAGAAGAAAAATCTTTAGTTTAAATGTATTGTTATCCAATAGAGATACGAGACATCTCAAAATTAGCATTAGAGACGTGCCAGGTAAAGGTTTAATTGGAGTTTGGGATACATGGCCTAACAGCTAGTACTCTGATCTTTGATTTGTAAAAAACAACATGGTTCTAATGCTGTTGGTTTTGGGATTCTTGTTATCTCCATACCTTATTGAGCATTTAGATAATAGTTACAAGAAAAGTTCTAGAAATTTATACTAAATTAAATTTTTTTAAAAATATATTAAAACTCTTATTCTTATATTTTTCTCCTTAAGATTTTTATTTCTAAAACGAACAATCATTTCTCAATTTGAGATTTAAACTAAAGGCTCAGTGCATTAAAATTTTTATTTTTCTTGCTGCAGTTACCGCTTTAAAGCACCACCTCCCTAACGAATGCCTCAAATAACACAAAAGTAGTGCAAGTCTAAAATAGTATTTTGAATGAAAATGTTGAAAGTGGGTGTTTAAAGAACTATAGGCTACTGAAAAAAGCTAAATTTCATTGAATTCTTCATTTTAAATTCAAAAAGTTATTATTTTTTTTAACTGATTTGCATTCTTGCAGAATATTTTTTAAACAAAAATTTGTAAATAACTTTCTTGTTTTTGACGATCTAATATTTATTTGCTCGCTTAGTTTTTTAACTAAAAGTTTAGCATTTGCTTTAAATGTATTTTGATTTTTTAATTGATTTATATTAAACAAACAACTTCCCTTTTTGTAGCATTCAAGAGTTTTTTTTTGTCTTAATTTTATTTAAATTTCGAAAAATGTTCAGATATCGCAAAATTTGTGCTAGAGACGTGCCAGGTAAAGGTTTAATCGAAGTTCGGAATACATGGCCTAACAGCTAGTATGCTGATCTGAGATTTGTAAAAAACAACATGGTTCTAGTGCGGCCTATTTTGGGATTCTGGCAATGTCCGTAACTTAAATAAGATTAAAACAATCGTTTCGAGAAAAATCTAAAACAAAAAAAATTATAAAAATAAGACTGGTTCTTGTTAAGGATATCTTTATTTATATGAAAAATTATTTTCAACCTTAAATTTTCTTAGTAAGGAAAAAAAATTCCATTTTTTTTATCGGTCATTTTCAGTAGACCCCTATTTTTTATTATTTTTTGCTAAGAAGAAAAATCTTTAGTTTAAATGTATTGTTATCCAATAGAGATACGAGACATCGCAAAATTATCATTAGAGACGTGCCAGGTAAAGGTTTAATTGGAGTTTGGGATACATGGCCTAACAGCTAGTACTCTGATCTTTGATTTGTAAAAAACAACATGGTTCTAATGCTGTTGGTTTTGGGATTCTTGTTATCTCCATACCTTATTGAACATTTAGATAATAGTTACAAGAAAAGTTTTAGAAATTTATACTAAATTAAATTTTTTAAAAATATATTAAAACTCTTATTCTTATATTTTTCTCCTTAAGATTTTTATTTAAAAAACGAACAATCATTTCTCAATTTGTAGATTTAAATTAAAGGCTCAGTACATTAAAAAATGTTTTTTCTTGCTGCAGTTACCGCTTTAAAGCACCACCTCCCTAACGAATGCCTGAAATAACTCAAAAGTAGTGCAAGTCTAAAATAGTATTTTGAATGAAAATGTTGAAAGTGGGTGTTTAAAGAACTATAGGCTACTGAAAAAAGCTAAGTTTCATTGAATTCTTCATTTTAAATTCAAAAAGGTATTATTTTTTTTTAACTGATTTGCATTCTTGCAGAATATTTTTTAAACAAAAATTTGTAAATAACTTTCTTGTTTTTGACGATCTAATATTTATTTGCGCGCTTAGTTTTTTAACTAAAAGTTTAGCATTTGCTTTAAATGTAATTTCATTTTTTAATTGATTTATATTAAACAAACAACTTCCCTTTTTGTAGCATTCAAGAGTTTTCTTTTGTCTTAATTTTATTTAAATTTCGAAGAATGTTCAGATATCGCAAAATTTGTGCTAGAGACGTGCCAGGTAAAGGTTTAATCGAAGTTTGGAATACATGGCCTAACAGCTAGTATGCTGATCTGAGATTTGTAAAAAACAACATGATTCTAGTGCGGCCTATTTTGGGATTCTGGCAATCTCCGTAACTTAAATAAGATTAAAACAATCGTTTCGAGAAAAATCTAAAACAAAAAAATTATAAAAATAAGACTGGTGCTTGTTAAGGATATCTTTATTTGTATGAAAAATTATTTTCAACTTTAAATTTTCTTAGTAAGGAAAAAAAATTCCATTTTTTTTATCGGTCATTTTCAGTAGACCCCTATTTTTTATTATTTTTTGCTAAGAAGAAAAATCTTTAGTTTAAATGTATTGTTATCCAATAGAGATACGAGACATCGCAAAATTAGCATTAGAGACGTGCCAGGTAAAGGTTTAATTGGAGTTTGGGATACATGGCCTAACAGCTAGTACTCTGATCTTTGATTTGTAAAAAACAACATGGTTCTAATGCTGTTGGTTTTGGGATTCTTGTTATCTCCATACCTTATTGAACCTTTAGATAATAGTTACAAGAAAAGTTTTAGAAATTTATACTAAATTAAATTTTTTAAAAATATATTAAAACTCTTATTCTTATATTTTTCTCCTTAAGATTTTTATTTCAAAAACGAACAATCGTTTCTCAATTTGTAGATTTAAATTAAAGGCTCAGTACATTAAAAAATGTTTTTTCTTGCTGCAGTTACCGCTTTAAAGCACCACCTCCCTAACGAATGCCTGAAATAACTCAAAAGTAGTGCAAGTCTAAAATAGTATTTTGAATGAAAATGTTGAAAGTGGGTGTTTAAAGAACTATAGGCTACTGAAAAAAGCTAAGTTTCATTGAATTCTTCATATTAAATTCAAAAAGTTATTATTTTTTTAACTGATTTGCATTCTCGCAGAATATTTTTAAAGCAATAATTTGTAAATAACTATCTTGTTTTTGACGTTCTAATATTTATTTGCTCGCTTAGTTTTTTCACTAAAAGTTTAGCATTTGCTTTAAATGTAATTTTATTTTTTAATTGATTTATATTAAACAAACAACTTCCCTTTTTGTAGCATTCAAGAGTTTTTTTTTGTCTTAATTTTATTTAAATTTCGAAGAATGTTCAGATATCGCAAAATTTGTGCTAGAGACGTGCCAGGTAAAGGTTTAATCGAAGTTCGGAATACATGGCCTAACAGCTAGTATGCTGATCTGAGATTTGTAACAAACAACATGGTTCTAGTGCGGCCTATTTTGGGATTCTGGCAATCTCCGTAACTTAAATAAGATTAAAACAATCGTTTCGAGAAAAATCTAAAACAGAAAAATTATAAAAATAAGACTGGTGCTTGTTAAGGATATCTTTATTTTTATGAAGAATTATTTTCAACTTTAAAATTTCTTAGTAAGGAAAAAAAATTCCATTTTTTTTATCGGTCATTTTCAGTAGACCCCTATTTTTTATAATTTTTTGCTAAGAAGAAAAATCTTTAGTTTAAATGTATTGTTATCCAATAGAGATACGAGACATCTCAAAATTAGCATTAGAGACGTGCCAGGTAAAGGTTTAATTGGAGTTTGGGATACATGGCCTAACAGCTAGTACTCTGATCTTTGATTTGTAAAAAACAATATGGTTCTAATGCTGTTGGTTTTGGGATTCTTGTTATCTCCATACCTTATTGAACATTTAGATAATAGTTACAAGAAAAGTTTTAGAAATTTATACTAAATTAAATTTTTTAAAAATATATTAAAACTCTTATTCTTATATTTTTCTCCTTAAGATTTTTATTTAAAAAACGAACAATCATTTCTCAATTTGTAGATTTAAATTAAAGGCTCAGTACATTAAAAAATGTTTTTTCTTGCTGCAGTTACCGCTTTAAAGCACCACCTCCCTAACGAATGCCTGAAATAACTCAAAAGTAGTGCAAGTCTAAAATAGTATTTTGAATGAAAATGTTGAAAGTGGGTGTTTAAAGAACTATAGGCTACTGAAAAAAGCTAAGTTTCATTGAATTCTTCATTTTAAATTCAAAAAGTTATTATTTTTTTTAACTGATTTGCATTCTTGCAGAATATTTTTTAAACAAAAATTTGTAAATAACTTTCTTGTTTTTGACGATCTAATATTTATTTGCGCGCTTAGTTTTTTAACTAAAAGTTTAGCATTTGCTTTAAATGTAATTTCATTTTTTAATTGATTTATATTAAACAAACAACTTCCCTTTTTGTAGCATTCAAGAGTTTTCTTTTGTCTTAATTTTATTTAAATTTCGAAGAATGTTCAGATATCGCAAAATTTGTGCTAGAGACGTGCCAGGTAAAGGTTTAATCGAAGTTTGGAATACATGGCCTAACAGCTAGTATGCTGATCTGAGATTTGTAAAAAACAACATGATTCTAGTGCGGCCTATTTTGGGATTCTGGCAATCTCCGTAACTTAAATAAGATTAAAACAATCGTTTCGAGAAAAATCTAAAACAAAAAAATTATAAAAATAAGACTGGTGCTTGTTAAGGATATCTTTATTTGTATGAAAAATTATTTTCAACTTTAAATTTTCTTAGTAAGGAAAAAAAATTCCATTTTTTTTATCGGTCATTTTCAGTAGACCCCTATTTTTTATTATTTTTTGCTAAGAAGAAAAATCTTTAGTTTAAATGTATTGTTATCCAATAGAGATACGAGACATCGCAAAATTAGCATTAGAGACGTGCCAGGTAAAGGTTTAATTGGAGTTTGGGATACATGGCCTAACAGCTAGTACTCTGATCTTTGATTTGTAAAAAACAACATGGTTCTAATGCTGTTGGTTTTGGGATTCTTGTTATCTCCATACCTTATTGAACCTTTAGATAATAGTTACAAGAAAAGTTTTAGAAATTTATACTAAATTAAATTTTTTAAAAATATATTAAAACTCTTATTCTTATATTTTTCTCCTTAAGATTTTTATTTAAAAAACGAACAATCATTTCTCAATTTGTAGATTTAAATTAAAGGCTCAGTACATTAAAAAATGTTTTTTCTTGCTGCAGTTACCGCTTTAAAGCACCACCTCCCTAACGAATGCCTGAAATAACTCAAAAGTAGTGCAAGTCTAAAATAGTATTTTGAATGAAAATGTTGAAAGTGGGTGTTTAAAGAACTATAGGCTACTGAAAAAAGCTAAGTTTCATTGAATTCTTCATTTTAAATTCAAAAAGTTATTATTTTTTTTAACTGATTTGCATTCTTGCAGAATATTTTTTAAACAAAAATTTGTAAATAACTTTCTTGTTTTTGACGATCTAATATTTATTTGCGCGCTTAGTTTTTTAACTAAAAGTTTAGCATTTGCTTTAAATGTAATTTCATTTTTTAATTGATTTATATTAAACAAACAACTTCCCTTTTTGTAGCATTCAAGAGTTTTCTTTTGTCTTAATTTTATTTAAATTTCGAAGAATGTTCAGATATCGCAAAATTTGTGCTAGAGACGTGCCAGGTAAAGGTTTAATCGAAGTTTGGAATACATGGCCTAACAGCTAGTATGCTGATCTGAGATTTGTAAAAAACAACATGATTCTAGTGCGGCCTATTTTGGGATTCTGGCAATCTCCGTAACTTAAATAAGATTAAAACAATCGTTTTGAGAAAAATCTAAAACAAAAAAATTATAAAAATAAGACTGGTGCTTGTTAAGGATATCTTTATTTGTATGAAAAATTATTTTCAACTTTAAATTTTCTTAGTAAGGAAAAAAAATTCCATTTTTTTTATCGGTCATTTTCAGTAGACCCCTATTTTTTATTATTTTTTGCTAAGAAGAAAAATCTTTAGTTTAAATGTATTGTTATCCAATAGAGATACGAGACATCGCAAAATTAGCATTAGAGACGTGCCAGGTAAAGGTTTAATTGGAGTTTGGGATACATGGCCTAACAGCTAGTACTCTGATCTTTGATTTGTAAAAAACAACATGGTTCTAATGCTGTTGGTTTTGGGATTCTTGTTATCTCCATACCTTATTGAACCTTTAGATAATAGTTAGAAGAAAAGTTTTAGAAATTTATACTAAATTAAATTTTTTAAAAATATATTAAAACTCTTATTCTTATATTTTTCTCCTTAAGATTTTTATTTCAAAAACGAACAATCATTTCTCAATTTGAGATTTAAGCTAAAGGCTCAGTACATTAAAATTTTTATTTTTCTTGCTGCAGTTACCGCTTTAAAGCACCACCTCCCTAACGAATGCCTCAAATAACACAAAAGTAGTGCAAGTCTAAAATAGTATTTTGAATGAAAATGTTGAAAGTGGGTGTTTAAAGAACTATAGGCTACTGAAAAAAGCTAAGTTTCATTGAATTCTTCATATTAAATTCAAAAAGTTATTATTTTTTTAACTGATTTGCATTCTCGCAGAATATTTTTAAAGCAAAAATTTGTAAATAACTATCTTGTTTTTGACGTTCTAATATTTATTTGCTCGCTTAGTTTTTTCACTAAAAGTTTAGCATTTGCTTTAAATGTAATTTTATTTTTTAATTGATTTATATTAAACAAACAACTTCCCTTTTTGTAGCATTCAAGAGTTTTTTTTTGTCTTAATTTTATTTAAATTTCGAAGAATGTTCAGATATCGCAAAATTTGTGCTAGAGACGTGCCAGGTAAAGGTTTAATCGAAGTTCGGAATACATGGCCTAACAGCTAGTATGCTGATCTGAGATTTGTAAAAAACAACATGGTTCTAGTGCGGCCTATTTTGGGATTCTGGCAATCTCCGTAACTTAAATAAGATTAAAACAATCGTTTCGAGAAAAATCTAAAACAGAAAAATTATAAAAATAAGACTGGTGCTTGTTAAGGATATCTTTATTTTTATGAAGAATTATTTTCAACTTTAAAATTTCTTAGTAAGGAAAAAAAATTCCATTTTTCTTATCGGTCATTTTCAGTAGACCCCTATTTTTTATAATTTTTTGCTAAGAAGAAAAATCTTTAGTTTAAATGTATTGTTATCCAATAGAGATACGAGACATCTCAAAATTAGCATTAGAGACGTGCCAGGTAAAGGTTTAATTGGAGTTTGGGATACATGGCCTAACAGCTAGTACTCTGATCTTTGATTTGTAAAAAACAACATGGTTCTAATGCTGTTGGTTTTGGGATTCTTGTTATCTCCATACCTTATTGAACATTTAGATAATAGTTACAAGAAAAGTTTTAGAAATTTATACTAAATTAAATTTTTTTAAAAATATATTAAAACTCTTATTCTTATATTTTTCTCCTTAAGATTTTTATTTCAAAAACGAGCAATCATTTCTCAATTTGTAGATTTAAATTAAAGGCTCAGTACATTAAAAAATGTTTTTTCTTGCTGCAGTTACCGCTTCAAAGCACCACCTCCCTAACAAATGCCTGAAATAACTCAAAAGTAGTGCAAGTCTAAAATAGTATTTTGAATGAAAATGTTGAAAGTGGGTGTTTAAAGAACTATAGGCTACTGAAAAAAGCTAAGTTTCATTGAATTCTTCATATTAAATTCAAAAAGTTATTATTTTTTTAACTGATTTGCATTCTGGCAGAATATTTTTAAAGCAAAAATTTGTAAATAACTATCTTGTTTTTGACGTTCTAATATTTATTTGCTCGCTTAGTTTTTTCACTAAAAGTTTAGCATTTGCTTTAAATGTAATTTTATTTTTTAATTGATTTATATTAAACAAACAACTTCCCTTTTTGTAGCATTCAAGAGTTTTTTTTTGTCCTAATTTTATTTAAATTTCGAAGAATGTTCAGATATCGCAAAATTTGTGCTAGAGACGTGCCAGGTAAAGGTTTAATCGAAGTTCGGAATACATGGCCTAACAGCTAGTATGCTGATCTGAGATTTGTAAAAAACAACATGGTTCTAGTGCGGCCTATTTTGGGATTCTGGCAATCTCCGTAACTTAAAAAAGATTAAACAATCGTTTCGAGAAAAATCTAAAACAAAAAAATTATAAAAATAAGACTGGTGCTTGTTAAGGATATCTTTATTTTTATGAAAAATTTTTTTCAACTTTAAAATTTCTTAGTAAGGAAAAAAAATTCCATTTTTTTTATCGGTCATTTTCAGTAGACCCCTATTTTTTATAATTTTTTGCTAAGAAGAAAAATCTTCAGTTTAAATGTATTGTTATCCAATAGAGATACGAGACATCTCAAAATTAGCATTAGAGACGTGCCAGGTAAAGGTTTAATTGGAGTTTGGGATACATGGCCTAACAGCTAGTACTCTGATCTTTGATTTGTAAAAAACAACATGGTTCTAATGCTGTTGGTTTTGGGATTCTTGTTATCTCCATACCTTATTGAACATTTAGATAATAGTTACAAGAAAAGTTTTAGAAATTTATACTAAATTAAATTTTTTAAAAATATATTAAAACTCTTATTCTTATATTTTTCTCCTTAAGATTTTTATTTAAAAAACGAACAATCATTTCTCAATTTGTAGATTTAAATTAAAGGCTCAGTACATTAAAAAAATTTTTTTCTTGCAGCAGTTACCGCTTTAAAGCACCACCTCCCTAACGAATGCCTGAAATAACTCAAAAGTAGTGCAAGTCTAAAATAGTATTTTGAATGAAAATGTTGAAAGTGGGTGTTTAAAGAACTATAGGCTACTGAAAAAAGCTAAGTTTCATTGAATTCTTCATTTTAAATTCAAAAAGGTATTATTTTTTTTAACTGATTTGCATTCTTGCAGAATATTTTTTAAACAAAAATTTGTAAATAACTTTCTTGTTTTTGACGATCTAATATTTATTTGCGCGCTTAGTTTTTTAACTAAAAGTTTAGCATTTGCTTTAAATGTAATTTCATTTTTTAATTGATTTATATTAAACAAACAACTTCCCTTTTTGTAGCATTCAAGAGTTTTCTTTTGTCTTAATTTTATTTAAATTTCGAAGAATGTTCAGATATCGCAAAATTTGTGCTAGAGACGTGCCAGGTAAAGGTTTAATCGAAGTTTGGAATACATGGCCTAACAGCTAGTATGCTGATCTGAGATTTGTAAAAAACAACATGATTCTAGTGCGGCCTATTTTGGGATTCTGGCAATCTCCGTAACTTAAATAAGATTAAAACAATCGTTTCGAGAAAAATCTAAAACAAAAAAATTATAAAAATAAGACTGGTGCTTGTTAAGGATATCTTTATTTGTATGAAAAATTATTTTCAACTTTAAATTTTCTTAGTAAGGAAAAAAAATTCCATGTTTTTTATCGGTCATTTTCAGTAGACCCCTATTTTTTATTATTTTTTGCTAAGAAGAAAAATCTTTAGTTTAAATGTATTGTTATCCAATAGAGATACGAGACATCGCAAAATTAGCATTAGAGACGTGCCAGGTAAAGGTTTAATTGGAGTTTGGGATACATGGCCTAACAGCTAGTACTCTGATCTTTGATTTGTAAAAAACAACATGGTTCTAATGCTGTTGGTTTTGGGATTCTTGTTATCTCCATACCTTATTGAACATTTAGATAATAGTTACAAGAAAAGTTTTAGAAATTTATACTAAATTAAATTTTTTAAAAATATATTAAAACTCTTATTCTTATATTTTTCTCCTTGAGATTTTTATTTAAAAAACGAACAATCATTTCTCAATTTGTAGATTTAAATTAAAGGCTCAGTACATTAAAAAAATTTTTTTCTTGCAGCAGTTACCGCTTTAAAGCACCACCTCCCTAACGAATGCCTGAAATAACTCAAAAGTAGTGCAAGTCTAAAATAGTATTTTGAATGAAAATGTTGAAAGTGGGTGTTTAAAGAACTATAGGCTTCTGAAAAAAGCTAAGTTTCATTGAATTCTTCATTTTAAATTCAAAAAGGTATTATTTTTTTTAACTGATTTGCATTCTTGCAGAATATTTTTTAAACAAAAATTTGTAAATAACTTTCTTGTTTTTGACGATCTAATATTTATTTGCGCGCTTAGTTTTTTAACTAAAAGTTTAGCATTTGCTTTAAATGTAATTTCATTTTTTAATTGATTTATATTAAACAAACAACTTCCCTTTTTGTAGCATTCAAGAGTTTTCTTTTGTCTTAATTTTATTTAAATTTCGAAGAATGTTCAGATATCGCAAAATTTGTGCTAGAGACGTGCCAGGTAAAGGTTTAATCGAAGTTTGGAATACATGGCCTAACAGCTAGTATGCTGATCTGAGATTTGTAAAAAACAACATGATTCTAGTGCGGCCTATTTTGGGATTCTGGCAATCTCCGTAACTTAAATAAGATTAAAACAATCGTTTCGAGAAAAATCTAAAACAAAAAAATTATAAAAATAAGACTGGTGCTTGTTAAGGATATCTTTATTTGTATGAAAAATTATTTTCAACTTTAAATTTTCTTAGTAAGGAAAAAAAATTCCATTTTTTTTATCGGTCATTTTCAGTAGACCCCTATTTTTTATTATTTTTTGCTAAGAAGAAAAATCTTTAGTTTAAATGTATTGTTATCCAATAGAGATACGAGACATCGCAAAATTAGCATTACAGACGTGCCAGGTAAAGGTTTAATTGGAGTTTGGGATACATGGCCTAACAGCTAGTACTCTGATCTTTGATTTGTAAAAAACAACATGGTTCTAATGCTGTTGGTTTTGGGATGCTTGTTATCTCCATACCTTATTGAACCTTTAGATAATAGTTACAAGAAAAGTTTTAGAAATTTATACTAAATTAAATTTTTTAAAAATATATTAAAACTCTTATTCTTATATTTTTCTCCTTAAGATTTTTATTTCAAAAACGAACAATCGTTTCTCAATTTGTAGATTTAAATTAAAGGCTCAGTACATTAAAAAATGTTTTTTCTTGCTGCAGTTACCGCTTTAAAGCACCACCTCCCTAACGAATGCCTGAAATAACTCAAAAGTAGTGCAAGTCTAAAATAGTATTTTGAATGAAAATGTTGAAAGTGGGTGTTTAAAGAACTATAGGCTACTGAAAAAAGCTAAGTTTCATTAAATTCTTCATATTAAATTCAAAAAGTTATTATTTTTTTAACTGATTTGCATTCTCGCAGAATATTTTTAAAGCAAAAATTTGTAAATAACTATCTTGTTTTTGACGTTCTAATATTTATTTGCTCGCTTAGTTTTTTCACTAAAAGTTTAGCATTTGCTTTAAATGTAATTTTATTTTTTAATTGATTTATATTAAACAAACAACTTCCCTTTTTGTAGCATTCAAGAGTTTTTTTTGTCTTAATTTTATTTAAATTTCGAAGAATGTTCAGATATCGCAAAATTTGTGCTAGAGACGTGCCAGGTAAAGGTTTAATCGAAGTTTGGAATACATGGCCTAACAGCTAGTATGCTGATCTGAGATTTGTAAAAAACAACATGATTCTAGTGCGGCCTATTTTGGGATTCTGGCAATCTCCGTAACTTAAATAAGATTAAAACAATCGTTTCGAGAAAAATCTAAAACAAAAAAATTATAAAAATAAGACTGGTGCTTGTTAAGGATATCTTTATTTGTATGAAAAATTATTTTCAACTTTAAATTTTCTTAGTAAGGAAAAAAAATTCCATTTTTTTTATCGGTCATTTTCAGTAGACCCCTATTTTTTATTATTTTTTGCTAAGAAGAAAAATCTTTAGTTTAAATGTATTGTTATCCAATAGAGATACGAGACATCGCAAAATTAGCATTAGAGACGTGCCAGGTAAAGGTTTAATTGGAGTTTGGGATACATGGCCTAACAGCTAGTACTCTGATCTTTGATTTGTAAAAAACAACATGGTTCTAATGCTGTTGGTTTTGGGATTCTTGTTATCTCCATACCTTATTGAACCTTTAGATAATAGTTACAAGAAAAGTTTTAGAAATTTATACTAAATTAAATTTTTTAAAAATATATTAAAACTCTTATTCTTATATTTTTCTCCTTAAGATTTTTATTTAAAAAACGAACAATCATTTCTCAATTTGTAGATTTAAATTAAAGGCTCAGTACATTAAAAAATGTTTTTTCTTGCTGCAGTTACCGCTTTAAAGCACCACCTCCCTAACGAATGCCTGAAATAACTCAAAAGTAGTGCAAGTCTAAAATAGTATTTTGAATGAAAATGTTGAAAGTGGGTGTTTAAAGAACTATAGGCTACTGAAAAAAGCTAAGTTTCATTGAATTCTTCATTTTAAATTCAAAAAGTTATTATTTTTTTTAACTGATTTGCATTCTTGCAGAATATTTTTTAAACAAAAATTTGTAAATAACTTTCTTGTTTTTGACGATCTAATATTTATTTGCGCGCTTAGTTTTTTAACTAAAAGTTTAGCATTTGCTTTAAATGTAATTTCATTTTTTAATTGATTTATATTAAACAAACAACTTCCCTTTTTGTAGCATTCAAGAGTTTTCTTTTGTCTTAATTTTATTTAAATTTCGAAGAATGTTCAGATATCGCAAAATTTGTGCTAGAGACGTGCCAGGTAAAGGTTTAATCGAAGTTTGGAATACATGGCCTAACAGCTAGTATGCTGATCTGAGATTTGTAAAAAACAACATGATTCTAGTGCGGCCTATTTTGGGATTCTGGCAATCTCCGTAACTTAAATAAGATTAAAACAATCGTTTTGAGAAAAATCTAAAACAAAAAAATTATAAAAATAAGACTGGTGCTTGTTAAGGATATCTTTATTTGTATGAAAAATTATTTTCAACTTTAAATTTTCTTAGTAAGGAAAAAAAATTCCATTTTTTTTATCGGTCATTTTCAGTAGACCCCTATTTTTTATTATTTTTTGCTAAGAAGAAAAATCTTTAGTTTAAATGTATTGTTATCCAATAGAGATACGAGACATCGCAAAATTAGCATTAGAGACGTGCCAGGTAAAGGTTTAATTGGAGTTTGGGATACATGGCCTAACAGCTAGTACTCTGATCTTTGATTTGTAAAAAACAACATGGTTCTAATGCTGTTGGTTTTGGGATTCTTGTTATCTCCATACCTTATTGAACCTTTAGATAATAGTTAGAAGAAAAGTTTTAGAAATTTATACTAAATTAAATTTTTTAAAAATATATTAAAACTCTTATTCTTATATTTTTCTCCTTAAGATTTTTATTTCAAAAACGAACAATCATTTCTCAATTTGAGATTTAAGCTAAAGGCTCAGTACATTAAAATTTTTATTTTTCTTGCTGCAGTTACCGCTTTAAAGCACCACCTCCCTAACGAATGCCTCAAATAACACAAAAGTAGTGCAAGTCTAAAATAGTATTTTGAATGAAAATGTTGAAAGTGGGTGTTTAAAGAACTATAGGCTACTGAAAAAAGCTAAGTTTCATTGAATTCTTCATATTAAATTCAAAAAGTTATTATTTTTTTAACTGATTTGCATTCTCGCAGAATATTTTTAAAGCAAAAATTTGTAAATAACTATCTTGTTTTTGACGTTCTAATATTTATTTGCTCGCTTAGTTTTTTCACTAAAAGTTTAGCATTTGCTTTAAATGTAATTTTATTTTTTAATTGATTTATATTAAACAAACAACTTCCCTTTTTGTAGCATTCAAGAGTTTTTTTTTGTCTTAATTTTATTTAAATTTCGAAGAATGTTCAGATATCGCAAAATTTGTGCTAGAGACGTGCCAGGTAAAGGTTTAATCGAAGTTCGGAATACATGGCCTAACAGCTAGTATGCTGATCTGAGATTTGTAAAAAACAACATGGTTCTAGTGCGGCCTATTTTGGGATTCTGGCAATCTCCGTAACTTAAATAAGATTAAAACAATCGTTTCGAGAAAAATCTAAAACAGAAAAATTATAAAAATAAGACTGGTGCTTGTTAAGGATATCTTTATTTTTATGAAGAATTATTTTCAACTTTAAAATTTCTTAGTAAGGAAAAAAAATTCCATTTTTCTTATCGGTCATTTTCAGTAGACCCCTATTTTTTATAATTTTTTGCTAAGAAGAAAAATCTTTAGTTTAAATGTATTGTTATCCAATAGAGATACGAGACATCTCAAAATTAGCATTAGAGACGTGCCAGGTAAAGGTTTAATTGGAGTTTGGGATACATGGCCTAACAGCTAGTACTCTGATCTTTGATTTGTAAAAAACAACATGGTTCTAATGCTGTTGGTTTTGGGATTCTTGTTATCTCCATACCTTATTGAACATTTAGATAATAGTTACAAGAAAAGTTTTAGAAATTTATACTAAATTAAATTTTTTTAAAAATATATTAAAACTCTTATTCTTATATTTTTCTCCTTAAGATTTTTATTTCAAAAACGAGCAATCATTTCTCAATTTGTAGATTTAAATTAAAGGCTCAGTACATTAAAAAATGTTTTTTCTTGCTGCAGTTACCGCTTCAAAGCACCACCTCCCTAACAAATGCCTGAAATAACTCAAAAGTAGTGCAAGTCTAAAATAGTATTTTGAATGAAAATGTTGAAAGTGGGTGTTTAAAGAACTATAGGCTACTGAAAAAAGCTAAGTTTCATTGAATTCTTCATATTAAATTCAAAAAGTTATTATTTTTTTAACTGATTTGCATTCTGGCAGAATATTTTTAAAGCAAAAATTTGTAAATAACTATCTTGTTTTTGACGTTCTAATATTTATTTGCTCGCTTAGTTTTTTCACTAAAAGTTTAGCATTTGCTTTAAATGTAATTTTATTTTTTAATTGATTTATATTAAACAAACAACTTCCCTTTTTGTAGCATTCAAGAGTTTTTTTTTGTCCTAATTTTATTTAAATTTCGAAGAATGTTCAGATATCGCAAAATTTGTGCTAGAGACGTGCCAGGTAAAGGTTTAATCGAAGTTCGGAATACATGGCCTAACAGCTAGTATGCTGATCTGAGATTTGTAAAAAACAACATGGTTCTAGTGCGGCCTATTTTGGGATTCTGGCAATCTCCGTAACTTAAAAAAGATTAAACAATCGTTTCGAGAAAAATCTAAAACAAAAAAATTATAAAAATAAGACTGGTGCTTGTTAAGGATATCTTTATTTTTATGAAAAATTTTTTTCAACTTTAAAATTTCTTAGTAAGGAAAAAAAATTCCATTTTTTTTATCGGTCATTTTCAGTAGACCCCTATTTTTTATAATTTTTTGCTAAGAAGAAAAATCTTCAGTTTAAATGTATTGTTATCCAATAGAGATACGAGACATCTCAAAATTAGCATTAGAGACGTGCCAGGTAAAGGTTTAATTGGAGTTTGGGATACATGGCCTAACAGCTAGTACTCTGATCTTTGATTTGTAAAAAACAACATGGTTCTAATGCTGTTGGTTTTGGGATTCTTGTTATCTCCATACCTTATTGAACATTTAGATAATAGTTACAAGAAAAGTTTTAGAAATTTATACTAAATTAAATTTTTTAAAAATATATTAAAACTCTTATTCTTATATTTTTCTCCTTAAGATTTTTATTTAAAAAACGAACAATCATTTCTCAATTTGTAGATTTAAATTAAAGGCTCAGTACATTAAAAAAATTTTTTTCTTGCAGCAGTTACCGCTTTAAAGCACCACCTCCCTAACGAATGCCTGAAATAACTCAAAAGTAGTGCAAGTCTAAAATAGTATTTTGAATGAAAATGTTGAAAGTGGGTGTTTAAAGAACTATAGGCTACTGAAAAAAGCTAAGTTTCATTGAATTCTTCATTTTAAATTCAAAAAGGTATTATTTTTTTTAACTGATTTGCATTCTTGCAGAATATTTTTTAAACAAAAATTTGTAAATAACTTTCTTGTTTTTGACGATCTAATATTTATTTGCGCGCTTAGTTTTTTAACTAAAAGTTTAGCATTTGCTTTAAATGTAATTTCATTTTTTAATTGATTTATATTAAACAAACAACTTCCCTTTTTGTAGCATTCAAGAGTTTTCTTTTGTCTTAATTTTATTTAAATTTCGAAGAATGTTCAGATATCGCAAAATTTGTGCTAGAGACGTGCCAGGTAAAGGTTTAATCGAAGTTTGGAATACATGGCCTAACAGCTAGTATGCTGATCTGAGATTTGTAAAAAACAACATGATTCTAGTGCGGCCTATTTTGGGATTCTGGCAATCTCCGTAACTTAAATAAGATTAAAACAATCGTTTCGAGAAAAATCTAAAACAAAAAAATTATAAAAATAAGACTGGTGCTTGTTAAGGATATCTTTATTTGTATGAAAAATTATTTTCAACTTTAAATTTTCTTAGTAAGGAAAAAAAATTCCATGTTTTTTATCGGTCATTTTCAGTAGACCCCTATTTTTTATTATTTTTTGCTAAGAAGAAAAATCTTTAGTTTAAATGTATTGTTATCCAATAGAGATACGAGACATCGCAAAATTAGCATTAGAGACGTGCCAGGTAAAGGTTTAATTGGAGTTTGGGATACATGGCCTAACAGCTAGTACTCTGATCTTTGATTTGTAAAAAACAACATGGTTCTAATGCTGTTGGTTTTGGGATTCTTGTTATCTCCATACCTTATTGAACATTTAGATAATAGTTACAAGAAAAGTTTTAGAAATTTATACTAAATTAAATTTTTTAAAAATATATTAAAACTCTTATTCTTATATTTTTCTCCTTGAGATTTTTATTTAAAAAACGAACAATCATTTCTCAATTTGTAGATTTAAATTAAAGGCTCAGTACATTAAAAAAATTTTTTTCTTGCAGCAGTTACCGCTTTAAAGCACCACCTCCCTAACGAATGCCTGAAATAACTCAAAAGTAGTGCAAGTCTAAAATAGTATTTTGAATGAAAATGTTGAAAGTGGGTGTTTAAAGAACTATAGGCTTCTGAAAAAAGCTAAGTTTCATTGAATTCTTCATTTTAAATTCAAAAAGGTATTATTTTTTTTAACTGATTTGCATTCTTGCAGAATATTTTTTAAACAAAAATTTGTAAATAACTTTCTTGTTTTTGACGATCTAATATTTATTTGCGCGCTTAGTTTTTTAACTAAAAGTTTAGCATTTGCTTTAAATGTAATTTCATTTTTTAATTGATTTATATTAAACAAACAACTTCCCTTTTTGTAGCATTCAAGAGTTTTCTTTTGTCTTAATTTTATTTAAATTTCGAAGAATGTTCAGATATCGCAAAATTTGTGCTAGAGACGTGCCAGGTAAAGGTTTAATCGAAGTTTGGAATACATGGCCTAACAGCTAGTATGCTGATCTGAGATTTGTAAAAAACAACATGATTCTAGTGCGGCCTATTTTGGGATTCTGGCAATCTCCGTAACTTAAATAAGATTAAAACAATCGTTTCGAGAAAAATCTAAAACAAAAAAATTATAAAAATAAGACTGGTGCTTGTTAAGGATATCTTTATTTGTATGAAAAATTATTTTCAACTTTAAATTTTCTTAGTAAGGAAAAAAAATTCCATTTTTTTTATCGGTCATTTTCAGTAGACCCCTATTTTTTATTATTTTTTGCTAAGAAGAAAAATCTTTAGTTTAAATGTATTGTTATCCAATAGAGATACGAGACATCGCAAAATTAGCATTACAGACGTGCCAGGTAAAGGTTTAATTGGAGTTTGGGATACATGGCCTAACAGCTAGTACTCTGATCTTTGATTTGTAAAAAACAACATGGTTCTAATGCTGTTGGTTTTGGGATGCTTGTTATCTCCATACCTTATTGAACCTTTAGATAATAGTTACAAGAAAAGTTTTAGAAATTTATACTAAATTAAATTTTTTAAAAATATATTAAAACTCTTATTCTTATATTTTTCTCCTTAAGATTTTTATTTCAAAAACGAACAATCGTTTCTCAATTTGTAGATTTAAATTAAAGGCTCAGTACATTAAAAAATGTTTTTTCTTGCTGCAGTTACCGCTTTAAAGCACCACCTCCCTAACGAATGCCTGAAATAACTCAAAAGTAGTGCAAGTCTAAAATAGTATTTTGAATGAAAATGTTGAAAGTGGGTGTTTAAAGAACTATAGGCTACTGAAAAAAGCTAAGTTTCATTAAATTCTTCATATTAAATTCAAAAAGTTATTATTTTTTTAACTGATTTGCATTCTCGCAGAATATTTTTAAAGCAAAAATTTGTAAATAACTATCTTGTTTTTGACGTTCTAATATTTATTTGCTCGCTTAGTTTTTTCACTAAAAGTTTAGCATTTGCTTTAAATGTAATTTTATTTTTTAATTGATTTATATTAAACAAACAACTTCCCTTTTTGTAGCATTCAAGAGTTTTTTTTGTCTTAATTTTATTTAAATTTCGAAGAATGTTCAGATATCGCAAAATTTGTGCTAGAGACGTGCCAGGTAAAGGTTTAATCGAAGTTCGGAATACATGGCCTAACAGCTAGTATGCTGATCTGAGATTTGTAAAAAACAACATGGTTCTAGTGCGGCCTATTTTGGGATTCTGGCAATCTCCGTAACTTAAATAAGATTAAAACAATCGTTTCGAGAAAAATCTAAAACAGAAAAATTATAAAAATAAGACAGGTGCTTGTTAAGGATATCTTTATTTTTATGAAGAATTATTTTCAACTTTAAAATTTCTTAGTAAGGAAAAAAAATTCCATTTTTTTTATCGGTCATTTTCAGTAGACCCCTATTTTTTATAATTTTTTGCTAAGAAGAAAAATCTTTAGTTTAAATGTATTGTTATCCAATAGAGATACGAGACATCTCAAAATTAGCATTAGAGACGTGCCAGGTAAAGGTTTAATTGGAGTTTGGGATACATGGCCTAACAGCTAGTACTCTGATCTTTGATTTGTAAAAAACAACATGGTTCTAATGCTGTTGGTTTTGGGATTCTTGTTATCTCCATACCTTATTGAACATTTAGATAATAGTTACAAGAAAAGTTTTAGAAATTTATACTAAATTAAATTTTTTTAAAAATATATTAAAACTCTTATTCTTATATTTTTCTCCTTAAGATTTTTATTTCAAAAACGAACAATCATTTCTCAATTTGAGATTTAAGCTAAAGGCTCAGTACATTAAAATTTTTATTTTTCTTGCTGCAGTTACCGCTTTAAAGCACCACCTCCCTAACGAATGCCTCAAATAACACAAAAGTAGTGCAAGTCTAAAATAGTATTTTGAATGAAAATGTTGAAAGTGGGTGTTTAAAGAACTATAGGCTACTGAAAAAAGCTAAGTTTCATTGAATTCTTCATATTAAATTCAAAAAGTTATTATTTTTTTAACTGATTTGCATTCTCGCAGAATATTTTTAAAGCAAAAATTTGTAAATAACTATCTTGTTTTTGACGTTCTAATATTTATTTGCTCGCTTAGTTTTTTCACTAAAAGTTTAGCATTTGCTTTAAATGTAATTTTATTTTTTAATTGATTTATATTAAACAAACAACTTCCCTTTTTGTAGCATTCAAGAGTTTTTTTTTGTCTTAATTTTATTTAAATTTCGAAGAATGTTCAGATATCGCAAAATTTGTGCTAGAGACGTGCCAGGTAAAGGTTTAATCGAAGTTCGGAATACATGGCCTAACAGCTAGTATGCTGATCTGAGATTTGTAAAAAACAACATGGTTCTAGTGCGGCCTATTTTGGGATTCTGGCAATCTCCGTAACTTAAATAAGATTAAAACAATCGTTTCGAGAAAAATCTAAAACAAAAAAATTATAAAAATAAGACTGGTGCTTGTTAAGGATATCTTTATTTTTATGAAAAATTATTTTCAACTTTAAAATTTCTTAGTAAGGAAAAAAAATTCCATTTTTTTTATCGGTCATTTTCAGTAGACCCCTACTTTTTATAATTTTTTGCTAAGAAGAAAAATCTTCAGTTTAAATGTATTGTTATCCAATAGAGATACGAGACATCTCAAAATTAGCATTAGAGACGTGCCAGGTAAAGGTTTAATTGGAGTTTGGGATACATGGCCTAACAGCTAGTACTCTGATCTTTGATTTGTAAAAAACAACATGGTTCTAATGCTGTTGGTTTTGGGATTCTTGTTATCTCCATACCTTATTGAACATTTAGATAATAGTTACAAGAAAAGTTTTAGAAATTTATACTAAATTAAATTTTTTTAAAAATATATTAAAACTCTTATTCTTATATTTTTCTCCTTAAGATTTTTATTTCAAAAACGAACAATCATTTCTCAATTTGAGATTTAAGCTAAAGGCTCAGTACATTAAAATCTTTATTTTTCTTGCTGCAGTTACCGCTTTAAAGCACCACCTCCCTAACGAATGCCTGAAATAACTCAAAAGTAGTGCAAGTCTAAAATAGTATTTTGAATGAAAATGTTGAAAGTGGGTGTTTAAAGAACTATAGGCTACTGAAAAAAGCTAAGTTTCATTGAATTCTTCATATTAAATTCAAAAAGTTATTATTTTTTTAACTGATTTGCATTCTCGCAGAATATTTTTAAAGCAAAAATTTGTAAATAACTATCTTGTTTTTGACGTTCTAATATTTATTTGCTCGCTTAGTTTTTTCACTAAAAGTTTAGCATTTGCTTTAAATGTAATTTTATTTTTTAATTGATTTATATTAAACAAACAACTTCCCTTTTTGTAGCATTCAAGAGTTTTCTTTTGTCTTAATTTTATTTAAATTTCGAAGAATGTTCAGATATCGCAAAATTTGTGCTAGAGACGTGCCAGGTAAAGGTTTAATCGAAGTTCGGAATACATGGCCTAACAGCTAGTATGCTGATCTGAGATTTGCAAAAAACAACATGGTTCTAGTGCGGCCTATTTTGGGATTCTGGCAATCTCCGTAACTTAAATAAGATTAAAACAATCGTTTCGAGAAAAATCTAAAACAAAAAAATTATAAAAATAAGACTGGTGCTTGTTAAGGATATCTTTATTTTTATGAAAAATTATTTTCAACTTTAAAACTTCTTAGTAAGGAAAAAAAATTCCATTTTTTTTATCGGTCATTTTCAGTAGACCCCTATTTTTTATAATTTTTTGCTAAGAAGAAAAATCTTCAGTTTAAATGTATTGTTATCCAATAGAGATACGAGACATCTCAAAATTAGCATTAGAGACGTGCCAGGTAAAGGTTTAATTGGAGTTTGGGATACATGGCCTAACAGCTAGTACTCTGATCTTTGATTTGTAAAAAACAACATGGTTCTAATGCTGTTGGTTTTGGGATTCTTGTTATCTCCATACCTTATTGAACATTTAGATAATAGTTACAAGAAAAGTTTTAGAAATTTATACTAAATTAAATTTTTTTAAAAATATATTAAAACTCTTATTCTTATATTTTTCTCCTTAAGATTTTTATTTCAAAAACGAACAATCATTTCTCAATTTGAGATTTAAACTAAAGGCTCAGTACATTAAAATTTTTATTTTTCTTGCTGCAGTTACCGCTTTAAAGCACCACCTCCCTAACGAATGCCTCAAATAACACAAAAGTAGTGCAAGTCTAAAATAGTATTTTGAATGAAAATGTTGAAAGTGGGTGTTTAAAGAACTATAGGCTACTGAAAAAAGCTAAGTTTCATTGAATTCTTCATATTAAATTCAAAAAGTTATTATTTTTTTAACTGATTTGCATTCTCGCAGAATATTTTTAAAGCGAAAATTTGTAAATAACTATCTTGTTTTTGACGTTCTAATATTTATTTGCTCGCTTAGTTTTTTCACTAAAAGTTTAGCATTTGCTTAAAATGTAATTTTATTTTTTAATTGATTTATATTAAACAAACAACTTCCCTTTTTGTAGCATTCAAGAGTTTTTTTTTTGTCTTAATTTTATTTAAATTTCGAAGAATGTTCAGATATCGCAAAATTTGTGCTAGAGACGTGCCAGGTAAAGGTTTAATCGAAGTTCGGAATACATGGCCTAACAGCTAGTATGCTGATCTGAGATTTGTAAAAAACAACATGGTTCTAGTGCGGCCTATTTTGGGATTCTGGCAATGTCCGTAACTTAAATAAGATTAAAACAATCGTTTCGAGAAAAATCTAAAACAAAAAAAATTATAAAAATAAGACTGGTTCTTGTTAAGGATATCTTTATTTATATGAAAAATTATTTTCAACCTTAAATTTTCTTAGTAAGGAAAAAAAATTCCATTTTTTTTATCGGTCATTTTCAGTAGACCCCTATTTTTTATTATTTTTTGCTAAGAAGAAAAATCTTTAGTTTAAATATATTGTTATCCAATAGAGATACGAGATATCGCAAAATTATCATTAGAGACGTGCCAGGTAAAGGTTTAATTGGAGTTTGGGATACATGACCTAACAGCTAGTACTCTGATCTTTGATTTGTAAAAAACAACATGGTTCTAATGCTGTTGGTTTTGGGATTCTAGTTATCTCCATACCTTATTGAACATTTAGATAATAGTTACAAGAAAAGTTTTAGAAATTTATACTAAATTAAATTTTTTAAAAATATATTAAAACTCTTATTCTTATATTTTTCTCCTTAAGATTTTTCTTTCAAAAACGAACAATCGTTTCTCAATTTGTAGATTTAAATTAAAGGCTCAGTACATTAAAAAATGTTTTTTCTTGCTGCAGTTACCGCTTTAAAGCACCACCTCCCTAACGAATGCCTGAAATAACTCAAAAGTAGTGCAAGTCTAAAATAGTATTTTGAATGAAAATGTTGAAAGTGGGTGTTTAAAGAACTATAGGCTACTGAAAAAAGCTAAGTTTCATTGAATTCTTCATATTAAATTCAAAAAGTTATTATTTTTTTAACTGATTTGCATTCTCGCAGAATATTTTTAAAGCAAAAATTTGTAAATAACTATCTTGTTTTTGACGTTCTAATATTTATTTGCTCGCTTAGTTTTTCCACTAAAAGTTTAGCATTTGCTTTAAATGTAATTTTATTTTTTAATTGATTTATATTAAACAAACAACTTCCCTTTTTGTAGCATTCAAGAGTTTTCTTTTGTCTTAATTTTATTTAAATTTCGAAGAATGTTCAGATATCGCAAAATTTGTGCTAGAGACGTGGCAGGTAAAGGTTTAATCGAAGTTCGGAATACATGGCCTAACAGCTAGTATGCTGATCTGAGATTTGCAAAAAACAACATGGTTCTAGTGCGGCCTATTTTGGGATTCTGGCAATCTCCGTAACTTAAATAAGATTAAAACAATCGTTTCGAGAAAAATCTAAAACAAAAAAATTATAAAAATAAGACTGGTGCTTGTTAAGGTTATCTTTATTTTTATGAAAAATTATTTTCAACTTTAAAATTTCTTAGTAAGGAAAAAAAATTCCATTTTTTTTATCGGTCATTTTCAGTAGTCCCCTATTTTTTATAATTTTTTGCTAAGAAGAAAAATCTTTAGTTTAAATGTATTGTTATCCAATAGAGATACGAGACATCTCAAAATTAGCATTAGAGACGTGCCAGGTAAAGGTTTAATTGGAGTTTGGGATACATGGCCTAACAGCTAGTACTCTGATCTTTGATTTGTAAAAAACAACATGGTTCTAATGCTGTTGGTTTTGGGATTCTTGTTATCTCCATACCTTATTGAACCTTTAGATAATAGTTACAAGAAAAGTTTTAGAAATTTATACTAAATTAAATTTTTTAAAAATATATTAAAACTCTTATTCTTATATTTTTCTCCTTAAGATTTTTATTTCAAAAACGAACAATCGTTTCTCAATTTGTAGATTTAAATTAAAGGCTCAGTACATTAAAAAATGTTTTTTCTTGCTGCAGTTACCGCTTTAAAGCACCACCTCCCTAACGAATGCCTGAAATAACTCAAAAGTAGTGCAAGTCTAAAATAGTATTTTGAATGAAAATGTTGAAAGTGGGTGTTTAAAGAACTATAGGCTACTGAAAAAAGCTAAGTTTCATTGAATTCTTCATATTAAATTCAAAAAGTTATTATTTTTTTAACTGATTTGCATTCTCGCAGAATATTTTTAAAGCAAAAATTTGTAAATAACTATCTTGTTTTTGACGTTCTAATATTTATTTGCTCGCTTAGTTTTTTCACTAAAAGTTTAGCATTTGCTTTAAATGTAATTTTATTTTTTAATTGATTTATATTAAACAAACAACTTCCCTTTTTGTAGCATTCAAGAGTTTTTTTTTGTCTTAATTTTATTTAAATTTCGAAGAATGTTCAGATATCGCAAAATTTGTGCTAGAGACGTGCCAGGTAAAGGTTTAATCGAAGTTCGGAATACATGGCCTAACAGCTAGTATGCTGATCTGAGATTTGTAAAAAACAACATGGTTCTAGTGCGGCCTATTTTGGGATTCTGGCAATCTCCGTAACTTAAATAAGATTAAAACAATCGTTTCGAGAAAAATCTAAAACAGAAAAATTATAAAAATAAGACAGGTGCTTGTTAAGGATATCTTTATTTTTATGAAGAATTATTTTCAACTTTAAAATTTCTTAGTAAGGAAAAAAAATTCCATTTTTTTTATCGGTCATTTTCAGTAGACCCCTATTTTTTATAATTTTTTGCTAAGAAGAAAAATCTTTAGTTTAAATGTATTGTTATCCAATAGAGATACGAGACATCTCAAAATTAGCATTAGAGACGTGCCAGGTAAAGGTTTAATTGGAGTTTGGGATACATGGCCTAACAGCTAGTACTCTGATCTTTGATTTGTAAAAAACAACATGGTTCTAATGCTGTTGGTTTTGGGATTCTTGTTATCTCCATACCTTATTGAACATTTAGATAATAGTTACAAGAAAAGTTTTAGAAATTTATACTAAATTAAATTTTTTTAAAAATATATTAAAACTCTTATTCTTATATTTTTCTCCTTAAGATTTTTATTTCAAAAACGAACAATCATTTCTCAATTTGAGATTTAAGCTAAAGGCTCAGTACATTAAAATTTTTATTTTTCTTGCTGCAGTTACCGCTTTAAAGCACCACCTCCCTAACGAATGCCTCAAATAACACAAAAGTAGTGCAAGTCTAAAATAGTATTTTGAATGAAAATGTTGAAAGTGGGTGTTTAAAGAACTATAGGCTACTGAAAAAAGCTAAGTTTCATTGAATTCTTCATATTAAATTCAAAAAGTTATTATTTTTTTAACTGATTTGCATTCTCGCAGAATATTTTTAAAGCAAAAATTTGTAAATAACTATCTTGTTTTTGACGTTCTAATATTTATTTGCTCGCTTAGTTTTTTCACTAAAAGTTTAGCATTTGCTTTAAATGTAATTTTATTTTTTAATTGATTTATATTAAACAAACAACTTCCCTTTTTGTAGCATTCAAGAGTTTTTTTTTGTCTTAATTTTATTTAAATTTCGAAGAATGTTCAGATATCGCAAAATTTGTGCTAGAGACGTGCCAGGTAAAGGTTTAATCGAAGTTCGGAATACATGGCCTAACAGCTAGTATGCTGATCTGAGATTTGTAAAAAACAACATGGTTCTAGTGCGGCCTATTTTGGGATTCTGGCAATCTCCGTAACTTAAATAAGATTAAAACAATCGTTTCGAGAAAAATCTAAAACAAAAAAATTATAAAAATAAGACTGGTGCTTGTTAAGGATATCTTTATTTTTATGAAAAATTATTTTCAACTTTAAAATTTCTTAGTAAGGAAAAAAAATTCCATTTTTTTTATCGGTCATTTTCAGTAGACCCCTATTTTTTATAATTTTTTGCTAAGAAGAAAAATCTTCAGTTTAAATGTATTGTTATCCAATAGAGATACGAGACATCTCAAAATTAGCATTAGAGACGTGCCAGGTAAAGGTTTAATTGGAGTTTGGGATACATGGCCTAACAGCTAGTACTCTGATCTTTGATTTGTAAAAAACAACATGGTTCTAATGCTGTTGGTTTTGGGATTCTTGTTATCTCCATACCTTATTGAACATTTAGATAATAGTTACAAGAAAAGTTTTAGAAATTTATACTAAATTAAATTTTTTTAAAAATATATTAAAACTCTTATTCTTATATTTTTCTCCTTAAGATTTTTATTTCAAAAACGAACAATCATTTCTCAATTTGAGATTTAAGCTAAAGGCTCAGTACATTAAAATTTTTATTTTTCTTGCTGCAGTTACCGCTTTAAAGCACCACCTCCCTAACGAATGCCTGAAATAACTCAAAAGTAGTGCAAGTCTAAAATAGTATTTTGAATGAAAATGTTGAAAGTGGGTGTTTAAAGAACTATAGGCTACTGAAAAAAGCTAAGTTTCATTGAATTCTTCATATTAAATTCAAAAAGTTATTATTTTTTTAACTGATTTGCATTCTCGCAGAATATTTTTAAAGCAAAAATTTGTAAATAACTATCTTGTTTTTGACGTTCTAATATTTATTTGCTCGCTTAGTTTTTTCACTAAAAGTTTAGCATTTGCTTTAAATGTAATTTTATTTTTTAATTGATTTATATTAAACAAACAACTTCCCTTTTTGTAGCATTCAAGAGTTTTTTTTTGTCTTAATTTTATTTAAATTTCGAAGAATGTTCAGATATCGCAAAATTTGTGCTAGAGACGTGCCAGGTAAAGGTTTAATCGAAGTTCGGAATACATGGCCTAACAGCTAGTATGCTGATCTGAGATTTGCAAAAAACAACATGGTTCTAGTGCGGCCTATTTTGGGATTCTGGCAATCTCCGTAACTTAAATAAGATTAAAACAATCGTTTCGAGAAAAATCTAAAACAGAAAAATTATAAAAATAAGACTGGTGCTTGTTAAGGATATCTTTATTTTTATGAAGAATTATTTTCAACTTTAAAATTTCTTAGTAAGGAAAAAAAATTCCATTTTTCTTATCGGTCATTTTCAGTAGACCCCTATTTTTTATAATTTTTTGCTAAGAAGAAAAATCTTTAGTTTAAATGTATTGTTATCCAATAGAGATACGAGACATCTCAAAATTAGCATTAGAGACGTGCCAGGTAAAGGTTTAATTGGAGTTTGGGATACATGGCCTAACAGCTAGTACTCTGATCTTTGATTTGTAAAAAACAACATGGTTCTAATGCTGTTGGTTTTGGGATTCTTGTTATCTCCATACCTTATTGAACATTTAGATAATAGTTACAAGAAAAGTTTTAGAAATTTATACTAAATTAAATTTTTTTAAAAATATATTAAAACTCTTATTCTTATATTTTTCTCCTTAAGATTTTTATTTCAAAAACGAGCAATCATTTCTCAATTTGTAGATTTAAATTAAAGGCTCAGTACATTAAAAAATGTTTTTTCTTGCTGCAGTTACCGCTTCAAAGCACCACCTCCCTAACAAATGCCTGAAATAACTCAAAAGTAGTGCAAGTCTAAAATAGTATTTTGAATGAAAATGTTGAAAGTGGGTGTTTAAAGAACTATAGGCTACTGAAAAAAGCTAAGTTTCATTGAATTCTTCATATTAAATTCAAAAAGTTATTATTTTTTTAACTGATTTGCATTCTGGCAGAATATTTTTAAAGCAAAAATTTGTAAATAACTATCTTGTTTTTGACGTTCTAATATTTATTTGCTCGCTTAGTTTTTTCACTAAAAGTTTAGCATTTGCTTTAAATGTAATTTTATTTTTTAATTGATTTATATTAAACAAACAACTTCCCTTTTTGTAGCATTCAAGAGTTTTTTTTTGTCCTAATTTTATTTAAATTTCGAAGAATGTTCAGATATCGCAAAATTTGTGCTAGAGACGTGCCAGGTAAAGGTTTAATCGAAGTTCGGAATACATGGCCTAACAGCTAGTATGCTGATCTGAGATTTGTAAAAAACAACATGGTTCTAGTGCGGCCTATTTTGGGATTCTGGCAATCTCCGTAACTTAAAAAAGATTAAACAATCGTTTCGAGAAAAATCTAAAACAAAAAAATTATAAAAATAAGACTGGTGCTTGTTAAGGATATCTTTATTTTTATGAAAAATTTTTTTCAACTTTAAAATTTCTTAGTAAGGAAAAAAAATTCCATTTTTTTTATCGGTCATTTTCAGTAGACCCCTATTTTTTATAATTTTTTGCTAAGAAGAAAAATCTTCAGTTTAAATGTATTGTTATCCAATAGAGATACGAGACATCTCAAAATTAGCATTAGAGACGTGCCAGGTAAAGGTTTAATTGGAGTTTGGGATACATGGCCTAACAGCTAGTACTCTGATCTTTGATTTGTAAAAAACAACATGGTTCTAATGCTGTTGGTTTTGGGATTCTTGTTATCTCCATACCTTATTGAACATTTAGATAATAGTTACAAGAAAAGTTTTAGAAATTTATACTAAATTAAATTTTTTAAAAATATATTAAAACTCTTATTCTTATATTTTTCTCCTTGAGATTTTTATTTAAAAAACGAACAATCATTTCTCAATTTGTAGATTTAAATTAAAGGCTCAGTACATTAAAAAAATTTTTTTCTTGCAGCAGTTACCGCTTTAAAGCACCACCTCCCTAACGAATGCCTGAAATAACTCAAAAGTAGTGCAAGTCTAAAATAGTATTTTGAATGAAAATGTTGAAAGTGGGTGTTTAAAGAACTATAGGCTTCTGAAAAAAGCTAAGTTTCATTGAATTCTTCATTTTAAATTCAAAAAGGTATTATTTTTTTTAACTGATTTGCATTCTTGCAGAATATTTTTTAAACAAAAATTTGTAAATAACTTTCTTGTTTTTGACGATCTAATATTTATTTGCGCGCTTAGTTTTTTAACTAAAAGTTTAGCATTTGCTTTAAATGTAATTTCATTTTTTAATTGATTTATATTAAACAAACAACTTCCCTTTTTGTAGCATTCAAGAGTTTTCTTTTGTCTTAATTTTATTTAAATTTCGAAGAATGTTCAGATATCGCAAAATTTGTGCTAGAGACGTGCCAGGTAAAGGTTTAATCGAAGTTTGGAATACATGGCCTAACAGCTAGTATGCTGATCTGAGATTTGTAAAAAACAACATGATTCTAGTGCGGCCTATTTTGGGATTCTGGCAATCTCCGTAACTTAAATAAGATTAAAACAATCGTTTCGAGAAAAATCTAAAACAGAAAAATTATAAAAATAAGACAGGTGCTTGTTAAGGATATCTTTATTTTTATGAAGAATTATTTTCAACTTTAAAATTTCTTAGTAAGGAAAAAAAATTCCATTTTTTTTATCGGTCATTTTCAGTAGACCCCTATTTTTTATAATTTTTTGCTAAGAAGAAAAATCTTTAGTTTAAATGTATTGTTATCCAATAGAGATACGAGACATCTCAAAATTAGCATTAGAGACGTGCCAGGTAAAGGTTTAATTGGAGTTTGGGATACATGGCCTAACAGCTAGTACTCTGATCTTTGATTTGTAAAAAACAACATGGTTCTAATGCTGTTGGTTTTGGGATTCTTGTTATCTCCATACCTTATTGAACATTTAGATAATAGTTACAAGAAAAGTTTTAGAAATTTATACTAAATTAAATTTTTTTAAAAATATATTAAAACTCTTATTCTTATATTTTTCTCCTTAAGATTTTTATTTCAAAAACGAACAATCATTTCTCAATTTGAGATTTAAGCTAAAGGCTCAGTACATTAAAATTTTTATTTTTCTTGCTGCAGTTACCGCTTTAAAGCACCACCTCCCTAACGAATGCCTCAAATAACACAAAAGTAGTGCAAGTCTAAAATAGTATTTTGAATGAAAATGTTGAAAGTGGGTGTTTAAAGAACTATAGGCTACTGAAAAAAGCTAAGTTTCATTGAATTCTTCATATTAAATTCAAAAAGTTATTATTTTTTTAACTGATTTGCATTCTCGCAGAATATTTTTAAAGCAAAAATTTGTAAATAACTATCTTGTTTTTGACGTTCTAATATTTATTTGCTCGCTTAGTTTTTTCACTAAAAGTTTAGCATTTGCTTTAAATGTAATTTTATTTTTTAATTGATTTATATTAAACAAACAACTTCCCTTTTTGTAGCATTCAAGAGTTTTTTTTTGTCTTAATTTTATTTAAATTTCGAAGAATGTTCAGATATCGCAAAATTTGTGCTAGAGACGTGCCAGGTAAAGGTTTAATCGAAGTTCGGAATACATGGCCTAACAGCTAGTATGCTGATCTGAGATTTGTAAAAAACAACATGGTTCTAGTGCGGCCTATTTTGGGATTCTGGCAATCTCCGTAACTTAAATAAGATTAAAACAATCGTTTCGAGAAAAATCTAAAACAAAAAAATTATAAAAATAAGACTGGTGCTTGTTAAGGATATCTTTATTTTTATGAAAAATTATTTTCAACTTTAAAATTTCTTAGTAAGGAAAAAAAATTCCATTTTTTTTATCGGTCATTTTCAGTAGACCCCTACTTTTTATAATTTTTTGCTAAGAAGAAAAATCTTCAGTTTAAATGTATTGTTATCCAATAGAGATACGAGACATCTCAAAATTAGCATTAGAGACGTGCCAGGTAAAGGTTTAATTGGAGTTTGGGATACATGGCCTAACAGCTAGTACTCTGATCTTTGATTTGTAAAAAACAACATGGTTCTAATGCTGTTGGTTTTGGGATTCTTGTTATCTCCATACCTTATTGAACATTTAGATAATAGTTACAAGAAAAGTTTTAGAAATTTATACTAAATTAAATTTTTTTAAAAATATATTAAAACTCTTATTCTTATATTTTTCTCCTTAAGATTTTTATTTCAAAAACGAACAATCATTTCTCAATTTGAGATTTAAGCTAAAGGCTCAGTACATTAAAATCTTTATTTTTCTTGCTGCAGTTACCGCTTTAAAGCACCACCTCCCTAACGAATGCCTGAAATAACTCAAAAGTAGTGCAAGTCTAAAATAGTATTTTGAATGAAAATGTTGAAAGTGGGTGTTTAAAGAACTATAGGCTACTGAAAAAAGCTAAGTTTCATTGAATTCTTCATATTAAATTCAAAAAGTTATTATTTTTTTAACTGATTTGCATTCTCGCAGAATATTTTTAAAGCAAAAATTTGTAAATAACTATCTTGTTTTTGACGTTCTAATATTTATTTGCTCGCTTAGTTTTTTCACTAAAAGTTTAGCATTTGCTTTAAATGTAATTTTATTTTTTAATTGATTTATATTAAACAAACAACTTCCCTTTTTGTAGCATTCAAGAGTTTTCTTTTGTCTTAATTTTATTTAAATTTCGAAGAATGTTCAGATATCGCAAAATTTGTGCTAGAGACGTGCCAGGTAAAGGTTTAATCGAAGTTCGGAATACATGGCCTAACAGCTAGTATGCTGATCTGAGATTTGCAAAAAACAACATGGTTCTAGTGCGGCCTATTTTGGGATTCTGGCAATCTCCGTAACTTAAATAAGATTAAAACAATCGTTTCGAGAAAAATCTAAAACAAAAAAATTATAAAAATAAGACTGGTGCTTGTTAAGGATATCTTTATTTTTATGAAAAATTATTTTCAACTTTAAAACTTCTTAGTAAGGAAAAAAAATTCCATTTTTTTTATCGGTCATTTTCAGTAGACCCCTATTTTTTATAATTTTTTGCTAAGAAGAAAAATCTTCAGTTTAAATGTATTGTTATCCAATAGAGATACGAGACATCTCAAAATTAGCATTAGAGACGTGCCAGGTAAAGGTTTAATTGGAGTTTGGGATACATGGCCTAACAGCTAGTACTCTGATCTTTGATTTGTAAAAAACAACATGGTTCTAATGCTGTTGGTTTTGGGATTCTTGTTATCTCCATACCTTATTGAACATTTAGATAATAGTTACAAGAAAAGTTTTAGAAATTTATACTAAATTAAATTTTTTTAAAAATATATTAAAACTCTTATTCTTATATTTTTCTCCTTAAGATTTTTATTTCAAAAACGAACAATCATTTCTCAATTTGAGATTTAAACTAAAGGCTCAGTACATTAAAATTTTTATTTTTCTTGCTGCAGTTACCGCTTTAAAGCACCACCTCCCTAACGAATGCCTCAAATAACACAAAAGTAGTGCAAGTCTAAAATAGTATTTTGAATGAAAATGTTGAAAGTGGGTGTTTAAAGAACTATAGGCTACTGAAAAAAGCTAAGTTTCATTGAATTCTTCATATTAAATTCAAAAAGTTATTATTTTTTTAACTGATTTGCATTCTCGCAGAATATTTTTAAAGCAAAAATTTGTAAATAACTATCTTGTTTTTGACGTTCTAATATTTATTTGCTCGCTTAGTTTTTCCACTAAAAGTTTAGCATTTGCTTTAAATGTAATTTTATTTTTTAATTGATTTATATTAAACAAACAACTTCCCTTTTTGTAGCATTCAAGAGTTTTCTTTTGTCTTAATTTTATTTAAATTTCGAAGAATGTTCAGATATCGCAAAATTTGTGCTAGAGACGTGGCAGGTAAAGGTTTAATCGAAGTTCGGAATACATGGCCTAACAGCTAGTATGCTGATCTGAGATTTGCAAAAAACAACATGGTTCTAGTGCGGCCTATTTTGGGATTCTGGCAATCTCCGTAACTTAAATAAGATTAAAACAATCGTTTCGAGAAAAATCTAAAACAAAAAAATTATAAAAATAAGACTGGTGCTTGTTAAGGTTATCTTTATTTTTATGAAAAATTATTTTCAACTTTAAAATTTCTTAGTAAGGAAAAAAAATTCCATTTTTTTTATCGGTCATTTTCAGTAGTCCCCTATTTTTTATAATTTTTTGCTAAGAAGAAAAATCTTTAGTTTAAATGTATTGTTATCCAATAGAGATACGAGACATCTCAAAATTAGCATTAGAGACGTGCCAGGTAAAGGTTTAATTGGAGTTTGGGATACATGGCCTAACAGCTAGTACTCTGATCTTTGATTTGTAAAAAACAACATGGTTCTAATGCTGTTGGTTTTGGGATTCTTGTTATCTCCATACCTTATTGAACCTTTAGATAATAGTTACAAGAAAAGTTTTAGAAATTTATACTAAATTAAATTTTTTAAAAATATATTAAAACTCTTATTCTTATATTTTTCTCCTTAAGATTTTTATTTCAAAAACGAACAATCGTTTCTCAATTTGTAGATTTAAATTAAAGGCTCAGTACATTAAAAAATGTTTTTTCTTGCTGCAGTTACCGCATTAAAGCACCACCTCCCTAACGAATGCCTGAAATAACTCAAAAGTAGTGCAAGTCTAAAATAGTATTTTGAATGAAAATGTTGAAAGTGGGTGTTTAAAGAACTATAGGCTACTGAAAAAAGCTAAGTTTCATTGAATTCTTCATATTAAATTCAAAAAGTTATTATTTTTTTAACTGATTTGCATTCTCGCAGAATATTTTTAAAGCAAAAATTTGTAAATAACTATCTTGTTTTTGACGTTCTAATATTTATTTGCTCGCTTAGTTTTTTCAGTAAAAGTTTAGCATTTGCTTTAAATGTAATTTTATTTTTTAATTGATTTATATTAAACAAACAACTTCCCTTTTTGTAGCATTCAAGAGTTTTTTTTTGTCTTAATTTTATTTAAATTTCGAAGAATGTTCAGATATCGCAAAATTTGTGCTAGAGACGTGCCAGGTAAAGGTTTAATCGAAGTTCGGAATACATGGCCTAACAGCTAGTATGCTGATCTGAGATTTGTAAAAAACAACATGGTTCTAGTGCGGCCTATTTTGGGATTCTGGCAATCTCCGTAACTTAAATAAGATTAAAACAATCGTTTCGAGAAAAATCTAAAACAGAAAAATTATAAAAATAAGACAGGTGCTTGTTAAGGATATCTTTATTTTTATGAAGAATTATTTTCAACTTTAAAATTTCTTAGTAAGGAAAAAAAATTCCATTTTTTTTATCGGTCATTTTCAGTAGACCCCTATTTTTTATAATTTTTTGCTAAGAAGAAAAATCTTTAGTTTAAATGTATTGTTATCCAATAGAGATACGAGACATCTCAAAATTAGCATTAGAGACGTGCCAGGTAAAGGTTTAATTGGAGTTTGGGATACATGGCCTAACAGCTAGTACTCTGATCTTTGATTTGTAAAAAACAACATGGTTCTAATGCTGTTGGTTTTGGGATTCTTGTTATCTCCATACCTTATTGAACATTTAGATAATAGTTACAAGAAAAGTTTTAGAAATTTATACTAAATTAAATTTTTTTAAAAATATATTAAAACTCTTATTCTTATATTTTTCTCCTTAAGATTTTTATTTCAAAAACGAACAATCATTTCTCAATTTGAGATTTAAGCTAAAGGCTCAGTACATTAAAATTTTTATTTTTCTTGCTGCAGTTACCGCTTTAAAGCACCACCTCCCTAACGAATGCCTCAAATAACACAAAAGTAGTGCAAGTCTAAAATAGTATTTTGAATGAAAATGTTGAAAGTGGGTGTTTAAAGAACTATAGGCTACTGAAAAAAGCTAAGTTTCATTGAATTCTTCATATTAAATTCAAAAAGTTATTATTTTTTTAACTGATTTGCATTCTCGCAGAATATTTTTAAAGCAAAAATTTGTAAATAACTATCTTGTTTTTGACGTTCTAATATTTATTTGCTCGCTTAGTTTTTTCACTAAAAGTTTAGCATTTGCTTTAAATGTAATTTTATTTTTTAATTGATTTATATTAAACAAACAACTTCCCTTTTTGTAGCATTCAAGAGTTTTTTTTTGTCTTAATTTTATTTAAATTTCGAAGAATGTTCAGATATCGCAAAATTTGTGCTAGAGACGTGCCAGGTAAAGGTTTAATCGAAGTTCGGAATACATGGCCTAACAGCTAGTATGCTGATCTGAGATTTGTAAAAAACAACATGGTTCTAGTGCGGCCTATTTTGGGATTCTGGCAATCTCCGTAACTTAAATAAGATTAAAACAATCGTTTCGAGAAAAATCTAAAACAAAAAAATTATAAAAATAAGACTGGTGCTTGTTAAGGATATCTTTATTTTTATGAAAAATTATTTTCAACTTTAAAATTTCTTAGTAAGGAAAAAAAATTCCATTTTTTTTATCGGTCATTTTCAGTAGACCCCTATTTTTTATAATTTTTTGCTAAGAAGAAAAATCTTCAGTTTAAATGTATTGTTATCCAATAGAGATACGAGACATCTCAAAATTAGCATTAGAGACGTGCCAGGTAAAGGTTTAATTGGAGTTTGGGATACATGGCCTAACAGCTAGTACTCTGATCTTTGATTTGTAAAAAACAACATGGTTCTAATGCTGTTGGTTTTGGGATTCTTGTTATCTCCATACCTTATTGAACATTTAGATAATAGTTACAAGAAAAGTTTTAGAAATTTATACTAAATTAAATTTTTTTAAAAATATATTAAAACTCTTATTCTTATATTTTTCTCCTTAAGATTTTTATTTCAAAAACGAACAATCATTTCTCAATTTGAGATTTAAGCTAAAGGCTCAGTACATTAAAATTTTTATTTTTCTTGCTGCAGTTACCGCTTTAAAGCACCACCTCCCTAACGAATGCCTGAAATAACTCAAAAGTAGTGCAAGTCTAAAATAGTATTTTGAATGAAAATGTTGAAAGTGGGTGTTTAAAGAACTATAGGCTACTGAAAAAAGCTAAGTTTCATTGAATTCTTCATTTTAAATTCAAAAAGTTATTATTTTTTTTAACTGATTTGCATTCTTGCAGAATATTTTTTAAACAAAAATTTGTAAATAACTTTCTTGTTTTTGACGATCTAATATTTATTTGCGCGCTTAGTTTTTTAACTAAAAGTTTAGCATTTGCTTTAAATGTAATTTTATTTTTTAATTGATTTATATTAAACAAACAACTTCCCTTTTTGTAGCATTCAAGAGTTTTTTTTTGTCTTAATTTTATTTAAATTTCGAAGAATGTTCAGATATCGCAAAATTTGTGCTAGAGACGTGCCAGGTAAAGGTTTAATCGAAGTTCGGAATACATGGCCTAACAGCTAGTATGCTGATCTGAGATTTGTAAAAAACAACATGGTTCTAGTGCGGCCTATTTTGGGATTCTGGCAATCTCCGTAACTTAAATAAGATTAAAACAATCGTTTCGAGAAAAATCTAAAACAAAAAATTATAAAAATAAGACTGGTGCTTGTTAAGGATATCTTTATTTTTATGAAAAATTATTTTCAACTTTAAAATTTCTTAGTAAGGAAAAAAAAAAATCCATTTTTTTTATCGGTCATTTTCAGTAGACCCCTATTTTTTATAATTTTTTGCTAAGAAGAAAAATCTTTAGTTTAAATGTATTGTTATCCAATAGAGATACGAGACATCGCAAAATTAGCATTAGAGACGTGCCAGGTAAAGGTTTAATTGGAGTTTGGGATACATGGCCTAACAGCTAGTACTCTGATCTTTGATTTGTAAAAAACAACATGGTTCTAATGCAGTTGGTTTTAGGATTCTTGATATCTCCATACCTTATTGAACATTTAGATAATAGTTACAAGAAAAGTTTTAGATATTTATGCTAAATTAAATTTTTTAAAAATATATTAAAACTCTTATTCTTATATTTTTCTCCTTAAGATTTTTATTTCAAAAACGAACAATCCTTTCTCAATTTGTAGATTTAAATTAAAGGTTCAGTACATTAAAAATTTTATTTTTCTTGCTGTAGTTACCGCTTTAAAGCACCACCTCCATAACGAATGCCTGAAATAACTCAAAAGTAGTGCAAGTCTAAAATAGTATTTTGAATGAAAATGTTGAAAGTGGGTGTTTAAGGAACTATAGGCTACTGAAAAAAGCTAAGTTTCATTGAATTCTTCATTTTAAATTCAAAAAGTTATTATTTTTTTAACTGATTTGCATTCTCGCAGAATAGTTTTTAAACCAAAATTTGTAAATAACCATCTTGTTTTTGACGATCTAATATTTATTTGCTCGCTTAGTTTTTTAACTAAATGTTTAGCATTTGCTTTAAATGGAATTTGATTTTTTATTTAATTTATATTAAACAAAAAACTTCCCTTTTTGTAGCATTCAAGAGTTTTTTTGTCTTAATTTTATTTAAATTTCAAAGAGTGTTCAGATATCGCAAAATTTGTGCTAGAGACGTGCCAGGTAAAGGTTTAATCGAAGTTCGGAATACATAGCCTAACAGCTAGTATGCTGATCTGAGATTTGTAAAAAACAACATGGTTCTAGTACGGCCTATTTTGGGATTCTGACAATCTCCGTAACTAAAATAAGATTAAAACAATCGTTTCGAGAAAAATCTAAAAAAAAAAAAAATAATAAAAATAAGACTGGTGCTTGTTAAGGATATCTTTATTTTTATGAAAAATTATTTTCAACTTTCAATTTTCTTAGTAGGGGAAAAAATTCCATTTTTTAATCGGTCATTTTCAGTAGATCCCTATTTTTTATTATTTTTTGCTAAGAAGAAAATTCTTTAGTTTAAATGTATTGTTATTCAAAAGAGATACAATTTTTCTGTGATATTATATAGTTAGATGTATTTGCTTCAAATATTCTCCATTGTAATACCTATTTGTGATAATAATCAGCATTGCCTGTTTCGTGTTTACTGAGCTTAGTTAATCAAGTCAATTGAATTGGATAGATATATATTCCGGCTATTCATGCAAAATATCAACCTATTTATCACAGCAAATAATGTCTCTTTCAACTTCAGCTTGCATTGTTCGATCAAAATTAACTTCGGTTCCATTCACTCCCAAAATTATTGGCATTCTCAAGTTTTAATTTTCAGCTGCTCTTTATTCTACACGGCTTCTTAACACATGGCGCTCGGACAACTTTTCTAAAAAAAAATGAATTACAGCTGTTATAGATTTTAATTGTAAGAAAAGTGGCGGGCAAGATTTTGTAAAAGTTGGCGCAAACTTGTCACTATAGTTCAGTGTTGCCAGGTGCAGATAACCGTTCACCCCCAGATGGCGCTGTAAAATCCCCTAAAGTTTTTTTAAAAACCCCGAAATTTTTAACTTAATGTATAAGTATTAAAAAGTAGTACAAAAGTTAAATAATGTATAGAAAACATTGCTTTAAAACTTTGTAATATTTTATTATCAGCAAATTAATAATGTGCTGATAACTTAAAAAAAGGATGAACAATTGTACGATTAATTTACCTTTAAACTGCTTTTCGTGTTCCCAATCTTTCTTGTACTTTTGTACGTACTTGTTTTTTTCCTTATCCTTTGGCACTATTTTTAAACCATGCACATTAAAAATTTTAATTAATTTGAATTCAAATTCAGCAAACGTACAGGTTGATCGAGCTAAGTAATAGCTTACTACATTCAACAAAGGGGTTAAGTTCTAAAATTAAATCTTAATCTTTTTGTTTTGGTTTATCATATTGATCCATCTCACACATTCAGTTATAAAATTTGATATTAGAACGTAACCAAAGTGAAACTAGTAAAAGTCACAAATAACCCTAAAACAAACCCCTAAAAATAAATTCCCCTAAAATACCCACTGAAGATAAAAAGAATCCCCCTAAATTTAGGGGGGGGGAAACCCGAATCTGGCAACACTGCAATAGTTTCAATTTTTAAAAAAAAAATTACGATGACGAATGTAGCACTGATTACATAAACTGCTGTTTGTAGAAAATGCAACACCATGAAAGAATCATCAGAATCAAATGAAATTTAATGCAGAAACGACTTGTACTGATACAAATAAATGATGAAATTTTCAAAACAAAAGAAACAAATTAAGCGTCCGAAATCAGTATTTGGTGCAGCCACCACGCGCTGCAATAAGTGCTGCTATACGACGTGGCATGGAGTCAAACAGATGTTGAATATCTGCTTGAGGAAGAGAATTCCATATCGCTTGTATGCGCAACCAAAGTTCGTCTTTGGAAACTGCAGGACGCGGATCACGAGTGAGACGCCGACCAACCATATCCCACACGTGCTCAATAGGCGACATATCCGGCGAATAAGCAGGCCAAGGAAGAAGTTGCATGCGTTGTGCTGAACAGAAGTCTCTAACAGTCCGCGCAACATGTGGGCGTGCATTATCCTGCTGAAAGATAGCTCCAGGGATGCCTTGAAGGAAAGGAACGACTTCGGGCTGTAGCACTTCACGGACGTATCTGTTGCTATTGAGATTACCCTCAATTCGTATCAAATTGGATCGTCCATGATACGAAATCGCACCCCAGACCATAACTCCGGGTGTTCGACCACTATGTCGTTCAATAATACACTCAGGAAGGCAGCGTTGACCGGCATAACGTCTAACACGAACACGGCCATCATGGGTCCACAAATTGAAGCGTGATTCATCTGAAAAGACAACTTGGTGCCAATCAGCTCGCCAGTCTCTGTGCTCAAGAGCCCACTGCCGACGCGGCCGTCGATGATCCGCCGTGAGGGGAATCCTGTATAATGGCACCCTTGCACGCAATCCACGGCGCAGCAGACGACGACGAATTGACGAAGCCGACAATTGTACACCTGTAGCAGTAGACCAATGTGCTGCCAGCTGCCTGGAGGAAGCTGTGCGATCATTCACCGCCATGCGGAGCAGGTGTCGATCATCGCGCTCTGACGTCACCTTCTGTCGTCCAGTGCCTGTTTTTCGAGTTGTTCGGTGCTCGTCGGTCCACTGCTTCCAAACTCGCATCACTGTGGAACTGTTCCGCTGCATACGAGCTGCTATTGCGCGATAGGAAAATCCTCCTTCTCGAAGGCCGATTATCCTCCCTCGTTCAAACTCCGTAAGTTGCTTGAATTTCTTATTCTTCCGTCGTGGAGGCATACTCAGGTCTCACTAAACGTTTGCCACTAACAAATAATCATAGACTATTTTCAACGTCCCGCTACAGCACTTTATTTATACGCTTTCAGCATCAATTCAGAGGGCGCTGCGCGCGCCACGCACGCGCGATGGCTCTGAAACTTTATTAATTTGCATAATATCCTATAATTGACATTTGCTGCGAATTTCATTTGATTCTGATGATTCCTTCATGGTGTTGCATTTTCTACAAACAGCAGTTTAGATA